>NC_080578.1:28791666-29418333 GCF_029962835.1 Magnolia sinica | reverse complement strand
GAAGGACGTGATTTAACGCACCCAAGTCGTATTAGAGTTGTCGACAGTGGTTTGGCCACACGGAGTGTTTGCGCACTCTATGTCGTTCAACCCAACGTGCGCTCGTGCTAGTTGAGTTCGTCAAGTAACTTGATTGTCCGATGTATGTTCACCATGTATGGACGCTATTGTTTGAATCTAGGGTACCAAACTTACCGATAAAATCCTGTTAACCGTTGTACCTTGATCAGCTAAGACTCATGAGCCGGACATGGTGGTATGGGACACCGTGGTCGAGCTATTGGCCTACGCTGGGGTGACGAGCCTCCCCGTAGTGACCAGTGTGCAACCAGACTCGTGAGCCGATTATGGTGGTATGGGACACTATATTTGTGCTGTCAGCCTACATTGATTGGTGATGAGCCCTTTGTAGTGACCTCGAGCATACTTGGCCACTGCATTAAGGCGATAAGCCTTAGAGTAGTAACGAAGGTATGATAGGCGTGCATTGATTGGTGACGAGCCCTTTGCAGCGACCTAAAACCATATGATCGTATGAGATTGTCTAGGACTGACGACCCTAGAATGAATCACTGTGTGGAAATTGATATGAGGAAGGTACCTTAGCTTCCCAATCCTGCTGTATGAAAAGGACTAATAACAACTTGGTAATCATGTTCATGCACCGCATTTGCATGTGCGTGGAAGTCGTTGGCACTGTGGGAGGATGACATGCGTAACGTAAGATGAAGACGCAGAGGGAGTAAGGCGAGGGCATACATCATTTATACATACATCCTTGCATTAACAAGAGTAATTAGGACATGTTTGATTGTACTGCCTTATCATTACTGCTTGATTGATTTGATAACATGTTAACTTTTGCGGTATTGTTCCACTGAGTTGATCACTCACTCCCACATTCTGGGACGGCGTTTAAACACCAACCAGACTCTGTCTTAGATGTAGATGTTGATGCGACCCCTGAAGTAGAGCAGGAGTTCGAGGATGATGAGGCCGCATTTTCTTTTATGCAGTTTTCAGACGGGTTCTTATGAACCATGTCCTGATATGCGGGGATTCTGGATTTTCTTTTGGAAAAGATAATGTCATTTGATGCTTATATTTTTGATAGCAACACTTGTAAGTATGACCTGGCATGTATACGTATTTCAGGGACTTGCACATGTACACTTATATTTCTTTAAGCTTGCCGCTTGCATCCTTCACTTATCCCTGAATTATGTTTGCAGTTTGGCTTAATCTATTCCATGTTTTATGTACTCTTACAGACAACATACATCCATCATTAAATATGTTGCATAAGTGATGTTTTGAAACTCGGGAGCTGAGTTATGCTCGACCCCTAAATTTCAGGGCATTACAAGTTGGTATCAGAGCATGAATTGGATTAAACCGGACCTGGGTTATGGTTACACACCACATGCTATCGCCACCTTAGTGTAGGAGGGTGCGAGTTTATTGTAGAATTTATGTATGTGTTTCTGTTGCTTCTATCGGTGAAAGTTTACTGAAAATGATCATCGAGATCGAGTCTGTGCGCACTCCTGATCACACACAGCGACCCAAAATCTCTTCTAGACTATCCATTGATGAGTTTAGATGGTTTATCTTCCCATCTCAGCCCTTAAAATGTCAGTAAACCTATGTTTGTACCAGATTTTTACTTGAGTGGCCCGATATGCGTCGCATCGGACTAAGGAGCTGATCGGGACAATTCCAGGGAGACCTAGGGGGACCCAAGGGGGCCCACCTCATTTTGGACTTAGGGGGCTAGGAGGACCTCGCCCAAATGGCAAGTCATCGTCGGACTATCCAGAGACCAGCGATGACCTCGCCGGTTTAGCGAACCCTCGCCGCTCAGCGGGCTGGCTCGGGCCGATGCCGTTGGGGCCTAGTGTGGCCCATTCCTCCAAGGATGGTTGATTAAAACACCTCCCAAACCCTCTCTCCTTCACAAAATACCCTCCCAAGCTCTCCTTTCCTTTAAGTCTCTCTCAAAACTCCACCAAAATCCATCCCCAATCTCCTTCTTCTTCCATTTTCGTGCACACCCATCCAACCCATCTCCAAAACCCATCCCCATTGCTGTCTTCACTCCTTTTTCCTCTCATTTAAGCTCTCAAATCCTTCTTTGGGATCTCAAGTGTGTGGAAGACTCACCATTCTTCTCATTTCTCCCTTTCTCTCATTTTCCATGGCCCTATTTGAGATTGTCACGGCCATATTTTCCATCTCCACCTTTCTCTCTTTGATGGGGAAGAAGAGAGCAGTGCCGCTTGGTGAGGTGCATGCCAGTGAGAAGAATTTGAGCAGTGCGCGAGAGAGGGATCACCACACGCGGCTCCTACGTGGTCGTCTAGTCGAATGGCAGCCTACTAAAAGCCTTCTAGCTACCAACATGATGGACGACTTTCGCTTGCTTCACCACATGTGCACATTCAATGTATATCCAAGGTGGAGCAACCGCAGCGAGTGTACGCACCTGATGGTAGATTTTCTGTATCAGGTGGGGTAAGGAGAGAAGCTATGTGTGCCAACGTACATCACTTGTTCGAATAGGAGGACCGAATCGCTCCTATTTGGATGACTTATTTGTAAGCTTGCACATGAGTTTGGATATAGGATTAGGACAGAAAAGTCGGTACCTGTTCGCTACATTAATGAAACGACCCTAAATCAGATAGACATTGGGCCTTGTCGACAAGCTTCAGAAAGTGAGGATGAGACAGAGAGCGATGAGGAAGAGAGTTATGGTGAGGGTGGAGCTGAGATTAAAGAAGAAGAAGAGCAGGACGAGGAGGAGGTAGAGGCCCAGGATATGAGTGAGAGTTCTCCTCCTGTGGCACCAGAGCAGAGGGCCATATCGCTCTGCTTGAGGAAGGTCAGGCTGTTTTACGCCAGGATATCATGGATCTTTGAGGCCATGTGAAGCATAAGTTTAAGAAGGTGACTCGAACTCTGAAGTCTATCCTGTGTTGTCTGCAAGATAAGAGTGCCCCGCCTCCATCTCTTGATTCTGACAAGTAGTTGTAATTGTAGTCGTCCTTTGCTTTATTTAGTTGTTTGCGGTTATGTGTAGCCGTTGTTGGCATAGTAGTTGGAAGTTGTTTGTTGTTTGAAGTTTTAGATGTTTAGTTCACATGCTTTCTCTATCGCGATTCATGTAATGCTGCACTTCTTGTATTGCGACAATTTTGTTAAATGGAATGCATGCTGTTTATCATTGAAGTTGTGCTGTGAATGCTGTGTGGGTGGATTATGTGGGTGTTAAATCTTACAGGTTGCATCCTCTGTTGAATGTAGGGTATGCCTCCTAAGGGTTCGAAGACTTCAACCCGACTCTCTTTGGTCAAGTCGCTTGTTAGGGTTTCTCCCGTAGGCGATGGCCAGACGGATCCACGGTCGGGCCCGTCTCATACTGGTGCTGGGCCAACACCTATGATTCCACCTATGGCTCCTCCAGTCACGCCTTCGGTTCCTGAGCCGAACCGTGCATCTGCGTCGATGCCGTATGCATCTTCGTCTGCTCCGCCTCCTGATAGGTTTGAGTAGATGATGCTATTGATGCAGCAGCAGCAGCAGCAACAGCAGTAGTAGCAGTAGTTTCTGTCTTTCATGGCTGGCATCTTTGCTCAGTCGATGGGGGCAACTCCACCTGCTTCACCTATGCACCCATCTGGGAGTGCTAGTGCGAGCGGCACATTTGAGCGTTTCAGTGCTTACGACCTCCCACATTTGTGGGTTCTCATAGACCCGAGGAGGCCGAGTACTGGATTGATCGCATCTCTAAGATGCTGAGACCGCTACACTGTTCTGAGGTTGAGCAGGTCGAGCTTGCCTCCTTCCTGTTTGAGGAGGCCAGTTTATGGTGGGACAGTGTTCTTCGTACTGCTAAGGAAGGGTATAAGTGGTCGTGGCAGGTGTTTGAGGCACGCTTTCACGAGAAGTATTTTTCGGTACGTACCGACACGAGAAGGAGAGTGAGTTCCTTCACCTCCGTCAAGGAGGGATGTCGGTGACGGAATATGAGAACCGGTTTACTGAGCTGGGTCGCTATGCTCCTTTGATTCTGAGTGATCAGCCGATGCGGATGCGGCATTTTTCTGAGGGATTGAGGCCTGAAATTCGATCAAAGATGTGCTGTGCTAGCATATCTTCCTATGCGGAGTTGGTGAGCATGTCCCTGTGAGCTGAGCAGGACGGGGACAGGTCGTCCCGTATGCGAGCACCTATGGTTCCCAGACCGCGACCTGACTTTCAGAGTGCATCATTTCTCAGTAAGAGGCCGTGGGCAGATTCTCCTCTTAGGCATTCAGCGCCGCCCGCTCAGCAGGTGCGAGCTGATTTTCGCTGGTCGTACTGTGGGAAGATGGGGCATTCGGATCGTACTTGCTTTTCACGTATGCGGGATAGTGGATTTACTCCACCGCAGAGGATCGGCCGTCCGATGCCTTAGGTTATATCACCTCTACCTATTTGTTCAGCGCCAACTCATCCATCCTTCAGACCTTCTGTACCTAGCTTCAGGCCACCTCAGCAGCCCATGGTTCCTCCGCCGAATCGCCAGCAGCAGGCTCGAGTTCACGCGCTCTCAGCTAAAGCGCCTGTGGCTGACTTGATGCCAAGATCCTTCGAGGTTACATCTCACTTTGAAGATATTCCCGTTTCTAGGTTGGTGGATACAGGGTCTACTACCTCTCTTATATCGTATGTGGCAATTAGGCGTCTGAGTTTGGGCACTGTTACTATGAAGGAGTGACGCTCACTACCGCTACAGGGATCTCATCTACTATGAACAAGCGTTGTATAGATTGTTTGATTGATCTAGGGAGTGGATCGATTCTTGTTGACCTTTTTGTCGCACCTCTTTACCATTACGATGTCATTATGGGTATGGATTGGCTCACCAAGATACGGGCAGAGATTGATTGTGAAACTAGGTCGGTGACAATCCATGGACCTGAGGGCGTGACAGTTACTTTCCCAGTTCAGGTCAGTTACCCTTTTTATCTAGGTTATTATACTTCTTTGTTGGAGAGTATTGCTGGATCGGCGTTTGAAAGCACGCCTATAGTTCGGGAGTTTGAAGATGTGTTCGAGACGATTCCTGGATTACCCCCTCAACGCGAGATTGATTTTACTATCGATCTCATACCTGGTGCGGCGCCCATTTCTTTGCTCACCTATCGTATGCCTCCGAGTGAAATGGAGGAATTGAGGAAACAGATAGATGGCTTGTTGAATTTGGGTTTTATTCAGCCTAGTGTGTCTCTTTGGGGAGCACCTGTCCTGTTTGTTAAGAAGAAGGATGGTTCCTTGCGATTATGTATTGATTATCGCAGGTTGAATCAGGTGACTGTGAAGAATAAGTACCATTTTCCTAGGATCGATGATTTATTTGATCAGTTGAAGGCGGCACGGTACTTTTCGATGGTTGATCTGCAGTCAGGGTATCACCAGTTGCGTGTTAAGAATGAGGGCGTGCAGAAGACTGCTTTCAGGACTAGTTTTGGCCACTATGAGTTCCTTGTGATGTCATTCGGTCTTACGAACGCACTGGCCGTGTTCATGGATCTGATGAACAGGGTATTTCGGCCATTCTTATTCTGATTCGTCATTATCTTTATCATTGACATTTTGATATATTCTGCGAGTCAGGAAGAGCACGAGGAGCACTTAAGAACGGTCTTGGATACTCTTAGGAAGAATCAGCTTTTTGCGCAATTGAAAAAATGGGATTTCTAGAAAGCGGAAGTCAAGTTCTTGGGACATGTGGTGTCCAAGGAAGGGATAGCTGTCGATCTTGCTAAGGTAGCTGCAGTTCAGGACTGGAAGCAGCCTGGTTCAGTTACTGAGGTGAGGAGCTTTTTGGGTCTAGCAGGCTATTATCGACGCTTCATACGAGACTTCTCGAAGATAGCCAGACTGTTGTCTCAGTTGACACTGAAAGATTTGAAGTTTTCTTAGAATGAGAGGGCGGAGATAGCTTTTCAAGAGCTAAAGGACAAGTTGACGTCCGCCCCTGTGTTAGTATTGCTAGAGCAAGGGGTTAAGTATATGATATATACTGATGCCTCTCGCATTGGTCTGGGTTGTGTCCTTATGCAGAAGGATAGTGTGATTGCATATGCTTCGAGACAGTTGAGGAAACACGAAGAAAATTACCCTACACACGACCTGGAGTTGGCAGCTGTCATTTTTGCATTGAAGCTCTGGAGACATTACCTCTACGGAGAGGAGTTCATGCTCTTTTGCCACCACAAGAGCCTTAAGTATATTTTCATGCAGCGTGACTTGAATATGAGGCAACGCCAATGGATGGAAACATTGAAAGACTTTTAAGTTCGATGTTTCATACCACCCGGGCAAGGCGAACCTTGTGGCAGACGCATTGAGTTGCAAGAAGACTATAGAGTTTACGGCTCCGCTAATGATAGCAGAGTGGGTCATGTTGGAGTTTGTGCGAGACTTTGAGCAGAAACTTACGGTGGAAGAGCCGTATGAGGTTATCGCACACATTTGTGTACAGCCCTCGTTGACGAGAGGATCATTGTAACTCAGGCAGATGATGAGCTTTTGGTGAAGATGAAAGAGTGGGTTGTTACAGATGAGGACTCTGAGTGGAGTGTTAGTTCAAATGGGGGCCTACGATTTCGTGGCTGGTTATGTGTCCCAGACATTCTTGACTTGAGACGGGAGGTTCTCGAGTCAGCCCATAATTCTAAGCTTGTGATGCATCCAGGTAGCACGAAGATGTACCAAGATATGAGAAGATCTTATTGGTGGGACAACATGAAGGTCCACATTGCTGAGTTTGTATCTCATTGTCTCACGTGCCAGCAGGTCAAGGCAGAGCATCGCCGACCTCCTGGGCTGCTTCAGCCCATGCCCATAGCAGAATGGAAGTGGGACTTCATTTCTATGGATTTTATTTCAGGGCTACCGAGAACGAGGAAGGGACATGACTCTATTTGGGTGATCGTCGACCGATTGATGAGTCGACTCACTTCTTACCGATCAGAGTCACAAACTCTGCAGACGAGTTGGCTAGATTGTACATCAAGGAGATTGTACATCTCCATGGAGTTGCCTTGGAGATTGTATCTGATAGAGACATGCGTTTCACATCTATCTTCTGAACTCGTATCCAAGAAGCGATGGGTGTGAAATTGAAGTTTAGTACTGCGTTTCATCCGCAGACAGATGGGCAGACAGAACGTGTGAATCAGATTCTGGAAGACATGTTGTGAGCTTGTGTTTTGGATTTCAAGGACAGTTGGGATGGTTGTCTCCCTTATACAGAGTTCGCGTATAATAACAGTTTCGAGTCGAGTATCGGCATGGCTCCTTATTAGGCATTGTATGGTCGCCCATGCAGAGCACCGCATTGTTGGGCAGAAGTTGGCGAGCGTAGTTTGATTGGCCCGGAGTTGGTGCAGGCGACTTCAGAGAAAGTTGACATTATTCGACGTCGACTTCTGACAGCCCAGAGCAGGCAGAAGAGTTACCCTGATACGAGGTGGCGACCGCTTGAGTTTGAGGTTGGAGACCATGTATTTCTTAAGGTTTTTCCTATGAAGGGAGTTCCACGGTTCGGTAAGAAAGAAAAGCTCACGCAGAGATTTATTGGTCTATTTTAAATTCTGGATCGAGTGGGAGCCATAGCATACCACCTTGCTTTGCCCACACCACTTGCGGGCGTTCATAACGTATTTCATGTCTCTATGCTGAAGAAGTACGTTCCTGATCCTTCGCATATTATTAGTTGGGAGCAGGTGTAGTTGAGCGAGTATGCCACATATGTACTACGACCGACGCGTATCCTAGACATGAAGGAGTAGGTATTGCGTAGCAAGGTCATCCCTCTTGTGAAAGTATTATGGACGCATCATAGTGAAGAAGAGGCTACTTGGGAGACTGAAGCTGAGGTCAGAAAGAGCTACCCTCAGATCCTTAAGGAATATGAGAAGGTACGAATTTCGAGGATAAAATTTTTCTTTAAGGGGGGTAGATTGTAATGACCCGAAAAATTTCGTGCCAAGACCCGAGTACTACCTCTATTTTTCTTAGAAGTTATTTGTGGGCTAATTAGCACCAAACTCGATTGCTTGTGAAATTAGCATCAATCACTTTAAATTTGATCTGCAGGACTCAAAACCTGTAGAATAGTTAACGCTATGTTACTCTGAAATCTGGGATTCAACGCTAAATCCAGTTGCTCTCGGGAATTTTTAGAAACTTTGGATCGGAGCTAGACCGCTCATCGAAAACCCGATAGCGATGATCTTAGACAATTTTGGTCACCATGTTGGACTTGACCATCACCTCAAAAATCAAGTTCAGATGATGTCCTGGGTCGATTTGATTGAGTCTGGAGTGAAGAGTGTTAGAACGGTGAGAAATTAAATATGATTTTATGAAATTTGAGTCGTGTCACTTGCACGACGATTTTAAGCAATCTGACCGATGGATTCTGACCCAATTTCACCCTTGGATCAGGGAAGATGGCCCAGGCATGTCATAGTGCTTGTGGACCTGATCGAGTTCCGGTGACCGTTGAATTGAGTGTAGTCTGCCATGGCTGATCTGTGAAGCCGATCGGTACAAAAACTCAGCCTGACCTAGATCCATGGTCAGTGAGCTTAAGTCCGACCGCACGGGAAAAATGGACCATCGAAAGTGCTCCGTTGGATCGAGAGAGGCCTAATTTGGTTATAACCTAAGTATACCTTGGCCCTGGGGTTATTTTCATCAATGTTAGGCCTATATAAAGACCTTAAAACCCTCCCTCTCTTTTCCAAACGAATTTCCTAACCCTAGCTAACAAAGAGAGGGGAAAAGAGAGAAAGTAAGAGAGAAGTTGGTGAATCATTGGAGATTCTTTCCTGTTACTCTACATCCTTAAACCATCACTTTTGAATCATTATTCCGGCGATTCTAAGTTCATCCTTGGATAAGTTAATCAAATCCTAACCTGTGTTAGAGCTTAGAATAGTCTATGTGTTGATGTAGCTCATTTTTATTCTCGTCTTAGGTTATCTAGTCGCCGTTGACGAAGACATATTGTCTGAATCAGTTCGGTGTGCTTTTTCTGGTTTAAGGTGCGGACTATATTCGTATAGGTTATAGTTTTCAAGGCTTTCAATGTCAGATAATGGTTTATTCTTGTTATGGGTGCAATTTCATATGCCAAATGCTATGTTTATATTGCATTCCTGATATATATGCCTTGTGTTAAGATTTGTGTATTCCTTGCGTATGTAGAAAGTACCGTATACGTATAAAATATGAACATGTGTTTGCCATGATTATTTGTCATGTATTTGTGCTAGATGTATGTGTGTCAACTCCTTGGCAAAAGGAATTGTCCAAATGCGTGTATTCCAACATACGTCATGTATGTTGAACTATGTAGTCTAAGTGTTTGTAGAAATGTCTGAATGGTCTAAAGTGTAATGTATTATCTTATTTGCGGGCGTTGAGGAGCGATTCTCAACTCTCTTATTGGTGTATATGATTTCCTATATGCAAGTCACACTCTTTATTGTTTAACTTCCAGTATTACTTATGTGTAAATCCATGTTAAGTTGATATTCTTCAAATGCTCACATGCTACATGATTTGAATTGCTGTTCCATTACTGTTCTAAATTGTATATGCATATCTGTTATAACGGAATGTGTTTGGGAGTATGAAATAGTCCAGGAAATCGGTAATCAGCCTTGAGTTCGTGGCTAAGGTTGCTTTCGCCACGAAGGACGTGATTTGATGAACTCGAGTCGTATTAGAGTTGTCGGCAGTGGTTTGGCCACACGGAGTGTTTGCGCACTCTATGTCGTTCAACCCAACGTGCGCTCGTGCTAGTTGAGTTCGTTAAGTAACTTGATTGTCCGATGTATGTTCACCATGTATGGACGCTATTGTTTGAATCTAGGGTACCAAACTTACCGATGAAATCCTGTTAACCGTTGTACCTTGATCAGCTAAGACTCATGAGCCGGACATGGTGGTATGGGACACCGTGGTCGAGCTGTTGGCCTACGTTGGGGTGACGAGCCTCCCCGTAGTGACCAGTGTGTAACCAGACTCGTGAGCCGATTATGGTGGTATGGGACACTATATTTGTGCTGTCAGCCTACATTGATTGGTGATGAGCCCTTTGTAGTGACCTCGAGCATACTTGGCCACTGCATTAAGGCGATAAGCCTTAGAGTAGTAACGAAGGTATGATAGGCGTGCATTGATTGGTGACGAGCCCTTTGCAGCGACCTAAAACCATATGATCGTATGAGATTGTCTAGGACTGACGACCCTAGAATGAATCACTGTGTGGAAATTGATATGAGGAAGGTACCTTAGCTTCCCAATCCTGCTGTATGAAAAGGACTAATAACAACTTGGTAATCATGTTCATGCACCGCATTTGCATGTGCGTGGAAGTCATTGGCACTGCGGGAGGATGTCATGCGTAACGTAAGATGAAGACGCAGGGGGAGTAAGGCGAGGGCATACATCATTTATACATACATCCTTGCATTAACAAGAGTAATTAGGACATGTTTGATTGTACTGCCTTATCATTACTGCTTGATTGATTTGATAACATGTTAACTTTTGCAGTATTGTTCCACTGAGTTGATCACTCACTCCCATGTTCTGGGATGGTGTTTAAACACCAACCAGACTCTGTCTTAGATGCAGATGTTGATGCGACCCCTGAGGTAGAGCAGGAGTTCGAGGATGATGAGGCCGCATTTTCTTTTATGCAGTTTTTAGGTGGGTTCTTGTGAACCATGTCCTGATATGCGAGAATTCTGGATTTTCTTTTGGAATAGATAATGTCATTTGATGCTTGTATTTTTAATAGCAACACTTGTAAGTATGACCTGGCATGTATATGTATTTCAGGGACTTGCACATGTACATATATATTTTTTTAAGTCTTCCGCTTGCGTCCTTCACTTATCCCTGAATTATGTTTGCAGTCTGGCTTAATCTATTCCATGTTTTATGTACTCTTACAGACAACATACATCTATCATTAAATGTGTTGCATAAGTGATGTTTTGAAACTCGGGAGCTGAGTTATGCTCGACTCCCGAATTTCAGGGCGTTACACTCAATCCTACTCAAGGGTCCTAATTTAATTGCACAAAAACAACTTAAACAAATATATATATATATATATATGTATAATCAAATTTAACCATAGGATGATTCCTGGTATGATTATAAATAATTCCTAAATATTACCTAATACTAAACTTTAATATGAAAAGATATGACTAGTCTTTTGGCAATTCGAAGTAGTAGAAATTTTTGGTTTCAACCCTTCTATTTTTTATAACATATTTGTCACCTTTAGTTACCATATTATTTTTATAATTTTTATAATAATCCATTGTTAAGCTTAATTTTATTTCACAAAATTTCAATTCATTCGAAGTTTCATAAAAAAATTTAAAGTAACTTTTTGAAGTTGGTCGAAAAATATAGAAAATCGCAGAAATCCGGCGGTGCCGCTGTGCCTCTATGGTGGTCCTGATGGTGGTTTTACCACTCGATTTTTAAAATGAGTGTATTTCTCAATACAGAGCGAGTTACTCGACATGCCATATATGATTTTGGGGTAGGAGAAGTTGATCTATCTAAATAACCTAGCTATTTTATGAAATTCCATAAGGGTAATGGTCAAAATTCTATTTTATTTATATTTTTACTATTTATAGTAAATGTTAGTTTAATTATAGTTCTTCATCCTTTGAGCTTTAGGATTTGTGTCTAATATGAAAGTACCTAGAAAGATTTGAAGAATAAAGTAGTGAAAGGTGAGATTTTTGAAGGAGATGGGTTAGAAAGGGATGGAAATGGGTGAAAATGAGGGTGTAGGGCCGTATAAGGAGACCCCCGCAGGAGAGACTAGTGGTGCGCCGCCGATAACACGGTGCTGCCCTGCCATCCAGTCATTTCCGGTAGTGGCCACCCCCTCGGCCGATGTCCTTGCTCTGTGGTACCCCTTGAGCCCCACCGAACTCGTTGGTTTGAACCTTAAGCCCATCAGGTCCACGCATCGCGGTCCAACAGACGTTTAATTGCATTTCTTGGATCCGTTTCAAATTTGAAATTCGTCAACTGATGATCCAATTCCGTCAACTTACGGCCCAGAGGTGACTTAGGTCACTTCTCATGATCTATATCCCTTAGAAGCCACAATGCCCGGTCTTATTTATCTGTGAAACCATGGGATTCTAGTGTCGTCTCAAAATTCCATTACCCCCTTCCTAAGTCAGAGTGCGTCAGAGTGCATCATGTGCCTATTACCCCAGGTCCAGTTTAATCCAATTCATGGTCTGATACCAATTTGTAACTCCCCAAATTTTGAGGGTCGAGCAAAGCTCTACTCCAGAGATTCAGAACATCACTTATGCTTGTGGATGATGATATTTAGATTTCTTTCATTTTCATGAATTAAGCATGCATGGGATTACACTAAACAACACATCATACTCCAGATTTAATTAAGTTAAGCAAGTGCGGAAGTCTAAACATGTCTGTGTAAGTATGCAGATGTTTCATAAGGTTTATTCCAGTGTATGACTACGTAACCGAGTTCAATATATACATGTAATGTTTCATAATGTTCAAAAATATGGATATGTAAAAGTGTCCAACTAAGCCCAGATGTCCCAGTGGTCCCTACATAACGGTACGTAGCTTAGATCGGCCCGCTCGAGAGTTAGAAGTAGGAGAATTCCTCCCCCTCATCCAAGAAGTCTTACTCCAGAGCATAGACATTGTCTGTACCAACATCTACATCAGAGTCTGGTTGGTGTTTTAAAACACCGTCCCAGAGTGAGAGTGAGTAACTCAGTGGTTCTATAAGGCAAACGTACACATGTTATCAAGTCCATCAAAGCAGTAATGATAAAACAATCATAACAATCACTTCCCAACTACTCTTTTTATTGCAGGAATGGGGTGCAAGTAATGATGCATGCCCTTGCATCAATGCTCCCTCACACGCGATGCCAACATCCTATTTTACATATTACAACACTTCCTCAAAACAGTGCAACTCCAACGCCTTTTAGGCACATCCTAACTAATGCAATACGATGCATGGTTGTGTTAGCCAAGAAATTAATTAAGCTCATTTATACAGTAAGTTTGGGAAGCTAGGGTACCTCCCTTTATATCATTGACCCAAATCGAACATTCGGCATCAGATACCCGTAGTAGTCCTACTCTTATGTTCTGGATCCATTTAGGTTCGTCACTCCTAGTTAAACACATACGATAGGCAAGTTGTAGGTTCATCACTCATAGTCAAACACATACGATAGGCAAGCTATGAGAAGTTGTGCTCGAGGTCAATATGGGGAGGCTTGTCACCGCAGCGTAGGCCGACAACACAAACACGGTGTCCCATACCACCATGCCCTACTCACGAGGCTTTGTTGCTCACTGGTCACCACGGGTAGGCTCGTCACCCCAGCGTAGGCCGACAGCTCAGAAACGGTGTCCCATACCACAATGCCCGACTCGTGAGTCTTAGTGGATCATGCTACCATGGTTAAAGTGGATCTTTATATTGGTAAGGGGTACCTTGGATTTAAGCAGTCGCATCCAGACATGGTAAGGTTCATTAAGCAAGCTCGATTGGTACGGGCGCATGCTAACTTAATTGACATGGAGCGCGTAAGCGCCGCTCGTTGCCTAGCCACTGTCGATAATCGTCGTATGACTCGGATTCATCGAGTTTACCTAAGGTGGCGAGACTAATTCGGCCACCTGAATAAGGATTTTTACCGATTGCCTAGGCTACATTTGTAGCCCCAATCCTATCCAAATGCTGCTACAACCACGTGTAATATCCATCCTAGCATTCAACAAAACAATCTAAGTGGATTTCTCATTTGGGCATTTCATCAAACACATAGACCATGTCAAATATAACTTGCATTTTATCAACAGATTTCATTGAGGAAAACATACATATGCACAAGACAACAGGGAATCTTATCTTAATACTTATAGTAAATACAAATCATCAACAGTTTTCTCATTTAACCAATTTATCAACCACATAGACTACGTTAGTTACAACAGATGTTTTCTCAATTCTTTAAATAGGGAAATCCATATACATATTACAATAATGAATCCTAGATTAGAAATCATGTTAAGCAATCACTTTCTATTGTTCATTCAAGCATTTCAACAAACACATAGGGTGCATCATTTATTTATCACAGTTCATAGGTATATTTCATATAGAAATCAACGCATTTAAGACAATACGGTAACAATCAAGATAGACATAAATCATTTGCTGTTATGAAAGCACTGATAAACCGCAACCTAAGCATTTATAGTTTGCACCTTCCATTAGGTTGCTCGACTCGAACTCGGTCTAAATTCTACTTTTCCAAAAATGAAACGCTGGGCACATAAACGATGAAACTGGTTAGTTAGTTTAACGATAGCTATCAGGGAGTTCTACATCGATATTAGGGTTGGTATTTCTTACCCGAAATCATAGTCGAAAGAGGTTTGGTGGTGCAACGGGGTGGTGATTAGGCACGTTGATTCGTGGGAGAAGATTTTCCACGGTTGCAGCAATCTCCCCAAGTTTCCTGATCCTCTTTTCTCTTGTTTCTCTTCTCTCTCCCCTAGGGTTTGTAAAATTCATATATGAGAGGGAGAGAGTGAAATGAGGGCTATTTATAGGCCCAGATGTGATGAAAATGGCCCCATGGCCACTTTATACCTTGTTTATACCCCGTGGGCAGCTGTTTCTGACGAATAGGGCTCATAGGGATACCCACGACTCATCTACGTCATAGGGTATGTTCCCTGAGAATGCATCTATGCTAGGGACATGACTTCGGTGTGATCAGATAAGCCAATCGACCGTGGAGAACCTGTGTTAGATCAACGGTCGTACGTGTCTAATCGGTGCCACAGTTATATGGATATGTGCAGGGAAATTTTCTTTCCCCATGGATGAAGTTTGATCATAAACTAATGGTCCAAATTCTTCAACTTAGCGTGAGAGTGAACGGCCCAATTCACTTAAGTTTCTGTTCATTTTCTAAGGATATTTACGTTTCTCACGCACTTAACTCACGGCTCAAGTTGGGCATTTTTGGACACTATCTATGCTTGATTCTAGCCATGGTTGTCAAGCCCAGCAGGACGGACATAGTCCTATAATTTCACTCCCGACGTGTGGTCTAGGTCTGTTACAGAGTTTAAATGTATTCCCGAGAGCGAAAGGCCCTTGGGATTTCTCCTAGGTCTTAAGATGACATTGAGTCAGTGGTACTCATGGTTTTAGGCCTTCCCATTTGTGAAAATAGTGGCTCAAGCTTAATCAACCAAACATTTAGTACTTAACTAAATCCCGTCTAAGTTATATAACTGGACGCGTTCCTTGGGTTGTTCTTCCTGAGGTCGTACTCGATATCTCTACCAATTTTTCCGGGATGTTACAATCTACCCCCTTAAAGAAACATTTCGTCCTCAAAATTAGTACCTTTTCGTACTCCTCGAGGATTTGTGGGTAGTTCTTTCAGACCTCAGCTTTCATTTCCCAAGTAGCCTCCCCCTCATTGTGGTGTATCCATAACACTTTCACGAGTGGGATGACCTTGCTGCGCAATACTTACTCTTTCCAATCTAGAACATGCGTTGGTCGCAACACATAGGTTGCATCTTCCCTTAGCTGTACTTGCTGCCACCTGATAATATGAGTAGGGTTGGGAACATACTTCTTCAGCATCGACACATGAAACATGTTGTGTACGCCTAGGAGTGGTGTGGTCAAGGCGAGACGGTACGCCACCACTCCCACTTGGTCTAAAATCTTGTACAGGCCAATGAATCTTGGTGTGAATTTGCCCTTCCTGCCAAAACAAAGTACTCCTTTCATTGAGAAAACTTTAAGGAATACACGGTCCCCAACTTCGAATTCTAACTATCTTCATCTCGTATCGGCGTAACTCTTCTGCCTACTTTGGGCTATAAGGAGTCGACGCCTAATAATATCAATCTTCTCTGAGGTCGCTTGAACCAGGTTTGGGCCAACCAAGCTCTTCTCATCAACTTTTGCCCAACAATACAGAGCCTGACATGGGTGTCCACACAAAGCTTCATAAGGAGCCATGTCAATGCTTATTTAGAAGCTATTGTTATAGGCAAATTCAGTATAAGGGATACAGTCATCCCAACTATCCTTGAAATCAAGTATGCATGCTCGTAACATGTCCTCGAGTATTTAATTCACCCGCTCCGTCTATCCATCGATTTGTGGTTGGAACATGGTACTAAATTTCAGTTTCACCCCCATCATCTCTTGTATTCGAGTCCAGAACATAGATATCAATCTTGGGTCTCAGTCCAACACAATCTCTAGAGGAACTCCATGCAGTTGTAATATCTCCTTAATGTATAGCTTGGCTAGGTCATCTACCGAATTAGAAACTCTAATAGGAAGGAAATGGGCCGACTTTGTCAACCGGTCCACAATCACTCAAATGAAGTCATGCCCCTTTCTCGTCTTTGGTAACCCAGAAATGAAATCTATAGATATGAAATCCCACTTCCACTCGGCTGTGGGCATGGGCTGAAGTAAACTAGGGGGTCGGCGGTGCTAGGCCTTGAGTTGCTAGCACGTGAGGCATGGGGACACAAAGTCTTCTATTTGGGCCTTCATATTGTCCCACTAGTATGAACACTTCATGTCTCGATACATTTTCGTACTACTTTGATGCATCACTAACTTTGAATTATGAGCGGCCTCTAAAACTTCTCTCCTCAAGTCAGGAAGGTTCGGGACGCATAGGCGGCCACGATACCGTTGGCCTCCATCCAAGCCGATCCTCCATTCTGATTCTTCACTGTCACTTGCATGCTCTCTCATCTTCAACAATAGCTCATCTTCTCTCTGAGCCACAATGATTTGGTCATCAATAAGTGATTGTACGTGGAAGTGTGCGACGCTCTTGAATGGCTCCTCCACTGTCAGCCTCTGTTCGAATCTCGCACGAATTCTACCATATTCCACTCTCTTACCATTAATGGGGCTGCAAATTCTACAGTTTTCTCGCAGCTCAACGCATCGGCCATCAGGTTGGCCTTGCCAGGATGGTAGGAGACTTCAAACTTGAAGTCCTTTAATGTCTACATCCAACAGCGCTTCCTTATGTTCAGGTCCCTCTGTGTAAAGATGTACTTGAGGCACTTATGGTCGCAAAAGAGCTCGAACTCCTGGCCATAGAGGTAGTGTCTCCAAAGCTTTAATGTGAAATGACTGCCGCCAACTCCAAGTCATGAGTGGGGTAATTTTCTTCGTGTTTTCTCAACTGTCGTGAGGCATAGGCAATCACCCTATCCTTCTGCATAAGTACACTCCCCAAGCCGACTCGAGAGGCGTCGGTGTAAATAGTATATTTGGTCCCTTACTCTGGCAGTACTAACACGTGTGCAGACGTCAGCTTGTCCGTTAGTTCTTAAAAGGCTACCTCTACTTTCTCATTCCAAGCAAATTTAAGATCTTTCTGAGTAAGTTGAGATAATGGTCGGGCTATCTTAGAGAAATCTTTAATAAATCGACGATAATAGCCGTCAAGTCCAAGGAAACTCCTCACTTCTGTGATTGAGCCAGGATGCTCCCAGTCATGTACCACGGTCACCTTGGTAAGGTCCATGGCGATTCCTTTCTTAGAAATCACGTGTCTTAAGAACTTGACTTCTTCCTTCCAGAAATCACATTTTTGGTACTGTGCAAACTACTGATTCTTCCTAAGAGTATCAAGGACTGCTCGCAGGTGTTCTTCATGATCTTTTATACTCTTTGAGTAAATCAAAATGTCATTTATAAATACGATGATGAATCGGTAAAGATACGGCCAAAACACCTGGTTCATGAGATCCATGAATATGGTCGGTGCATTTGTAAGTCCAAACGGCATCACAAGAAATTCGTAGTGCCCAAAGCTAGTTCTGAAAGTGATTTTCTGCACATCTTCATTCCTGAGGCGTAACTGATGGTACCCGGACTGTGAGTCTATCTTAGAGAAGTACTAAGCCCCCTTCAATTGGTCAAACAGGTCATCTATACAGGGCAGAGGATACTTGTTCTTTACTATAACATGGTTCAACTTGCGATAGTCTATACACAATCGTAGTGATCCATCTTTCTTTATCAAAAATAATACATGTGCTCCCTAAAGAGATACGCTTGGCTATATAAAGCCCGAGTCCAATTAATCATAGATCTGTTTCCTCAATTCCTCCATCTCACATGGAGGCATGTGGTACATCGGCAAGGAGATAGGTGTTGTGCTCGGCACAAGGTCAATTGTAAAGTCGTTCTAGCACTGAGGGGGTAGTCCAGGGATCGTTCGGAATACGTCCGTGAAATCTTAGACTACTGGTGTGTCCCTAAGTGACGGACCATCATAATTTTCTAATAGGTAAGCGTAACAAAGGACCAGGAAGGGATAACTGACCTGAACTAGGAAGGTAAAGGTCATACCCTCGAGCCCATCGACTGTCACCAATCTGGATTCACAGTCAATCTCTGCCTTCATTTCAGTAACCCAATCTATGCCGAGGATGACATCGTAATGATATATCTTAGTTACAATCAGGTCAACGTGCACTACTCTACTCCTTAAGTCTATCAGGCAACACCTATAAAGCTTAGTGGCATTTGAAAAGGTTCCTGCTGTGGCGATGACTCTCACCCCAATCATAGGTGCAGTATCTAACCCTAATCGATTGACAACAGAGCATGCAACCATAGAAACAGTGGACCCGGTGTCCACTAAAAGGAATACAAGTGTACCTTAGATGTGAGCAGTGACTTCAAATGCTAGGGGTATCGTAACTGCTGAGTTAGTTGCTTCGATGGCAAGTGCATGTACAAGAGCTTGTTGCATGTGGTTTGGCGGCACTATCACAGGCCATTGAGGAGACCTATTTCGAGATGCAAGAGGTCGATTATATGGTTGCACCAGTGCCACAGATCGTAAAGGTGGGGTTGAGATAACGTACGAGGGTTGGCGGTTGATCCTTTGGGTCTTGGTCTAAGAGAGTCCTTGTTTTAATTTATGTCCAAGGTAGGGGTTAAGTAATATCTTAATATGTTTATGGTCAAAGATTTTCCTAGAAAGGTTTCTAATAATATAAAATTTTATATGTATATCATCATTTCGATCTTATAACTAGAGGGTTATGAGCAAACTGCACTTCGGTTTCATTAACTCCAAGAGGGAAGGAAGAATTGAAAATTTTAAAATATTTCAAAGGTTTGGAATGTTAGCAACATAAGGCCGTAGAGAAAGAAAAAGGAGGGACATCTCCTTGACGTAGTATGAAACTTGAATTCTCAAGAGAAAAAAAAACTTATAATATTTTACTGTAGTCTGCCTCTAACATGACCTTATGGAGTATTAAACTATGAAACTCAATCCTACTCAAGGGTCCTAATTTAATTGTACAAAAATAACTTAAACAAATATCTATATATATTTATATATGTGTGTAAGTATGTATATATAATCAAATTTAACCATAGGATGATTCCTGATATGATTATAAATAATTCCTAAATATTACCTAATACTAAACTTTAATATGAAAAGATATGACTAGTCTTTTGGCAATTCAAAGTTGTAGAAATTTTTGGTTTCAACCCTTCTATTATTTATAATATATTTGTCACCTTTAGTTACCATATTATTTTTATAATTTTTATAGTAATCCATTGTTAAGCTTAATTTTATTTCACAAAATTTCATTTCATTCGAAGTTCCATAAAAAATTTTTATACTAACTTTTTGACATTGGTCGAAAAATATAGAAAATTGCAGATATCCGGCGGTGCCGCTGTGACCCTCTAGTGGTCCTGATGGTGGTTTTACCACTCAATTTTTGAAATCAGTGTATTTCTCAATACAGAACGAGTTACTTGACATTCCATATATGATTTTGGGGTAGGAGAAGTTGATCTATCCAAATAACCTAGTTATTTTATGAAATTCCATAAGGTTAATGTTCAAAATTCCATTTTATTTATATTTTAACTATTTATAATAAATTTTAGTTTAATTATAGTTCTTTATCCTTTGAGCTTTAGGATTTGTGTCTAATATGAAAGTACCTAGAAAGATTTGAAGAATAAAGTAGTGGAAGGTGAAATTTTTGAAGGAGATGAGTTGGAAAGGGATGGAAATGGGTGAAAATGAGGGTGTAGGGCCGTATAAGGAGACCCCCGTTGGAAAGACTAGTGGTGTGCCACCGATAGCGCAGTGTCGCCGTGCCCTCTAGTCATTTTCGGTAGTGGCCACCCCCTTGGGCCGATGTCCTTGCTCTGTGGTACCCCCTGAGCCCCACTGAACTCGTTGGTTTGAACCTTAAGCCCGTCGGGTCCACGCATCGCGGTCCAACAGACGTTTAATCGCATTTCCTAGATCTGTTTTAGATTCAAAATTCGTCAACTGATGACCCAATTCCATCAACTTACGGCCCAGAGGTGACTTAGGTCACTTCTCATGATCTATATCCCTTAGAAGCCACTATGCCCGGTCTTATTTATCTTCGAAACCATGGGATTCTAGTGTCGTCTCAAAATTCCATTGCTCCCTTCCTAAGTCAGAGTGCGTCAGAGTGCATCATGTGCCTATTACCCCAGGTCCAATTTGATCTAATTCATGGTCTGATACCAATTTGTAACTCCCCAAATTTTGAGGGTCGAGCAAAGCTCTACTCCCGAGATTCAGAACATCACTTATGCTTATGGATGATGATATTTAGATTTCTTTCATTTTCATGAATTAAGCATGCATGGGATTATACTAAACAACACATCATACTCTAGATTTAATTAAGTTAAGCAAGTGTGGAAGTCTAAACATGTATGTGTAAGTATGCAGATGTTTCACAAGGTTTCTTCTAGTGTATGACTACGTAACCGGGTTCAATATATACATGAAATGTTTCAAAATGTTCAAAAATATGGATATGTAAAAGTGTCCAACTAAACCCAGATGTCCCAGTGGTCCCTGCATAACGGTACGTAGCCTAGATCGGCCCACTGAGAGTTAGAAGTAGGAGAATTCTCCCCCTCATCCAAGAAGTCTTACTCCAGAGCATAGACATTGTCTGTACCAACATCTACATCAGAATCTGGTTGGTGTTTTAAAACACCGTCCCATCGTGGGAGTGCGTGATCAACTCAGTGGTTTTATAAGGCAAAAGTTACACATGTTATCAAGTCCATCAAAGTAGTAATTATAAAGCAATCATAACAATCACTTCTCAATTACTCCTTTTAATGAAGGAATGTGGTGAAAGTAATGATGCATGCCCTCATATCAATGCTCCCTCACACGCGACGCCAACATCCTATTTTGCATATTACAACACTTCCTCAAAACGGTGCAACTCCAACACCTTTCAGGCATATCCTAACTAATGTTGTACGATGCATGGTTGTGTTAGCCAAGAAATTAATTAAGTTCATTTATACAGTAAGTTTGGGAAGCTAGGGTACCTCACTTTATATCATTGACCCAAATTGAACATTCGGCATCAGATAACCGTAGTAGTCCCACTCCTATGTTCTAGTTCCATCTAGGTTCGTCACTCCTAGTTAAACACATACGATAGGCAAGTTGTAGGTTCATCACTCATAATCAAACACATACGATAGGCAAGCTGCGAGAAGTTGTGCTCGCGGTCAATATGGGAGGCTTGTCACCCCAGCATAGATCGACAGTGCGAACACAGTATCCCATACCACCATGCCCTGCTCACAAGGCTTTATTCCTCACTGGTCACCACGGGGAGGCTCATCACCCCAGTGTAGGCCGACAGCTCAGAATCGGTGTCCCATACCACCATGCCCGGCTTGTAAGTCTTAATGGATCATACTACCATGGTCTTTATATTGGTAAGGGGTACCTTAGATTTAAGCAGTCGCATCCGAATATGGTAAACACATAATAGGTTAATTGGTTTATTAGGCAATCTCGATTGGTATGGGTGCATGCTGACTTCATTGACATGGAGCGTGTAAGCACCGCTCGTTGCCTAGCCACTGTTGATAATCGTCGTATGACTCGGATTCATCGAGTTTACCCAAGGTGGCGAGACTAATTCAGCCATCCGAACAAGGACTTTTACCGATTGCCTAGGTACATTTGTAGCCCCAATCCTATCCAAATGCTGCTACAACCACATGTAATATCCATCCTAGCATTCAACAAAACAATCTAGGTAGATTTCGCATTTGGGCATTTCATCAAACACATAGATCATGTCAAATATAACTTGCATTTTATCAATTAATTTCATTGAGGAAAACATACATATGCACAAGACAACAGGGAATCCTATCTTAATACTTATAGTAAATACAAATCATCAACAATTTTCTCATTTAAACAATTTATCAACCACATAGACTACGTTAATTACAACACATGTTTTCTCAATTCTTTAAATAGGGAAATCCATATGTATATTACAATGATGAATCCTAGATTAGAAATCATGTTAAGGAATCACTTTTTATTGTTCATTCAAACATTTCAACAAACACATAGGGTGCATCATTTATTTATCACGGTTCATAGGTATATTTCATATAGAAATCAACGCATTTAAGACAATACGGTAGCAATCAAGATAGACATAAATCATTTGCTGTCATGAAAGCATTGATAAACCGCAACCTAAGCATTTATAGCCTGCACCGTTCATTAGATTGCTTGACTCGGTTTGGTAGCGCAACGGGGCTGGGTTTAGGTGCGTGGATTCGTGGGAGAAGATTTTCCACGGTTGCAGCGATCTCCCCATGTTTCCTCTTCCCCTTTTCTCTTTTTTCTCTTCTATCCCCTAGGGTTTGCAAAATTCGTATACAAGAGGGAGAGAGTGAAATGAGGGCTATTTATAGGCCCAGATGTTATGCAAATGGCCCCAGGGCCACTTTATACCTTGTTTATACCCGTGGGTGGCTGTTTCTAACGAATACGGCTCATAGGGAGGCCCACAACCCATTTACGTCATAGGGTACATTCCCTGAAATGGATCTCCTCTAGGACACGATTTCGGTGCGATCATATAAGCTGATCGACCGTGGAGAACCTGTGTCAGATCAATGGTCGAACGTGTCCAATCGGGGCCACGATTATACGGATATGTGCAAGGAAATTTCCTTTCCCCATGAGTGAAGTTTGGTCACAAACTAAAGGTCCAAATTCTTCAACTTAGCGTGAGAGTGAATGGGCTAATTCACTTAAGTTTCAGTTCATTTTCTAAGGATATTTGCATTTCTCACGCACTAACTCACGGCTCAAGTTGGGTATTTTTGGACACTATCTGGGCTGGATTCCCGCGATGGTTGTCAAGCCCAGTAGGATGGACATAGTCCTTTAATTTCAAGGTTATCGGACCCCTGACGTGCGGTCTGGGTCTGTTACAGAGTTTCAATTTACTCCCAAGAGTGATATGCCCTTGGGATTTCTCCTAGGTCTTAAGATGACATTGAGTCAGCGGTACTCATGGTTTTAGGCCTTCCCATTTGTGAAAGTGGTGGCCCAAGCTTAATCCACCGATCATTTAGTACTTAAATAAATCCCATCTAAGTTATATAATTGGACGCAGTCCTTGGGTTGTTCTGACAGATATTTTTTCGGGATTTTACAGATATCTCTCGGTGCACTTGAGGCAATTTAGTGCAAGTTTACCAGTTTTAATGGTGTACTTAAGGTTTCTAAAGGGGTGCTCATAGTTATGAGAGCACAATGGCATGGTAACCTTTACAGGTTGATCGGAAACACTTCAATAGGTGGAGCTGCAGCTACAGTAGAAGATTTCATGTCTGCATGTATGTGGAATGTACGTCTGGTCCACATGAGCGAGCGAGGCATGAAGGTACTTTCTGACCGATGCTTAATTCGAAGTTTTAAAAGTCTTGATTTACATATCTATAAGCAATTTATATATGGTAAATAATCTAAGTTATCTTTTAAATCTGAAAAACATATATGTAAAGGAGTGCTTGATTATGCACATTTTGATGTATGGGGCCATCGCCCATGGTTTCCTTTGGAGGGTCGTTGTGGTTTATCACATTCATTGATGACTACTCCCGAAAAGTTTGGGATTATTTCATGAAACATAAATTTGAGGTTTTCACCTATTTCAAACAATGAATGGCAATGGTTAAAAAATGGACAGGGCAAAAGTTGAAAGTTTTAAAGACCGATAACGGTGGTGAATTTACTTCTATTGAATTTAATTAATTTTGTAAGGATAAATGGATCATAAGGCACAACATAGTGCACCACACACCCGAGCAAAATAATGTGGCTGAGCAGATGAATTAGACTCTCTTTGTAACACCTCGAACTTTTCAATACCCGAGTATTAAAAGTCATCAAGTGTTACCATGAATTAAACCTATTATGTACACATGTACGGTACCAATCTATCTAGCCTAACTCTACATCCATCCTTTAATGTGAATCTGACTGATTAAGAATGATCTTCATCCATAAATCAAGTCATCGATCTGACTGTTAATCATGTGGTTTTTTTTTACACATGCACACACACCCCCACACACTCATGCTAGTGGAATTTCACCACCTATGGGTACTCGAACCCTTAACCAGGAGTTGAAACTCCTAAGAGTCTACCACTCGAGCAAGAGTAAGGACCATTGACTAAATCGGTGAATAACTCTTTATCCATAAAGATTTAGATGTAAGTTCTTTTGTAAGAATTGTTTAGAAATGGGCATAGAACCATGTAGAATCATTAGATTTCACAAAACACATAGATCAGTAATAATTATGAAAATACCATTAACCTAGACCTTTAAATTCTAAATCACATAGCTCCCATGATCCGTTTCATGTAACACCATACCTATGTATCATAAATTAGCCATACACGTCTAATTTCAGCCCTTAGATCATTGTAAAAGTAGACCAATTGACAAATCAACCCACAACCGTTAATTTTGGTGTCCATTGAGTGAAGAAACCTCGTGGGTAGTCATAGTAGGATATTTTCCTTCATATTAACGATTTGGATTGCCCATAATATGGACCAAGTATGAAATATGAAGACCACATTTTGATAGACTTTTCCTTAAACGCGAAGTTATCGTTTCTTGGCTTATAACTCTTTATAAATCTAGCTCTTCCGATTTAACCACTTTCTGCCATCTATCGCAACACAAATTTGGACCACATTTTGGTCTCATATGACTACGAGGTTATAGAAAATTTGGACCCCGATCTATGATCCTACACCATTGAACACTGAAGCCTGTTCCTTCCTTTTGACACAAAGGTGTTATTCCAGATCTAGGCCTTTTCCACCATCGATCAACCACCAAAATTTGTCTAACCATTTACCTATATTGACTATACATTCCTCCCAAAATTGGCCCCCTGATGATTGAACATTGACTAATAATTAAGATCGAGTCCATTCTTGCACTCGCCAGGAGAACTTCCAAGATAAGCTTATTTAAGTTGCAGATCTGCATCATATTTGGGCTCATTGGTCAGCACAACTCGATTTGACTGCTGAGCAGAGTGGATTCTCATAAAAACCTCATAGTGGACACCCCTTATCCCCGTATACATGTTATGTTTGGAGGAAAGAAAAAGGTATCTATTACGTAAGCAGTTTCTTACGAAATTTATCACCCACATGTTGACTAATGGTGTGGCACACCCAAAACTCGGATCTACCCCATATTCTGGCCCTTGGCCTAACACCACCCTACAAAATTGATGAACGAAGTGGATTTTGCTACAAATACCACAATGGGTCCCTCTTGATCAGGCAATTCTCCCACTTTCACGACAATCCAAAATGGAAGCTCATTCCGCGCTGCATTTGTGTTAAAAACGGAATCCATCTCCGATTCCTCCTCCTAAAAAATGCACGACCCAAATAAATTCATTCCCATCCGACCACAACGTGGGATGATATCTCCACCATTTAACAACTTCACCTAAAGTGTATCACATCCAAGAATAACGTTTGTAAATGGTCTCTTGCAGCTTGGGACCGGTTCAATTAAAACATTATAAGAGGGATTAAAAAGATCATCCAATCCATTTAAAACAAATGACTAATGATCTAGGATGATTTTCGAATCCAAATGGTATTATTAGAAGGATAGAGAAATGTGAAAGATGTCGGTTTATATGGTCTTTTGTTGTTAGTTGCAAAAGAACACCTGCAACATGTTCCTTCAAAAACCACCACCTGGATCACTTTGAACATTGATTTCGGGGGACCCATAATCCCCCTATGGACCATCCGATCCATCTAGCAATGACTATTTGAAGAAATACCCCCTCCTGGTAAATCTACCATTAGAGGACGGGTTCTCTTCTACGACAGACGTAGACTTGGTTTAGCCATCGCATCTGTGTTCTATTCGACCACAACAAGGCCCATTCAATCAGTCGATGATCAATAAAATTAAGGAGGAATCCATAGAACTAACCATGAGCACTCAATTTGGTGCGAAAGATACCTTCGCTCACCATGTAAACTCAAACATGAGCTCACCCCAAATACGGAAAATCATTCCAAACTCTATATAAGCCTTTCATCCACAAATCATTCAGCAATAACAAAGGAGAGAATCCAAGCCTAGATCTCGAAAGAGAAGAGAGAGAAAGAGAGAGAGGGATAGATTGAGAAAAAAGAAAGTGTGCGTTGGCAAGTTACAGAATCAGAGAGTTGTGGTCTCTAGCTCTCATTGTTGAATGAATTCTACCAAAGAAAAAGTAGAAGAATGGAAAAGAAGGCAGAAGGATGAAAAGAGAAGAAAGATAAGAGAAAGAAAGAGTTCGGGTTATGCCAAGTCGACTCAACAAAAAATCTACTCCAGATTCTCTATAACAAATTGTTGGATTCAAGTTGTCGGGCTGAAATCTAGGGGTTGAACAAGGTAAGTTGTTTACTTGTGAAATAACCTAGTCCAAGTTTTCAAATTTAATTATTAAATTATATTACCCTAAACCTACATCATGGGCCCAACCTTAATCATTAATCTTAACTGTACGAACCATGTGTTATTATGATCTAACCACATTGAGTATGTTAATTATGATTAGATCTTGGCCGTAAAGTACAAATACACCAAACCTTAGCAATTAGAAGGTGATTTATCTAGAAAGGTGAGGGTTTTCTCCCTTATGTATATGGTAATTTAAGTTGATATGTTTTATCTTACCTATTACATACTATGTTTTTATGTTACTATGATTTCCTTCCTGCAATTATTCTAGCATCAACAATTATCTACCCTTTTAGGAATTATGATATGATGTCAATTACAAGTGATCTTTATGAATTTATGTGGATCGATGGATATAGGCCTTGCCCTTGCCTTTATCAATTTGTTGAGTTAGCCCTTGTTACCCTCCTATTTATTGAGTTGGTCATTACCACTCTCCTTGATATTGAGTTGGCCATTACCACTCTCCTTTTGTTGAGTTAGCCATTACTACTTATAAGTGCTAAGTTGTAATTCTAGCACCCGGTATTATCAAATTTTGTTGTGCTAAACCACTTGGAGTCAGTATCTTGTTACGATAAGATAGAAAGTTCACCTTCAAGTCATCCTCAACTCTTCTACATTCTCAAGTTGAAGAACATTGCCAAAGATCGAACACAAGCTCAAGTACAAGAACTCAAAGCTCAAGTTGAAGTTCATTACCTCTAGCACAAGTTTTAAGTACTCAAGCTCATATTACAAGATAACTAACTCAAGCTTAAAGTCTCATAAACACAAGCTCTAGCTCAAACTCAAGTTCAAGACTTCTAGGTCAAGCTTCATCCGCTTTTTACCAAAGTGAACGATGTTTCAAACGCACATTTAAGGTATGAATGACCCTAGATTGACCATAGGTTAGGTTATATTGATTGCATATTGAATTTGGGTCATTATATAAGTTTATAGGATTTTGTTCGACTAGTCCGAGTCATTGTTTAACTAGTCCAGGCTCTAGCTCGACCAGTCTAAGGAGTCTCTCGACTAGTCCAAGATTTGTTGAGAAATTTCAGGAATTTTTTGTTGTGGCTCGACCAATCGTGCACACTGCTCGACCAGTCGAGTGAATAGTGATCGACCAGTCGAATAGTGCTTGACTCAAAGTCCAGCAAGTTCATCTAGTCTTACTCAACCAGTTGAGTAATAGGTTTATCTTATTGTGCCAGAAAATTTGAAAATTGGTTGGTGCTTCGACCAGTCGAACCGACCCTTAGACCAGTTGAGGGAACAGATATTTTACCTATAAATAGAGGACGAATCTTAGAGTTTTTCATTTATTTCAAACCTAATCAAGCCATCACTCTAAGAGATAAGTTTCTGCAATTGTGAAGCTATTACTTATTCATTTTACATTCTTTTTATACCTTTTTGTATTTGATTTTGTGTTCTCTTTATTCAACTCCATTGTATTAAAAAAGGAGAATTGTGATTTACCATTTTGAGATCAAAATCAAATCAAGCTAGCCTAAGTTAGTTTAATTTAAAAATCATTTAGACTTAGAACCCTTTCATTTGTGAGATTGAACATTGAACATCTACGTTTACATTAAATTGGTTCTACCGGGCTACATCAGAAGAAGAATCTTCATATAAGTACAATTTCAATTTCTGCATTTTTGGTTTGTGAGATTTAGCCAGGAAAAACTCATTGTGGGGTTTTGTGATTGTGAAAGCCCATTTGAAAAACACCATTGTGAAGGTTTTAAGGTGAACCTTGAAAACCTTATTTTATAGTGAAAGCCAATATCCCGTGGGTGTGGATATTGGGAGTGGAGTAGTTGTGTGGCTATTTGCGAATAGTTGGTGTACACACACGAACCACTATAATTCTTGGAGTTTAGATGATGATTGTGATGTATGTGTGGCAATGAATGTTGTAATTTACTTTATGCACTTGTGGTGAATGTTGTAATAATTTAGTTTATTCCTTCGCCTCATTCTCAGTTTGAATTTTTGATACTTACCAAAGTTCTAAACATCAGGTTGTCCTACCATAAACCTCGATTTTTGGTGAAAGGTTGTCCTTACAACTCAGTTTGTATCAACCTCTCAAGACTAATGCATTGGAGGTTGCTATTTATTTGTGCTATCTATCTTTGTATTCCACATTTATTTTTTTATTTAGTATAGTCTTATTCACCCCCCCCCCCCCCCCCCCCCCCCCTCTCCAGGACTTAGAGCTAAGCCTTTTCAAGTAGTATCAGAGCCTAATAACTCATTCATTTGGATTCATTTCCTGAGCTTACCAATTTCGAGCTTTTAATATGTCAAATTTTAGTAGCCTATCTATTACTAGGCCACCACCTTTTAATGACTCCAATTATGCTTATTAGAAAGCTAGGATGAGGATCTTTTTGAGGTTCATGGATGAGAGCGTGTCGCAAGCCACGGTGACTAGATAGAATCCACTCACGTCTGAAGTTCTAGGCACTGATGGAACTAAGTCTGTTAAAATTACACCTTATTATTCATGGACCACTCTTAAGAAAAATGAGAGTACTGTCAATGCCAAAGATTTAAATGCAATCACTTGTGCATTATCACCAGATGAATTCAAAATAATTATATCTTGTGATACTGTAAAGCAAGCCTGAGATATCTTAGAAATGACACACGAGGGTATGACTATCATCAAAAAGTCAAAACTTCAAATCCTCGCCACTAGGTTGGAGGAAATACGTATGGAAGAAAGTGAAACATTCATAGACTTCTATACTAAATTGAATGACATATTCAACCCAATGTGGGGTCTTGGAGATAGCATCTCAGGAAGTAAAGTTTGTGCAAAGATACTGAGCTCATTGCCTGAAAGGTTCAATTCTAAGGTGACTGCCATTCAGGAACTTCGTCACACGGATAATATGAGGGTTAAGGAGCTTGTCGGTTCTTTATAAACTTATGAGTTAAATTTCAAGGCTCTTAAAGGTAAGTCCATAGCCCTTAAGTCATCTAAATGTATTTTCCAAGATAATATTAGTAATTTTAATTGTGAAAATTTAGAGGATGATATGGCACTATTAGCCAAGAAGTTTTATAAGATTTTCAAAAGCAAAAAGAGAGTTGATTTTCAAAACCCTCTGAGAAGAAAAAGAGTAAATCTAAAAGTTAGAAATCTCTTAAAGACAGCTAATGTTTTAACTGCTATGAATACGAGCATTTTCCAAAAAAGTGTCCAAAGAAGGACAAATCAACGAAGAGAGGTTTGTTGGCCACATGGGATGAATCGTCTTGCTCTGGAAGCTTCTTCTGAGTTAGATGATTATAAACCTGAATCTTCTAATAAGGTCAAGGCCTTAATGAATCTAGATAGAGTCACTTCCTTAGAGAGTTGTGATTCAACTTAGGATGAAAATCTGAGTGACCCTGAAAACGATGAAGATTTACAAGATGCCTATAATGCCCTATACAGGGAAAGTTGTAAGATAGCTGTAAAAATTAATCTTCAAAAAGAAAAGTTTTTAAAGTTAAAAAAATATTTTGAAAACCTAGTTTTAGAAAAATTACATCTTTTTGATTATTATAAAAAGGCTAAATGTGATTTAGATTTCAAAACGTCGTAAGTTAAAAACCTAAAATTAGAAAATGAAAAACTAAAACTAGAAGTCTCTTCTCTCTTGAGTTCAAAGGATACTTAGAGGTATGCCCAAGGTGATCCTAAACTAGAAAAATTGCTAACCGGATCAAGAAAATGTGGAGATAGATCTGGTCTAGTCTATGATAAAAATACGGCTCCAAAAAATAAGTTTACTCCTCCCAGGTTTGTTAAAGGAGAGTCCTCTAACTCAAAAGAGAAAAGTTTGAATAAAAATGGTTTTAAAAATCCTAAAACTTTTCAAGCTACAAAACATAATAACAGCCATATCAACTTTAGAAATCAGAATCATAACCCCTTAGCTGAGAAAATTGTAACTTTGGAAATCTAACTCGAATGGTAGAACTTATAACAACTATAAGCGTAGAAAAACCAATAGTGCTCAAAAACCCAAAATGGTAATGAAATGGGTCCCTATGGTTACTTGTTTAATCGCTCATACTGCTTTCAAGGCTTTGAGTCAATCAAAGTGATACTTAGACAATGGTTGCTCTAGACACATGACAGGTGACAAAGATTTGTTCACCAGCTTCAAAGATATGACTAATGGTTCAGTCACATTTGGTGATGGTAGCAATTGTAGAATGATTGGCCAAGGTACGGTTCAACTCTTCAATCTTCCTCCTTTTGAGAATGATTTGTTTGTATAAGGTCTTAAACATAATCTCTTAAACATTTCTCAAATATGCGATAATAAACATAGTGTAAAATTCACTAATCAAGGATGTGAGATTTCTAATGAGAAAGGTTCTATGATATTGACTGGTCGCAGAATATCTGAGAATTGCTATATAGTTAGTGACTCTAGCTCATCTAAATTATCATGCTACATGGTCCAAACCAATGAGACCGAATTATAGCATAAACACTTTGGACATGTACACTACCGAAATCTATATAGATTAAGCAAAGGCGAGTTAATAAGAGGTTTACCCAAATTAAAGAAAATGGACAAAATTTATGGCAAATGTCAAATCGAAAACAAACTAGAACTAGTCACAGGAAAGTGAACTCTAGTGCCACATCTAAACCCCTTGAACTCCTCCACATGGATCTCGTTGAACCTACCAGAACGGAGAGTCGAGGTGGAAAGAAATATTTTTTGATAATTGTGGATGACTTCACTAGATATTCATGGGTAGCTTTCGTGAGAGAGAATTCTGAAACTCTTGATGAAGTCAAAAGGATACTCAAGCATATCCAAACTAAGAAGGAATCAAATGTTTTAAAAAACCAAAGTGACCATGGATCGGAATTTGATAATAGCAATTTTGAGAAGTTCTATAGCGATCACGGGATATCACATGAATTTTTTGCACCTAAGACACCTCAACAAATTGGGGTTATTGAAAGGAAAAACCCTGTGCTTCAAGAAATAGCCAATGTTATGTTAAATATCATGAAATTACCTAAAAATCTATGGGCTGAAGCTGTGAACACTGCATGCTATATAATAAATTGTGTTTATACTAGAAAGTCAAATGATAAGATTGCATATGAACTGTGGTTCAATAAGAAGCCCACAGCCAAATACTTTTGAGTTTTTGGCAGCAAATGCTATATTTTGCGTGATCGTGAAAACTTAGGGAAGTTTGATACTAAAAGTGACGAAGGGATTTTTCTAGGGTATGCTCTAAATAGTCAAGAGTATCGAGTTCTCAACAAGAGAACTGGTGTTATTCAAGAGTCCATTAATATGGTTATAGATAATCACTTGAATACACCTATCTCTAGTTCATAAGATGATGAAGTCTCTATATTTGATAAACTGGACTCTTCATCCAGTCAAAATGACACTGAACAGTGGTTAGTTAAAGATCATCCAACTTATCAAATTCTTAGGAACCCTCTCACTGGTGTGTGTACTCGAAGATAATTAAAGAACATATGTAATTATGTGTGTTTCACTTCCCAGATTGAGCCAACAAACTGGATAGTAGCTATACAAGATGAACTAAATCAATTTGTAAAGAATGATGTATGGTATTTGGTTCCTAGACCTAATGATAAACATATAATTGGAACTAAGTGGATCTTTAAAAATAAATATAATGAATTAGGAAATATTATAAGAAATAAGGCAAGATTAATTGTACAAGGGTACACTCAGATAAAGGGCATCGATTATGATGAAACCTTTACCCCAGTAGCTCGTCTTGAATCTATCAAATTATTTATATCCATTGCTTGTTTTAAAAAGTTCAAAATCTTTCAAATGGATGTTAAGAGTGCTTTCTTGAATGGTGATTTACATGAGGAAGTATATGTAGAACAACTTAAGGGTTTTGAAGACCCTAAATATACTGATAATGTTTATCGCCTAAAAAATGCACTCTATGGTTTAAAATAAGCTCCTAGGGCATGGTATGAGAAGCTGACTAAGTTTTTACTAAGTCACAACTTTGTAATGGAGAGTGTTGATAAGACACTGTTTGTAAAGAAACACAATAATCACATACTCATAGTACATATATATATGTCGATGACATTATTTATGGTTTTACATGTTCTACCCTATTTATTGAGTTTGTAGAATTAATGAAGTCCAAGATTGAAATGACCATGGTTGGAGAACTGAACTACTTTTTAGGACTACAAGTGAAACAACTTGGAGACGGTATTTTTATTTCTCAAACCAAGCATGGTCTAAACTTGGTGAAGAAATTTAGTTTTGAGAGTGCCAAAAACTTCGATACTCCTATGAGTACGACTCTTAAGCTCTCTAAGGATGCAATATGTAAAAGTGTAGATCCTAGGTTCGCAGTATGATTGGTAGCTTATTATATTTAATGCAAGCCGACCTGATATAGCATTCAGCGTAGGTATCTGTGCTAGATATCAATTAGATCCTAAAGAATCTCACCTGATTGCTGTCAAGAAAATTATGAGATATGGCGCAAGTTCGGCCAATCTAGGCCTTTGGTATCCACATGATACTAATGTTCAATTAGCAGGTTATACAGATGCTGATTAGGCTGGGAATATAGATGACCGCAAGTCTACCAGCGGTGGATGTTTTTATGTTGGGAACTGTTTAGTTTCATGGCAAAGTAAGAACAAAGTTCCGTTTCGTTATCCATAGCTGAGGCTGAATATATTGTAGCCGGAAATGCATGCACTCATCTTGTGTGGATGAAAAGAATGTAAAATGACTATGAATTTGTGTAAGATACTATGGTGTTGTATTGCGATAACTCTAGTGCTATCAACATCTCTAAAAATCCCATCTAGCATTCATGAACTAAGCATATTGACATTAAATGTCATTACATTCGTGAATTAGTGGAAGATAAAATTATTTCTTTGGATTATGTTCAAAATGAAAATCAACTTGCGGACATTTTCACCAAACCACTTGACAGAAACAGGTTCTCTAAATTAAAACTAGATATTAGTATGTGTAATTTTTTCTTAGATTATTATGTCTGTTTGTACTATAGTTTGTATATTTTTATCTTTGCAAAATTTTAAATTTCAAAAATTAATAAAATTGAGATTTTTTGAGGTTACATGACCTGTCGAGTACACACTCGACCAATCGTGGTACGACCGGTCAGGTATGTACTCGACCTGTCGAGATGCGCGGATAAGGTGCTTTTATGGTGAGAAAAATCACTTTTTCTTCACTTTCTTCATCTTCTCCAAGCGCCCCTTCTCCGATTGGTCGAACCCATCTCCGAATACAACTCGATTAGTGCATCATTTTCATTTTTCTTTTGGATTTAGGTTCCTTGCATATCTATTTGCTTGATTCTAAAGTTTTTTTCAAGATTTCTTGTGGTTTCCTTGTATTTTTATGGGTAAAATCTGATTTGTGTGAAACCATCAAATCCTTCTTGTATTCTATTTTTACTTCTTACAATGGAAGGTAGAAATAAGAAGAAAACCACTTATGGTCCTTCTTCTTCTCATTCCACACCTATTTCGGTGCGCACTCTTCGACCACCTGAAGATGACCTGGAATATGTGAGGGATATTCATCTCCGTAATGTCATTGTTGAACGAACCGTTAATTCCAACCATCTGGTTTCTTTCAACATTATTCCCCTCCTTGTTGCTGTAGGATGGGATAACATTTTGAATTGGGGTGGGCCCGCATATCGGTCCATTGCACAAGCCATGTATGCATGTATTAGTGATGTTTCTATTGAAAATTTATCCTTCATTATTACATTTAAAGAACGTACATTTCTAGTAGATCATCACTTGATCTCTAGTTTGATGGATATACCAGTTAATGATGAAGGGATTCCAATACCACATTGACTGAGAGATTCAATGAATCAGAAAAATGTCTGTTAACTAGAAATTTATACAACATGAACTCAGATTGGAATTCCGGGATTGCGCTTTGTGCCAATCATATGTTACCCAGATATAGAGTACTTCATCATATCTTCATTTCCAATGTATACCCTAGATCTAGTAACAAGTCTGAATTAATATCTTTCATGGTGCGTATTCTTCATTCTGTTGTTTCTGGTATTCAAGTATGTATTCCTTCATTAATTTGTTATTTTATAATTCAATTTCGTTTACACCAGGGCATAACAATATTCCTTTCGCTTATTTGATGACCTCCCTAGCTACTCATTGTCACATGGTCATGCCAACTGGAGAAGCTCCTATTTCCCTTCTGCCATTCAACAATTCAAATATTAACAAGATGAATTTGAAGTTGGTTCCTGGTCAAGTTGATAAGGATGCTGGAGGAGCTAGTAAAGAAGTTGGAGAGGAAGATCTGCCCACTGATGACGTGAATATGGGTGATTTGTTTGATGAGTTAGAATCTGATTCTGAGGTTGATCCTGATTTTCAGCCTTCTAATTTTAATGAGAGACTTAAAACCTTAGAAGAGAAGGTGGATGGTCTTCATGTATCCTAAGAAACTCAATTCAAATATATGCGCAAATACCTTTATCGTATAAACAAGGGATTACATCAAATTGACCAATTTATTCTCGCTCCGTCTTCTGGTTCTGATTAGTCTTTTTAGTTATACTAGGCATGTACTAAATCTGAATCTTTACTTTTGCTTGGGTGATATTTGGACATGTTTTTAAGTAGGGCATTTATCGACATGATTATGCTTGTTGATGATACATTTATCTATGCTTGTTGATGCTTGATCATGATGGTATAATTTCTTGTTAACTCTCTTTCTCGTACTCTTCTCTTACATTTTTTTTTGTTATCTCAATCATCTATTTATATCATTTTTCCTTTGTCATTTTGTGACAAAAAGGGTGAAAAATATGGTATAATTATTATTGGTAAATGTCTTTACATGATGATTGTTGGATGTGGTTGTAGAGAGATATGGATATGCAAGTGCATATATATATATATATATTATGTAGTATGTATTTGGTTAAAACAGGAACTCTACAAATCACCCTAAGGGAGAGTAATGGATTGGGGGGGCGTAGTAGTAACATTGTCGTGCGATGTGTATGAACTGGTGCATGATTCTTTAGTAGGCTTTGTCACAAATTTGACAAAGGGGGAGATCATAAGTGCTATGTTGTAATTCTAGCACCTGGTATTGTCAAATCTTATTGTGTCAAACCACTTGGACTCAGTATCTTGTTATGATAAGATGGAAAGTTCACCTTCAAGCCATCGTTAACTCTTCTACATTCTCAAGTTGAAGAACATTGCCAAAGTTCGAACACAGGCTCAAGTACAAGAACTCAAAGCTTAAGTTCAAGTTCAATACCTCTAGCTCAAATTTTAAGTACTCAAGCTCATATTACAAGATCACTAGCTCAATCATAAAGTCTCATAAACACAAGCCTTAGCTCAAACTCAAGTTCAAGACTTCGAGGTCAAGCTTCATGTGCTTTCTACTGAAGTGAACGATGTTTGAAACTCACATTTAAGGTATGAATGACTCTAGATTGACCATAGGTTAGGTCATATTGATTGCATATTAAATTTGTGTCATTATATAAGTTTATAGGATTTTCTTCGACTAGTCCTAGTCATTGTTCGATAGTCCAGGCTCTGACTCGACCAGTTTAAGGAGTTTCTCGACCAGTCTAATATTTGTTGAGAATTTTTAAGAATTTTTTGTTGTGGCTTGACCAGTCATGCACACTGCTCGACTAGTCGAGTGAATAGTGCTCAACCAGTTGAACAGTGCTTGACTCAAAGTCCAGCAAACTCATCTGGTCCCACTCGACCAATCGAGTGTATTGCCCTACCAGTCGAGTAACGAGTTTATCTTATGGCGCCAGAAAATTTGAAAATTGGCTGGTGCTTCGACCAGTCGAACCACCTTAGACCAGTCGAGGGAACATATTTTTTACCTATAAATAGAGGACAAATCTCAGAGTTTTTCATTCATTCCAAGCCTAATCAAGCATCACTCTGAGAGATAAAATCCTGCAATTGTGAAGCTATTACTTATTTATTTTAGATTCTTTTTATAACCTTTTGTATTTGATTTTGTGATCTCTTTATTCAACTCTATTGATGTAAAAAAGAAGAATTGTGATTTACCCTTTTGAGATCAAAATCAAATCAAGCTAGCCCAAGTTAATTTAATTTAAAAATCATTTAGACCTAAAACCCTTTCATTTGTGAGATTGGACATTGAACATCTACGACTACATTGAACTAGTTCTACCGGGCTACATCAGAAGAAGAATCTTCAGATAAGTACAATTTCAATTTCTGCATTTTTGGTTTGTAAGATTCAGCTAGGAAAAACTCATTGTGGGGTTTTTGTAATTATGCAAAGCCCATTTGAAAAACACAATTGTGAAGGTTTTAAGGTGAACCTTAGAAAACCTTATTTTATAGTGAAAGCCAATATCACGTGGGTGTGGATATTGGGAGTGGAGTAGTTGTGTGGCTGTTTGTGAATAGTTGGTGTATACACACGAATCACTATAATTCTTGAAGTTTGGATGATGATTGTGATGTATGTGTGGTGATGAATGTTGTAATTTACTTTATGCACTTGTGGTGAATGTTGTAATAATTTAGTTTATTTCATTCCCCTCATTCTCAGTTTGAGTTTTTGATACTTACCAAAGTTCTAGACATTAGGTTGTCCTACCATAAACCTTAGTTTTTGGTGAAAGGTTGTCCTTAGAACTTAATTTGTATCAACCTCTCAAGACTAGCGCATTTGAGGTTACTATTTATTTGTGTTATCTATCTTTCTATTCCGCATTTATTATTTTATTTGGCATAGTCCTACTCACCCCCCCCCCCTCCTTTTTAGGACTTAGAACTCGAGTTTTTTACTACTCTCCTCTTTATTACATTGGCCATTGCCACTCTTCTTTTTATATTATTGGCCTTGTGCTATTTACCTTTAAGGCTTGAGCATGTGTCTTGATATTCCTAAACTCCCATAATTCAATGGATTTCTCTCCTTGGTGTAAGTACTCTGTTGGAAATCCCTCTTCTAGTGATCGAATATATATCGTGGACATAATACGTTTTTGGTAGCAGCCCATGGGGCAACACATAATTCCAAGTTTTATGGGTAGTGGTGCATAAATCGATGTAAGTAATTTGTAATGCATGTTACATCACTTCCAAGATTGGATGTCGTAAATAGTTGCTCTATGAATAAATCATGTCATGTAATTTATCTAGTCATGTGTTGTGTTTGTCTTGGGGTAACCGTATAAATCCATGTTGAACATAGAACACGCTAGCGAATCTCCGTAGTATAGGATGCGGGATGAGTCGGATAAATCTAATCATATTCCACATTGTGGTAATCGCTAAGTATGATGAACTGCATATACTTTGCTAGGCATGCATCTTATGTAGATTGCTTGTGCACATTGATACCTCTTGTAGTTATGGAGTACGAGACGTATCAGAACATTTACATTGCTTTTATGAATCTCTTGAATTACTATTAATCTTAAATGATGACCATCACTATGAGTAGGGCGTTAACCCTCTCCAACCATACAGATGATGCATGTGACGTACAAATTGAAGACCTAGAGGACCAATTCCTTATAGAAGATTATATTGAAAGAATAAGATGATAGTTTTATGATTTAGTTTTATACTTCTGCTGCGAACTCGATAAATGTAATAAGCTCCCATTGAGAGGACATTTGATTATTCTCTTACTCTGATGAAATAATCAATATAGTCAATTTTATTCTCGTGAATGTTACCTTCATGAATGTATTTGGATATGATTTAAATGAAAAAAAATATGGTGCAATTTTTAAAAGCATCCAATTTATACATTATTAACACTCAATTTTCTTGTACACGAGTACAAAATCTGGCTGTGAAAATTAGGAATGTTAGACTCTTAGAGAGTGCCTACGTTGGGCAAGGACCTCTGGACTGAGGCCGTTAACATGGCTTGCTATTCGGTGAATCGACCCCTTTCCACGATGATTTATTACAAGATTCCAAAGTAAGCATGAAGTAGTCAGAAATTAGACTACTCAGGATTGTGTATATTTGGTTGTGAGGCTTACTCTTATGTACCATCAGTTGAGAGAGACAAGTTAGACCAAAGAGTTAAAAAGTATATCTTTTTTTGATATGGTGGTGGTGTGAAGGATACAGGCTATATGACCGAGTCACACATAAAGTAATTATTAGTAGAGACATTAAATTCGATGAAGGCTCTCTATTTTGTAAGAATGATCAAGAGAAGCAAAATGAACTGGAAAGGTTAGTCATGGACGTTCAGATTGATAGAGATGACACTCAGGCTGAGATAACCACGCAGACAAAAGTACAGGAATAGGTGGAGCAACCACCTGTGAGAAGAAATTCGTCGTGAGATCACAGGCTACTGGCGAGACATATAGATGATTCTAATATTGCATATGCCTTCATTACAGATGAGGGGGATCCGTCTACTCTACAAGATGCTCTTGATGAGCCTGATGATAAAAAGTGAAAGGCGGTGATGGACGATGAGATGGACTTCTTGTATAAGAACGGGACATGGGAGCTAGTGGAGCTTCCAATGGGCCGAAAAGTGATCGAGTGTAAGTGGATCTTCAAGATGAAATGGGTAAATACAAAGAAAGGCTGGTAGCAAAGGGTTATGCTCATAGAGAAGGTGTGGACTTCACAAAGATATATGCACTAGTAGTAAAGGAAGTGTCTATCAGATTCGTGTTGGCACTGGTTGCCCAATACAATCTCGAGCTGGACTAGATGGACGTGAAAACTACATTCCTGCATGGGGAATTGGAAGAGCAAATCTACATAAAGAACAAGAGAGCTACAAAATTAAATGGGCAAAGAACAAGTTTTGAAACTTAAAAAGGTCATTGTACAGCCTGAAACTGTCGCCTAGGTAGTGATATAAAAAGTTTGATACTTTCATGTTGAGTCAGAAATTTATTAAGAGTGAGTATGATCACTGTATCTACTTAAAGACACTGAGTGATTGTAAGTTCATCATCCTAGTATTGTATGTTGGTGACATATTGATTGTCAATCATAACATGTCTGAAATCGATGTACTAAAGACTCAGTTATCTGAGAGATTAGAGATGAAAGATCTAGGGGTTTCAAAGAGGGTTCTCGGCATAGATATTATTGAGATAGCAAGAGGAGCAAGCTTTAGTTATCTCAGGTAGAATACCTTTAGAAGGTGTTGATCAAGTATGTGATGGATAAGGCAAAGCCGGTCAGCGTTCCCCACACGACTCACTTCACGCTTTTCTTAGAACAATGTCCCAAATCAAATGAGAAAAAGCAAAATATGTCTCGTGTGCCTTATTTGAATATCATGGGTAGATTATTGTATGTCACACTCTATACGATACTAGATATTTCACTGGCTGTTGGTATTGTGAGCAGATACATGTTGAACCCTGATAAGCAACATTGGGAAGCGGTGAAATAACTATTTTGATATATTCGATGTACAAAAGACTACGTCTTAAATTTTAAAAAGACAGGCCAAGTTAGTTGGGTATGTAGATTCAAATTACACCGTGACAGAAGCTTTCAAAGAAGGTGTTTGATTGAGAGGCATGATAAATCAGTTGTGGCTTTAACAGGAAGTCGTGTTGGTTAATTGTGACAGTGAGAGTGCTATCAATTTGGTTTAAAAAATCTGCTTATCATTCATGTACTAAACGCATTAATGTTCATCACCATTTTATCCAACAGGTGCTTAAGGAAAGAGGTGTGACTTTGGAGAAGATTCGCACCAGCATGAATTCGGCAGACATGCTAACCAAGGTGGTTCCTATAGAGAAGTTCAAGTTTTATACAACTTCTCTAGGCTTGGTGAAGGCATAAAAGAAGGATAGAGTATACACGAGAAGCGATGGTGGAGCTATGATGTAAGGCAGAATTAGAAAATGAGAAAAAGAAGCTATAAAGGATAGCGATTGAAGACATGGTGGAGATTGTTGATAGATGTCTTAAATCTATAATTCAATAGTTTGTCGATGATAGGTTCAATGTTATCGAGCAGGCTTCGATGTCATTGAAGTCGGCTCGATGCCATTGAGATTTTTCAGAATAAATCGATTTGGTTATTGGACACTTTGATGCCCTTTATGATGCCATCGAAGATCATTCGATGTCAATTAGGGTTGTTTGATGCCATCGAAGGCTTGGTCGATGTCATCGATAATATCCAGATTTTCATGTTTGGTCACTTAAATGTTATGGTATTTTTTCAATACCATTAAAGTGGCTTCAATGTTATTGAAGGTTAAGTTTCGATGACATCGAAGTATGTTCAATGTCATCAAAAGATTCCATGCAGAATTTTGTAGATCTGCGAATTTACAAGATTTATTTTCAATTTTGATTGAGATTCTCCTAGAGGCTTTATATTCAAGTGTAATCGGGATTGGGAGCTATCTAAGGTTTTCTTATTCATTGATAGGGTTTCAAGGACTTGTAAAGGGAGATTCGAGGCTTGTTGGAATCGAGTATTCTCTCTATCTCATGTAATTTATGCTTTCATAGTATTTTATGTCACTTTGTGCTGTGATTTTTTCTTGTAAGGCTTTTTTCACGTTAAATTAGAAGTGTTTGCATTGCGCTTGCTTGGTGCTATTGGATTACTCCATTTGATTCATCTCCATGTGCTTCTGCGGTCATCCAACCTGCACAAGCATGGGAATTGGGTAATTGGGTTCCATCATCATTATTTCTAATTACCTTTTATTCATGCGGAAATTAAGGTCTTTCTCAATGGATACAAAATTATAAAAGTGTTTACTATTTTCAATTATCTTCCATTCATACAGAGATCCAAGATCTTTCTTGAAGGGATAAAGATTTATAATAGTGTTGTGATAAATGTCTTGTATTTTATTAAATAATACAGACAAAGTTATAGATATTCGTTGTGCTAAATGTTTTATATTCTGTGAATTGGTGCAAGAAAATATGTGTGTGTGTGGTTCCAATGCGGGTGTGGGGCCTTCCCTCCTCTATGTGGGGTCTAGTCAAAATAAGATATTTTGAATATTTCCATGTATGGGATATAAACGTTGTTTGTGGTGTCAAATTAAGGATATGCAAGAATTTTTTTTTCTAATTTTTTGGGTTTGAATATTGTTAAGGCTATAATCTTTTTGAAAATATGTGTTTTTGAGAGGGGCTCATTAGTAGGAAAACATTGAACCATATAAATCCTTTGTGTGTTTGTATTTAATTCTACTTATTGCATCAGAATTCGTTTTCTTACAATATTGTTTACATTGGATCTGACTACATCATATCTAGTGACTTAGATGATGGCATGTCATAGTTAGATCTCAACAAGAAACAAACGAAAGATTTTTTTTACTACATTGATGACTGAATTTGATAGGAATAAAAAAAAATTATAAGTAGCTCGAAAATGTTAAGTTCAGTTGGCTAGTGCAATGAGACATGTGTCACATATCTGCTCATGTGGGAAAGTGGACTACCCACCATGGTGGCCTTATGACCGATTGTATGTATCGATCTAAATACAGTCATAACTAGTGATAGATTCAGCCAATGTACCATAGCATTTCACAAAGAAAGTCATTATGCCTAAAATCGCTTAAGGAGTTATGTAACAACAATGCTAAGTTGGTCTGGTTTTGCGACACACTACACACGTTCATAAGAAGAAAGATATAACGATCATTGGCATGTGGCATTATGAGAAGAATTCTCATCTATGTGATAGGATCATGACATGTGAGTAACTAATAGTCAGTACATGACAAATGACTAACATACATGGCGTTGCATAATAAGCCATAACAGTTTACAGGCACAATCAATTATTTTCACATCAGCAAATATGATGAGGGGTTATGAAGATCTCTTTCTAGCTACCACCTCAATATTTTATAAATATAAGAGGAAGATCAAAGAGCTATGTGCCCTCACCAACCCAATATAATACAACTCTACAGTGCAACGTTGACTATCTTACCTTAGTTTATCCTAACTTAGGAATAGTGTGATCTAACCCATCTACAATGCTACACTCGATTAGCTTTATACTAGGAGTAATGTAATCCACTTCGTTTACATTGTTATACTATACTAACTTAGCTTATGAGTAATTTAATTCCCTTCATTTATGCCCAAGTCATTGGATCAAGGAAGGCCTTTTTCTTCTTCTTCTTCTTCTTTTTTTTTTTCCTTTTACTAATGTAATTCCATTCATCTACGTCCAAGATGTTGGACCAAAGAAGACTTAATTTCACAACCCCGTAATCTACACCATAGATGTTGGATTGCTAATGATTATCTTTATAAGTTTTTATTTTCATTTCATGAATACAACTTTGTTCCTTCTACCCTTACACTATGCACATCAGTTTATTTCTACTATCACGATGAGAAAAAGTCCTTTTGCTGAAAGAAAAAAGGAGTATTTAGAAGAATAAACTCTCCCTTTCATAAATCATCTGATTTCTTTCATAGTTAGCTGAATAGGTGGCAAAAATGCTTAGTTCTTGGTCTTAGACAACCACTCATGGTCTCTTTATCTATCTTAACACTTGGGGCCATAGGCGTTCAGTTCAAATTAAGTCATATTAGGCTTTAGCACACCTGTCATAATACACACGTACCAACGATCAAATTTTGAGTCAAATAGATATAACCCCGTGGAGTTCAAGGTCCAAGGGCAGTGCTCCTGGCTCAAATTATGTGAGGCTTGACTCAACCAAATAAAATATTTTTATGTATAAGATATAAATATTCTTTATGGGGATTGAATTAGGGTTTTGTAAGAAAATTTCCTAATTTTTGGTGTTAGAAGTTTGTTAGAATTATAATCCATTCTAAATTATTGATTTCGATAAGGACTTATCCATGGAGTAGGCACAACACGGAATCACATAAATCTGTTGTGTTTTCTGTTTATTTTTTTTTTCAAATAGGTTGGTTATTACTTAGGAAAGCTAGAGATTAACTCTAAATTGTAGCGAATGGTTTTCCATCATGCTCAATGACCTCATCAATAACATTGATATGGTGGAAGGACATCAAGCACATTACAGGAGGTACGAATGCAGCTATCCACCATAATCTTAAAATAATGGGTTTGAATATTGGCTAGTTAAGAAGGGAAGTACGTGCCCTAATCAATCTCCCTATCAATGAGCATGCTTTCCTAAGAGCAAAAAGGAATAATATTTGTTGATGTTATTGGAATTATGAACTCCATTTTTATTTTTATTTTTATTTTTTTTGTTTAGGGATTATTAAATCTTTTGTATAGCACTATTTGAGGGTATGGTTCTTGACTTGACCTCCCAAGTGTACAAGGTATGGTTCTCCCACCTTTTGACAAAATAAATAAATAAATAAAATAAAATAAAAAGGGTAAAGCTTTGCCTTATTCAAAGGACATGGGTGCAATTTTTACAAAGAAAAATAATATGGAGTACTAAATTAAAAATTGTATGACTGATCTAACACAATTATGCTTTCGTCCACTTTCCTAACAGAGATTGGCCTAGATGGAGGAAAGAGAGCACCCTTGGGAGTGAGTTCGGCCTAGGAAATCCTTATCTCCATCATCCCCTTTCACTATTTTTATTGCAAATCTCACCTTCGACACTACAGAAGAGGATCTGCTGCGCATCTTCGGTAGGTATGGGAAGCTATTCAACGTTTTCATCCTAATGGATTCTAGCCAAAACAGATCTCAAGGCTTTGCATTTATTTGGTTTTGGTATGAACAAGAAGCATACAACGCTGTGCATTGCCGAATGGAAGGAGAATCAATGGCCGAATTGTTTCCATTGCTTGGGTTAAGTACTAGAAGGGCTATTCCAGATCTGAGCGAAAGAAAATTCCACAGGTGTTGAGGGTCAAATATTGCATATTAGACCCCAGTTATTGCTTGGTTTTACGAACATGATAATGTTTAACATCCTATTTTAATCGTGTTTGTGTTACAAGGTGAATTTAAGAGCTTGGACTGAAAAAGGGTACTAAAAGCATGGATTTGATGCTCAAAAGGCAAGGGACGGATCTTAGGGGACCGAGATCGAAGAATTCATGTGTCAAAGATCTGAAAAAAATCAAGTGATCAACGATAAAGAGTCCTGAAAGTTGTCCTGAATGCAAGATCACAGGGTTGCCATCATCCGTTTGGCTCGAAACTTTATATCTGGCCTGACGACCCTAAATTAACCCTACACGTCGAATTTCACCCATTGGATCTTTGTGGAAGTGGCCAAACAGATAGACCAACCCACAATTCACTGATCTGGGGCCCACCTGATGTTTGGATATGCTTCAATTTTGGTCTCAACCCCTTAAAAGGGGTGACAAAATGAATGGACAGAGCGTATTTTGCATATACATCACAGTGGACCCCACATGTACATTACATGTACAAAGGGTACACGCGCCAGCTATGCACCGGACGGTCAGCCCGGTCAAAGACGGGTTAACCCGTCTCTCTCTCGTGTAGGCATCTAGCGGCCGGACGTTGTCCTGCCAGGTATGGTCAGTGGGACCCTTCCATCATCGGGATCAAAGATCTGGACTGTCCATTTTCTCTACGGGGTGAGGACAACCTTATCCAAGACCTCCTTTTGGCCCCATTCACACGTACACACGTGGATTATCGGAAAACGTAGGATGAATGGTGAGTTGATTTGATACAGCGAACCACACCAAAACTTGACCAAAACCACTCCTTTCCAACTAGTTTTTTGCCAGGAATCTAATAAGTGGGGTGGATTTTTTCAAAAATGATCACCGTGGGGCCCACCGAGCATCATAGCGCAGGAATTTTCGCACCGTACGCACGGTCGATTTTTTCGGACATTGCGGGGTGTTTCGACAAGAAACAAATGCATTTGATTTTTGGGAATATCTTATTTAATCATAACAAAAAGAGAGTATGAAGGAACAATCATCATATTTATTCATATTGAGTTCATTTACATCCTTTGATTTCCCTTGATTCTAAGATAAAATATCCCGAATATAGGAATTGAAAGAGTTTGAATGCCAAATCTGGATATCCAATCCGGCAGCATTTCGGCTTACAAATTGATCATCTCATCAAGAGGAATGTTGTGTGGATTTGATCATCTGATTTCTCCTTCTTGAGTTCATGTCCTTGTGCAAAAGGAAGACCAAAGATTGCATCTTATTCAGAGATTTCAACAGCATTTCGGCCCATCTAATGATGCCCGCGCAACAAAGAGTGTTTGCGTGGGTCTGCGCAACTGAAATAATTGCAATACTGGTTATGTGGGTCCGCGCAATTGAAATAACTGCAATACTAGTTGCACGGGTCCGTACAACTAAAATATTAGTTGCGCGTGTCCTCACAACTACCTTTCTACCTTCTCTTGAATACCTTCTCTTCTTCCTCAGAGCTCTGATCTTCCTGAAAATCTTCAACCACCCAAATGAGAGGGGGAGTGGGGTATTTATAGGCCTCCACACATGCAAACCCTCGATCTCTGTGCCGTGGGGCCCAATTTCATGCAAGATCACACAACCAACATGGTTTGAGTAGGTTCGCGCAACACTATTCACAGCGCAAACACTATTACCCCGCGTAACGACACTATTCACCCACGCAACACTATTCATCCATGCAATGACACTATTCACCCATGCAACACTTCATCCGCACAACACTATTCATTCATGCACTATTCACTTAGAGATTTTAGGATAGAGTTGCGCAATGGGAGAAATGTTATGCGAATGAGAGATCCAGGGAGTTAGAGAGGGCTGCACAATGGACAGGGCTCCCTATCTTGGAATCTTGATGCGCAACAAAATAAAACTCTTTTTGACTCGTGTATTTTTTGTGCCCCAACAGATGCCCCTCGATCCTTCTTTGATTTATGAAATCAAATGGAGGATCGATCTTCTTCTGCACAAAAATCCTTTCTCAGCAATGAACTCTTCATGAACGCAGATATGACTATGTATTGGAGAAGAATCACTTGAATGGAGAACTTCAACAGTTGAGCTCAGACGGAGGATTGTGCTAAAATAGATCTTTATCGAATGAATCACGATCTAAGGAATCAAGATAGAATGAATTGCTGCCGAAGGATGACTGGATGGTCAAGACCGGACAAAAGACTGAATGTCGCGCTCAAACAGAAGACTGAATGATCGTGCTCGAATGGAAGATTGAATGATCACGCTCGAATGGAAGACTGAATGGCCCCTTTGTTCGTGTGATTCTTTTCTTCTTCATCAAAATTTATCGTCATAATGACTATGACAACTTCATCTTTGAGTAACATGATGAGGGATTTGTCCCTCAATGCTGCTGCTACTGCAACAATCTCCTTTATTCATGGTCTGTATAACCTGAGCGTTTGAATGGTAATCTTTCCTGCAAAATTGATCGGAGTCAATATTTTAATACATTATAATTCTCTAGTTTAATTTCATGAAGTATTGATAATTTTGAAATATATTGGAAGCTTTTAGAATAACTGTAAGATTTGCAATATGATAATGATTTAGTCTTGTGCTTGTCAGCATGCTTTGCATTGCGTTTGTTGCATTCTTTGCTCATTATATCATGCTCTTGAAGACGTTGTTTTTTGTTTTAAGGGTCCTTTTTCCGAATCTTTTCCTGTTTGTGCCCCATGGCACTTCTTCATAGGTTGGCTGGGAATGTACTTCCCCTTGGACATTTGCTGACTCTAGTAAAGCGTGTCAGAACCCTGATCGCCCTGATCACCTCATCCTTTTAGCGCTTCTTATTCCTGGATACAATGGTGGGTTCACCAAAATTTTAGTTGAATATTGCTACCCAGTAGATCATGCCATATGGATTCTTCCCCCTCGTTGTTAATACTCTCAAGGGATGGATAGTCTTTGGTATGCCTTTGAAGAATACCCATGCATTTTCCATAGAAACTAATAGCTCTTCGCAATTCTACCTTCCCTCTCCTTTGTGGATTTCAAGAAATAATATTCATTCGTCATCAGAAAGGCAGGAGACAAGAAGACATCGTTGTCCTCTTCAGAAGGACAAATATATTATCATCAAAGGCTCCTCTTCTTCGGATGAATAGACATATTTTAAAGTACTTGGCTTTAGAATAGAGACATCGAATATCTTGATCAATCTTAATGTAACCATAATATGTACCTATTTCAAAAGAAACGCATTTTGTATATCGCATATCCATTTATGCTAAATATGAAATTTTCATGATTTTTGTTATCATATGAAGCAGTTTGTATCTTTGAGCGTATTCCTAGCAGATAGATGATCATGCATTCTTTGTAGCATTTTAAATGCTACACATAGTTTAAGATCTTTCATAATGGAGTTAGTGCATTTTGACTGACCATGACTAGACATGACCTGACCGTACTAAACTTGACTAAACTAGGCCTAATTGGACAAGACTTGACTGGACACAACATTTTCACTAGTTTAAGCTCTTGAGTAGTGGAGCAAGCAGTTTCTTAGACTCATGCGGGAGTCAGGTCTTACACGAATGGTCGTTGTAACTCTATAGAGTTCACGGGACTTATCACGGTCGGGAAGTTCACAAACCGCGATCCATCAGAGGGGCCCAATGACGCTACCGGGGCGTGAACTCAGTGGGATTTACACATAGGGCTGGCCACAGTAACTCTCTAGAGTTCATGGGGGGCACAAGTGAAAGTGTTATGTTAATAAACCATAAGTATTGTCAAATTCTGGTGTGCCAAACCAATTCAAGTTTGTATCTTGAATTGTATCAAGCTTGTGCATTTGTTCACATTGAATCTTTGACGTTCGTTCCATTCATGCTGAATCTATTTTGCCGATATCTACGACGAACTTACCGAGATCTTCAAAACTAGAAGAAAGTGAAGACTTAGTTTTCAAGATCATGACGGCTCAAGATCTGTAACCAAAAAAGTCCAAGAACTCAAGACATAGTTGAAGATTATGTTCGATATGTCTAGTTCAAAGCTTCAAAGAGTGCAAAATTTAAAGTGGCTGAAGTGATTGATAGTTTGATGGTTCATATGTTCTATCTCACAAGTAAGCTATGATTGACCTAGATTGACTTTAGATCATGATTAGATCATTTCATACTTTCGGTCGGTCATTTTGGTCATTTTATAAGTGTTAAATTCTATTCTTTCGACTAGCCCTAACACTAGCTCGACCAATACTAAAATTTCCTCGACCAGTCCAGGATTTGTTATGAATTTCCAGAATTTTTCTATTGGTCTACGACCAGTCCTGAAAACTACTTAACCAGTCGTATGAATAGTGTTCGACCAGTCGTGCAGTGCTTGACTCGTTTTCCAGTGAGTAATCTAGACTCACATGACCAGTCGTGTGGTGTCCACGACTAGTCGAGTAGGCCACTCGACTAGTCGTGGGACCCACAAGGCCAGTCATATAACTGAAAAATCTTATCGAGACAAAATTTTTGAAAATTTGTTTGGATAAGGCCAGTCATAACTAATCAAAGGCCAATCATGTGAACCGATTTTTCACCTATAAATAGTATCCAAATTTCAGAGCTTTCTATTCAATTCTTATCATTTTTAAGCAATCACTCTGATATTATTTTGAGTACATTCTAGGCTATTTTGTGCATATTTAAGATTCTTCAAAGTAGCTCTTGTTATTTGATTTTGAATCTCTGTTGCATTCATATGTTGAAAATGGATATTTGATTTACCCTTCTTGAGATCAAAATCAATACAAAGTCCTTACCAAGAACCCTATACACTTGTGATACCGAACGTTGAACATCTAGGTCGTCATCAAGTTGGTTCTACAGGGCTTCTTCAGAATCTTCATATAGATAAGTATTTTACTTTTTTTGTAATTCAATTATATTTGTTTGGTTTGTGAGATTGTTCCAGAAAATCTCCATTTATGGTTTATCTGAGGTGATCCAGAAAACTCAGAGCGTGGGGTTTTAGAATTATGTTAGCCCACTTGAAAGACACAATTATGAAGGTTTTAGGTGAACCTTGAAAAACCTATTTTGGATTAGTGAATGCGAATATCTCGAGGGAGTGGATATTAGGAGTGGAGTAGTTGTCTGGCTGTTGTTTAACAGTTGGTGTACACATAAGCGAACCACTATAATTCTCTGTGTTTGGTGGATATGCGGTTGATTTTTATATCTTTTATGGTTTAATATTGTGGAATGTATTTGTGGATGTGAATGTTGCAATCTTTAAATTTCATCATTGTGTAGTGAATGCGGTAATCTTTAAATTTTAGCATTGTGTGGTGAATGTTGTAATAGGTTAGTTTCTATTTCTTTCATATCCTCTTCAGTTTGAGTTTTTGATACTCACCCACGTTCTAGTAAGGTTGTCCTGCCATAAACCATTGGTTTTTGCTGTTAGGTTGTCCTTAGAACCAAGTTTGTATCAACCTCTCAATACTTGATTTTTGAGGTTGTTATTTCCTTTGGTTATTTGCATTTCATTTGGTTATCTTGTTGTTTATATTCCGCTTGTTTATTTTTATTTAGCATAGTCCTATTCACCCCCCCCCCCCCCCCAGGAGTTTTTGCTCGGCCTTTTCAAGTGGTATTAAATCCTAATAGCTTGTTTATTTGGATTTAATTCATGAGCTAACCGATCTAAGCATTTAAGATGTCAAATTTTGATAGCCTTTATATCACTAGGCCTCCACCTTTTGATGGCTCTAATTATGCTTATTAGAAAGCCAAAATGAGAATATTTTTGAGGTCTATTGATGAGAATGTGTGGCAAGCCACGGTAACTAAATGGACTTCACCTACTGTTGAAGTTCTTGTTCTTGATGGAACTAAAACTCTAAAAGTTGCTCTTTATAGCACTTGGACAACTCTTCAGAGAACTGACAGTAGTGCCAATGCCAGGGGTTTAAATGCAATCACTTGCGCACTATCGCCAAATGAATTCAAACGAATTATATCCTATGATACTGTGAAACAAGCCTAAGATATCTTTGAAATGACACATGATGGTAGGACTACTGTCAAGAAATCTAAACTATAAATCATCACCACTAGGTTTGAGGAAATATGTATGGAAGAAAGTGAAACATTCATGGACTTCTATACTAAGTTGAATGGCATAGTCAACTTAATGTGGGGTCTTAGAGATAGCATCCCAAAAAGCAAAGTCTATGCAAAGATACTATGCTCACTGCCTGAAAGGTTCAATTTAAAAGTTACGGCCATTCAGGAACTTTTTGATATAGATCATATGCAGGTTGAAGAACTGGTTAGTTCTTTACAAACCTATGAGTTAAACTTTAAAGCTTCGAAAGGTAAATCTATCGCCCTTAAATCTTCTAAAAGTATTTCTCATGAAAATAATAATTCTGATTTAGAAACTTTTGAAGATGATATGGCCCTTTTAGATAAAAAATTTTATAAGATTTTCAAAAGTAAAAAGAGGGTTGATGCTCAAAAACCTGTTGAAAAGAAAAGATCGAGATCTAAAAATTGGAAATCTTTAAAAGACAGCCAATGTTACAACTGCCATAAATATGGGCATCTAGCAAACAAATGTCCTAAAAAGGACAAACCTAAAAAGAAAGGTATGTTGCCTACATGGGATGAATCTTCCTACTCTGAAGCCTCTTCTTAGTTAAAAGATTCTGAAACCAAGTCAAGTAATGATGTTAAAGCCCTAATGACTCTAGCTAAGTTCACTTTCTCAGATAATGATACAACCAGTGAAGAAACTCTAGGAAGTGATCAAGAGAATGAAGAAGATCTTCAGGATGCTTATAACGCCCTATACAGGGAAAGTTGTAAAATAGCTATTAAATTGAAACTTCAAAAAGAAAAGTCTTTAGCATTAAAAGAGAATTTTGATAATCTGGTTTTGGAAAAATCACACCTTTCGGATTACTTTGAAAAAACTAAGTGTGACTTAGATTTCAAAACATCCTAAGTTAAAAACTTAAAATCTGAAAATGAAAAACTAAAACTGGAAGTCTCTTCACTTTTGAGTTTGAAGGACACATGGAGGTATGCCCAAGGTGATCCTAAATTAGAAAAACTCCTATCTGGATCTAGAAAATGTGGTGATTAATCTGGATTGGGCTATGATAAAAATACTCCTCCCAAATATAAGAATACTCCTCCTAAATTTGTTAAAGGAGAGTCTTCTAATTCAAAAGGGAAAAGTCTGAATCAAAATATTTCCAAAACAACTAAAACTTTTCAGTCCTTAAATCTTAAAGAGAACCATATTAACTATAAAAATCAGAACCGTAATCCTTTAGCTGAGAAAATTGTAGACTTGCTTAAGGAGCTTTTAAAATCTAACTCAGTGGGTAGGACGTATAACAATTATAAACAGAAGAAGACCAGCTATGCTCCTAAACCCAAAACTGTAATGAAATGGGTCCCTAAGGTTGCTTGTTTGGTTGCCCACACCGCATTCAAAGTCACGAGTCATTCAAACTGGTACTCAGATAGTGGTTGCTCCAGATATATGACAAGTGACAAAAGTCTGTTCACCAGTCTTAAAGACATAACTGATGGTTCGGTCACATTTGGTGATGGTAGTAACTGTAAAATTGTTGGCCAAGGTACGATTCAACTCCCTAACCTCCCTCTATTTGAGAATGTTTTATGTGCAGAAGGTTTAAAACATAATTTATTAATCATTTCTCAAATTTGTGATAATAATCACAGTGTAAAGTTTTCAAACCAAAAATGTGAAATCTTAAATAAGAATGGTTCTATAATATTAACTGGTCACATAACTTCTGAGAACTGCTATATAGTTAGTGACTTAAGCTCATCTAAGCTATCGTGTTACATAGTCCATACCGATGAGACCGAGCTATGGCATAAGCACCTAGGACATACACTACCGCAACTTGTATAGATTGAGCAAAAGTGAATTGGTAAGAGGTCTACCCAAAATAAAGAAAGTGAATAAGATATGTGGCGAGTGCCAAATTGGTAAACAAACCAGGAGTGTTCACAAAAAGATAAACTCTAATGCCACATCTAAACCACAAGAACTACTCCACATGGATCTTATGGGACCAACTAGAATGGAGAGTCGAGGTGGCAAGAAGTATATTCTGGTCATTGTAGATGACTTTACCAGGTATACTTGGGTAGTCTTCTTAAGAGAGAAATATGAAACTCTCGACGAAGTAAAAAGGATACTTAAACATATCCAAAATGAAAAAGAGTTACGAGTCACTAATATCCGTAGTGATCATGGTTCTGAGTTTGAAAATAGCAGTTTTGAGAAATTTTGTAGTGACCAAGGAACATTACATGAATATTTTTCTCCCAAAATACCACAACAAAATGGGGTAGTGGAAAGGAAAAATAGGGTGCTTCAAGAAATGACAAATGTAATGTTGAATAGTATGAAGCTTCCTAAAAATCTCTAGGCTGAAGTCATAAATACTACTTGTTATATAATTAATCATGTTTACATTGGATAATCAAATAATAAAACGGCTTATGAGATGTGGTTTGATAAGAAGTCTTCTGTTAAATACTTTCGAGTTTTCGGCAGTAAATGGTATATCTTATGTGACCGAGAACATCTAGGTAAATTTGACACCAAAAGTGATGAATGGATATTTTTAGGGTATGCTCTGAATAGTCGAGCATATTGGGTACTTAACAAGAGGACCGGTGTAATACAAGAATCTATTAATGTGGTCTTGATGATTATTTGAGTACACCTATCTCAAGTTCAGAAGATGATGAAGTTCTTCAAATTGATAAATTGGACTCTTCATCTAATTAAAATAACACTGAACTACGATCAAATAAAGATCATCATACTGATCAAATCCTTGGAAATCCCCTCACTGGTGTACACACTCGTAAACAATTAGAAGATGTGTGCAATTACGTGTATTTTACATCTCAGATGGAATCGGCTAATGTAAAAGAAGCCCTTACCGATGAAAATTGGATTGTAACTATATAAGAAGAGCTCAATCAGTTTGTAAGAAATGATATTCGGTATTTAGTTCCAAGACCAACTGATAAACATATTATCAGAATAAAATGGATTTTTAAAAATAAGTCGGATGAACTTGGTAACATAATTAGAAACAAGGCTAGGTTGGTTGTACAAGGGTACACTCAAATTAAAGGTATTGATTATGATGAAACATTTGCCACAGTAGCTCATCTTGAATCAATCAGACCATTTATATCTATTGCGTGCTTTAAAAAAATCAAAATATTTCAAATGGATGTCAAGAGTGCATTTTTAAATGGTGATTTGCATGAAGAAGTATACAGTGAACAACCAAAGGGTTTTGAAGACCCTAAGCATGCTAATCATGTTTATCACCTAAAAAAGGCACTCTATGGATTGAAACAGGCTCCCAGGGCATGATACGAGAAATTAACTAAATTCTTGTTAAGTCATGAGTTTGTAATGGGGAGTGTAGATAAAACATTATTTGTTAAGAAACATAAAGATCATATTTTAATTGTGCAAATTTATGTTGATGACATTATCTATGGATCTACTTGTGCTAACATGACTGTTGAGTTTGCAGATCTTATGAAATTCAAATTCGAAATGAGCATGGTTGGAGAATTAAATTATTTCCTAGGGTTGCAAGTTAAACTTCCTGATGGATTCTTCATCTCTCAAACCAAATATACTCTGAACTTAGTTAAAAGGTTCAGATTTGAAATTGGAAAGAATTTTGATACTCCAATGAGTACCACTCTGAAACTCTTTAAGGTAAGAGTGTGGATCCTAAGTTGTATCATAGTATGATAGGAAGTTTACTTTATTTAAGTGCGAGTCAACCGGATTTGCTTTTAGCGTTCGAATTTATGTCAAGTATCAATCAGACCCTAAAGAGTCCCATTTGATTATTGTTAAGTGAATTTTGTGGTATGTCACTAGTTCAGCTACTCTTGGTCTCTGGTATCCACATGATACAAGTGTTCAATTAGCTAGTTACATGGATGCTGATTGAGCTGGTAATATTAATGATTATAAATCAACCAGTGGTGGTTGTTTCTACGTCGGGAACTGTCTATTTTCCTGGTTAAGTAAGAAATAAAGTTTTGTATCGCTCTCCACTGCTGAGCCTAAATATATTGTTGTAAGTAATGCATGCACTCAGCTAGTATGGATGAAAAGAATGCTAAGCGATTACAGACTTGCGCAAGAATCTATGACGTTATATTGTGATAACACAAGCACAATTAACATTTTTAAAAATCCAATTCAGCATTCACGAACCAAGCACGTTGACAGTATGTATCATTATATTCGTGAATTGGTGGAAGAAAAGATAATTTCATTAGAATATATTCAGATCGAGAATCAACCAGCTGATGTATTCACAAAACTGCTCGACAAAAATTGATTTTCAAAATTAAAATTTGATCTTGGTATATGTAATATGAATTGATGATTTGTGCTTATTTGTATCATAATGTATGTTTATATTATTTTACATTTTTTTATTTAAATATATGCAAAATTGCACATTTTTTGTGTTACACAACCAGTCGAATACACACTCGACCAGTCGTGGCACGACCGGTCGAGTATGTACAGGACCAGTCGTGAAATGCGTGAATCGGGTTTTTATTTGGGGAAAAGTGATTTTTCTTCATTTCTTTCTTCTTCTCCATCAAGCCCAACCACGACTAGTTGAACTCATCACTCGATTACTCTCCGTCTAGTGCTTTATTTTTTATTTTCTTGTGTATGTAAGTTCTTTGATCATCCTTAATCTTGATTTTGCTTCTTTTTTCAAGATTTATAGTGGTTTGATAGCGTTTCTTCCTTAAAATCTGATTTTCTTTGAATCCTTTTATTCCTTTTTCTAAACCTTTGTTTCTTTGTTATTTTAAGAAATAGGAAGAGAACCACTCGTGGTCCCTCTTCTTCCCGTTCCGCACCTACTACCGTGCGTCACCTTCAGCCTCCCAAAGAGGATCCCGAGAGTATGCAGGATTTCCGTCTTAGAAATGTTACTGTTGAGTGTATTGTCCTTGTTGATCATATTGAGCAATTCAACATTGTCCCTCTCCTTCAAGCTACAGGATGGGAAAATCTTGGGGCGGTCCTCCATACCGATCCATTGCGTAAGGCATGTACGCTTGTATTACTGAGTTCTCTCAAGATGATTTGACATTTACGGTGTCAACTAGAGAAGGTCCAATTTAGATTGACCATTATTTGATTTCTGCAATCATTAATATAGCTGTTGTTGATGACGGTGTACCCATATCAACTTTGCAAGCTAAACCTTCTGAGAATGTTAAACAATTGATTACAAGAGTTCTCTGTAACATGAATGCAGAATGGAACAGCGGTACTGCGCTCAGTTCTAAATATATGTTGCCCAGCTACAGGGTCTTGCATCGGATTTTTATTTCTAATGTCTATCATCGCTCAGGTAACAAGACTGAGCTGACTTCTTTTATGGCCCGTGTTATGCATTCTGTTGTAACTGGCATCCATATCTGTCTTCCTTCTCTTATCTGTCATCATATTATTTAGTTTTGTCTCCATCCTGGTCATAGCAATATTACTTTTGCTTATCTTATGACTGCCTTAGCTGATCATGCTTTGATAGCTATGCTTGTTGGAGAAGGTTCTATTAATCTCCGTCCATTTAACAACTCTAATATTAATAAGATGAACTTGAACTTGGCAACTGGTCAAGTTGATGGGAATGTTGGAGGGGATGAAGAAGCTGGAGAAGCTGACGCTTTACCTCAAGAAGATGTTAATATGGATGATTTATTAGATGAACTTGATTCAGATTCTGAGGCTGACCTTGATTATCAGCTTTCTAGTTTCGCTGAGAGGTTTCATACTCTTGAGGAACAGGTGTCTTAGATTCGAGTAACCCAGGATTCTCAATTTGCTTATATGCACAAATATATGAGGCACATTAATAAGGGTTTACATTAAATTGATTCATCTATTCATGCTCCCTCTTTAGGATTTGACTAGTTTCATTTTTATTCGGATGGTATGTGTAATAACTTAATTCTAAATCTTTTCCCTTTTACTGCTTGGATTATGTTGTTTAAACTCTTATCTATGTGGTGTTCACGTACGATATGATTTTTGAGTGGTCTAGGGTTTGTATGTTTATTTGTCTCTTCATCTGCAATGTTCAGTCGTACCATGATTTTCGGGTAGAGCTGAAGTTCGCTTATCAATTTTCTAGCCATCTTGTGGAGTTCATGTACGGCATGATCTCCGGATGAAAAAGAGGTTTGAAAGTTGATTTTCTATTCACCTCATGGATTTCACTAGTACCATGATTTGTGGGTGGAGCTGAAATTCGTTTATCGATTTTCTAGCCATCTTGTGGAGTTCACATACAAATGCGATTCTCGGGTGTAATAGAAAATCGTATGGTTGATTATTTGGTTATCTGCACATGTTTCCTTGCATTGCGACTGTCATTATATTTTGTTTATGATGAAATTCTATTGATTGGTTTGATTTTCTTAATATGAGTTTGACTATGAAATGCCCTGTTTAGTATATCTAATTTCTTGACTTACAATCTATATTGGATTATGAATGATGAGTGCGTAATCTTAGAGGGTGCTCCTCACTGTAATAGCCATTGACGCTATCAAACCGTAACAGTTGATGCAGGTATAGAATGAGCTGATGCTGTTCACTAAGTTGCTAGAGTAAATTGGATAACTGAGAAGCTAGGCGGGGTCCGTGTGGCCTACATTGATCTCCACCACTAGTTGATAGACTCATGTTTTTGCTTACCTGAACTTTGTTATTTGGGATTGTATAAGTCCTGTTTGGGCGCTATATTTGTAATTTTGTAATGATCAGAATATTTTTATACAATGCACGATTTATTCTAACTTCGTTGCTATTAGCTCTGATTAATGATAAACAGTTCAAATTTACACTGGATTTTATAAGCTAACACTTGGGTTTTTGAGAAACGGGTTATATATTCGGGTCCTGAAAACACGGGGCGTTACAGTACTCTTATTTATTCTTTTATTTCATACACTTTCCTTATAGAGATTTCACCTTTATCAATCATCGTTTGTAACTTGTTCTTCAAACTGAAACAGTTCTCCGTTCGATGTCCAAGGAAATGATGATAGTAGCAATAATCACCTTCGCTTATTTTCTTCATTTCCATTGGACTTTCGGCCACGACAATTTAATCTTTTTAGCTACTAGCAATTTGTTCAACAAAGGGAGCATATCATCTTTTTCAAATGAATACCTCCTACAATCCTTAGGCTGTGCAAATTCTTTCTTCATTTTCTTGGTTATATGTTCATTCATATTTCTTGTATCTGAACTTCCTTGCTCATTCTGCTGATTCTTTGCTTTTCTTTCTTCCTTAGTCATATCAGTTGAATTTCTCCTGAGGTTCAGAACCAACTGGCTTATATAAAAGTCAAACACTTTTGTAATAATCCTTTCTAAACTCCAAGCCTCTTCAATCAGATCTTAAAATGTCTATATATTCGAATCCACGAGACTTAACGCAATACTTGGCCTTATGCATTCCATGCATAACTTAACTTGTTCTTTTTCTTTTTTCACCAATCGCAAGCGTGATGCCCCCAAGATTCTGCATTGATTGATGAATTCTTTGACCGGTTCATCCTCTCTTTGGCGAATGGAAGTTGATCCATGACTGACTTCTTTAGAGGATAATTCAACAAATTTTGAATTATAAACAGAGTTTCTGAGTGAATCCATTATTGTCGGCCATTCCCCTGTCGCAACAACCTTCCCTTTATTTTTCTAGTTCTTTGTCGGATCTCTTGCAGATGTCATGTTCACAGTGACTTTCTTATCCCGCCCTTCATTCTTGCTCATCACTATCTCACCTTGTTTTATCATCCGCTTTAGTATATTTTTTAGTGTAAAACAATCTTCTATACGATGTCTTAAACAACGATGGTAATAATAATATTTTCCTCTTTAATCATTTTGACTTCTTCTAGATATCTCGGTGAAGGTTAAGTTGATAGTTCCAGCGGCAAGCAATTATTTTATCATTGGCAACATATCTTCTTTGTTAAATGCGCATTCCTTATAGGAGTCGTATGGTCGCGATCGCTTATCGTTTACTCGATTCTTATATCGATCTAAATCTTCTCTCTTCTTTGTCTCTCATTTTTTGTAAAAAAATATTCTTTTTTCTTTTCTTGATTAACAGTATTTACCATTAATCTATTTGCTTCTCTTCTTTCTATCTTGATCTGCTATCTTGATCTGAAAGGCTGGCATTTTCCTAGCCATCAATTATAATGCATGCGCTTTTGTTGCAAGATCTCGAAAAGTCTTTATATCAGCACTCGTGAGCTCGAAAGCAACTCTCAGTTCCATAGAATTCAAACACATGTTCACTTGTTCTTTCTCTTCTGGTAACTGTCTATATGAAGACCCCAAGGTCTTCCACCTGTCAATGAATTTCTCAACAAGCTCATTTTCTCTTTATCTGACAACGGCCAATTCTATAATATTGACGTCACATTCTGATGACAATAAACTGGATATAAATATGTCTTGCATCTGTTCTCAAGTTCTTATTGACTCGGGGGCCAAACTAGAATACCATCAAAATGCTTTGCCTATTAAAGAAGATCCAAACAACTGCAAACAATATTGAGGAATAGTGGAGAGATTCCCCATAGTAGTGATAAAATGTAAAAGATGTTCTTCTAGAGACCAATCTCCTTTAAATTTTTAAAAATCTGGCTACTTAAAGTTGGTTGGAAATGGAACATCTTCTACCACTCTTGGATATGGTGTTCTGTATCGGAACCTCCCAGCATGTTCACGATCTTTGACAATGTCTGCAACCATCTGTCACATCTCCTCTTGTGTTATTGTCTTAGCAATCGGAGCAGACCCGTGAGATCGTACTCTTTGTGGCAATGAAGCTTCAGGTTGTTGCTCTTATTCGTTCATAGTGGCCATTACTGGCGGGACCATTGCTTGAGACATGTTAGGAGCAAGGGTGGTCAAAGCTTCTCGGAGATTTCGACATTCCTCTATCAATATTCTTTGAGCTTCGGCCATCTCAGCCATACGTTCATCAACATTTGGTGGGGGATCTTGACTAATTCCCATCATATGTATAGTGGCCTCTCTGCTCTACGATGACACCATCATGGGAATAGAATGGGAATATAATGAGATAATGGGACTGATCGAAAGGGGAATTTCGTTTGATCTGCCTATGCTTCTGTGGGATTTAGCTGACTGTGAAATTTCCTACTGAGGCGTATCTTGAGGTGAAACATAAACTGCGTCGTACATTGGTGATTTACCCTTTTCTTTCTTTGTCCATCGAATCTTTACGAAAGGCAATGCTGGGAAGTCTTGGGTTGTCAAAGAGGGAAGAGATCTCTCTGGATACAAGGCCAGAGGAGTGAGTTCAGGATTATTTTTAGCCATATTCTATGTTACTGGTCCTTTGATCTTACGTAGAGATGAGTTTATCTTAGCAGTTCCTGTATTTCAAGCCTTTGTTCTTCAAGGTGCTACGACAATCCAAGTATCATCATTCTCTTGTGCCAATGGTGAAGCAGATATAACTCCAACCATAGCTTCGGGCTCATCATTCTTGTTTGTAGTAAGCTGTAACGACCTTGGAAATTTTGTGCTAATCTTTCCTAAGTAGTTGCTTTTGGGGTAATTAGCGCTACACTCGATTGCTTGTGAAATCTGCATCAATCACTTTAAATTATATCTGCATGGCTCAAAACTTGTAGATTAGTTAGCGCTATGTTACTCTAAAATCTGGGATCCATCGCTAAATCCAGTTGTTCTGGAGAATTTTTAGAAGTTTTGGATCGGACCTGGACCGCGCGTCGAAATTCTGATAGCGAGGATCTTAAGCTGTTGCGGTCACTATGTTGGGCTTGACCATCACCTCGAAAATCAAGTCCATGTGATGTTCTGGGTCGATTTGATTGAGTTCGGAGTGAAGAGTGTGAGAACGGTTGAAATTTAATAAGTTTTTATAAAATCTGAGTCGTGTCGCTTGCGCGATGATTTTAAGCTATCTGACCGTTGGATTCTGACCCAATTTCACCCTCTGATCAGGGAAGGTGGCCCTGGCATATCCTTGTGCGTGTGGACCTGATCAAGATTCTGTGACCGTTGAATTGAGTGTGGTCCACCACGGCTGATTTGAAGAGCCGGTCGGTATGAAAACTCAGCCTTACCTAGATCCATGGTCAGTGAGCTTAAGTCCGACCTTTCGTGGTTATAGGCCCACCAGAAGTGCTTCATTGGATCGCGAGAGTCAGGTTTTGGTTATACCCTAAGTATACCTTGTCCCTGGGGTTATTTCCATCAAAGTTAGGCCTATTTATAGTCCTTAAACCCTAGCTCTCTTTTCCATACGAATTTTCTCTAACCCTAGCTTGGAGAGAGAGTGGAAAAGAGAGAGAAAGTGAGAGAGAAGTTAGTGAATCATCTTGGATTCTTTCCTGTTCTTCTTCATCCTCAAACCTTCACTTTGAATTGTTATTCTGACAATTCTGAGTTCATCTTGGGGTAAGTTAACCTAACCCTAATCTGTGTTAGAGCTTAGATTAGTCTTGGTGTTGTTGTATCTCATTTTTATTCTTGCTTTAGGGCATTTTGTCGCCGTTGACGAAGACAACTCGTCTAAATCAGTTTGGTGTTTCTTTTCTAGCTTAAGGTGAGGACTTTAAGTGTATATGTTATGGTTTTCAAGGCTTTCAATGCCAGTTAACAATTTATTCTTGTTATGGATGAGATTTCACATGCCAAATGTTATGTTTATGTTGCGTTCCTGATATGCATGTGATATATTGAGATTTGTGTATTCTGTGTATGTATAAAGTACCGTATGCGTATAAAATATGAACATGTGATTGCCACGATTATTTGTCATGTATGTATGCTAGATGTATGTGCGACAACTCCTTGGTAAACGGAATTGTCCAAATGTGTGTTTTCCAACATATGTCATATATGTTGTACTATGTATTCTAAGTGTTTGTAGAAATGTCTGAATGACCTAAAGTGTAACTTATTACACTATTTACGGGCATTGAGAAGCGATTCTCAACACTCCTATTGATGCGTATGATTTCCTTAATGTAAGTTACATTCCTTGTTATTTAAATTCAAGTCTTACTTATGCTTACATTTATGTTAAGTTGATATTCTTCAAATGCTTGAGTACCACATGATTGAAGTTGTTGTTCCATCATTGTTCTACATTCAATATGATTATCTGTTGTAGTGTAACATGTGTGGGACTATGCATTAGTCCAGGAAATCGGTAATCGACCTTACGATCGTGGTTGAGGTTGCTTTCGCCACGTAGGACGTATTAGACGAACCCGAGCCGTATTAGAGTAGGCGGCAGTGGTTTGGCCATGCGGAGTGTTTGCGCACTCTATGTCGTTCAACCCAACGTGCGCTCGTGCTAGTCGAGTTCGTCAAGTAACTCGATTGTCCGATGTATGTTCACCATGTATGGAGGCTACTATTTGAATCTAGGGTACCGAACGTACCGTTGAAATCCTATTAACCATGGTACCTTGATCCGCTAAGACTCATGAGCCAGACATGGTAGTATGGGACACTGTGGTCGAGCTGTCGGCCTACGCTGGGGTGACGAGCCTCCCCGTAGTGACCAGTGAGCAACTAAACTCATGAGCTGATTATGGTGGTATGGGACACTATATTCGTGCTGTCAGCCTACATTGATTGGTGACGAGCCCTTTGTAGTGACCTCGAGCATACTGGAATACCGCATTGAGGTGATGAGCCTTGGTGTAGTAACGAAGGTATGATAGGCGAGCATTGATTGGTGATGAGCCCTTTGCTACGACCTGAAACCATATGATCGTATGAGATGTCTAGGACTGACGACCCCAGAATGGATCGCTGTTTGGATGGTGATATGAGGAAGGTATCTTAGCTTCCCAATCCTGCTGTATGAAAAGAACTAATAACAACTTGGTAATCATATCCATACACTGCATTTGCATGTGCTTTGTAGATGTGGCGCACTTTGGTGTCATGCGTAACGTAAGATGAAGACGCTGAGGGTGTACGCGTGAGGGCACGCATCATTCTGCATGCATCCTTGCATTAACAAGAGTACTTAGGACTTGTTTATTTATTCTACTTTATCATTACTGTTTGATTGAACTGATAACATGTTAACCAGTGCCTTATTGTTCCACTGAGTTGATCACTCACTCCCACGTTCTGGGACAGTGTTAAACACCCACCAGACTTTGTCTTAGGTTCTGATGTTGCAGATGTGGATGTGACTTCTGAGGTAGAGCGGGAGATGGATGATGATGAGGCTGCTTTCTCTTATATACAGTTTTCAGACGGGTTCTAGCGGGCCTTGGTCTGATGCGCGGGATGCTGAGATTATTTTTGGGATTTAAATGATGTAACTTGATACTTGTAATTTTGATAGAAACACTTTCATACGACCTGGTTGGTATATGTATACTTTAGGGATTTACACTTGTTCACATATATTTCTATAAGTCTTCTGCTTGCTTTCTTCACTTATCCCTGAATTATATCTGTGTTTTGGCTTGATCTATTCCATGTTTTATGCACTAATTCAGTCAACATACATCCATCATTAAATATATTGTATAAGTGATGTTTTGGAACTCGGGAGCCGAGTTATGCTCGACCCCCTAATTTCAGGGCGTTACAAGTTAGTATCAGAGCATGATCTGGATTAAGCTGGACCTGGGTTATGGTCACACACCACACGTTGTTGCCGCTTTAGTGTATTTGGGTGTAGGTCTATCGTAGATTTTGTGTTTGTGCTCCGTAGCTTCTATCGGCGAAAGTTTCCTAAAAACGTTCACCGAGATCGAGTCTGTGCTCTCTCCTAATCACACACACTGACCCGAAACCTTTCTTAGACCATCTAATTATGAGTTTAGATGGTCTATCTTCCCTTTTTAACCCTTAAATCTTCAAGAAATCTTTATTTTACTCAGATTTCTGCCAGAATGGCCCGATAGGCGTCAAATCATGCAAGGGGCCAATCGGGGCATTTCTTGTGGGGCCCAGGGGGGGCCCACACTTTTCTGATCATGGGGGGACTAGGAGGACCTCGCCAAAACGGCGAGGGCTCACCGATTAAGGGGCCAGGCGGGCCTGGTTGGCGCAAGCCGATGGTTTCTAGGCATTGTGTGGCCCACCCCTCCACGGTTTTCTATTTGAAACCTTTTCTAAACCCTATTCCCTTCACAAACATCCCTCCCAAGCTCTCCCTTTCTTGAAAACTCTCTCCAATCTTCTCCAAATCTCTTCTAAATCCTCTTCTTCTTCCATTTTCGTGCAAACTCCATCACCCCATCTCAAAACCCTCATTCCCATTGCTGATTTCACTCATTTTCCTTCTCATTTGAGCTATTCCTTTCCCTTTTGGGCTCTCAAGTGTGTGGAAGCTTCACCATCTTCCTATTTCTCTCTTTCTCTCATTTCTCATAGCCCTCTTTGAGATTGTGACGGCCATCTTTTCCATTTCTTCCCTTCTTTCCTTGATGGGGAAGAAGAGAGCGCCCGTGGATGAAGCCGGGCCTAGCCGCCCAACCCGTGCACAGAAGCCGAGAGGTGCCACCGCGAGCACGTCCGCCACTCATGAATTCCAGACGAAGCGGGACCTTGATCCTCGAGCTCCCGTTAGTAGGACCTTGTTGGCGGAGTTGTCGCATGGTGTCTATGAAGGCCGTAGAGTCCTTTTTGAGGCTCATGTTGATCCGCGGCTGTTTGGTGAGTTTATGTTGTTGGAGCACCTAGAAGGGGTTGGTTGGGGTCCCTTGTTCGAAGGCGAGTATCGCGCGAATGCTAGCACTGTTCGAGCCTTTTATGCCAATATCCTTGATCCTTCGTTGGAGCCTCTGCAGTTCATGAGTCCTTGTAGTAGTGGTCGTGTGGGTATTGTTAATGTTGCCTTGATATCCCGCCTCCTGAATGTGCCACTTGGTGAAGTGCATGCCAGCGAGAAGAATGTGAATAGTGTGTGCGAGAGGGATCGTCGCACCCGATCCTTGTGTGGTTGTGTAAGCCCCGTGTCCTAGACCGTACCGTTCCTTAGGCTTCCGCGGTCTTTCCGATCGAATTTCGACAACTTTGACCCTTAACCGGTATTTGCGCGCGACCTGGATTCTCGTGCCGTCAACCCGAGTCGACTCAACCCAGGGCTTGTACCTTAGTGACCGCATCGTTGCCGCGATTTCGATGCCGCGACTCGTGCGCTGATGCGATGCTCTGGTCGGGAGTTATGGGTCAGCATTCGGTGCGAGGAAACGCCGCGCGTGCGAATCCTGAGAGAATCTCTACAAGGTGTCACATCAATCAATCAATCCCATCAATCCCATCATGTCAAGTACACATTACCTTTCACCCTTTCCCAAGCAAGCCCCAAAAGTTAAAAAGTTTCTTACAACCCATAACTCCTCTTACACCTTTTGCCAAAAAAGTCAAAAAAGGCTTCTTACACCCATCCCTCTCTCCCATCCATCACTCCATCACCCATCACTCTCTCTCTCTCCCTTACAAGTCTCTCTCTCATTTCAACTCTCCCATAGCAAAAATCTCCTACGTATGAGCCTCTCCCATTCCTCCCAAGCTACATGTGTGGCCCACCTTTCCATCCTTAGATCTCTCATCTCAACCATCTATTTCTCATCGTCCTCCATCAAAGAGAAGCACAAGGAGCTAAGGAAGCCAAGGGAGCAAGAAGATCAAGTGGTGGGTGCCTTGATAGGGTAGATTTTGATATTTTTAAGATGGGCCAAGTGAGGCCAACCGATCAATGGTTTGGATCTCACTTTGGACCCTAAGATGTGGCCGATGGCCCACTTGGATCATCATGATCGTTCCATGATGGGGCCATTCTCCATGGACCCCATCATGATGTTTATTTCCTTGCATGCTTAGGGTCATCTAGACCGTCTATTTTAGTGGAGAATGGATCTCCACCGTTGGATTTCGATTTCATGAACCCATATGTAATGGGACCCACTTGATGTATGATTTAGTGCAAGGGAGGGCCCATAGTGCCGGGGTCCCTCCATCACGCGGGTCTCACTCTCTATCTCTCTCCCTTTTATTTTATTTTTATTTTTTTTTGTTGTGATGATAATGAAGTTGTGTGGCCCACTTGAATGGACCCCACCACAAGGTATGTGTTCCATCCCAACCATGTTCAAGTGGAGCCCACCTTTTATGAATGGTACCCACACCACTCAAGCATGTGGTGGCCCACCTGAGCAGGGCCCACCTCACTATTTGTGCTAGCCCCAAACCGTCCAGCGTCTCTGGACGCTGGACAAAAAGGAAAATGCAAATATCAACTTCATCATAAGTTTTGGGGTGACCACTCATGTAGGCCCCATCTTGATGTATGTATTAAATCCATACCGTCCATTCCTTTCCTAAGCTTGTTTTAGGCGTTGAGCTAAAAGATGGGACTAATCAGACCTTCGGGCGGGCCATACCATACTAAATGGTGGTTTTCACCATTGAAGCCTTCCCTGATTTCCTATCCGCCAAAATATGTCCAATATTGGACTTGTTTTGCTCGTGGTGAGCCATGGAAGAACACTGGACGGCGTGGATTCACTGGATGTGGACCCCACCTATAAAATCCATGGATTTTCTGCAAATCAAAAAAAAAAAAACATTAACACAGCAGCTGCTGCTGTTGTGTCAGACGCAGCAGGCGCTGCCTGCGCACGGCGTCTGGGCGGACGGACGTTCATGCAGCCACCCACGGCTGTGGCTGTGGGCCTCACCTTGATGTTTACCTACCATCTGAACCGTTCATAGGGTGGGCCACTACCTGAAGTGGGCCCACCCCAAAAATCAGTTTGATCCAAGACTCAGGTGGCCCACACCGTAGGAATCAGTGGGATTGAACCTCTACCTTTGAAACTTTTTTTGGGCCCATAGAAGTTTTGGATCAGGGTGAAATTTGTTTTCACCCTTCATCTGGGCCCATGGGACCTTATCAACTGGTTGAATGGCATAGAAACATTGTGGTGGGCCCCACATGGAGCCCACAGTGCTGTGTGTGTTTTAAAGCCACCGTCTAGGCGGACGGTGGAGCCCACTGTGATGTTTGTGTTATGCCCCACTGTCCAGGGATGGTGGGCCTGTGATGGTGTGGTGCGTGCGTGTGTGGTGTGTGCGTGTGTGTATATATATATATATAATATTATATTATATATAATATTATATGTAATGCATATATATTATATATTATATCATATATAATATAAAGGTGGGGGGGGGAGGCCCATTTCAGTTCACTTATGGGCCAGGATTGAGGCCCACTTTGATGTATATGCAAGGCCCATGGGTCCGGGCCCATTTAATGCATTAGGGGCCAATGGGTCGAGGCCCATTAAGATGAAATGGGGCCAATGGGTTGAGGCCCACTTGATATACATATGGGGCCCAATTGGTGTGGCCCATTTGATACTCATAAGGCCCATGAGATTAGGCCCATTTAATGCATTCTAAGGCCCACGGGTTATGGCCCATTGCAATGCACATAAGGCCCATTGGTGTGGCCTATTGATGTGGCTCACTTGATGAACATGAGGCCCATATGATACGGCCCATTTGATGTATTGAAAGCCCAATGAGATATGCCTAAGGTTCATTGCAATGTGTAGTCCCAACATGATTTATGTAATGATGTTTACGTCAGGGCTATGCCTTGGGAGCAATGGTGGTTTGACATCCACATTGCAAGTATAGTGTGGTTAAATGTCGTCATTATGACTTTTCCTAGGCCCATTGTTAGGCTCGTACGTCTGATGTGTAGGCCGTCTAGGCCCATCTTTGTTATGATTATCAATCATCCTATATAACATGTTTAGTTCCATGATTCATGATCATATACATCATACGTATGCTTGATGTGAGAAATGACTGATCATAGCATATGCCTTCGAGTAGATTGTTTAGGGGCTCCCGTACAGGGGGTAATGCCCTACATGAGCGCATGATACGTGCAGGATTGCTGTATGACTGGATAGTATGATTCATGCATTCGCATTGTGTGATATGGTTACTGTACGCCCTAGGGACATCAGGGCCGTAGCCTCCACAGATGTATCATGGTTGGCAGGATTGGATACCGAAAATACTGTTCTACATGGGGTGCGATAGATATCCCTGGGTGAAAGTCCTTAAACCCTTATGGTACCAGGAGGTTGCTTCAACGTCTAGACCGAGTGGATGCATGAGCACTGAGTGCTGATTACCAGACGGTTGCGCTTTCCACTGTGTCGTGGTCGGTTGGAAGGGGGTGCGGCCTTACCCGCCCGAGAGTAGGGGGCAATGCTAGGCTGAGTCTGACCAGTTCGAGGAATGGGTCCGCTATTGACGAGCCGAGCCGAGCCCGATTTTGGCAAGCGAATAGTGAGGTCTTTTTCACTCACCTTATTGTGCGCAATGGGGCGACAATCTGGCTTGGAGTGTACTAGACCCCGGTGATATTCTAGATTTTTAAGCTGTATTGATATGTGGACTTAGATGAGGATTTGCATGCTTGAGTTGCATTTCGCATTGCATGGCCTTGGTATGGCCGACATCATTCTTTGCACCGCATGGCCTTGGTACGGCTAATGGTATTCTTGGCATTCATCAGCATGTTCCGCATTACTCTGATACTGCACAACTGTATTATCACCTTAAGCATGCACTTTCACCACCCTCTAAGCTTTCTATAAGCTTATGCATGACCATTGCGTGCAGGTGACGTTGGATCGCAACTGCACTGAGGCTTGGGCGCGTAGCTGATCTTTTTTGGAGCTTTTGGCCTATCATCATTGTATTTCCCTTATGCTCATTGTACTTGTAAAGTTTTTGATTATAGTGGAAATGTGATGGAGTTTTTGGTTGTTGTTTGTGGGTTATGCCTTTGGTTATGCTTATTACAAATTAAACTGATGTTGAAAATCCTCCTTGTAGCATCCCAGGATCGGAACCTGGCGAATGGGCGCTGGGAGCCGAGAATGGGGTTCTACGGAGGCTATCGGCACCGGATTCGGCGATCGAGAATTTTGTGAGCCCGGTTTCTGAGTTTGGGGCGTGACAGGTCGTCTGGTCGAATGGCAGCATAATAGGAGTCTTCTGGCTACCTACATGATGGACGACTTCCGTTTGCTTCATCACATGTGTACGTTCAATGTATACCCAAGGTGGAGCAATCGCAGCGAGTGTACGCTCCTGATGGTGGATTTTCTGTATCAGGTGGGGCAGGAAGCGAAGTTGTGTGTGCCAACGTACGTCCTGCACCAGATTATTCTCATCGCTCGTTCGAGTAGAAGGACTGAGTCGCTTCCATTTGGCCGCCTCATTTGTAAGCTTGCACATGAGTTTGGCTATAGGCTTGGAGCAGAGAAACCGGTTCCTGTTCGTCATATCAATCTGAGGACTCTTAAGCAGATGGAGATCGGTTCTGGTCGCCATGCCTCAGAGAGTGAGGCTGAGTCTAAGAGCGATGATGAAGAGAGTTTTGCTGAAGGTGGTGCTGAGATTAAGGAAGAAACAAAGCAGGACGAGGAAGAGGATGAGGCATAGGATACGAGTGATAGCTCTTCTCCTATGGCGCCAGAGCAGAGCGCAGAGCAGACTGCCAGAGATGTCCGTCTTACACGGCTTGAAGAAGGGCAGGTTGTTTTATGCCAGGATGTTGTTGATCTTTGAGTCCTTGTTAAACATAAGTTTAAGAAAGTGACTCAAACTCTGAAGTCTATCCTGTGTTGCTTGCAAGATAAGGGTGCTCCGCCTCCATCCCCTGATTCCGACGAGTAGCTGTCGTCGTGGTCGTCCTTTGCTTTGTTTGTTATTTTCTTTCTGTGTGTAGCCGTTGTTGGCATTGTAGTTGTTATTGTTGTTGTTTGTGGTTGTTTGTTGTTGCTTGAAGTGTTAGATGTTGTAGTTCTCATGCTTTCCTAGTCGTGATTCATGTATTGCTGCACTACTTGTATTGCAACAATTTTGTTTAATGGAATGCGTGTTGATTTCTTAGTCGCACCACTTTATCATTACGATGTTATTATGGGTATGGACTGGCTCACGAGGATGCGAGCTGAGATTGATTGTGAACCTAGATCAGTGACGATCCATGGACCTGAGGGCGAGACTGTTACTTTCCCAGTTCAGGTCAGTTACCCCCTTCGTATTGATTATTATTCTTCTCTGTTGGAGAGTATGGTTGAATCGGCGTTGGTTAGTACGCCGGTAGTTCAGGAGTTTGAAGATGTGTTTGAGTCGATTCCTGGATTACCTCCTCAGCGTGAAATTGATTTTGCTATCGATCTTATGCCTGGTGCGACGCCCATTTCATTGCCCAAGTATCATATGCCTCCGAGTGAAATGGAGGAGTTGAGGAAGCAGATAGATGGTTTGCTGGATTTGGGTTTTATTCGGCCCAGTGTGTCTCCTTGGGGAGCACCTGTTCTGTTTGTGAAGAAGAAGGATGGTTCCTTGCGATTGTGTATTGATTATCGCAGGTTGAATTTGGTAACTGTGAAGAATAAGTACCCTTTGCCCAGGATTGATGATCTGTTTGATCAGTTGAAGGGGGCACGGTACTTTTCGAAGGTTGATCTGCAGTCAGGGTATCATCAGTTGCGCGTCAAGGATGGGGACGTGCAGAAGACCGCTTTTAGGACTAGCTTTGGTCATTATGAGTTCCTTATGATGTCGTTCGGTCTTACGAACGCACCGGCCGTGTTCATGGATCTGATAAACAGGGTGTTTCAGCCATTCCTGTTCCGATTTGTCATTATCTTTATTGATGACATGTTGATTTTTTCGGCGAGCCGGGAAGAACATGAGGAGCACTTAAGAGCGATTTTGGATACTCTCAGGAAGAATCAGCTTTTCGCGCAGTTCAAGAAGTGTGATTTCTGGAAAGAGGAAGTCAAGTTCCTAGAACATGTGGTGTCCAAGGAAGGGATAGTCATCGATCTTGCCAAGGTAGCTGCAGTGTAGGACTGGAAGCAGCCTGGTTCAGTTACTGAGGTAAGGAGTTTTCTGGGTCTTGCAGGCTATTATCGACGCTTTATTCAGGACTTCTCGAAGATTGCCAGACCGTTGTTGCAGCTGACACGGAAGGATTTGAAGTTTGCTTGGAATGAGTAGGCGGAGTTAGCTTTTCAGGAGCTGAAGGACAAGTTGACGTCCGCCCCTATGCTAGTATTGTCAGAGCAAGGGGTTAAGTATATTATTTATACTGACGCCTCTTGCGTTGGCCTGGGTTGTGTCCTTATGCAGAAGGACAGGGCGATTGCTTATGCTTCGCGTCAGTTGAGGAAACACAAAGAGAATTACCCTATGCATGACCTAGAATTAGCAACTGTCATATTCGCATTAAAGCTTTGGAGACATTACCTCTATGGTGAGGAGTTCGAGCTCTTTTGCGACCACAAGAGCCTTAAGTATATTTTCACGCAGCGTGATTTGAATATGAGGCAACGCCGATGGATGGAAACATTGAAAGATTTCAAGTTTGATGTTTCATACCATCCGGGCAAGGCGAACCTTGTGGCAGATGCGTTGAGTCACAAGAAGGCATTGGAGTTTGTGGCTCCGCTGATGATAGCAGAGTGGGATATGTTGGAGTTCGTACGCGTTTTGAGCAGAAGCTTACGGTGGTTGAGCCGTATGAGGTTATCGCACACATCGTGTATAGCCCCTTATCGACGAGAGGATCGTTGCAGCTCAGGCAGATGATGAGCTTTTGGTAAAGATGAGGAAGCGGGTTGGTACGGATGAGAACTCCGACTGGAGTGTTAGTTCTGATGGGGGCCTACGTTTTCGTGGCCGGTTATGTGTTCCTGACATCCCTGACTTGAGACGGGAGGTTCTCGAGTTAGCCTATAGTTCTAAACTTGTGATGCATCCTGGTAGCACGAAGATGTATCAGGATATGAGGAGGTCTTATTAGTGGGACAATATGAAGGTCCAGATTGATGAATATGTTTCTCGTTGTCTCACGTGCCAGCAGGTCAAGGCAGAGCATCGCCGACCTTCTAGATTGTTGCAGCCCATGCCCATAGCTGAATGGAAGTGGGATTTCATCTCTATGGATTTTATCTCTGGGTTGCCGAGGACGAGGAAGGGATATGACTCTATTTGGGTGATCGTCGACCGATTAACAAAGTCGGCGCATTTCTTACCGATCAGAGTCACTAACTCTGCAGACGAGTTGGCTAGGTTGTATATCAAGGAGATAGTATGTCTGCATGGAGTTTCCCTGGAGATTGTGTTTGATAGAGACACGCATTTCACATCTATCTTCTGGACTCGTCTTCAGGAAGCAATGGGTGTGAAACTGAAGTTCAGCACTGTGTTTCATCCGCAAACAGATGGGCAGACGGAGCGCGTGAATTAAGTCCTAGAGGATATGTTGCAAGCTTGTGTTTTAGATTTCAAGGACATTTGGGATGATTGTCTTCAGTATGCAGAGTTCGCGTATAATAATAGTTTCCAGGCGAGTATCGGCATGGCTCCCTATGAGGCGTTGTATGGTCGCCCGTGCAGAGCACCACATTGTTGGGCAGAAATTGGTGAGTGTAGTTTGCTTGGCCCAGAGTTGGTGCAGGTGACTTCAGAGAAGGTTGACATCATTCGACGTCGACTTCTGACATCCCAGAGTAGGCAAAAGAGTTATGCTGATACGAGGCGTCGACCGCTTGAGTTTGAGGTTGGAGACCATTTGTTTCTGAAGGTCTCTCCTATGAAGGGAGTTCTGCGGTTCGGTAAGGAGGGGAAGCTGATGTCGAGATTTATTGCTCCATTTCAAGTTCTGGATCGAGTGGGAGAGGTAGCATACCGCCTTGCTTTGCCCACACCTCTTGCGGGTGTACATAACGTATTTCATGTTTCTATGCTGAAGAAGTACGTTCCTGATCCTTCGCATATTATCAGTTGGGAGCAAGTGCAGTTGAGTGAGGATGCCACTTATGTGCTGCGACCGACGCGTATTCTCGACAGGAAGGAGCAGGTATTGCGTAGCAAGGTTATCCCTCTTGTGAAGGTGCTATGGATGCATCATGGTGTGGAAGAGGCTACTTGGGAATCTGAAGCTGAGGTCAGAAAGACCTACCCTCTGATCCTTGAAGATTATATGAAGGTATGAATTTCGAGGACGAAATTTTCTTTAAGGGGGGTAGATTGTAACGACCTTGGAAATTTTGTGCTAATCTTTCCTAAGTAGTTGCTTTTGGGGTAATTAGCGCTATACTCGATTGCTTGTGAAATCTGCATCAATCACTTTAAATTGTATCTGCATGGCTCAAAACTTGTAGATTAGCTCTATGTTACTCTGAAATCTGGGATCCATCGCTAAATCCAGTTGTTCTAGGGAATTTTTAGAAGTTTTGGATCGGACCTGGACCGCGCGTCGAAAGTCTGATAACGATGATCTTAGGCTATTGCGGTCAGTATGTTGGGCTTGACCATCACCTCAAAAATCAAGTCCATGTGATGTTCTGGGTTGATTTGATTGAGTTCGGAGTGAAGAGTGTGAGAACGGTTGGAATTTAATAAGTTTTTATGAAATCTGAGTCGTGTCGCTTGCGCGATGATTTTAAGCTATCTGACCATTGGATTCTGACCCAATTTCACCCTCTGATCAGGGAAGGTGGCCCTGGCATATCCTTGTGCGTGTGGACCTGATCGAGATTCTGTAACCGTTGAATTGAGTGTGGTCCGCCACGGCTGATCTGAAGAGCCGGTCGGTACGAAAACTCAGCCTGACCTAGATCCATGGTCAGTGAGCTTAAGTCCGACCTTTCGTGGTTATAGGCCCACCAGAAGTGCTTCGTTGGATCACGAGAGTCAGGTTTTGGTTATACCCTAAGTATACCTTGTCCCTAGGGTTATTTCCATCAAAGTTAGGCCTATTTATAGTCCTTAAACCCTAGCTCTCTTTTCCATACGAATTTTCTCTAACCCTAGCTTGGAGAGAGAGTGGAAAAGAGAGAAAGTGAGAGAGAAGTTGGTGAATCATCTTGAATTCTTTCCTGTTCTTCTTCATCCTCGAACCTTCACTTTGAATCGTTATTCTAACGATTCTGAGTTCATCTTGGGGTAAGTTAACCTAACCCTAATCTGTGTTAGAGCTTAGATTAGTCTTGGTGTTGTTGTATCTCATTTCTATTCTTGCTTTAGGGTATTTTGTCGCCGTTGACGAAGACAACTCGTCTAAATCAGTTCGGTGTTTCTTTTCTGGCTTAAGGTGCGGACTTTAAGTATATAGGTTATGGTTTTCAAGGCTTTCAATGCCAGTTAACGATTTATTCTTGTTATGGATGAGATTTCACATGCCAAATGTTATGTTTATGTTGCGTTCCTGATATGCATGCGATATATTGAGATTTGTGTATTCTGTGTGTATGTATAAAGTACCGTATGCGTATAAAATATGAACATGTGATTGCCATGATTATTTGTCATGTATGTATGCTAGATGTATGTGCGACAACTCCTTGGTAAAGGGAATTGTCCAAATGTGTGTTTTCCAACATATGTCATATATGTTGTACTATGTATTCTAAGTGTTTGTAGAAATGTCTGAATGACCTAAAGTGTAACTTATTACACTATTTGCGGGCGTTGAGAAGCGATTCTCAACACTCCTATTGATGCGTATGATTTCCTTAATGTAAGTTACATTCCTTGTTATTTAAATTTAAGTCTTACTTATGCTTACATTTATGTTAAGTTGATATTCTTCAAATGCTTGAGTACCACATGATTGAAGTTGTTGTTCCATCACTGTTCTACATTCAATATGATTATCTGTTGTAGTGTAACGTGTGTAGGACTATGCATTAGTCCAGGAAATCGGTAATCGACCTTATGATCGTGGTTGAGGTTGCTTTCGCCACGTAGGACGTATTAGACGAACCCGAGCCGTATTAGAGTTGGCGGCAGTGGTTTGGTCACGCGGAGTGTTTGCGCACTCTATGTCGTTCAACCCAATGTGCGCTCGTGCTAGTCGAGTTCGTCAAGTAACCCGATTGTCCGATGTATGTTCACCATGTATGGATGCTACTGTTTGAATCTAGGGTACCGAACTTACCGTTGAAATCCTATTAACCATGGTACCTTGATCCGCTAAGACTCATGAGCCGGACATGGTGGTATGGGACACCGTGGTCGAGCTGTCGGCCTACGCTGGGGTGACGAGCCTCCCCTTAGTGACCAGTGAGCAACTAAACTCGTGAGCCGATTATGGTGGTATGGGACACTATATTCGTGCTGTCGGCCTACATTGATTGGTGACGAGCCCTTTGTAGTGACCTCGAGCATACCGGAATACTGCATTGAGGCGATGAGCCTGGGTATAGTAACGAAGGTATGATTGGCGAGCATTGATTGGTGACGAGCCCTTTGCTACGACCTGAAACCATATGATCGTATGAGATGTCTAGGACTGACGACCCCAGAATGGATCATTGTTTGGATGGTGATATGAGGAAGGTATCTTAGCTTACCAATCCTGCTGTATGAAAAGGACTAATAACAACTTGGTAATCATATCCATGCACCGCATTTGCATGTGCTTTGTAGATGTGGTGCACTTTGAGGTGGTGTCATGCGTAACGTAAGATGAAGATGCTGAGGGTGTACGCGTGAGGGCACGCATCATTCTGCATGCATCCTTGCATTAACAAGAGTACTTAGGACTTGTTTATTTATTCTACTTTATCATTACTGTTTGATTGAACTGATAACATGTTAACCAGTGCCTTATTGTTCCACTGAGTTGATCACTCACTCCCACGTTCTGGGACGGTGTTAAACACCCACCAGACTCTGTCTTAGGTTCTGATGTTGCAGATGTGGATGCGACTTCTGAGGCAGAGCGGGAGATGGATGATGATGAGGCTGCTTTCTCTTATATGCAGTTTTCAAACGGGTTCTAACGGGCCTTGGTCTGATGTGCGGGATGCTGGGATTATTTTTGGGATTTAAATGATGTAACTTGATACTTGTAATTTTGATAGAAACACTTTCATACGACCTGGTTGGTATATGTATACTTCAGGGATTTACACTTGTTCACATATATTTCTATAAGTCTTCCGCTTGCTTTATTCACTTATCCCTGAATTATATCTGTGTTTTGGCTTGATCTATTCTATGTTTTATGCACTAATTCAGTCAACATACATCCATCATTAAATATGTTGCATAAGTGATGTTTTGGAACTCGGGAGCCGAGTTATGCTCGACCCCCGAATTTCAGGGCGTTACATAAGCTGGGCTTTGTGACTTATAAGCTGCTTCGTTACATATTCTATTACAAGCCCATTCACTGTGAAGTAGAAGTTCGTCTTATTCATTATGCTTGTCAATGATTGTAATTTGAAATTTTGTTTTCTTCAAATTCCTTTAGAATAAGAGTATAAAATCAAAATTAGTATTTAAATAATGAAATATTCTATATTAGAGATGAAGGGGAGGATGTTTCCGTTGAGAGTCTCCATTTTAGCGTCAGAAAGACACCAAACTTATGATGAAAGTTCCTGTAACTTTCTCAATGTTATACTTAAATAAGATAATTTCTCTAGCAGAGTCGCCATTTTATTTCGACAAGAAACAAATGCATTTGATTTAAGGGAATATCTTATTTAATCATAACAAAAAGAGAGTATGAAGGAACAATCATCATATTTATTCATACTAAGTTCATTTACATCCTTTGATTTCCCTTGATTCTACAATAAAATATCCAGAATATAGGAATTAAAAGAGTTTGAATGTCAAATCTGAATATCCAATCCGACAACATTTTGGCTTGTGAATTGATCATCTCATTAAGAGGAATGTTGTGTGGATTTGATCATTTGATTTCTCCTTCTTGAGTTCATGTCCTTGTGCAAAAGGAAGACCGAAGATTACATCTTATTCGGAGATTTCAATAGCATTTCGGCCCATCTAATGATGCCAGCACATCAAAGAGTGTTTGCGCGGGTCTGCGCAACTGAAATAACTACAATACTGGTTGTGTGGGTCCGTACAACTGAAATCTTGGTTGCGCGGGTCCACGCAACTGTAATACTTGTTGCGCGAGTCCGCACAACTACCTTTCTGCCTTCTCTTGAATACCTTCTCTTCTTCCTCAGAGCTCTAGTGTTCCTGGAATTCTTCAACCATCCAAATGAGAGGGGGTATGGGGTATTTATAGGCCTCCACACTTGCGACCCCCGATCTCTGTGCCTTGGGGCCCAATGTTGTGTAAGATCGTGCAACCAACATGGTTTGTGCCGGTTCACGCAACAGTATTCACCACATAAACACTATTCACCACTCAATGGCACTATTCACCTACGTAACACTATTCATCCGCGCAATAGCACTATTCACCCGTGCAACACCATTCACCCACGCAACGACACTATTCACCCCCACAACACTATTCATTCGTGTAACAACACTATTCACCGGTGCAACTCTATTCACCCGCGCAATACTATTCATTCACACAACACTATTCACCTTTGCAACACTATTCATCCACGCAACACTATTCATCCGTGCACTATTCACTAAGAGATTTTAGGATAAAGTTGTACAATGGGAGAAATGCTATACGAATGAGAGATTCAGGGAGATAGAGAGGGCTGCGTGATGGACAGGGCTGCCTATCTTGGAATCTTGATATGCAACAAAATAAAACTCTTTTTAACTAGTGTATTTTTTGTGCCCCAACACGGGGTATTGTGGGCCACTGTTTGTGGTTAGATGGTTGATCCAAACCGTCTAGAACCTTCAAAGGGGGGTCTTTACCCCAGTTGTGGAGACTAAAAGTGTTTCATGGATGTTCACTATCTCGAAATTCGATCTAAACGTAGTTGTCTTCGTGTTTTCCGCTGCTGTTATGCATGCAGCTGCGTAACACCTTCTCCACCGACTTAGCTACTAACCTCCTAGCTTCTATATAAGGGAGAGAGAAAGAGAGTTGAAGAATCATCTATCTTGGGACATGGAAGAGCAGAGAGAGGGATCAAAGGACGTAGGCGGTCGTGGAGGTAATCCGTGGAGCATGGAGCGTGGGCCGGCGACACTCTTCTTCTCTTCCTTCTTCTTTGGTTTTTCTTTCCCTTTGATGTTATTTTTAAGAGCTTTTGGTTAATCATGATTATGGTGGGCTAAACCTCTTAGCTAGGGCTAAGAGGTGAAGCTTGTAGTGTGACTGGCATGTTGGCTTTGTTTTTGTTCATGTCTGGTTGAACCTTATGGATTCTAGTTTGATTATTGAGGAATATTTTTAGGTTTAATAGTTTGTTGTGACTCAAATTACAATAGATCTGCAATAGCTTGTGATATTCTCTTTTCATGTATTGATATTGTGAAATTTGGTAATCCATTGTTCACCATCGTCTCATGGCATGGTTGGGTGATAGAGTCCTAATCTTCTTAAATTTATTATGATTGGTTGTGGGTTTGGTAAATTGATGTTGTTTGCCTTGTCTCTTGGGCATGGTTAGGTGAAAGAATTACTTCCAAATCTTCACCACAATCATCTATTGATGATTAGATCCATGAGAAGTTTGGAGATCTGACAAATCTCTTCTCACCAATTGGATGGGATAGGACTCTAATTCCAATTGTGTCCTTAAATCGTGTAAGGTAGCTTCTCAATTACTACAAGTGAATCCTTGGCACCCTAGTTCCTACCTTTAATTTCTTTAGTTTTAATCACTTGAATCACAATTATTCCGTCAATTATTTCAGATTTAGATTTCACCTTTTGTAGTTCTAGTTCAAGTTACTTTCAGAATACATACAAGGTTTAGTCCCTGTGGATTCGACCTCGATCTTACCAAGATTATTACTACATCGTGACCTTATACTTGGAGTTATGACCAAGTTTTTGGTGCTGTTGCCGGAAAATGACAGTTGCATTTTTTTGAGATTAGGTAGTTTTAGAATTATGTTAAGATTAGGGTTTTTTTTTTTAAATTTTAGGATTAGGTTTTTCTGTTTGATTTTTTTTTATTTATAAACTAACCTGACTTTTCTGTTTTATAGGACCCTGATATAGACTTTTTAAATTGGTAATCTCTTTCTAATTTTTCTTCCTTTTTAGTTCTTAGGATAAGGGTTTTATTTTCTATTTTTAGAAACTTTCTAGTTCTAGGATTTCTTTCCTTTTTAGAAACTAACTCCTCTTTCTATTTTTGTTTCTAGAAATTTTCTAATTTTAAAAACAAACTTATTTTGTTTTGTTCTACAGGATTCTAACATAGATCTCCTCCAATCTGGTAACTTCTTTCTAACTTCTCCTCTATCTAGATCTCTTATTGCTATATGATTTTTCTTTTATTTTCTTTTAGGATTATATTTAGAGTTAAGGCTTTATCATGCAAGAGTGGGAACGTGTGTATGCTGAGATAGCTAAGAAATCTTAGGAAAGGATGTATAATGATTATGATGGGAAACAACCTATGCCTCAAATATTTTCTGAAAATTTCTTCAACCAATCAAAATATAATGCTCCACCGATTAAGAAGTCTTTCGGTGATTATTTGTGGGAAAATAATTGCACTCCACGAGTTAAGAAAATAGTACGTGACTATTGGAATGATAACGCGTATCAACTCTCGACCTATGACCCGCATGATTATGATCAATGGAAATAGAAATATTTTGAAGTTAAGTCAGCAAAACATCATGGTGAAAACCCTCTTGGATCAGCCACTTTTGAATATCTACCAGAAATGATCCAAGAGGAGTCACCTCAGTGTTACACAGACTATGTTACTGACATGAGGAAATTATTAGAAGCACTTGAATCATGGCTCGATAGGTTAATGGAGAGTAATTCATCCCAACCGCAACCCAAATTACAAATATAATGTAAGGAAAGTGATTTCAACTCGACACATTGGAGAGATGAACTGCTAATTGATTTTGTTGATTACTCCTTTGGATTTCCTACTTATGATGAGATAGTGGAGGCTAGTTCGTCCCAACCACAACTCCATCCAGAAACACAATATGAGGAGAGTGATCCTAACTTGCTTATGGAGAACTCTGAATTTTGGAATAAGGAGTTGGAATCCATTAATGAGCATATGGCTCAATTTTTCAATGAGTCAATCTCGATGACGGTCCAAAGGAACAATTAAGAGACATTGTTGGTTTTCAAATATAATGATATTGACACACTTCACTCACATGACACACTTGATTTTAATGATGAGGAAGTGGTTAGTTTATTCGAACCTCAATCCAATCTAGGAACAGAATGTGAGGAAAGTGATCACATTCCAAGTGTGTACTACACTGAATTGGAAGATGATGTATATTGGGATTCAATAAGTTTGGCCCATATCAATGATCAAGAGGTTCAGGAAGTTGTCGACCATAGTAATCTACTCCACCTATCTGACATGGCTAATTTAAATGTGGAGGACGAACCACTTTCACCTAAACCTTCCAACCTTTGTGATCCATGTTTAAACCACTCCCCTAAATTGACTTATAAGATAGTTAGGGATATGGATGAATTGCTTGATAAGATTCTGGAATTTGAAACCACCCAGTTAAGATCACCATCTAAACTGTCAAATTTTGACAATTCAATGCCTCTTCTGAGTAGTATCAATGAAAAGAGGCCTCACATCAATACTTCATCTACTGACCCTCAATCTATTTGTGTAGGGTTGGAGAAAGAGAGCATACCTCCATCTACTTTTAAAGATGGAGTCCTTGAGCATCTCATTAAAGATTTCAATGTGAAATTTTTCAACTCTTTAGATGATTGCTTGGCACACTTTGTAGATTCAAACGATCATATGATAAAAGAAACAGTGGATGCCTTGCAAGACAATACCTCAATGGTTGTCACAGACCGAGAGAACCCTTACTCTGAAATCCTTCCCTCCATAGATCTTGAATGCTTACTAATAAAGGAGGAGCTGAAAATTGAACCGAAGTCTGAAACTTCGGAATGTGTTGAGATTACATCATCTACTGAGAATTTTTCTAAATTATATCTACCTGTAGTCTCTGATTCATCATGAAATACTAACATTGCAACTTTTTCTGTCATAGGTGAATCATATATACTTTGCATACCTCAGGTGATGCAACAACAATCTTTTGATGAGGTCTATAAATTTCTTTGAAATTTCATGCTCCAGGGCATCCAAGCCTATTGCAAAAAGGGCTTTTGGATGATCTTATTGAGAAACCGACTGAGAAATTTGTCACGATATTCACCGGAGGAGGAACCTTATGGCTTAACTGAGTAGTTTTTCCCATGCTTTCATAGGACTAGGGTAGTTTTCTTTTTGTTATTCTAGGATAGTCGGCTTTATGCCATTAGGATCATTTGCTTTTTGTTGGTTTCACTCTTGTGCTGACCCACCTTCACGCTAAGATCTCTTTGGAAAAATTCATACAACTTCTTCATCAGGTACTATCTTTCCCTCACTTCTCCTTCAATTTCGTTATCTCATGTGCATTGCATGCGTATATCTTTTACATTGAGGACAATGTTGATTTTAGGTTGGGGATGGGAGATTACGTTAACTAATTAGTATTTCCTTGGTCTTCAGCAAAAATCTTGTGAATTTTTTTAAAAATTTCTAGAAATTCTTGAGAATTCGAAGTGATTTTGAAGGCCATCTTTGATTTAGAATATAAGATATGTAATGTTGGTAATTTATGACTCTTAGATTCAGTTATCTGTCAGATTTCACAGTTAAGTTCAAAGTTTTAAACATTGATTGAGTCATGATTTCATATGTCACATCTCGCTTATACATTAAGGTTTTAATTTGATATTGAATAGTTAACTTGGTGTTCATTAAGCATGGAAGGAACCAACTTGGGAAATTTGTCCATCATGTTTAATAAGAAGAATTGAAAAAAATAGAGAGAGAGAGAGAGAAAAAAAAAAGAGAGAAAAAGAGAATACCCAGCTAAAAAAAACAATTGTTGTCGAAGAGGGCTACCTATTAAAGATCTTTAAAAGGATTGACATAGCGTGAAAGTCATCGATAGAAAAATTAAAAGATGGAAGAATAAAAAGTTGAATTGTAAGGCAAGTTTTGGTTTAGGTTATGGTTATCCTGAATGCTCTTGTGATTATCAATGTTATCATGAAAATAAAGAATTAGGCCTTTAATTGTGATAAGTTTAGGTTTCACTATACACCCATGGAACTCAATGTCTAGAAATTTTTTCTAATGGATGGATTAATATTTTGAACTTGACTATGAAGTTTATCGTGAGCTTGAGTCTAAGAGAAAGTAATGTCCAACATTCATGAATTCTAGAATTCTAATGACCAGATTGTTTTTCAAAAATCACTTGGGTTTATAGAAATTGTCCCGTAATTCTGAAAATATTTTTTTCGCATACTTTGCTCGTGACTAGCAAAATGCTGGTTGGGGATTGTGTTGAGGGTCAAATATTGCATATTAGACCCCAGTTATTGCTTGATTTTACGAACATGATAATGTTTAATGTCCTATTTTAATCGCGTTTCTGTTGCACGGTGAATTTAAGAGCTTAGATTGAAAAAGGGTGTTAAAAGCATGAATTTGATGCTTAAAAGGCAAGGGATGGATCTTAGGAGACCTAGATCGAAGAATTCTTATGTGAAAGATCTAAGAAAATCAAGTGATCAGTGGTAAAGAGGCCTGAAAGTCATCATGAATGCAAGATCATAGGGTTCCTACCATCTGTTTGGCTCGAAATTTTAAATCTGCCTTGAAGACCCTAAATTAACCGTACATATCAAATTTCAGCCATTGGATCTTTATGGAAGTGGCCTAACGAACAGATTAACCCACAATTCACTGATCTGGGGCCCACCTGATGTCTGGATATGCTTCAATTTTAGTCTCAACCCCTTAAAAGGGGTGAAAAAATGAATGGACGAAGCAGATTTTGCATATACATCATAGTGGACCCCACATGTACATTACGTGTACATAGGGTACACGCGCCAGCTGTGTACCAAACGGTCAACCCGGTCAAAGACGGGTTGGCTCATCCCTCTCGCGTGATCGTACAATGGACAGACGCTGTCTGGCCAGGTTTAGTTTGTGGGCCCCACCCATCATCTAAATTAAAGATCTAGACCATCGATCTGCTCTAGGGGGTGGGGATGACCTTCGCCAAGACATCCTTTTGGCCTCATGCATACGTACACACGTGGATTACCAAAAAATGCATGATGAACAGTGAGTTGATTTGATACAGTGGACCGCACCAAAACTCGACCAAAACCACTCTTTTCTGAGTAGTTTTTTGTCAAGAATCTAATGAGCGGGGTGGATTTTCCCTAAAACATCACTGTGGGGCCCACCGAGCATTACAGCGCAGGAATTTTCGCACTGTACACACATCCAATTTTCCTAGACATTGCGAGGTGTTATGTGCCACTGTTCGTGGTCGGATGGTTGATCCAAACCATCCAGAACTTTAAAGGAGGTCTTTACCCTAGCCATGGAGACAAAAAGTGTTTCTTGGACGTCCACCGTCCCGAAATTCGATCCAAACATAGCTGTCTCCGCCTTTTACGTTGCTGTTACGCACGAAGCTACGTAACACCTTCTCCACCAACCCAGCCATTGACCTCCTAGCTTCTATATAAGGGGGAGAGAGAGAGAGAGCTGAAGAATCATCTATCTTGGGACGTGAAAGAGCAGAGAGAGAGATAGAGAGAGGGATCGAAGGACGTGGGTAGCTGCGAAGCAATTCGTGGAGCATGGAGCATGGGCCGATGACACTCTTCTTCCTTTCCTTCTTCTTCTGTTTTTCTTTCCCTTTGATGTTATTTTTAAGAGCTTTTGGTTAATCATGACTATGGTGGGCTAAACCTCTTAGCTAGGGCTAAGAGGTGAAGCTTGTAGAGTGACTGGCATGTTGGCTTGTTTTGATTCATGTCTGGTTGAACCTTATGGATTCTAGTTTGATTATTGAGGAATATTTTTAGTTTTAATGGTTTGTTGTGACTCAAATTACAATAGATTTGTAATAGCTTGAGATATTCTCTTTTCATGTATTGAGATTGTGAAATTAGGTAATCCCGTTGTTCACCATCGTCTTGTGGCATGGTTGGGTGATGAAATCCTCCTAATTTTCTCAAATCTCTTATGGTTGGTTGTGGGTTTGGTAAATTGTTGTTGTTTGCCTTATCTCCTGGGCATGGTTAGGTGACAGAATCATTTTCAAATCTTCACCACTCTTATCTATTGATGATTAGATCCATGAGAAGTTTAGAGATCTGACAAATCTCTTCTCACCAATTGGATAGGATTGGACTCTAATTCCAGTGGGGTCCTTGAATCATGCAAGGTAGCTTCCCAATTGCTACAAGTGGATCCTTGGCACCCTAGTTCCTACCTTTAATTTCTTTAGTTTTAATTACTTTAATCACAATTATTCCCTCAATTATTCCAGATTTAGATTTCATCTTTTTCTAGTTCTAGTTCTAATTACTTTCAGAATACGTACAAGGTTCTATGGATTTGAACTTGGTCTTATCGAGATTATTACTAGATCACGACCTTACACTTGGGGTTGTGAACAACAGCCGAACCCCTTCACTGCTAATTGGAAATCCTACTTGAAGAAGGTTAAAAATCCTCTTCCAATAGGCCTAGGCCCAACCCTTAAAGCAGAGTATACCACTCCCATTCATAGACCAAGCCCCTTCATTATAGAGGCTGATGCAGGGGAGGTTGAGAAGTTGAAGGTAGCCCTATCCTCTACCCTTATCACCTATTCGGTCAAGGAATTTATCTCTATTTTACACCTGATTGATACATTTCAGAGATCCAAATTCTCAGCCTCCCTAGTGGATTTCACAAGAATCGCTCCCAAGCAATTCCTCTTGAATTTCCAATCTCGTCAGGAGATGGCTACCTTTGTTGCAGACTCTAACCTTCACCGCTAGATGGGCTTATCACGAGTGGCTTCATGGTCTACAGATTCCAGTTCTCTCAGCCAAGGAGTTTGGATCCGTCTTTTGGGGATTCCAGCCCACTCATGGCTCCCAGCAGCTGTCGAGGTTTAGCCAAAACTTTTGGAGATGTAGTGGAGATCGATAGTGTAACAACATTGGGTATTTTCCAAGCCTTCACCAGAGTTTGCATCAAGCTTAAGCCGAGGTGGGATCTTCATAGCTTGAGATACATGAAAGTGAATGGAAAATCCTTCCCAATCATTAGAGTTCTAGAGAGCCAATGATTCAAGGAATTCCAGTTATCTAATCACCAGGAAGCACCTAAAGAGAGAGAGAATCAACCAGAGATTGGGTTTCTAAGTCCTTTCACTCGTTCAAAGAGCCCCAATATCCCTGCCTCCCAACTATTTGTGAAAAGGTTCCTAAACCTCTCACAACCTCCCTGGCCGATCAAACTAGCCAACCTATCACACTCCTTAATAGTCAATACATTCCCACTTCTCATGACATCCCCTCTTCCTCCAATCCACCCTCCCCATTGCTCGGTGGACGAGAGCCAGACCCTCTACCACTGGCTAAGCAACTCCATCAACCCTCTCCCATTTTCACAGATACTGTTAGGGCCAATCCCCAACTTCTTGAGGCAAAGGTCCTACCCCCCCAGCTACTCATTCAGGGTCCGGAGGCAAGACGCCTATACGAACCTCTCCAGGTATGTTGCTCTCAGGTAACTAGTAGGGATGACATGTTTCCCCAAAAAAAGGAAGCCTTAGGCCAACGATAGCTAACTCCAGTTGCCAGAAAATTTCTTCAGCTCAGTATGAGGAAGAGCAGCACCCCTTGGCCTCCTCAGGCAAGGTTTGTAAGGTAAAGCATCATCAATCCCTTCCCCTGGAGGGATCAGTAGCTATCTCAATAGGCTTCGAGTCTAAGGAGAATACTGTTACATCAGAGGAGGCACCTTAACCTATCCCTTTTCTTGGCGGAGTTTTTGCTCAAGATGTTAGTCCTCCTTAGCTCCTCTTTGCAGGCTTGTGCAGCAGTAAGGTCAAGCATAGAGGAATTGCTTTCAAATCCCTAGTAAGATTAGTAGGCTGCTCTCCGCTAAGGATGGACATAAGTACTCTAGACTGGCTAGGAGTCACTAGGCCAAAGCAGCAATTCATCTCAACCCCAGCCAGGGATTAGTTTAGTCGGAAGACTCAGATGTTGGACCTTAATGAGGTAGGGGAAGTAGACTAGATTGCAGTGGATCTTTCTCCCTATTTTGTGCAAGGCACAAAGCCTAAGGGTCTGGAGGCCACCTAAATCATCCAGGGAATGACAAACCATCCAGAATTGCCGGACCATCTTGTTTCTCTAACGATTGAACCAGCTAGCCTTATCCTAGAATAACCCTTTCAGGAGCAGGTTGAGGAGAACACTGACCTCGGCAATGATACCCCAGCCCTAGGGAATTCAGCCAAAAGAACAATAAAAGGGAAAAGAGGAAAGCTCTTAAGCAGGAAAGTAACAAGACAGATCGAAGAAGGGGAATGGTTTTGCAGACTTCAAAGATTGAAGCGGAGGGATATAAATTTAAGGTGTGTTATGGATGGATAACGCCCTAATATGGAACGCCAGAGGCGTAGGAAATCAGCCTACCATTAGATCCATGAGAAAACTGGTCAGGAATTTCAATCCATTGCCAGTGGCGATCCTAGAGCCTATGATGAGAGAGGAAAGGCGTGTCGCCATTGGTTTAAAACTTGGCTTTCATTCCTCTCTCTCTCTCTCTCTCTCTCTCTCTAATGGTGAATCAGGGTGAAAATTTTAGGTTTTTTTTCATAACCAATTTAATGTCTCTGTCCATTCTACTTCAAACCAAATGTTATCATTGAGAGTTTGTTTGCAGAATTTCAGGGAGCCCATCTTGCTGTCAATCGTTTACACTTGTTGTTCCAATATCCTTAGAAGATCGCTTTGGGACAATATGGCCAACTTGAACAGGGGCATAATAGGTCCATGGCTGTTGGAGGTGACTTCAATGTAGTAGCTAAAACCAACAAAATAATGGGGAACCGAGAAGTAGCTAGAGCAAGCATGGTCGAATTCGTTGAAGCCATTCAGAATTTTGATCTCCTCGATGCAGGCTTCGTAGGGAACAGATTCACTTGGAGTAACAATCGGTTTGGTAATGCTCGAGTCTGGGCTAGACTTGATAGGGTCCTCATCAATGACAGGTGGGTTGCTGATTTCCCATCATTTTGAGTAGAGCATTTACCCCAAGTCAATTTAGATCACGCTCCATTGCTACTGTCCTTTCCCAACTAGAATCAGCCCATCATCAAAACGTTCGGCTTCCTCCGAATGTGGACTCTTAATGACACGTTTCAGCTAGTAATTAAGAAGGCCTAGGAAGGAGAATGCTCTAGTCAGCCCATGATTAACGTGTAACTCAAATTGAAGAAGGCGAAATAACTATTAAAGGTCTGGAACAGAGAGGTTTTTGGCAACATTTTCCTTCAGATCAAGTCAGCAAAAGAAATGCTAGTGCAAATCGAAAACAAAATGCAAAGATCTCTCACTGAGGAGTTACTTCAAGAAAGCTCGATAGCTAGGCGAAGGCTAGCCCAGTTATAGCTCATGAAAGTGGCTTTTTGGAAACAAAAAGCTATGAACTCTTGGCTAAAGGAAGGTGACAGAAACACCAAGCATTTCCATGTGTCAGCCAGAGAAAAAATCAGGCGTGCAACTATCTCCTCGATCAAGGATGAGGAAGGAAGTACTATCATAGGTCAAGTTGAGATTAAAGCAGCGGCAGCTAAGTTCTTTGAAGAACTCTTCAAGGAGGAACCAACCTCCCGACACCATGACTTATCCCTGGCCATTCCCCGGCTCTTTCCCAAAAAGATAATGATGAGCTGCTTGCCCCTCTCTCCTTAGATGAAACCCAGGCTGCGGCCAGCGCTATCCTGAAGGACGGGGCACCATGTCCAAATGGGTATTCTGCATCCTTCTTCTTTGAGTGTTGGCAGATAGTTGGTAAAGACATCCACAAAGTAGCCTATACCTATTTGAAGGGGGTCCGCTTCCTAGAGCCTTTTCCTCTTCTCTGATTTGTTTAATTCCTAAACCCCCTGCAGCCTCAAAATTTGCTGACTGTCGTCCTATTAGTCTTTACAACTTCATTTACAAAATTCTCTTTAAAATCCTGTTAGCTAGATTGAGTAAGATTCTTCCAAAATTTATCTCACCTGAACAAGGAGCTTTAGTTCAAGGTTGATCAATCACAGAGAACATCACAGTAGCCCTAGTAGCAATGCGAGATATCAATAGAAAGGTTCGGGGAGGCAACATCATTCTTAAGTTAGACTTGGAGAAAGCCTATGACAGGGTGGACTGGAACTTCCTCAAACAGGTAATGTCTAGATTTGGTTTCAGTAGCAGATGGGTAGCGCTTATGGAAACATGCTGGGCTAACAATTGGTTCTCGGTCCTCATCAATGGGGAAGCGGCGGGATTCTTCAAATCCTCTAGAGGGCTTCCCCAGGGAGATCCTCTCTCTCCAGGGCTATTTATCCTAGCAGTCGAAGCCTTTTCTAAAAGTTTCAAATAGTTGGTTACTAGAGGTTGGTGACAGCCCTTCAAACTACAACGAGGCTTCCCACTCATCTCACATCTATTGTTTACGGACCATACCCTCTTATTTTTGAATGGGAGGCAGGCCTCGCTCCTTACAATCAAGAATTTCCTTTCTTCCTTCCAAGAAGCTTCAGGCCAGAAGATTAACAACAGCAAGAGCTGCTTCCTCTGCTATAAAAATTTGTCGGTTGGTAGGATCAGGATCATCGAGTGAATTCTGGGTTTCACCAAAGCTAGAGCTAATGTTCAATACCTGGGCATTCCTCTATCAAGAGGCAGAATTAAAATAGCTAACTTTTAGTTCCTTATAGACAAGGTGAAGCGTAGAGTCAGTGGATGGAATGCGAGATATCTGTCTTAAGCTGGCAAACTGACGCTTATCAGACACTTGCTAGGAAGAATGCCCCTTCACGTCATGGTAGCAACACAAGTTCCAACTCCGGTTATTGTAGATCTGGAGCATAGCTTCGAGAATTTCTTTTAGGATGGGCCAAGGGTAAAAGAAAATGTCAGTGGATTGCTTGGAAAAAGATAACGAGGCCCATTGAGGAAGATGGTCTAGGCGTTAGAAGGTTGAAAGAGGTGATGGCTGCTCTTCGTATGGAGATGGTTTGGGACGTTAAATACGGTGACAAGGAAGGGCCCTAGGTGTCTCTTGTGCGAGCTAAGCACCCTAGGGATCTGGAGATGGAGTTTTTGAGCAACATATCCAGCCATGCCTCTCCATTTTGGAAAAAATATCATATTTTTTCTACCTATTCTCGCCAATAACGTGCAGTGGCAGGTGGGCACAGGGGGCCTCAACCTATGGAGTGTAAACTGGATAGGGTTGGGCCCCCACCAGCAGCTAGCCAACAGCCCCATTCTAGCCACTCTGTAATCTTTGAAGGTCAATGAATTTCTTAGCCCAGTGGGGCCTCTCCCTCATTCTTCAGTTTTCTCCTTCCTTCCCCAAGATACCCTCAACTTCATATTCCAAGGTGGATTCACTACATCTGAGGACTGATTTGAGTGCTTCTGGCCTCACGAGCCCTCCAGCTCTTTCTCGATTAAGTCAGCTTAGAAGATGAGTAGAGACGCGACCCCAGCTATGAGGTGGTCCAACTGGATTTGGCATAATCCCTCCCAAAATGTCAGTTTTCCTTTAGAGATTGATGTAGGAAGCGACCCCAGTGGATGTCAGGGTTCAGTCCAAAGGGATTCACCTTGCCTCCAAATGCACTTGCTGTGACGATGAGAGCATCTCTAGACTAGAGATGAATTCGATCCAGCACCTATTCCTGTATGGGCAGCAAACAGCTCAGATCTGGCATCACTTCAACTCATTATGCGGGATTTCTCTTCCTCCCCATTCAATCGAAGGAAGATTGATGCAATGATGTACAGCTGCGGCTCCAGGTACTGCTACACCCCTATCTTAAAAATCATTCCCATCCTTATCTTTTGGGAATTATGGAGAGCTAGGAACAGGGCTAGACACGACCATAGTCCTATGCATGTTTCCAGATCCATTGCCCGCATTAAATGGTGGGCCAAATCGATCCTAGAGGGAAAAGCAGCATTCCTCCACTTCAGGGATGGGCTGGGTATTCCGCCCTTGCCCAACCAGAAATTCCACATGCAAATCATAAAATGGGTTAAACTTGTGAAAGACTGGGTCAAATTAAATGTGGATGGTTCAGCGAGAGGTAACCCAAGATTATCTGGCAAGGGAAGCATATGTAGGAGGGACGATGGCAAATTCATTTTCTCTTTCTAGACAGGCTATGGGGTGGGAACCAATAAAAGAGTGGAACTTCGTGCAATGTATGATGGTCTCATATTGTGCCTGGAAAGAGGGTTGGATAAGATAGAGGTTGAAACCAATTCTATAGTTGCGGTAGAGCTCCTCTCGGGGAAGGCTTGTACCCCCTAGCAATGGAGACCATGGGTCACGAGAATCATTAATTTGGGGTAGAGAGGTTCTTTTGTTGTTATGCTCATCCAGAGGGAAGGGAACGGCCCAGCTGACGGTATGGCCCGTGAGGTCAGTTGTTGGGGCATAAAAAATGCACGAGTTGATAGGAATTTGGTTTGTTGTGTATTAAGGATCTAAGATAGGTAGCCCTGCTCATTACGGGGCCCTTTCTCTATTCTCTGAAAAATCTGTGCCACAGTGAATGGTTGCGTGGATGAATACTTACGCAGATGAATAGTTGCATGGGTAAATAGTGCGGCAGTGAATAGTGCCATAGTGAATAGTGCTACAGTGAATAGTTAAGCAAGTGAATAGTGTTGCATGGATGAGGCCTACGACACGTAAATCAATGCTTCACATGCATGGAAGCCTATAAATACCCCCTCCCCCTCTCATTTGCATCATCAAAAGTTCTAGTGAGAGGAGCTGCATGAATAGTGTCATGTGAATAATGTTGTGCGATGAATAGTGTTATGTGAATAGTGTTGTGTGATGAATAGTTTTACACGGATGTGTTTAATATGTTGTATGGTCGCGTAATAAGAGGCCTCTATAGCCCTGTGCTCTGCAGTTTTGTGGGTTCCTCTTGGACCCGCACAACCCCTCTATCACTCTGACGGACATAAAATGCATCGAAATGCTGCCGAAATTTCAATTGGATTGATTATCCTTTCATTCATTGCACAAATTCATTGTACTTTGTTTCAGAATCAAGGGAAACACGAGGATGTAAACAAATTCAGAATTAATGAAATCTATGATGATGAATATTCTTTTATTTTTTTTGGTTATTATTGAATGATAATTCTCCTATCGAAACACATTCATTTCTTGTTGAAACAAAATGGTGGCTCCACTAGGGATTGTTATTATTCAATGATAACTTAGAAAATATTCAGAGAACTTTCATCACTATTTGGCGTCGTACAGACACCAAAATGGCAATTCTCAATAGGAACATCCTCTCCTTCATCTCTAAAAGAAAGTACAATTTTATTTCATTAAATAGTTGATGATCAGTTTTGAAAAAAGGTATTCTGTCTTTATACAACTGTAATTGCTTTTCTCCCGACTGATATAGTTATTTACTTCACACCTAATGGATTCGCTGTTGATTACATCGACAACACATGATCACTACTATAGAAAGTACCAGAGAAGGTTAAATCAGTTGCGGTCAAGGATAGGCAATGTCAGGCGATGTCCGGAATGGTTTCTGCTTCACTGACAGCACAACGGGGAATGATGGATAGTTGTGACATCTAAAAGAAGATGTAGAGTATTTTTATGGAAAACTTCTTCTCTTCCAATAGAGAAGTCAATTTGACCGAATTAGCCTCTGCTTACCAACGAGAAGATGAATTAGTTGATGAATTCATTAGTCAATGGAAAGACTTGAGGGCATCATGTCAATATCTTCTAGGAGAATCAGATCAGGTTAAGTTGTGTGTGGAAAGTATAAGACCAGAAGTGACATGTAACCTGATTAGCACAGATATACAGACATTTCGTGATCTTGCTACCAAGGCTCATACTCTTGAAAAGATGGTTGAAAAAAGTGTCTGCCTTTTACATAAAGTCACTATACTAGAATCTTCATGAAATGTCAGCCAATGCCGCTAGCAAAGAAGAAAATAAAGAAGATTATCAGAATGAAGAAAGAAATAGTGGCAAAGAAAATTGAAAAGGTCATACAATGATATATAAAAAATGCAGACAATGTAAGACCCGAAAGAAATGGGTATTCATAAAAGAAGATATATTTCTTATGAAAAATCAACTATTGGCTAGAGGGTAAATTAAGCTACCATAGTCAATGTACCGTAAAGAAACAGAGAAGAGGAGAGCAAAAGGATATTGTCACTATCATCGTATGTTCAGGCATCAGATTGGAAATTACTATGTCATCAAAGATATACTCTAAAGGATGATCGACAATGGTGAAGTTGTTATGAAAGAATATGATAAAAAGAGAAGCATGACGAGTCAATATAATTTTCGTTTGAAACATGGTATCAATGATTCCTCAAGAAATAAGACGTGATTCTAGTAGTGGCATGGTCCATCATGCTTATATGCAAGAAGGAAAAGCAGAATGGCTATGCAATATGTGATAAGACAAGCAATATTCTGATCATACGTCTTTATCAAGAATAATCAATGAATAAATAAATCAGATAAAGATACAATTTCTGAATATTCTTCCAAACATCTGTGCGAAATTCCCAATCTACCTAATCCCGAAAAAGGCAATTGTTGATTTCTTGATATGATAATTGTCGATATCAATTTTTGCAGGTCAACACAGGGGCCATATTCATTACCGCGATGGAGTTATTATATATTGACACTTAAGCACAGGGTTATTATTGCAATTGAATTATTGTTGCGGCCTTTAAAAGTATCTTCGAAATTATATACTTTGAAAAGGCTATTGCAAAACAATTTCTAAGCCCCTGGCTAGTTATTTGCAAGATTTGTGAAGTGACAACTATATCTAGATTATCGACAATTATCAAACTTATAATGCAAATTAAGACACGAAGAGATTCAACATATATTAATATACTGGGATTTATTAAAAGTCACTTACAAGACCAATGCCAAGTTTAAATCCAAAATGATATAATCAATATATTATCACTGGAGATTATATCAACAGAACTTATCAAGCTAGGGATCAGAAAAAATAAGGCATCGGAATACCTATGGATATTCACCTATCAAAGTTATTATTCTTGAAAGGTAAAAAAGTTTTGATTGTAAAGATTTTCAGAGAAAATCTCATCCAATCAAAAGGGGGCAGATTAGGCAACAGCTATACAATAGCTACAATAAGCATACTATCTCTTGAATATTTATCAAAATCACACCCATATTATATCTTCAGCAAGCGACGATTATTGGCAACAAGACGATATCCACTTTATATCATTCTTCATGACAGAATATTATATCGGTCAATTGGCAAAATCATTCTTACAAACTGTTAAAGAACTATCACCTTATATACATTACAAAGCATTACCGATTATCAAAATATCATTGGTCATCGCTGATATCGCCAACAATCATTGGTTATAAAATTTATTACAAAGCATCAATGATCGCTAAGATATCGTCTATTACAGATCATTATTGATATTGCCATGATTAATGCCAAGCTGATATTATCACCTTAACAAAATGATATTATAATTTATCAACAAACTATTATTATCGTCAAGCACTATCAGATGTCATCGCTTATTGTCAACATAACGAAAATTATATTCGCGTTAATGATATTACCGACTATCAATCATCGCTGACTATCACTGGCTACACAACGTTGATTATTTTTTGGCAGCAATGAGCACCAAAGAAAGCCAATTACGCATAAGTCTTATATTATCAGCAATTGGCGATTCATTTATATATGGTAGCAGTGAGCGCCCGAGCAAGCCAACCACGCACGAGACCTATATATAATGCTCCAACAACTTATGAGCCTAAACTGTGAATGTTCCAACAACTTAAGAGCCTAAACTGTGATTGCTCCCTAAACCCAGCCCAAAATCGGCAATAAACTATAATTACTCCTTGAGCCCAGCTCGAAATCGGCGGTAAACTATAATTACTCCTTGAGCCCAGCTCGAAATCGGCGGTAAACTATAATTTCTCCTTGAGCCTAGCCTGAAATTGGCAGTAAAGTATAATTGTTCCTTGAACCTAGCCCGAAATTGGCGGTAAACTATAATTCCTCCTTAAGCCCAGTCAAGTCATGTCCAATCAAGTCAAGCCCAGTCAAGTTAAGTCTAGTAAAGTCAAGTCAAACATAATCAAAGTATAATCATTTAAAATTATGCATGCTCAAGTTTAAATTGCATATAATGCCTTTAGAGCTAACTAAACTAAAAGTCAGCAACAATCACCAAAGGAAATATAGCTATAAACCTTAAACTAATGCATAATTCTGCAAATGCATATGTTTTTTTTATCTTATATAGAAGTGCAATATCAAAGATTACTGCAAAAAATGCAAAATATCATATTTTCTCTTGAATCAGGTTCAAAATTACAACAATGGCAAGTATATTTAAAAGTATGAATCTTCAAGATCAATTATATGAATTATGGATCTTCGCCATGTCAAGGCCCAGTTATATTATCCGATGTTATAACTACTCATGGATCTAAAATAGCAAAGGTCCAAGGAAAATATACTTCTAGTCAGCCTATGAAGAAATGCCAAAAAGTACAAACTAGAAAAGACTCAGTTGTTGAACCTCTAGAGTCAGAAATGACATATCTATAAAAGCACGATATAATGAGCAAAGAATGTAACAAATGCAATGCAAAGCATGTTGACAAGCACAAAGATGGAATAACTAAATCATTATCATATTGTAAATATTACAATAATTTTAAAAGCTTTTAATATATTTCAAAATTATCAATACTTCATGAAAATAAATTGTAAAATTATAATATCTTCAGATACTAATTTCGATTAATTTGGCAGGAAAGATTACCATTCGAAATCTTGGATTATGCAGATTATGAATAAATGAGACAATTGAAGAGATTGTTGTAGTAAGAGCATCATTAAAGAACAATTCCATAGACACGGAGTTCAAAGAAAGAATTGCTGGAGTTGATCGAAGAGATTGTTGCAGTAGAATCGCTGGAGTTAATTGAAGAGATCGTTGCAGTAGAAGCACATTGAAGGACAGTTCTCTGATCAAGTTATTCAAAGATAGAATCGCCACAGCTGTTACAGTGGCCAGTTTCGATGAAAAGAGAATTGTCGGAATAAGGGAGTTAAAACTATGGATGATGCAATTGTAGCCCTATCCGTAGAAAGGCGTTCTATCTGATTGACCGCTATGAAGACAAAGTGCTTTCGTTGCTGCGTTATCCTCCCTATTGAAGCATTCACTCGGTGCTTCTGATGAGGGCATTCAGTCTTCCGTTCGAGCGCGATCATTCAATCTTCCATTTAATCACGATTATTCCGTCTTCCGCTCGAGCGCGATCATTCACTTTTCCGTTCATGTGCGATCATTTAGTCTTTCAGTCGAGCACAATCATCTAGCCATTCTTCAGCCGCAATTCATTCGATCTCGATTCCTTCGACAATGATTCATTTGATAGCAATCCATCAGAACATGATTCCTTCGAGCTTGATTCTTTTAGACTCGACTCTTCAGTTCTCCGTTTAAGCGATCCTTCTCCGTTATACGACCAACTATATTTTCATGAAGAATCCTTCTCTAACATAAATAGATTTTTGTGCAGAAGGAATATCGATCCTCCATTTGATTCCGTAAATCAATCAAAGAAGGATTGAGGGGGTATCTGTTAGGGCACAAAAAATATACTTGTTGATATGAGTTTGGTTGTTGTGCATCAAGGATCCAAGATAGGTAGCTCTGCTCATTATGTGGCCATCTCTATATTCTCCGAAAAATCTGTGCCACAGTGAATAGTTACATGGATGAATAGTTACGTAGATGAATAGTTATGCAGATGAATAGTGCCGCAGTGAATAGTTACGTGGATGAATAGTTGCACGGGTGAATAGTGCTGCGGTGAATAGTTCCACGGATGAATAGTTACGCGAGTGAATAGTTGCGTGGGTGAATAGTGTTGCGCGGAATAAGGCCCATGGCACGTAAATTGATGCTTCACACGTGTGGAAGCCTATAAATACCCTCTCCCCCTCTCATTTGTATCATCAGAAGTTCCAGTTAGAGGAGCTGCGTGAATAGTGTCGCGTGAATAGTGTTGCGCGTGAATATTGTCGTGTGAAGTGTTGCGTGATGAATAGTATTGCGTGTGAATAATGTCACGTGAATAGTGTTGCGCAGGTGAATAGTGTTGCGCGATGAATAGTGTTACTCGGATTTGTTTGATGCATTGTATGTTGCGCAATAAAAGGCCTCTACAGCCCTATGCTCTACAGTTTTGTGGGTTCTTATTGGACCCACACAACTCCTTTGTCACTCTAATGGACACAAAATGCGTCGAAATGTTGCCGAAATTTCTATTGGATTGATTATTCTTTCTTTCATTGCACAGATTCATTATACTTTGTTTCAGAATCAAGGAAAACACGAGGATGTAAACAAATTTAGAATTAATAAAATCTATGATGATGAATGTTCTTTTATTTTCTTTGTTATTATTGAATGATAATTTCCCTATCAAAATACATTCGTTTCTTATCAAAACAGCAGTAAGGGTCAGGTCGACTGTGTCCACAACCAGTTGGATGGCCTCCCCCCTCAAGTGCGTGGCCTAGTTTTCTTAGACAAGGTTGGGTTAGGATCCATTAGATCTGCCTGTGTGGAGTTGTAGAGTTTTTTTATTTTCTTTTTGATGATCATCTTTGGCTGCCGGTTATGATAGGCGCCCTTGTGTTTTTATTCCAGGGGTCACCGGAATGCCCATAACGCTATATAGCTTTCTTCTTTTCAAGGGAAATTATCCTTTAAAAAAGAAAAAAGAAAAAAAGTGTTGTACCTGTCTGGTTCACAAGCGGAGGACATACAGTCTCCTCCGGCCTTATGTCTATACCACTGTACTGGGCCTCATGGGTTCGTGATTCAAACCATTGATCTTAATGAGAAAGATAATGGATAGAGATTCCTCAAAAAAAAAAAAAAAAAAAAAAAAAAGAAAGAAAAAACACTATGCTTTCCTCCATTTTTACAAGGATAAAATCTTTGAATTGGGGGAAGCATAGTCAAACATACGGTTTGATGTTCAACAATTAAAATTCTCATAATAAAATTTTAGTAACATTAAATCAAATCGAGATTTGATAAATAGTTTATTTAATGTAATTCCTACAACTATAATTGTTTGATTTGGCTAATACATGTCACGTATAAAATTTTCAAGTGGCCCAGTATCAAACGTTGCATATTGCTAGAGAATAGAATAACACCCCTTCAAAACCTCTAGCTCTCTCCCCAAGTGGACCATCATGACTTTTGGGACAGAAATTCCATGGTTAACCCACGAGATGGACTGTCCAGATGAATGATTGAACGCTGTAGCCCCACTTAGTGACGTCATCATACCTTTTGATTAGTGCTTGGGACCCACTAATTATTATTTTCAGTGGGACATTTTGCTAGAAAAACGTGGAGGTACCTTAAAAGAATGCCAAGAGGGATGTTGGTTTCTTACACGGCTGATGTAGAACTTTCATGCACCTCGTGTAACAAGCAATGCTTGCACATGTCGCCAGCTGCGCGTTAGATTTAAAAAACAAAAAATGTGCAATGGTCATCGGATAGCGACGCAGATGGAGAGAAACGTCGTCTAGAAGTTCGACATTTTTAAGTTAAGAAGCTTATTTGATACGCTAGCTGAGTATCAGAGCCACATATACATGACGCGGTTTGGCTAGTGACGCTGCCATCAGCCAGGTGGCTAGTGCTCGGTGTTATGTGGACCCCACCATGATGTATGTGTTTTATCCACGCCTTCCATCCTTTTGAAAGATAATTTTAGGACTTGATCCCAAAAATGAGATAGATCTAAATCTCCGGTGGACCACACCATGGGAAAACAGTAGTGATTGACTGTCCACCATTTAAAATATCCTAGGACCCACTGCAATGGCTATTTGAAATCTAACCTGTTGATTGGGTCATACAGACTTGGATGAAGGGAAAAAAGATATATCATCTTGATCCAAAACTTTTGTGGCCCACAGGAAGTTTTTAATGGTGGGTGTTCAATCAATACTGTGCGGTCCACTTGAGATTTGGATCAACCTCATTTTTGGGATCATACCATAAAATGATCTGGAAAAATGGATGGACGACATAGATGAAACACATACATCATGGTGGGGCCCACAGAGGACCGACCACTAGCCATTCGCTAGTGGCAGGGTCAGTAACCAATCCGTTTCCAAACGAGATAGATCCCAAGTTCAAGTGGACCAAACCACAGGAAATAGTGGAGGTTGAATTCTCACCGTTGAAAACTACGTGGGGGAAGCGTAATGTTTATTTACCATTAAACCTATTCATAAAGTCACATATCCCTGGAGGTAGGTAAAACACACATATTAATTTGATCCAAAACCTCCGTGGCCCCGGGAAGTTTTCAATGGTGTGTTCAATCTTCACTGCCCATCTGCGCCGAGATGAAAGTAAGTCCAAATGGACTCAATAATGGACCGACTTTAAATGGGCCATATATCAGAAATCAGACTGATTAGATGACCCTGACCTCTGATTAATGGACATTTGATCGTTGATTTTGTCCAAGCGCCATAACCGTACGTGGATCCAACCGGTCCAAACCATCTACTCATTCGTGGACAGAGGATGATTGAAAAATCATGAATTCTTAACCATGTATCATCAGCGAATTTGGACGCCTAACATTTTATTATTCAATTGTCTATTTTATTCATGCCAATTAGATGGTTAGGATCATCCGATAAGTTCAATCAGGATATCAATCACCTACATTCTTGATGTTTGGACTGAAATACAAATATACCAGATCTATTAATGAACCGTAAGAAAACCCAAATAGAATTAGTGTCTACCAATCTAGACCGTTGAGAGCCTTGGCCCCAAAGGGGATGGAGCATAGCCTCTAAAATCATGCTGAAAGATATCAACCGCCTGATATAAAATGTTTTCCTTTCAACCATCCATGCGATGGCCACCACTTGGCTGACTAGATCATAGGATCAGTTTTTGGTGGTATTTGGTATACTGATTTGTTGTGAACTCACATTGTAGTCTAGAAAATGTCCATTTTTTCTCATTTTAATCTCACCTACGCCTGTGACTAAAAGTAGCCCGTTTTAGAAAGAAAGCTACCAATCCACAATTAAGAAGATTTCCTACTTCTATTGAGTCAATGATGACTCAACGACCGTAGCTACAAAAAGCATACTTTTAACTCAAGTATAAAGATGGACTCTGTGATCTTGAGTGACATGCAAGTATACGTACTCCTCAAATCTCAAAATATGTTTTTTTATTAATTAGTAATGGATGATCATGTCATTTTACAAACCATCAATCTCTGTAGAGTATGACGCTTGATATGCAGGTGACGAGAAATTATATAAGCCGGATACGTTAATTCAAGTTAAAAACCATATATGGAACTCGTCTTGGGTAAGTCACAGTCCCATAATCGAATTAGTTGTACACCCCCAACCGCTGATGCGTGGACACTTTTTTCTAATGAATATTAGCACATGGTTCCATACCGTGGACACTTGTTTGTTGAAATAGGGCCATTGGATATTTCTCATTCCTAACCATTTGATAAAATGTCCCCTAATTCTACACTTGGATAACCAAGTAAGAAGAAATTTTTCGCCACCATACTCTCAACTGATAAGAGCACACCATGAACAGTTTCATTGGACATGTTTGTGATAGTTAATGTTGTGGGGAAAATTGAACTGCCATGTTGTATGAAAAATGCAACCAATCATAGGAATACCTTAAAGTTGGGCCAATTAAAATACATGGACGGACTTTAGGACTTGATGAGGCACCAACAGTGAGATGAGCCCTAGGCCAACCCTAAGCTGGGCTACATAAGAGCAAAGTTCAATAACATGAATCACCTCCCGAGCTGACCAGATCGATCGCAAACAAAGAGACAAAAAATCCGGAGAGAATTCTACTTCGAAATAAGAAAGGAAAGATATGCCATGATTCTATCTAAAGATCGCGCCAATCGAGACGGGATCGGTGATACTTTCGAAAGAGGATTCTCATCCAAATAAGGACCCTCTGACGAATCCACCTTATCCCACCAAGATACACAATTCTAGAAGCTGCCTAAACATCCTATAAGTACACGCACTACCATTGGAGAAAGATAAGCACCAAATACCCTAACTCAAGTCCCACTACTCCCCTCAATCTGCCCACCTGACTTTTCCATCGGAGGGTCCCCATGTAACATTCCGAAATTTTCACGGCCCGAATTTATACTCGTGCCCGAGAAAATCGGGTGTTGATAATTGAACGAAAATAGGATGCTCCAAAATCGCACCCTTTCAAAAAAAAATAAAAATAAAATAACATTCAATTACATTCACGAAAGCAACCATCTATGAGAGTAAAATCAACTGTAATTATCATTCAATTAGAATTCAACAAATTATCAAATGCCCTCTCAATGGGAGCTTATTACATTATCAAAGTTTGCAATGGAAAATAAATAAAATTGATCGTGCACTATTCTTCTTCTTTATTCGAACAGGTCTTCCACAAAACGGTCATCGTCCAGTCGCCCTGCATTCTCACACTACAAAGATTCGTCGGCATGTCCCACGTTAATGTGGATTTATACGAACATTTTAAGGCAAAACAACAACGCGATTAAAGGATTTACATGACACGATGTATTCATGGAGCAACTATTTGCGACATCGAATCCTATGAAGTGAAGTAACACGCGTGGCGATTTACTTACATCAATTGTGCACCATGCTAACTAACCCACAGAATTATGTGTCAACCAAGAGGGCCATTATCCATAACGCATTACATCCAAAATAATAAATTAATCGATAGAAGTGGGATTTCCAACATGATAGTTGCATGCAAAATGATAATGTAGTGCTTTGCATTATGTAACAATGATTCGTCTGGTGAAGGTAAACAATAGTAAGTGCATGTAAGGAAGATGTAGTCAAATCAATTTAAACATAAAATTTAAAGGAATAAAACCCTCACCTTTAATGTCGGTTCACCCTCAAGTGTTGTTATAGTTCTGTGTATACGGCATATGACTGAATTCTGACATTATTTTAAACAATTCATAGGGTTAGATTGCCACATCCGATAACTCTTATGACTAAGATCAAAGGTTAGGATTTAGCCTAAGATATAAGTTTAGAGTTAGGCTCAGAGTGGTAACGATTTTAGATATGAATCTAATATAGGGTTATTAGTAGATGAATGATTTACCTTAATCAGCAATTAACCTCAGCCAATAGAACTCGGAATTCAACAAAATTCACTTGCAGAGTCGACTCAATTCGACTAAACTAGGACGAAACCTACAATCATTGCCTTCAACGTAAATTATCTATGGAAAATTAATTTGGACGATCTTCTTACCTCTGGGACATTGGGTTCAACTTGAATATAATCCTGACTTGGGATTCAGTGAGTTGTCGCTCAGTCCACAACACACACACACACACACTCTCTCTCTCTCTCAGTTTCTCTAACGAACCTTTCTATCTGTCTACCTCTCTCTTACTCTCTCCGGTTGGACATTTTTTTTTTATTATATATATAAGGCTTTCGGATGGTTTTTGCATGAGGTGGGAGTCCCACGACTCACTGTACAACAACTTACGCAAGGTGCGTTTGCGCATGGTTTTGATGGACGCTGGATTTGGATTCGTTTTAATGGATTCACTTACGATGGATCTGGCCAAGGTTTTTAAGAGTTTTATTAGTATCTGTGGGGTCCACCTAATGACATTTTTTATTTTCAAATAGAGGGATTTTAGAATCACACAAACATATTCGAATCTGGGAAGATGATAGACACTTTAATGGTAGATTCTGATCCTTCCCTTCTTTCTTTGAACCATTTCTTTTGGAGGGTTCAGATTGGCCAACTGACACTACCTAGCCCATAAGATTGAGGGGTCAGATGTCCTTGGTTGGTAGTTTACGTGGAAGAAACTTCTGCATGGTGTGACTTGGTTCTGGGAAGAACGGTGGAGCTGCTGCATTTATCCCGCCCTTCTCGACTCCTAACATCGTTAGGAGTTGGAATCCTCGTAGAAACATGAGGACGGCTTGGATTAGTTATAGAAAGCCTATTCAAATCCATTTTTGTGCTGGGCTTTACGTTGGAAACTACAAGAAACATGGTTTGAATGTCATGTGTTGCATGAGTTTTTTTAGGATAGAAGGTATTTAGAGGGACGACTGTGATCATCCTATTACAAGGTCTAAATGGTACGGATTATTTTGAAAATTCCAAGTTTGGTTCGGCTCTCATAAGAGTGGAAAGAGGAAGTTTCCAATTTAAAAACTCCATTGCAAGGAATCCGAGCATTGTTACGACGTGCTGAAGACACACCTGGTTTGGTTGTATGGAATAAATGGGGTCCACTAGGATGGATTTTTGGGAGATCCATTCCACTCATTAGTCTAGTCAGGTCATGTTGGCTTATGAGCCCAAATATGAAGCAGATCTGAGCCTTATATAAGCTTGTCTTGGAAATGCTCCTAGCACATGTCAAAACGAACTTGATTTTAATTAATGGTTCACCCTTAATGATTAGGGATCAATTTTAGAGGGAGTGTGTAATCAAGATAGGCAAACGATTGGGTAAATTTTGATGGTTGATTGATGGTGGAAAATGCCTAGATCTGAAATTTCACCTTTTGCGTCAAAATGAAGGAATTGACTTCCGCGTTCAACTGTGGAGGATCATAGATCGAGGTTTAAACTTTGTATAACGTCGTAGTCATATGAGACCAAAGTGTGGTCCAAATTTGAGTTGCGATGGATGGTAGAAAGTGGTTAAATCTGAAGATCCAGATTTATAAAGAGTTGGTAAGCCTTAAAAGGATAACTTAGCACATAAGGAAACACCTACTAAAGTGGGGTCTTTATATTTCACACTTACTCCATATTATGGGCAATCCAAGTCATTCATATGAAGGGGAATATCCTATTATGACTACCTACTAGTTTTCCTCAATAGATGGATACCAAAATCAATGATTAAGGGGCTGATTTATCAATTGGACCACTTTTGCAATTATCTAATGGCTAAAATTCTACATTTATGGTTAATTTATGATACATAGGCATGATATAAAATTTCACATCAAACGGATCATGAGAACCATGTAATTTGGAATTCAAAGATATAGGTTAATAACATTTTCACAATTATTGTTGATCTAAGAGTTTTGTGAAATCTAATGGTTCTACATGGTTATATGCTCATTTCTAAATAATTTTTACAAAAGTACTTACATCTAAATCATTATAGATAAAGAGTTATTCACTGATTTAATTAAAGGAAGTTACATATATCAAACCACATGATCAATGGTCAGATTACTTGATTTATGGTTGAAGACCATTCTTAACTGTCAAATATATATTGGATAATAGATGTAGGGTTAGGATAGTTGAGAATACCATCTTATCTAGCTTCTAGATTTGTCAAATTTTGTAGTGCCAAAACCTCTTGGAATATGTATCTTGTGTAGCTCAACTTTATATCATCCTTTCCTACACTCAAGTATAAGTTTAAGAAGTTCAAATTCAAGTTCAAGCATCTCAAGTACAAAATCTAGAAATTCATAAACAAGAAGCTCAAGTACTAGATCAAGTTTTCAAGTTTCAACTATATCAAGACAATATACTTTACTTAAAGAATTCAAGCTCAATTAATCTTCTTAAGTTGAAACTCAAAGTCACCATGTCACTACTTTTAGCTCATCTTCGAATATATAATGACAAGCTTCAAGTACTTCAAGATAAACTATCAACCGAAGTGAACGATGTTTCAATGTTCAATTTTCTCCTATAAGTTATGAATGACCCTAGATTGACCATAAGTTAGATTATATTGATTACATTCTTATTTTGGGTCATGATATAATTTTATAAACTTTTCCTTGACTAGTCCTAGCTGATGTTTGACTAGTCCAAGTACTAGCTCGACCAGTCTAAGAATTTTCTCGACTAGTCCAAGGTTTGTTGAGAATTTTTAGAATTTTTAGTTAGACCCTCGACCAGTCCTGGAGACTACTCGACCAGTCGAGTGAACAGTGCTCGACTAGTCGAGCAGGCTCGACTCAAAGTCCAGCAACCTTCCAGGGTTCCACTCGACCAGTCGAGTGCATGGCTCGACCAATCGAGCAGGCCATTCGACTAGTTAAGCTAGCCACTCGACCAATCATAGATCTATCTTATCCTATCGCGCCCAAAATTTTAAATTCTTATTGGTCCTTCGACCAGTCGAGCTGACATCTGGGCCAGTCGAGTGAACAATTTTTTCACCTATAAATAGAGCACGATTTTCAGAATTTGATACGTCATTCAAGCAAAGGCAAGACACCACTCTAAGAGATAAGTTTGTGATATTCTTAAGCTATTTAGCGCTCATTTAATATTTTCTTTTAATTAGCTTTTTGTATTTGATTTTGAGTTCTCTATTCCAATCTTATTTGAAGAAGGGATTTAAGTTTTTCTCCTTTCTTGGAATCAAAATCAAATCAAGCTAGCCCAAAGTGATTTAATCTAAAAATCATTTAGAACCCTTTCATAAGTGATTGTGGACATTGAACATCTACATTGATCACCTACTTCAAATTGGTTCTATCGGGCTTCATCAAAGGAGAATATCCAGATAAGTATATTTACATTTTTTTTTATAAATCTCTTTTTGGTTTTTGAGGTTGTGCTAGGAAATCTCTGTTTGGTTTGTCTGATGTGATCTAGAAAATCTCAGAGTGTATGGTTTTTGAATTGTGTAAGCTCACTTGAAAGACACAATTGTGAAAGTTTTAGGTGAACCTTGAAAAACATATTTCATAGTGAAAGCCAATATCCCGAGGGAGAGGATATTGGGAGTGGAGTAGTTGTGTGGTTGTTTTTCTAAACAGTTGGTGTACACACAAGCGAATCACTATAATATCTGGTGTAGTGGTAGTTGGTTGAATGTAGCTTTGTGTGAATGTTGTAAATTCTTTTTAAGCCTTTATGGAGAATGTTGTAATCTCTTTTATGCAAGTGTGGGAATGCTATAATAGCTTAGTTTACTTTCTTTGCTATTTTTATTCTCCTCTATATTTGTTTAGAATTTTGATACATTGACCGTTCTAGTAATCAGGTTATCCTACCATAAGCCATTGGTTTTTGGTGTAAGGTTGTCCTTAGAATAACATTTATATCAACCTCTCAATACTTGTACATTTGAGGTTGCTATTCATTTAAGCTTTTATGGGATTGTTAAGTGTTATCTTTATTTATTTATTTCTTATTCCGCATTAAAATTTTTAATTCGGCATAGTCTTATTCACCCTCCCTCCCCCCTCTAGGACTCTTAGCTTGGCCTTTGCAAGTGGTATCAGAGCCTAATAGCTCGATTTATTTCTGTTATTTGGATTAAATTCATGAGTTAATCGATCTGAGCTTTTTAAAATGTCAAATTTTGATAGCCTCTCAATCACTAGGCCTTCACCATTTGATGGCTCCAATTATGCTTATTGGAAAGCCATAATGAGAATTTTCTTAAAATCCATGGATGAGAGCGTGTGACAATCCACAGTGACCAATTGGACCCCTCCTACCATTGAAGTGACTGGTACTGATGGATCTGTAACTGTAAAAGTTTCACCTTATTTTACTTGGACCAATCTTCAGAAAAGTGAGAGTAGTGCTAATGCAAAGGCTCTAAATGCTATTACTTGCGCACTATCACTGGATAAATTCAAAAGAATAATATCCTGTGATATTGCAAAGCAAGCCTGGGATATTTTAGAAATGACACATGAGGGTACAACAATTGTCAAGAAATCTAAAGTCCAAATCCTTACAACCTAATTTGAGTAAATATGTATGAAAGAAAGTGAAACTTTCATGGACTTCTATATAAGATTGAATGACAATGTCAACTCTATATGGGGTCTTGGTGATAGGATCCTAGAAAGTAAAGTCTATGCAAAGATACTACACTCATTACCTGATAGGTTTAATTCAAAAGTGACCGCAATCCAGGAACTTCGTGATATGGATAATATGAGGGTAGAAGAGTTAGTTGGGTCTCTTCAAACCTATTAGTTAAATTTTAAGGCACCCAAAGGTAAGTCAATCGCCCTCAAGTCTTCTAAAATTATTACTCATGAAAATAGTAATGATTCTGATTTAGAAGCTTCTGAAGATGATATGGCTCTTTTAGCTAAAAAGTTTTACAAGATTTTCAAAAGTAAAAAGAGGGTTGATTCGCAAAAACCTATTGAAAAGAAGAAACCTAGATCTAAAAATTGGAAATCATTAAAAGACAGCCAATGCTACAACTGCCATGAATATGGGCATCTAGCAAACAAATGTCCTAAGAAGGACAAGTCTAAAAAGAAAGGTATGTTGGCTACATGGGATGATTCTTCTTGCTCTGAAGTTTCTTCTGAGTTAGAAGATTCTGAAACCGAGTCGGCTAATGATGTTAAAGCCCCAATGACTCTAGCCAAGTTCACTTTTTTAGATAATGATGATTCAACCAGTGAAGAAAATCTGAATAGTGACAATGAAAATGAAGAAGACCTTCAAGATGCTTATGATGCCCTATACAGGGAAAGTTACAAAATTGATGTAAAGTTAAAACTTCAAAAAGAAAAGTTCTTAAAACGAAAAGAGAAATTTGATAATCTAGTCTTAGAAAAATCACACCTTTCACATTGCTTTGAAAAAAACTAAGTGCGACTTAGATTTCAAAACTTCCTAAGTTGAAAAATTAAAATCTAAAAATGAAAAGCTAAAACTAGAAGTCTCTTCACTTTTAAGTTTGAAGGACATATGGAGGTCTGCCCAAGGAGATCCTAAATTAGAAAAACTTTTATCTGGATCAAGAAAATGTGATGATCGATCTGGATTGGGCTATGAAAAATTATACCTCCCAAGAATAAGAATACTCCATCCAAGTTTGTTAAAGGGGAGTCTTCTAACTCAAAAGGGAAAAGTCTGAATCAAAATAATTCAAAAAATTCTAAAACTTTTCTGACTTTTAAACCTAAAAGCAATCATATCAACTATAGAAATCAGAATCGTAACCTTTTGGCTGAAAAAATTGTTGACTTGCTTAAGGAGCTCTTAAAATCTAACTCAGTGGGTAGGACTTATAACAACTACAAATATAAGAAGACCAACTATACTCCTAAACCCAAAACTGTAATGAAATGGGTCCCTAAGGTTACTTGTTTGGTTGCCCACACCGCCTTCAAAGCTTCGTGCCATTCAAAGTAGTACCTAGATAGTGGTTGCTCCAGACATATAACAGGTGACAAAGGTTTGTTCACCAGCCGTAAAGACATGATTGATGGTTTAGTCACATTCGGTGATGGTAGCAACTGCAAAATTGTTGGCCAAGGAACGGTTCAACTCTTTAACCTCCCTCTATCTGAGAATGTTTTGTACGTAGAAGGTTTAAAATATAATCTATTAAGCATCTCTCAAATATGTGATAATAATTATAGTGTAAAATTCACCAACCAAGGGTGTAAAAATTTAAATAAAAATAGTTCTATAATATTAATTGGTCGCAGAACTTCTGAGAATTGCTACATTGTTAGTGATTCAAGCTCATCCAAGCTATCGTGTTACATGGTCCAAACCGATGAAACAAACTTATAGCATAAGCGCCTCAGACATGTACTCTACCATAACTTGTATAGATTGAGCAAAGAGAATTGGTAAGAGGTCTACCCAAAGTAAAGAAAGTAGATAAAATATGTGGTGAGTGTTAGATTGGTAAACAAATCAGGAGTACTCACAAAAAGGTGAACTCCAATGCCACATCTAAACCACTCAAACTTCTCCACATGAATCTCATTAGACCAACTAGAACAGAGAGTCGAGATGGTAAAAAGTATATTCTGGTGATTGTGGATGAATTTACCAGGTATACTTGGCTAGTCTTCTTGAGAGATAAATCAGAAACTCTTGATGAAGTAAAATGGGTACTTAAACGTATCCAAACTGAAAAAGAATCACAAGTCACTAAAATCCATAGTGATCATGGTTCTGAATTTGAAAATAGCAGTTTTGAGAAATTTTGTCATGATCAAGGAATATCACATGAATATTTTGCGCCCAAAACAGCACAACAAAATAGTGTAGTTGAAAGAAAAAATAGAGTGCTTCAAGAAATGACAAATGTAATGCTAAATAGTATGAAGCTTCCTAAAAATCTTTGGGCTAAAGCGATAAATACTGCTTGTTATATAATTAACTGTGTTTACACTAGAAGATCAAACAGTAAAACTGCTTATGAAATGTGGTTTGATAAGAAACCCACTGTCAAATACTTTTGAATTTTTTGCAGCAAGTGCTACATCTTGCGTGACTAAGAAAATCTATGTAAATTTGATATCAAGAGTGATGAGGGAATATTCTTAGGGTATACTCTAAATAGTTGAGCATATAGGGTTCTTAACAAGAGGTCTGGTGTAATTCAAGAGTCCATCAATGTGGTTATAGATGATCACTTGAACACACATGTCAAAAGTTTAGAAAATGATAAAGTTCTTTTATTTGATAAACCAGACTCTTCATCTGTCATGCCCCAAACTCGGGGACGGATACCTTTCGTGATGCCCCGAATTCGGCACTCGACTTCCATACACCAAGTCTCGAGTTCGGCGCACCACAAGGAAGATTTTTTACTATTTTTTTGTATATACATATAACAATACCTGAGCATGAAGATCCATGATTAAAATACTAAGAAACACTCTCCATTATAAATCCTGTTGGTTATAAGTACCATGCTTTCCAAGGGTACACGACGTCAACATTGCCAAATCAAAAAAATAGATACAATGCATCAAGAAAGCTAAGTCTTCCAAGCTACTCCTGCCCTGAAAAAAAGGGAAAATAGGAAGCTTAGGCAAAAAGCCTAGTGAGTACACACGTGTGTGCAGTGTGTCGTACATGCAAGCAAAATGGATATACCACGAAGAAATCATGTACGGTGAAAGGCATATAGTATGTAAGGTATGATGTCAATGCCAATGCCAATGCAATACATATGCATTATAGTAATACTCTGAGTCAATGCTACCAGCATCACCAAGTCATATTTTCATTTCTCCTATACCACAATTGTAACTATATTACATGCATCCATAATCACATCATCATCATCGTATTGTCATGCCATAATCATACAATATCGGAAATACTGGTAAGATCATGAATCATACAATATCATAGTAAGCAGAAATACTGACAAGTCCATGAGTCATACAATATTAGAGTATGCAATACAGATCAGCTATTCAAATGAAGAGTCATAAAGAGCCAAATATCAGATATCGAGGATGCAATGTAATATAAAATTTCTAATGAGTTCACGAATACCGTTAGTCGTATATAAATACAGAAACACAGTAACCCAAAATGCCATATGCCGTGGATGTAATGCAATATGCAGTGTGAATGGAATGACCATGCTGGAGTGAATTCGGGATGATAGTACGTAGTATCGCAGCCTATGGGGTCCATCACAAGGGACTTCTATATAAACCAGTCCCATACCTAAATTTGGATTGTCAGACTCGATATGGTAAACTCCTAATCTCAGGTTAGTCGTGCACCCCAACCGAAATCATGACCATTACGAAGGTACACGTAACAAATAATTATGCACCACCAGCCTGAGTGGATAGTGAGTGAATGAATGAATGAGTATGCAACTCCTGCTCAATAAGTCCACATATCAGTACGGTTCCTCTCTGGGATCATCACCAGGGTTTAGTACACTCCAAATGGCACTGTCTCTCTCCTAGCAGCATAGTCCAAGCGAGCGTAAGAAACCTCACTATCCGCCTGGCCAATAGTCTGCCAATACCTATCCGGCACGTCGATAGCGGACCCATTCACGAGCTGGTCAAACTCAGCCTAGTAATGCCCCCTACCCTCAGGCGGGTAAGGCCACACCCTCTCCCAACCGACTATGACACGGTGGGAGACGCGACCTCCTGGTATTCGGCACTTAAGCGCTCATGTATCCACTCAGTCTCGACGTTGGGGCATCTCCTGGCCTCAGAGGTTTAGAGATTTTCACCCAAGGACATCTATGGCGCCCGTATGCTAGAACTAAACATTTTCGATGTCCCATCTAGCCATCCACGATATGCCTGTGGAGGCTACGACCCTGATGTCGCTAGGGCATACAATGCAAGATGTATGAGTCATACAATCCAGTCATGCATCAATCCTGCACATACCGTGCACTCATATGAGATAACCTCTGCCTATCAGGGAGTGTCATAACAACCTGCCCAATGACATATGCAATGGTCAACCACATCTCAAAACATGCAAATGATGCATATGAGCATGTATCATGATGTTATGCAGTCACATACTAATAATCGATATTAATAACTGCCATTGACAATCGGCCTCGACAATGTGGACATTTAACCAACATTACTCCCAAGGAATGACCCATATAGAACCTAACATATAATGGACCCATGGCCTCACATAAGGCCAACTATACAACACAAGGGGCCTTACTCAAGAGCTTAATACACATAACAATGGGTCTTTCACATGGGCCTAACATACATCACAATGGGCCTCATCATAAGGGCCAGAAATATATCACAATGGGCCACTCATACGGGCCTAATATACATCACCATGGGCCGTGACCCATGGGACCAAATACATTACAATGGGCTACGACATATGGGCCGGAATTACATTACAATGGGCCTCGTTAATGGCCATAAATACATAATAGGTGGGCCCTTCACATGGGCCTAATATACATCAAGTGGGCTATATCAATGGGCCACACTAATGGGCCAACCGCTTTACTAAACTTTCACATAGTCAGGCAACCGGTACCACAATTTCACATAGTTTAGCAGTCACCTAAGCACCACATAATCATATGGTTGAGTGGTCACACAATGTCACTCTACTTGCCATTATTAAATAATTTAAGGTCACATAATTACTTATCATAACTCATACATGGTTAAGTTGCTAATGCCATAATTTCACTTAGTATCCTGGTCTAGTGACCACATCTCAAAGTATCCAAGGCACAATCACAAGCATACCCACTATTCTCGCTTACACTAACTCTTAAACTGTAACCACTTAATACTTCATGTGGAGAATGACTCAGATTCGATGTCACATAATCAAGAGACCAAAAACTAGTTTCCATCATATCAGATATAATTTAGTGGTCCCCGCATCTGCCTCATTTATGAGCATAATGTAAGGGTTGTATTTATGTCACATGACATCGAATTGAGGGTCACTCCATTATCAAGTTGTATAATCCAACTTATATCATAATTCACATGACTAAGAAAATCTACACGTACAACCCGGTTGTTCATGGTTTAGGTGACTATGGCTATGCCCATAAGCACGTGGTTATATCATTGGGTGGTCACCAATGCCACCTGACTTTATGTAATTGGTTGGCCTTGTGTGCATTTCACAATCATATGGTTAGATGACTACATATATTCCATAATTGCATATGATTAGGTGACCCTACATATGCCTCATGCCCTCATGATTAAGGGGCCAAATACGTATATCACATCCTCACGCCACTAAAATCTACATATTAATTATAATTAAACATGTTTAAGGGTTTAAACACAAGTCACATGATCCTATTACTCAGGGCCGCACTCTAACCAAGGTGTCAAGTGATCAAGGGTTGTCCACACCCAGCCCATTTAAGGGATTAATCATCATTAGTTCAAAAATTATAATACCAGTTCATCATACGTTCAACACATGGAGATTACAAACTCTTGTCGAAGATGCCCAATGGTTGGCCCAAACAAGGCTACCATTGATGGGCCCACATGGCATTCACTCAAAATGGGCCTTAACATTCTTCGGCCCACACATCAATGGAATTCACATGTGTTCTATGCGGTGGAGCTCATGGGGTTATGCATTCATCATAGTTATATCAATTGTAGGTTGTCCAGTCCACGCACTACATGGTCACATGATTGTATACCATCAATATATAGAAATTTTAACAAGATCCGGATCATTCACATATCAATCCAATTTGCATAATTAATGGGACACTAATCCATGGTGGGCCTGGGGCTAAAAATCAAGCCAATCTGTGGCACATGTGGGCCACACCACACAAAAAATTGAGAGGGTTACCCTCCATTAAACATTCATAATCATTTGTTGGGCACCAAAGCGTGGTTCACAAATCCAGCCCATCCATTATGTGTGTCCCACTTGGTTAAGGGGTCAGGCCAAGTTTCAGATGCATCCAAACTTCAGGTGGGGCCCTAGCAAGTGCTTTTGGTCTCCGAGTTGTATACAAACAGTTCAAAGGAGATCAAAGTTACATGGGTCCCAAAGCGATGTATTTATTACATATATAGAGTTCATCTATTTTTATTTTTATATTTATTTATTTATTTATTTATTTGTTTTAAAGATCATTTTATAGCATTATCCAAAAATGACTCGTATCAAAAGATTATCTGGACCTCACCACAAATAGTAGTAGAGATAATGATTTCACTGTTAAACAATTTACAAGGCCCACCTTAATGTTTATTTTCCATCCAATCTATTCATAAGGTCACAGAGACTTGAATTAAGGGGAAAAATAAATTTCATATTGGTCCAGAACTTCTGTGACCCAAAAAGGGTTCCAATGGTAGACGTTCAATCCTTGTTGCTTTTGTAGCGTGGCCCACTTGATAGTTAGATCTATCTTATTTTTCTTCTAAAGCCTTGAGACAAGCTCACTAAATGGATGGACGGTTTAGATATAACATATACCTCACGATCAGACCCATGAATATTACTGATTTATTCAGCTTCATATGTTCATATTTATTTATTTTTTGATGGTGTGGGCCATCTGAGTCCCGTGTATGGCTGATTTTTTAGGGTGACCCATTTTTAAAGGGGACCCATCAAATGCACGGTGCTGGTTTTCGACATACATCATGGTGTGGCCTATGGATGGGACCCACTTCCCTCCAGCATTTTAACCAGCAGGACGCTGCTTGCTGCAGTGTCCAGAGGACGCTGGCAGCAACAGTGTCCAACACCCTTTTCAATTTTTATTTTTTTATTTTTTTGTTTTCTTATGAATTTTCATATGTAGGGCCCTTATCAAAATCATCCAGTCCATCTGTTGGATTTTATGGCACGTGACAGACCCAATGAGTCCAATATTCAGTATTTTTTTTGGAGTACAGAAACATCATAGCGGGAACTAATAATTTATCACTATTAAAATATATTTTTAATGGTGTGACCTACCAGAGACTTGGATTGACTTCATCTTTCAGCTCAACGCCTAATATGATCTGGAAAATAGGATGGATGGTGTGGATCAAATACATTTGTCATATTAGGGGGGTCTTATGGGCCCACAGCCCCCTTCCTTTGCAAAAGCTGCCTACACGCTGCTAGCTGCAGCTTCTTTAGGACGCTGTCAGCGTCCACTCTCCACACACACACACACACACACACACACACCCACATCTATATTTCATTTATTTATTTATTTATCTATTTTTTTATTTTTTTATTTTTTGGTGTGTGAGAGATTTGTGTGAGAGTTTGGCCCCATACATGGATTGTTTGGATGGCATACAAACATTTTGGTGGGGCCCACTATCAATGGGTCCCACATAAAGTTTATAATAAATTATTTTTATTAATAATCTTTTTTTTATATATATTTTTCCATGAATCCACACCATTAAACACATCATTATCATCATATCATCACCATTTTTTTTATCATCTTTTTATATGTTCTCTCCTATGTATCCACTCCATTGATCACATCATTATCTTCAAATTGTCACCACTAACAATCATAGAAATAATAAAAAAGAAAACAAACCAAGAGTGGAGTGGGTGTACTCACCTTGATGGTTTAGATGGATGGTTGAGATGGATGGAAGGGATGGAATTGATGGTTGATGGCCCACCAAGATCACTCCTCTCTCTCTCTCTCCATGTGAAGAAAAATGATGAAATGCTAAGGAATGAAGGGATATATGTAGAGAAATTGATAAAAATTTGGTTAAGTTAGGCTAATGTGATTAATATTAAGTTAGGCTAGGATTATGGTAGTTAATTCATGCTTTGTAATTAATGGTGGATTAAAGGAGCATGGGATGGCATGGTGTAATGATGTCATGCATGAGGTGTGGCATGGAAGAGAGTTGACTTTTCATGCACATGAGAGATGAGAGGTATGGGTGTATGACATCACACACATGGGTAGAGATTCTCTCACCCATGTGTGGCATGTGCATGTGTGTATGACATGTGTTGTGCACATGTGTGAATGGGAGTACATGGCACCATGCGCACATGATACACTAATTATTCTTCACAGCGTATCTCACAAACGGAGTATCGTACAGACGCACGGGATGTACCTCCACGATCGCGGCAATGGGGCGGTCGATATGAGGTAAGTTTTGAGGTCTTGGGGTTCCGATCAGTCGAGTGTGCACTATGAATGGCCAATCTAGGTCTAGCTAAGGGTGTCGATCATCGTGCACATATGCATAGAAAATGGTACGAAATGGACGGGGTGTTACATCATCTAGTTAAAATAACACTGAGCTGTGGACAATTAAAGACCATCCTTCTAACCAAATCCTTGGAAATCCTCTCACTGGTGTGCGCACTCGTAAACAATTAGAAAATATGTCCAACTACATGTGCTTTACATTTTAGATAGAACCGTCTAACATAAAAGAAGCCCTTACTGATGAAAATTGGACCATAGCAATGCAAGAAGAGCTCAACAAGTGTGTTAGAAATGATGTTTGGTACTTAGTTCAAAGACCAAAAGATAAAAATATTATTGGAACAAAATGGATTTTCAAAAATAAGTCTGATGAACTTGGTAATATTATTAGAACAAGGCTAGGCTGGTTGTACAAGGGTACACTCAAATTGAAGGTATTGATTATGATGAGACCTTTGCCCTAGTAGCTCCTCTTGAATCAATCAGACTATTTATATCCATTGCATGCTTTAAAAAATTCAAAATATACTAAATGGATGTAAAGAGTGCGTTTTTAAATGGCGACTTGCATGAAGAAGTATATGTTGAACAACCAATGGGTTTTAAAGACTCTAAGCATGCTAATTATGTCTATCGCCTAAAAAAGGCACTTTATGGTTTGAAACAAGCTCCCAGGGCATGGTATGAAAAGTTTACTAAGTTTCTACTAAATCACAACTTTGTAATGAGAAGTGTTGATAAAACACTGTTTGTAAAGAAACGTAATGATCACATACTAATAGTTCAAATCTATATTGATGACATTATCAATGGATCTACTTGTAATAACATGACTGTTGAATTTATAGATTTTATGAAATCTAATTTTGAAATGAGCATGGTTGGAGAACTAAACTATTTCCTAGGGTTTCAAGTCAAATAGCTCCCTGATGGTTTCTTTATCTCTCAAACCAAATATGCTTTGAACTTAGTTAAAAAGTTTGGATTTGAGAGTGAGAAAATTTTTGATACTCCAATGTATACTACTTTAAAACTCTCTATGGATTTAACAGGTAAGGGTATGGATCCTAAGTTGTATCGCAGTATGATAGGTAATTTACTTTATTTAACTGCGAGCCGACCTGATATTGCTTTTAGCATAGAAATTTGTGCTAGATATCAGTCGGATCCTAAAGAGTCACATCTAATTGCTGTTAAGCAGATTTTGCGATATGTCGCTAGTTCAGCTAATCTTGGTCTCTGGTATCCACATGATACTGGTGTGCAATTAGCTGCTTACATGGATGCTGATTGGGCTGGTAACATTGATGATCATAAATCAACAAGCGGTGGTTGTTTCTATGTCAAGAACTTTTTAGTTTCTTGGCTAAGTAAGAAACAAAGTTCTATATCGTTCTCCACAGCTGAGGTTGAATATATTGCTGCGGGTAATGCATGTACTCAGCTTGTGTAGATGAAGAGAATGTTAAGTGATTATGGAATTGCGCAAGAATCCATGGGTTTATACCATGATAATTCAAGCGTAATTAATATTTTTAAAAATTCAATTCAGCATTCACGAACCAAGCATATTGACATTAGATATTACTATATTATGAATTAGTGGAAGACAAGATAATTTCATTGGAATATATTCAGACCGAGAATCAACTTGCTAACATATTTACAAAATCGCTTGACAAAAATAGGTTTGTAAGATTGAAATTTGATCATGGTATGTGAAATATGAATTGATGATTTTTGTTTGTTTGTATCATAATGTATATATTTATTATTTTAAAATTTTTAGAATTCAAATTTTATGCAAAATTGCATATTTTGTGTGGTGCACGACCAATCAAGTACATACTCGACCGGTCGAGTATGTACTTGACCAATCGTGAATCACGGGTTTGGCCATTTATTTGGAGAAAAATCTTCTTTTTCTTCATCTGGGTCTTCTTCTCCAACAAGCCCTACAAGGACCGGTTGAACCCATCTTCGATTCCTCCATGGTCAGTGCATTATTTTCTATTTCCTTATAGATGTAAGTCCTTTGTACTTCCTTTTCTTCATTTGTGTGATTTATTTCAAGCTTTATAATTGATTGGTGGATTTTCTATCAAAAAATCTAAATTACTAGAAACCCATCTTGCCTCTTTTGCAATCTTTGTATTCCTTGATTTCTTTATTGCAATGGAGAGTAGAAGCAAGAAGAACGGATCTTGTGGTCCCTCTTCTTCTCGTTTCGCTCCTATCACGGTGCACCATCTTCGGTCACCCGTTGCACAATGTGATAGTTAAACAGACTGTAAATCCTGACCATTTGGCATCATTTGGCATTGTTTCTCTCCTTAAGTCTGTAGGATGGGATAACATTTTACATTGGGATGGACCGGCATACCGCTCCATTCTGTAGGCTATGTTTGCTTGCATTAGTATTATTCTTCTGAGAATTTGATGTTTACAATCTGGACCAGAGAAGGTCCAATTGAAGTGGACCATCACCTTATTTCTAGGTTAATGGATATAACTATTATAAGGCCCTATTATAGTTCATACCATTCCGTAGGCTTCTACGGTCCTCCCGGTCGAAGTCTGACAACCCTCGACCCATATCCGACGTTTACACGCGATCCTAAGCCAATTCCTACATATCGGAGTCGACTCGACTCAAAACCTGTACCCTGGTGACCGCGTCGTTGCTGCGACCGGGCTAGGAGGTGTGGGTCTACGTTCATTTCAAAAAAACGCTGCGCATTGTGAATTTTGAGAGAATCTCTACAACATGTCCCATCAATCAATCAATCAAGTCAAGTACACACCATACCTCAAGTACAAGCAACCATTACTTTTTTTCCCAAAGTCAACTCTCTCTCTCTCTCTCTCTCTCTCTCTCCACCCATCTCTCTTTCACCCAAATTTCAACCAAGCCCATACCCTAACCATCTTTTCCTTACAACACCCATCCCTTATCATCTCATCACTCCTTCTCTCCCTCATTTCTCAAACAATCTCACAAGCAACAAATTCCAACGTCTAACCATTTCCAAGAGCAACCCAAGTGTGGCCCACTTCTCTACTACCCAAAAGCTCTCATCCCCACCATCAAAACTTCATCATTCTCCATCAAGATTAAAACTAAGGAGCCTAGGAGTCCAAGGAGCTAAAGGAGGAGTGCAATAGGTGGGTGATCCACCATTGATTTTAATTTTTAAGGGCCCATTTATTGTGGGACCCACTTGATGTATGCATTGTATAGGGAGGGCCCAATAGTGGCGGGGTCCCTCCCCTTCACGTATCCCTCTCTCACTCTTTCTCCCTCTTTCCTTCTCTCTATTCATTATGATGGTATGAACCCCACCAATATGTGATATATCTACTCCGTCCATCAGCATCAGACGGTGTGGCCCACCCTATTGTAGGTGATGATCCACACCATCCACTGTTGGGATGGTGGAGATCCCACATGCTCAACCCTTACATTTTGTAAAATACATAATATACATATATAATGTAATATATATATTAATATTATATATGGTGGGCCCACATCGAGACCCACCTGTTTGATATTGTAGGGGGGTGGGCGTTGGCGTCTCATGTCAACAAGATGGAGGCCCCCATCTAGCCGTCCATCCAGCTCCCAGAGGGTCTGGACGCTATTCCCTTTTGCACTCTCTCACACACACACTTATATATATATAAGATATATTATTATATAATATAATGTATGTATATATATATATATATATATATATATATATTAATAAGTGATATGGTGGGCCACCCTCACGTGTGACCCACCTTTAAAACACATGTAGAGCAGCACCGTCCAGAGGGTCTGGACGATGCCATAGGACGTTGACAGTCCCACCCTCCCACACACTCACGTATACATATGTACATATGACACACACACACACACACACACACACACACACACACACACACACACACACATATATATATATATATATATATTATTCAATATAATATTACATGATTAGGTGGGCCAGTGGGCCCACCATGGATACTTGTGTTAGATCAGCACCGTCCACAGCGTTCAAACTCTGGACGGTGGCTTTTTTTCATTTCATGTATATTAAGTATAATATAATATAATATAATATAATATAATATATGATATAATATCATATTATATTATATTATATTATATATATACAGCAGAGAGGAATTAGGGTGGCCCATGCACATGGGACCCTTGTGATGTATGGGTATTACCCACACCGTCCATCTATTCATCTGGCGAGCTTGTATTTGAGCCACGTACGTGGAGCTCACCGTGATGCATGTTCGCACCCATGTCATCCATCTGATTGGGCCCCCTGATGCATGCGCAACATCCAAACCGTCCATCCACCAGCTGATTAGCTGTTGGGTTGATGGCAACAAGTTTTGTGGGCCCCGCTGACATACGTGATGCATCTAAACCATCCATCCATTTGGCGACTCATTTCAAGGCTTGAGACTAAAAATAAGACAGATCCAGCTATCAGGTGGACCACACCACAACAGCAGTGGGTTTGAACGTCCATGTTTTGTTTTTATATATAATACGTCTCATTGAAATCCTTCAAGGATCCCAAAGAATTCTGGATCAAATGATATTTGTTTTTCCTCTTTAGCCAGGTCTTGTGACCTTATGAACAGATTGGGTGGAAAATAAATGTTGTGGTGGCCATATGTGGTTTAAACAGTGGGAAAACATTACCTCCACTACTATTTGTGGTATGGTCCAGTTAAGTTTTTGATATGATTCATTTTTATATATAATACTCTAAAATGATCCCTAATAATAGATGATTGGTGTAATGGTGCGGCCCACTTGATTCGGCCCATTTGAATCGGCCCATTTGACTCGGCCATTTGACTTGACTTATTTGACTAAGCCCATTCGACTCGGCCTATTCGACTTGGCTCATTCGACAAGCCCATTTGAATCGGTCCCTTTGATTCGACCCATTTGATGTAGCTCATTTTATGCATGATTGACCCATTGGAGCGACCCACATGATGTGGCCCACTTGAGGTATATGAGGCCCAATGAGACGTATGTGAGGCCTTTGTGTGGGCTAACTGTGATGTATATGAGGCCCATTACGATGTGAGATTCCACCACGATGTATGTAATGATGTTTTTGGCGGTCGTGCCTTGGGAGCAATTATGGTTTGACGTCCACATTATAAGAACAATGATGGTTAAATGTTCGCATTGTAACTCTCCCTAGGTCCCATTAATAGGCCCATACTAGTAGTGTGTAGGCCGTTTAGGCCCCTCTTCGTTATGAACAGAATCTATCACCACATAACATGTTTAGTATAGTTCCATGATTCATGCTCATATGTATCATATGTATGCTTGATATGAGGAGTAACCGATCATAGCATATGCCTTTAGGTAGATTATTTATGGGCCCCCTTATAGGCAGAGTTACCCTTCATGAGCGGGCGGTATGCATGGGATTGTTGCATGACTGATAGTGTAATTCATGCAATTCGCATTTGTATGACATGATTATTATACGCCCTACTGATATCAGGGCTATGACCTCCACAGGCACATCTTGGATGGCAGGATCGGACATCAAAAATATTGTTACCAAGTATCGAGTTGCCATATATATCCTTGGGTGAAAATCCCTAAATCCGATGGTACTAGAGGATGACTCCAACGTCGAAACCGAGTGGATACATGAGCACATGAGGGCCGAATACCAAGAGGCCAAATCTCCCACTGTGTCGTGGTCAGTTGGAAAGGGGTATGGCCTTACTCGGCCGAGAGTAGGGGGCATTACTAAGCTGAGTTTGACCAACTCATGAATGGGTCCACTATTGACGTGTCAGATAGGTATTGACAGACTATTGGCTAGGCAGATAGTGAGGTTTCTTACTCTCACTTGGACTGCTCGCCTGGGAAAGGGGTAGTGCCATTTGGAGTATACTAAACTCCGGTGATTATCCAAAATGAGAACTGTACTGATACTTGATGCTCTTGTGATGATCTACATTGACATGTGAATTTGGATGAGGATTGGCATGCCTGAGTTGCATCTCGCATCTCATGGTCTTGATATGGCCGATAGCATTCATATATTGCATCATATAGCCTTGGTACGGCTGATTGCATTCATGTACTCATAAGTATGATTCTGCATTACTCTGACATTACATTCTAAGCACGCTCATATTGCACATAAACTTACACCACCCTCTAAGTTTTCTATAAGCTTATGCACGATTGATGCGTGCAGGCGATGCCAGGACGCAGCCATAGCATACTCGTAGTAGAAGCATACAGTCGAGCTTCAGGAGTTTCTGTTATTATTATCTTGTATTTTCCTTCATACGCATTATACTTTAAAGTTTTTTTTATCATACTGAATTTTTTAATGGTGTTGTTGTGGTTATTGTTCGTGGGTTATTCTTATAGTTATGCTCATTACGAATCAAAATCATGTTAGAAATCTTCCTTGTAGAATCCCAGGATTGGAACTTGGTGTATGGGTACCGGGAGCTGAGAATAGGGTACTACGAAGCCTGTTGGTGCCGGATTCGGCAATTGAAAATTTTGTGAGCCCGGTTTCTGAGTTTGGAGTGTGACACCTGTCAATGATAACAGTATTCTCATTCATATGCTTGTAGCAAAACTGTCTGAATCTGAGAAGAGAATGCTCACTAGAGTTTTATGTAATATAGATGCAGAATGGAGTACTGGAAATGCGCTCGCTTCCAATTTTATGTTACCCAGATACAGTGTTCTCCGTTGGATTTTCATTTCAAATGTCTACCCTCAATCTGGTAACAAAACCGAGCTTACTACATTCATTGATCGTATTCTTCATTCTATTGTTACTAGAGTTTCTGTGTATCTTTCTTCGCTTATTTGTTATATCATGATTCAGTTTCATCTCCATCCAGGTTGCAGTGACATACCTTTTACTTATCTTATGACTGTTTTAGCTAGCCATAGTTTAGTGGCTATGCCTGTTGGAGAGGCTCCCATTAACCATCTACCATTCAACAACTCAAACATTAATAAGATGAATTTGAGGTTGGCTCCAGGCCAAGTTAATGTAGGTGTTGGTGGAGTAGCAGAAGCAACTGAAGAGGAGGATGTTTCGCCTCCAGATGTTGCCAATATGGATAACATTTTCGATGAAATTAAATCTAACACTGTGGCTGATCCTAATTATCAGGCTTCTGATTTTGATGCGCGTCTGCGCTCTCTTGAGGAGAAGGTTGAAGGTATGCGTTTGTCCCAAGAAATACAATTTAAATATATGTGCAAATATCTTAGGTACATTAGCATGGGACTTCATCAAATTGATCCTTCCATACCTGCTCCTTTTGGTTCGGACTAGTTTTAACTTTCTGATATGTAATAACTTTTATACTTGGATTTCTTTATATGGTTGGACATATTGTGGACTTGTTTGAATGATTATCTTGCAATATTTATGTTCTCTTGACCTTACTTCTCTCTACATTACTCCTTGCTCTTTTGTTTCCATCGTCATTTATAGGTTCTTTCCTTTGTCATATTGTGACAAGAAGGGAGAGAATTTGTATTGATAATGCTGATAATGCCTTCATGCATTAAATTTTTTTTTTTTTTTTTATGAAATGTGGAGGATGTGAAGTAGAGAAGAAAAGAGTGGAGAAGTGAAGAATAACAAATTTTCTCCTCCTAAATTCTATGGAGTAATATATCAAGGGGGAGTGTAACGCCCTGAATTTCGAAGGTCGAGCAAAGCTCTACTCTCGAGATTCAAAACATCACTTATGCATTATGGATGATAATATCAGATTTCTTCCATGTTAATGAGTTAAGCATGCATGGGATTATACTAAACAACACATCATACTCCGGATTTAATTCAGTTCATCAAGAGCGGAAGTCTAAAACATATCTATTTAAGTATGCAAGTGTTTCACAAATTTTCTCCAAAGTATGAGTATGTAACCGGGTTCAATCTATACATGTATTGTTTCAAAATGTACAAAAAGTGGTAGTGTAAATGTGTCCAACTAAGCCCTGATGCCCAATGGTCCTTGCGTAATAGCATGTGGTCTACATGACCTGCCTAAGAGTTGGAAGTAGGAGAATTCCTCCTCCTCATCCAAGAAGTCCTGTTCCAGAGCATAAATGTCATCTGTACCTGCAGATACATTAGAGTCTGGTTGGTGTTTTAAAATACCGTCCTAGAGTGGGAGTGAGTGATCAACTCAGTGGTTCTATAAGGTAAAAGTTACACATGTTATCAAGTCAATCAAAACAGTAATGATAAAGCATTTATAAATAATCACTTCCTAACTATTCTTTTTAATGCAGGAATGGGGTGGAAGTAATGATGTATACCCTCACATCAAAGCTCCCTCTCACATGACTCTGATAGCTATTTCGCATATGACAACACTTCCTTAAAACGGTGTGACTCTAATGCCTTCTTGGCACATCCTAACTAATGTGGTATGATGCATGGTCGTGTTAGCCAAGTAATTAATTAAGCTCATTCATACAGTAAGTTTGGGAAGCTAGGGTACCTCCCTTTATATCATTGACTAAATTAAACACTCAACATCGGACAACCATAGTGGTCTTACTCCTGTGTTGTGGATCCATCTAGGTTCATCACTCCTAGTTAAACATGTACGATAGGCAAGTTGTAAGTTTGTCACTCCTAGTCAAACACATATGATAGGCAAGTTGCAAGAAGTTGTGCTCGCGGTCACTATAGGGAGGCTCGTCACCCCAGTGTAGGCGGACAACACGAACATGGTGTCCCATACTACCATGCCCGGCTCACAAGGCTTTGTTGCTCCCTGGTCACTACAAGGAGGCTCGTCACCCTAGCGTAGGCTGACAACTCAGACACGTGTCCCATACCACCATGCGGGGCTTATAAGTCTGAGTGGATCGTGGTATCATGGTTAAAGTAGATCTTTACATTGGTAAGGGGTACCTTAAATTCAAGCAGTCACGTTCATACATGGTAAAGACACAATAGGTCAATTGGTTCATTAGGCAAGCTCGATTGGTAAGGGCGCATGCTGACTTAATCAACATGTAGCACGTAAGCACCCCTTGTGGCCTAACCACTGTCGACAATCATCATGCGACTTGGATTCATCGAGTTTACCCAAGGTGGCGAGACTAATTCAGCCACTCGACACAGGGACTTTTACTAATTTCCTAAGCTACATTTGTAGCCTCAATCCTACTCAAAATGCTGCTACAACCACCTGTGATATCCATCCCAGCATTCAACAAAACGATTCAACTGGATTGTCATTTGGGCATTTCATCAAACACATAAACCATGTTAAATATAACTTACATTTTATCAATTGATTTCATAAAGGAAAACATACATATGCATAATACAATAGGGAATCCTATCTTAATACTTATAATAAATACAAATCATTAACAATTTCTCATTGAAACGATTTATCAAAAATTTAGACTACGTTAATTACAACATGTGTTTTATCAAATATTAATACGAAGAAATATATATGCATATGACGATGATGAATCCTAGATTAGGAATCATAATAAGCACTAATCATTCTCTATTTCCCATTTAGACGTTTCAATAAACACATAGGTTGCATCATTTACTTATCACAATTCATAGGCGTATCACATACAGAAATCAACCTATTTAATACAATACGGCAGCAATCAAGACACATAAATCATTAACTGTCATGAAAATATTAATAAACCACAACTTACACATTTATAGTCCACACCTTTCGTTAGAATGCTCGTCTCGGACTCGGCTAAATTCTACGTTTTCGAAAATGGAACGTCGGGCACTTATATGATGAAATAGGTTAACTAAGTTGACGAAAAACTATCCTGGAGCTCTACCTCAAAATTAAAGTTGGTATTTCTTACGTGAAATCGTAGCTGGAAGAAGTTCGGTAGCGCAACGGGGCGGTGATTTAGGCATATGGGTGCGTGGGAGAAGATTTCCCACAATTAAGTGATCTCCTACACTTCCTCTTTCTCTTTCCTCTTTTCTCCCCTTTTTTCTCCTCTATCTCTATCTAGGATTTGAAATTCGTATATGAAAGAGAAGGGGTGAAATGAGGGCTATTTATAGGCCCATATGTGATGCAAATGGCCCCAGGGCCACTATATACATAGTTTATACCCCGTGGGCGGCTATTTCTGATGAATAGGGCTCATAGGAAGGCCCACGACTCATCTATGTCATAGGGTATGCTCCCTGACAATGGATCCATGCCAGGACATGATTTTGGTGCGATCGAGTAAGCCAATCGACCCTGGAAAGCCTGCCTCAAATCAATAGTCGTATATGTTCAATCGGGGCTACGGTTATATGGATATGTGTAGGGAAATTTCCTTTCCCCATGGGTGAAGTTTGGTCACAAACTAACGGTCCAAATTCTTCAACTTTACGTGAGAGCGAACGGCCTAATTCACTTAAGTTTCAATTCATTTTCTAAAGATATTCGCATTTCTCATACACTTTACTCATGACTCAAGTTGGACATTTCTGGACACTATCTGGGCTTGATTCCCGCATTGGTTGTCAAACCCAGCAGGACAGATATCTCCCTATAATTTCGTGGTCATCGGACCCTCAATGTGCGGTCTAGGTCCGTTGCCGAGTTTCAATGTACTCCCGAGAGCGACAGGCACTTAGGATTTCTTCTAGGTCTTAAGATGACATTGAGTTAGTGGTACTCATGGTTCTAGGACTTTCCATTTGTGAAAATAGTGGCCTAACTTAATCCACTGATTATTTAGTACTTAACTGAATCCCATCTAAATTATACGACAGGATGCGGTCTTTGGGTTGTTCTGCCTGAGGTTGTACTCAGGTCTTTGTATGGATTTTTCCAGGACGTTATAGGGAGCATTTGGTTTGTTAGGTTTGCAATTTGGTTTTTTAACCGATGGTGCATGATTCTTTATTGTGTGTATTATGCTTATTTTAATTTATTTTGTTTTGTCACAATTTGACAAAGGGGGAGATTGAGAATGCTATCTTATCTAGCTCCTAGATTTGTCAAATTTTGTAGTGCCAAAACCTCTTGGAATCTGTATCTTGTGTAGCTTAACTTTATATCATCCTTGCTTACACTCAAGTACAAGTTCAAGAAGCTCAAATTCAAGTTCAAGCATCTCAAGTATAAGATCTAGAAATTCATGAACAAGAAGCTGAAGTACTAGATCAAGTTTTCAAGTTTCAACTATATCAAGACAATATGCTTTACTTAAAGAATTCAAGGCCAAGTAATCTTTTTAAGTTGGAACTCAAAGTCACCAGGTCACTACTTCAAGCTCATTTTCGAATATATAATTACAAGCTTCAAGTACTTTAAGATAAACTATCAACCGAAGCGAACGATGTTTCAATGTTCAATTTTCACCTATAAGGTATGAATGATCTTAGATTGACTATAGGTTAGGTCATATTGATTACATTCTTATTTTGGGTCATGATATAATTTATAAACTTTTTCTCAACTAGTCCTAGCTGAAGTTCGACTAGTCCAAGTACTGGCTCGACCAGTCTAAGAATTTTCTCGACCAGTCCAAGGTTTGTTGAGAATTTTTGAAATTTTCAATTGGACCCTCGACCAGTCCTGGAGACTACTCGACTAGCTGAGTGAATAGTGCTCGACCAATCGAGTAGGCTCGACTCAAAGTCCAGTAACCTCTCAGGGTTCCACTCGACCAGTAGAGTGCATGGCTCGACCAGTGAAGCAGGCAACTCGACTAGTCGTAGATCTATCTTATCTTATCCGCCTGAAATTTTGAATTCTTGTTGGTCCTTCGACCAGTCGAGCTGACCTCTGGGCCAGTCGAGTGAATAGTTTTTTCACCTATAAATAGAGCACGCTTTTCAAAATTTGATAAGTCATTCAGGAAAAATTAAGACACCACTCTAAGAGATAAGTTTGTGATATTTTTAAGCTATTTAGTGCTCATTTAATATTCTCTTTTAATTATCTTTTTATATTTGATTTTAAGTTCTCTATTCCAATCTTATTTGAAGGAGGGATTTAAGTTTTTCCCCTTTCTTAGAATCAAAATCAAATCAAGCTAGCCTAAAGTCATTTAATCCAAAAATCATTTAGAACCCTTTCATAAGTGATTGTGGACATTGATCATCTACTTCAAATTGGTTCTACCGGGCTTCATCAAAGGAGAATATCCAGATAAGTATATTTACATTTTTTTGTAAATCCCTTTTTGGTTTTTAAGGTTGTGTCAGGAAAATATCTATTTGGTTTATCTGAGGTGATAAAAAAAATCTCATAGTGTGGGGTTTTTGAATTGTGTAAGCCCACTTGAAAGACACAATTGTGAAGGTTTTAGGTGAACCTTGAAAAACCTATTTCATAGTGAAAGCCAATATCCCTTGGGAGTGGAGTAGTTGTGTGGCTATTTTTCTAAACAGTTGGTATATACACAAGCGAACCACTATAATATCTAGTGTAATGGTGGTTGGTTGAATGTAACTTTGTATGAATGCTGTAAATTCTTTTTAAACCTTTATGGAGAATGTTGTAGTCTCTTTTATGCAGGTGTGAGAATACTGTAATAGTTTAGTTTACTTTCTTTACTATTTTTATTCTCCTCTATATTGGTCTGGGATTTTGATACATAGACCGTTCTAGTAATCAAGTTATCCTACCATAAGCCATTGGTTTTTGGTGTAAGGTTGTCCTTGGAACAACATCTATATCAACCTCTCAATACTTGTACATTTGAGATTGCTATTCATTTCTGCTTTGTGGGATTGTTAAGTGTTATCTTTATTTATTTATTTCTTATTCCACATTTAAAATTTTAATTTGGCATAGTCCTATACACCCCCCCCCCCCCTAGGACTCTTAGCTCAGCCTTTACAATAGCTAAATTGATATTGTGCACATGTACAAATTAAGCTAAACTTTATGGTAATACTTGGGAACTTTTAATACTTGAGTATTGAAAAGTTCGAGGTGTTACAGTCTATCCCCCTTAAACAAAATTTCATCACCGAAATTTAATCACTACTACCATTTACATTGATTCATTATGTTTAAGTTTTCAGTATATTCCGCGTGGTGTAGATATATATGTCTAAATGTGCATATAATTAGCTACATGAAAGCGGGACGCTACACCCCAGCCACAATCGACACCCCTGCTGTCCTTTTCATATTATTAATTCAGGTACCCGAGCGTTTGTAGATGACTGCACCCAACTACCCAAATTTGAGCAATAAAAGGTTGGCATTGTTTGTAGGTAAAACCATTAGGTTCCCCTCAACATCAATGTGACTCCTCATTCTTCCCATCTTCCCCCTCAATGGCTAAAAAGAAGGGAAGAGCACTGGCTATGGCCGAGCCTGTGCATGGGGAGCATCTTGAGAATCCCAGACTTCGCAGTCGGTCCCCCGGTCTCATCCACCATTGCCAGTAATAGCGCAAAGATCCCGAAATCGAGGAAGTCAGCTTGTCTCCCTCGAAAACTAGGTAGGACCTTTGACCGGCAACATCAACATCATCATGAGACTGCTAAAAAGGTGGCATGTGCTCCCCATTATTCAACACATAAAGTTGGAAGCATCAACTAAACAATCCCTCGCATAACCTGTGCATCCTGAGCCACACACCACGAAGGCCCGACCAGGAGGAAGCAAACAAAACTTTCCCTGTAGTTCAACACGTTCTTCCTCTAACTTTTAATTTTTTTTCAATTAATGGCTATCATGCCCGAAAGCTAAAAATTGGATTCACAGGAATCCCGATTACCGAATCTGGTTCCGACAGCCTCCGTAGTACCCCATTCTCGGCTCTCAGCGCCCATATGCCAAGTTTCAATCCTGGGATCCTACAAGGAGGATTTTTCAACGTACATTTATCTCATAAGAAGCATAACCACAAGTTTACCCAAATTACAAAAAAAACAACATCATCATCACATATCCACTAATATAAACAGTTAAATACAATGCTAAAAGGGAAATACAAATGTCAAAATCAAAGCTCCAGAAGTCAGCTACATGCTCCAAGCTCCACACTGCTGCAACCTAACATCACCTGTACACATCTATCATACATAAGCTTACAGAAAGCTTAGAGGGTAGTGTAAGCATGTGCACAAGGTAAGTGCTAAGTATTTAATACAATGCCATAATCATACAATATCAAAAATAATGGTAAGATCATGAATCATATGATATCAGAGTAAGCAGAATAATGAAAAGTCCATAAGTCATACAATATCAGAGTACGCAATACAAATTAGGTATGCAAATGAGTTGTGATAAAGAGCCAGGTATCAGATACCGAGGATGCAATGAATTATGCAGTACGAATGACCATGCAGGAGTGTGAAGTCGGGATGATGATGCATAGTATCACAAGCTATGGGGTTCACCATAAGGGACTTCTATCCAAACCAGTCCCATACCTAAATTTGGATAGTCAGAATCAATGTGGTAAACTCCTAATCTCAGGTTAATTGCGTGCCCCAACCAAAATCCTGGCCATTGCGAAGGTACACATAACAAATAGTTGCGCACCACCAGCCCGAGTGGATAGTGAATGAATAAATAAATGAGTATGCAACTCCTGCTCCACAAATCAGTATTATACATCACTGGGATCATCACCAGGGTCTAGTACACTCTACGCCACTTGTCGCCCCATCAAATGCACAAATGGGTAAGTGGAAGAGACCTCACTATCCACCTGCTAATATCAGGCCCGACTCGTCGATAGCGAACCCATTCCTCAAGCTGGTCAGACTCAGCCTAGCATTGCCTACTCCCTCAGCGGGTAAGGCCACACCCCCTTCCAACCGACAACGACACAGTAGGAGAGGTGGCCTACTAGTATACGGCCCTCATTCGCTCACATATATCCACTCAGTCTGGACATTAGGGCGTCCTCTAGTACCAAGAGGGTTTAGGAATTTTCACTCAGGGCCATCTATGGCAGCCCGATGCTAATAACAGATTTCCAGTATCCCCTCTAGCCATCCACAATATGCCTGTGGAGGCTACGGCGTTGAGGTCACTAGGGCGTACAGTAATCACAACACACAATGCAAGATGTATGAATCATACAATCCAGTCATGTATCAATCTTGCGCATACCGTGCGCTCATGTGAGACAATCTCCACCTATCAGGGAGTCTCATAATAACCTGCCTAATGGCATATGTTATGGTCAATCACATCTCATAACAAACATGTAGATGATGCGTGTGGGCATGTATCATGATGCTATGCTATCACATACTCATAATCGGTATCAATAACTGCCACCGACAATCGGCCTCGATAATCGGCATCGACAATCGGCCTCGACAATGTGGACATTTAACCAACATTGCCCCCAAGGAGTGGCCCATATAGAGCCTAACATATAGTGGACCCATGGCCTCACACAAGGGTCTAATATATAACATCATGGGCCTCACTTAAGAGCTTAATACACATCACGATGGGCCTCTCACATGGGCCTAATATACATCACAATGGGCTCCATCGCCTGGCCCTCAAATGCATCACAATGGGCCTCATCACATAGACCTCATATTCATCACATTAGGCATTAAACACGGGCTGGATACACATCACAATGGGACTCAAATATGGCCCGCATATACATCACATTGGGCCTCAAACACAGGCCGCATATACATTACATTGGGCCTCAAACACAGGCCAAATACACATCACAATGGGCCTCAACTACGGGCCGCATATACATCATATGGGTTTCGTAATCGGCCTCGGCAATCACCTCGACAATCAGAATCAGCCTTGACAATAGAAATCAGCCTCGATAATCGGCCTATGCAATCATCCTCAATAATTAGAATCAGCCTTGACAATAGAAATCAGCCTCGATAATCGGCCTATACAATCATCCTCAACAATTGGAATCAGCCTTGACAATCAGAATCGACCTCAACAATCGAAATTAGCCTCGACAATTAGAATTGGCCACGACGATTGAAATTAGCCTCGACAATCACAATCGGCCTCGACAATCGGTCTCGACAATCAGAATTGGCCTCGACAATCAGATTCAACCTCGACAATCAGAATCGGCCTCGACAATCGGCCTTGACAATCGGAATCAGCCTCGACAATAAGAATTGGTATCGACAATCAGTGAGAATGGGCCTAACAAGGCAATGTGGACATCCAACCATCATTGCCCATCAATGTGGACATTCAACCAACATCACTCCCAAGTAGTGGCCCACATAGAGCTAAACATAAAGTGGGCCCATGGCTTCACATAATGGCCTAATATACATCACAATAGGCCTCATGTAAGGGCTACACACACAACAGGTGGACGCTGCACATGGGCCTCAGATACATAACATGTAGGCCCTACGCATAGGTCTCATATGCATCAAATGGGCCATGTATCTAGGCCTCAAATATATCAAATGGGCTACGCGACATGGACCTAATACATATCATAATGATCCACATCCCATGGGCTATAAATACGTCACATCGGGCCTTATCTCATAGGCCTTACATACATCACACTGGGCCTTATCATATGGGCCACAAATACATCATACTCCTCACCAAACGCGCCACAATACATCATATTGGGCCTCGCCAAATGGGCCACAAATACATCATACTGGACCTCACCAAATGGAACACAAATACATCAATGTGGGGTCCACTGCATGGACGGCGGAGATTAAATCCAATACATTACATGTGTGATCAGCACACCATAACAAGTAGGGTCCATGTCCCAGCTAGACGGTTCAGTCATAACAAAAACCTCAAGATCAGGACCCCCAGGACTTGCAGACGTCAATGCAGTGGCTATATTCCTGGTGGGGTCCACATAGATGGACGATTTGATGAGCACAAACTGATGTTTTATTTAAACCAACTTAATTTAAATTAATTTTAAACTCGCAAGTATACGAATCAGGTGTAGACATGATACGTATTACGAGATCGTTCCCACGAGGACTGATTTTCACAATTTAAATTTTATGATTCTTCTTAACTAAGCCAACAAATAGTTTAGCTAATTATTAAGTAAACTAATAAAAATCAATGAAAAATAACTGAGAACAAGAAGGAAAATTCACTCAAGGAGAACACTAGGACTTTTGAATCCACCCATAATTATCCTAACTCTTGTTTTACTTAATGATTCACCCTAATTCAGATTGATATACATTCAATAAATAAAGCATAATCTGTGTCCTTGGTCAGGCACACAGGATGTATAATTCCCTTGAAGCATAAGGATCACATCTTTCCATCCTTGTTTAGGCATGAGTAGATGTAAATTCCTATTTCTTTCTCTATAGGAAAACCTGTTCATGGTCAGACACAAGCACACCTAGAATAAGATTCCAAACAACATCCACTTCTAGACTTTGGTTAAGCTCATAGATTGGAGAGGTATGGAGTTTTCATTTAAGCATAATAGAGAAAGAAATAAATCAAATAATTCCAAATTAAATCAACAATCAATAAGAATCATTCAAATTAGGGGCTTCATCTCAGCCCTAGCTAAGAAGTTTAGCTTGACCTAAACATGATTAAGCTAAAAAAACATAAGACAAAATGAAGAAAAAAACACTATTAAGAAAGTTGTTCCACGTTCTAACTCCAGATTGAATCCCCACTCACTCTCTGTTCTCATTCTTTTATAGGCAGGGAGGTTGGTGGAGAGGAGTCGGTGCGTTTTCGCACTCCCCTGCATAGAGTTTTTACGCAGCCAAGATGGCAGCATTCAAACTCTCCTCTTCCTTACTTTCTTTCCAAAAAGAACAATGTCCCCTGGGACATTGTGGGTAGGCCTACACAATGGACGGTCCGAATTTTACAATCAGACTTGCTTGGTGGGCCACAATAGCCCCCAAAACTTGGACAGCGTCCGGACGCGAAAATAGGGCTGAACCTTGCTGCGTTGCTTGGCAGCCCCTGATCAACATCAAAAGTGAGATCTACTACGTCCATTGTACTCGTGGTGAGATTTAGGTGCGGGATAGTCGTTTTTGGCTGTCCATTGATGCGGCCCAAGGAAGTAAATCATACAGCACTGATTTAAACGTTGCAAAATAGTCTTTTTATGATTTCTGTGACTGGCACGTGCGCGTGTATGGCTGAAAAAATTCAGCATGGTTTCGACTAGTTCGATCCCCTCTGTATGATGGACGTCTTGGATTATTCGCATGGGTCATGATGGAGGCCCACTGCAGATCAAACGGCGCCCCTGTTTCACGCTAGAAGAAACGAAAGTTTCTGTTTCTGAAGAAGGAGCGGGTCAAAGTCAGTTTGACCCGACTTTGGTTGCAATGCATGGTGCGTGCACTTGTGCATGGTGTATACACCACTCAGATGGGGTCCACTATGATGGTTATGAGAAATCCAATCCATTCATCCGTTCTTCCAGCTAATTTAATGGGTCGAGCCTAAGTTTGAAGCATGTCCAAAGCTCAGGTGAGCACAAAATCAATGGTTTATGGGTTGATCTGTCTTTTAGGCTACTTTCACAATGATCCGAGGGTTGAAATTTGATGTGTACGGTTAATTTATAGTCTTCAGGCCATGCATGAAGTTTCGAGCCGAAAGGATGGCGGAAACCCTATGATCTTGCATTCTGGGTGACTTTTTGGCCACTTGAGCTTCAGTTTCTCGATTTTCTTGGATCTCTAGCATGTAAATCCCTCGATCTTGGTCCCCTAGGGTCCCGTCCATTGCCTTGGTTACTTCAGAGCGTCAAATCCATGCTTTTAGTACCCTTTTTCAGTCCACGCTCGTAAATACACCTTACATCACAAACTCGATTAAAATAGGGCATTAAACAGTATCATGTTCGTAAAAGCAAGTAATAACTGGGGTCTAATATGCAATATTCGACCCTCAACACGACCCCCAACTAGCATTTTGCTAGTCCCGAGCAAAGTATACGAAAAATAAGTTGAGAATTACAAAACAATTTCTATAAACTCGAGTAATTTTTCAAAATAATCCAGATACTAGAATTGTAAGATTCATGAATGGTGAGAAGTATTTTCTCCTGGAATCAAGCTCACGGTAAACTTCATAATTAAGTTTAAAATATTAATCCATTAATTAGAACAATTCTAAACATCGAGTTCCATGAGTGTATAATGTAATCTCGGCTTATCACTATTAAGAGATCCAATTATCAATTTCAAGATATTATTGGTAACCAACAAAGGAATTCATGACAACCAAAACCTAAACCAACACTTGCCTTACAAATTAACTTTTCATTCTACCAGCCTTTGATTTTTCCATGAACAGTAATGCCCAGTAGGGGAATCAAATCCTCACCTATAGGGAGCAAACCTATGGTGAAAACTAGTCGCCTAGCTCTTTCCAAATGTCGACCATGGGGAATTGAATCTACACCTATTGGGAGCAAACCTATGGTGAAGTTCGATCGCCCAACCCTTTCCGCAGGCAGCTATCTTGTAGTTGGGAATTTCCTTTTTCTTTTATTCTTCTTATTGAACATGATGGACAAATTTCCCAGGTTGGTTCCTTTCATGCTTAATGATCACCAAGTTACAATTCAATATCGAACTAAAACCTTAATGTGTAAGGGAGATGTGTCCTATGAAATCATGACTCAATTAATTTTTAAAACTTCTAATCATGGGTTAACAAATCAAACTTAACTGTGAAATCTAACAGATGGCTGAATCCAAGAGTCATAAATTACCAACATCCTCTATCTTGTAATTCTAAAATCATGACTATCCTTCAAAATCACTTCGAATTCACAAGAAATTCCAGAAAAATTTTTACAATTTTTTTCTAAGACTAAGAAAATACTGATTAGGTAACCTAATCTCCCATCCCCAATCTAAAATATACATTGTCCTCAATGTAAAAGATATGAGTATGCAATGCACATGATACAATGAAATTGAAAGAGAAGTTATAGAAAGATAGTACTTGGACCGAAGAATCAAGAGGCTTTCCAAAGATATTAGTGTAAGAGCGAGTCAGCACAAGAAAGAAACTAACAAAAGAAAACTAACCCAATATAGGGTTAGGTTTTCTAGTCCTCAAGTAAAACAAAAATAACAAAAATAAAATCCTACCTAAACCACTTTCACAAGTGCTCTCGATTGCATTTAGTGTATGCAACAAGCCTTTAAACCCCTAGGTTATCCCTAGTGGACGACTTGTAGTCTCGTGAGGGTTTGCAGCAATGTTACCCACAAACATTGAACTAATTAACTAGGAAAAAGAAATGAAATGAAAGGTTGGGTTGCCTCCCAGGAGCGCTAAGTTTAACGTCTTCAACCAGACAGTATACCCAGAATAACCATCCATGAAATAATAGTAGCTACGGCCTGCCAATCTCTCAAGCATCTGATCTATGAAAGGAAGAGGAAAGTGATCCTTCCTTGTGACCAGGTTCAGTGTACGGTAATTAATACAAACTCGCCAACCCGTAGTCATGCGGGTTGGCACTAACTCATTATCATCATTTTTTTCACCGTAATCCTAGACTTTTTGGGAACAACTTGAATTGGGCTAACCCATGTGTTATTTGAAATGGGGTAAATGATACCAACATCTAACAATTTAAGCACCTCTACCCAAACGACCTCTTTCATGTTAGGGTTAAGCCTTCTTTACATTTCACGCAATGTTTTTGCATTTTCTTCAAGATAAATATGATGCATACACACAGTGGGGCTTATTCCCTTTATGTCCACTATTTTCCACCCAATAGCTGCCTTATATTCTCTAAGAACATTAAGCAACTTACCCTCCTGTTCCTTATCAAGGTTAGAAGCTATGATGACAGGTAGGGTCTCCAAAGGACCTAAATATGCATACTTGAGAGTTTCAGGTAATTATTTAAGGTTAAGTTCGGGTGGTTTCTCAATAGACAGGACCAGTTTAGACTTAGATGGTGGAAGAAGTTCCACTTTAGCTTTCCATTTTATAGTATCTATTATAGGATTAGAGTCAAGCAATGCATTGACTTCTTGGATGGAACTTTCTATGTTAAAATCTATGCTAAAATGTGCTAAACAAGTCTCAAGAGCGTCTTCGGAAGATTTAAGGAAAGAGTCATGCACTAGACTCTCAATCATGTTCACTTCAAATATATCATCCGAGTTTGCCGGTTGTTGTCCAGCATTGAAAACATTGAGTTTAATCTTCATGTTACTAAAAGACAACTTCATAACTCCATTCCTGCAATTTATGATAACATTGGATGTGGCTAAGAATGGACGTCCCAGGATAACCGGGATATGACTAGTAGGATTCTGGACAGGCTGAGTATCTAGAACGTGAAATCCACTGGAAAATAAAACTTATCAACTTGGATTAGCATATCCTCAATAACACCACAAGGCACCTTAATAGATCTATCAGCTAGTTGTAGTGTTATTTTGATCGATTTCAGCTCACCAAGTCGTGGCTACTCATATACAGAATATGGCAACAAATTAACGCTCGCCCCTAAATCAAGCAATGCCTTCTCAATCTTATGATCTCCTATGACATAAGAAATGGTGGGTGCTCCTGAATCCCTAAATTTAGGAGGGGTGTTGTATTGAATCATGGAGCTGAGTTGCTCCACAAGGAAGACCTTGTGAAAATTCAGCTTACGCTTTTGAGTGCAAAAATATTTAAGAAATTTAGTGTAAGCAGGGACTTGCTGCTATCAAGCAACGGAATGTTAATTTACACTTGCTTAAACATGTCCAATATATCATTAAAGTTGTTTACTTTCTTAATTAGTGCCAGACATTGAGGAAAAGGTGCTTTAGGCACATAGGATGACACATGAGTGGTTCCTAGAGAGTTAGAGTGCTTTTGGACTTTAGATGCACTAGTATGTCTCTCCACTTCATTTTGGCCTTTTGATTTAGAATTTGATTCTTCCTTAGGCCTCTCTACTTTGTTCTCGATCTGTTTGCCGAACCTAAGGGTAATGATTGATTTGGCTTGCTCATGATATTGTTCTTGCTTTGAATTAGAGCCAATCTCATACTATCCTTTTGGATTTGCTATAGATGTGGCAGCAAGTTGACCCAACTGTACTTCCAGCTTGGTAATGGATTGCGCATTTGCATGTAAGCTTTGCTGATTAGCTTGTAAAGTTTGTTGGGTGTCTTTTTGAAATTGAAGAGAACTCTGCATAAAAAGATTGAGTGTATCTTCAAGAGATGGTTTCCTTGATTGTGAAGGAAGTTGTTCATATTGCGGAAACTGTTGAAATTGTTGACTGCCAACTTGGGGGTATGGTTGCATTAGAGGATTTCTAGATGGTCCTCCTTGTTGTGGTCCTTTTGCCTAAGAAAAATTTGGATGTCTAGCCCACCCTGGGTTGTAAGTGTCTGAGTAAGGATCATTCTCAGTTCTCTAAAAAGTATTCATAGCATACACTTGTTTAAAGAGAAATTCTAGAAATGCAACACCAGATAGACAAGACTACGTAGGATGGGCGGGACTAGAACATATGGCACATGACTCGATTTGAGTTGTTTTTGGAGGTCCATTATTTAACATCAAAGCATCAACTTTCTTTGTCAGGCCATCAATCTTGGCATAAAGATTTGGTGTGATTCCTATCTCATATATACCACCTTTCTTCTATAATTGGGGACTTCTTTCACCTCTATTTGAATAGTCCCATTGCTGAGAGTTTTCACACAAGGTTTCAAAGAAATTCCAAGATTCGATATCACTTTTGGTCATGAATGACCCTCCACTGGTGGCATCAACCATGCGATGGTTTTGGGGTGTCAGATCGTCATAGAAGTATTGAACCTATTGCCACTTCTCAAAACCATGGTGTGGACATTTAAGTAGCAAGTCCTTCCATCTTTCCCAATATTCATGAAAATGCTCACCCTCTTTTTGTGTAAAATTAGTAATTTCTCTATGAAGAGCATTAGTTTTGTGAACGGGGAAGTACTTGTTTAAGAACTTCTTAGACAGTTGGTCCCATGTAGTGATAGACCCAACTTCTAGAGAATTCAACCATGCTTTCGCCTTATCCTTCAAAGAAAAAGGAAAAAGGCACAAACGGATCGAATCAACTGAAAATTTTTGGAACCTAAAGGTAGAGCAAATGTCTAGGAATTCTTTCACATGATGATATGGATCCTCCTTATCTAAACCATAGAAGGAGGGCAACAATTGTATGACCCCAGGTTTAAGTTCAAAGTGTGCTGCCGTGGTGGCTGGCAACACTATGCATGAAGGTGCATTAAATTGGACAGGAGCTAAATAATCTCTAAGAGCTTTAATTCCATTCTCGTCCACCATTTCAAATAGAATGTTTCTCAATCTTCTATGAAATGTTCTTTCTATTTCAGGATCAAAAGGTGCTAGTTCTATGTTCAGAGATATATGTCTTATCATAAACTGAATTACTGCAATGTAGGAAGGAAAGCTAAACTAAGATGTAACCTAAGAGAAATAAAACTAGAGCTAAAAATCATAAATTCCTAAAAGCAAGATGAAACTATGTAAACAAGAATTGGAAGAAAGAACCCGGAAATGGAGATGATTGATTTCCGAAGAATTAGGAGCTCCTCCTTCACTTTGAAGACAATTTTTTTTTTCTTTTTCAGCTTCCATCCTCAATTCCTGGCGAAAATAAAGACAAATAAATTAAGTTTCTTAAAATTTATGAAATGATGCGAGAAAAATCCTAGGGCTATGAATTATGATAAGAGAGAATCCTAAATCTAATTGGACCGAAACAGTCCCCGGCAACGACACCAAAAACTTGATGCTTTATTTAAACCAACCTGATTTAAATTAATTTTAAACTTGCAAGTATACGAATCAAGTATAGACATGGTAAGTATTACGAGATCGTTCCCACGAGGACTAGTTGTCACAATTCGAATTTTATGATTCTTCTTAACTAATCCAACAAATAGTTTAGCTAATTATTAAGTAAACTAATAAAAATCAATGAAAAATAACTAAGAACAAGAAGGAAAATTCACTCAAGGAGAACACTAAGACTTTTGAATCCACCCCTAATTATCCTAACTCTTGTTTTACTTGTTGATTCACCCTAATTCAAATTGATATACATTCAACAAATAAAGCACAATCTGTGTCCTTGGTCAGGCACACAGGATGTATAAATCCCTTGAAGCACAAGGATCACATCTTTCCATCATTGTTTAGGCATGAATAGATGTAAATTTCTATTTCTTTCTCTATAGGAAAACCTATTTATGGTCAGAGACAAGCACACCTGTAATAAGATTCCAAACAACATCCACTTCTAGACTTTGGTTAAGCTCATAGATTGGAGAGGTTTGATGTTTTCATTTAAACATAATAGAGAAAGAAATAAATCAAATAATTCCAGATGAAATCAACAATCAATAAGAATCATTCAAATTAGGGGCTTCATCTCAGCCCTAGCTAAGAAGTTTAACTTGACCTAAACATGATTAAGCTAAAAAAACATAAGACAAAAGGAAGAAAAAAACTCTATTAAGAAAGTTGCTCCACGTTCCAGCCCCAGATTGAATCCCCACTCTCTCTCTGTTCTCGTTCTTTTATAGGCAAGGAGGTCGGTGGAGAGGAGTCGGTGCGTTTACGCACTCCCCTGCATAGAGTTTTTACGCATCCAAGATGGCAACATTCAAGCTCTCCTCTTCCTTTCTTTCTTTCCAGAAAGAACAACGTCCCCTAGGATGTTGTGGGTAGGCCTACACAATGGACGGTCCGGATTTTGCAATCGGACTTGCTTGGTGGGCCACAACAGCCTGCGAAACTCGGACAACATCCGGACACGAAAACAGGGCTGAACCTTGCTGCGTTGCTTGGCGGGCCCCTGATTAGTGTCAAAAGTGAGATCTACTCCGTCCACTGTACTTGTGGCGAGATTTAGGTGCGGGTAGTCGGTTTTGCCTATCCTTTGATGTGGCCCAAGGAAGTAAATCATACTGCACTGATTCAAACATTGCAAAATAGTCTTTTTGTGATTTCTGTGACTGGCATGTGTGCGTGTATGGATGAAGAAAGTCGGCATGGTTTTGACTAGTTCGATCCCCTCTATATGATGGACAACTTGGATTATTCGCATGGGTCATGATGGAGGCCCACTGCAGATCAAACGGCGCCCCTGTTTCACACTAGAAGAAACAGAAGTTTCCATTTCTGAAGAAGGAACGGGTCAAAGTCGATTTGACCCAACTTTGGTTGCAATGCACGGCGCGTGCACTTGTGCATGGTACACACACCACTCAGGTGGGGTCCACTATGATGGTTATGAGAAATCCAATCCATTCATCTATTCTTCCAACTAATTTAATGGGTCGAGCCTAAGTTTGAATCATATCCAGAGATCAAGTGGGCACAAAATCAATGGTTTATGGGATGATCTATCCGTTGGGCTACTTCAACAATGATCCGAGGGCTGAAATTTTATGTGTACGGTTAATTTATGGTCTTCAGGCCATGCATGAAGTTTCAAGCCAAAAGGATGGTGGAAACGCTATGATCTTGCATTCTGGCTGACTATCTGGCCACTTAAGCTTCAGTTTTTCGATTTTCTCAGATCTCTGGCATGTAAATCCGTCGATCTTGGTCCCCTGGGGTCCCATACATTTCCTTGGTTACTTTAAAGCGTCAAATCCACGCTTTTAGTACCCTTTTTCAGTCCACGCTCGTAAATACACCTTGCATCACAGACACAATTAAAATAGGGCATTAAACAGTATTATGTTCACAAAAGAAAATAATAACTGGGGTCTAATATGCAATATTCGACCCTCAACACAAACATAAAGGTAGGTCCCACCGTCCCACCTGTTTAAATGGTGTGGATTACCACATAAATCATGTAGGCCCCATAGGATTTGGTGACGTCACAACAGCAACTATATAGCTGGTGTGTGGCAGACCAGCCAATCCAATCCCCACCAACTAAGGAATGAACGGTGGAGATATACAACACAAATCTCATGGTGAGTCCCACCTTCCAAGGTTTGGACGGTGCAGATACCACACATACATCAAGGGCAGGTCCCACAGATGCATGGTATATATACAACACATACATCATGGGAATCCCACCGTCCAAGGGTTTGGACGGTGGATGGGATGGGTGAAACATATACATCAGGTGGGGCCACGTGGTGTGGCCCACCAGATATAATATTACATATATAATATACATATACATCAGGTGTGGTCACGTGGTGTGGCCCACCAGATATAATATATATATATATATATATATATATATATATATATATATTATACACACTTATATATATCATATATTATATATTATATTATTTATTTATTTATTTTAAATACTTACCAACGCCAATATAGATGGATGGACGGTATAGATATAAACCATACATCATTACAAGGTGGGCCCCACACGCTGCCATGATGGGGTCCACGTCAAATGGTTGGACGACCATGATATGACGCATACATCAGGTGGGTCCCACCATCCTTTACTGGACGGTGTGGACACTACATGCATCACGTGTGGATCCCACGTGGGCCACCACATGTAATAGATGAAACACAAATTATGTTGGGGTCCATAAGACCAAGCTGATATTTTGTTTTTCCTTGCATCCAGGCCTGCTACTGGACAGCAGGCTAGACGGTACACCTGGCCCATTTGACCCATGGTCTCTCTAAATGGATAGTGAGGATGTAGTGTGTCACGCCCCAAACCCAGGGACGGACAACTTCCGTGATGCCCCGAATCCGGCACTCGACTTCCATTCACCAAGTCCCGAGTTTGGAGCACCACAAGGAAGATTTTTTTTACTAATTTTTTTTTATATATACATAGTAATTCCTAAGCATGAAGATCCATGATCAAATACCAAGCAACACTCTCCAGTAAAAATCCTGATTGTTACAAGTACAATGCTTTCCAAAGGTACACAACATCAACATTGCCAAATCGAAAAATAGATGCAATGCATCGAGAAAGCAAAGTCTTCCAAGCTACTCCAGCCCTGAAAAAAAGGAAAATAGGAGGCTTAGGCAAAAAGCCTAGTGAGTACACACGTGTGTGCAGTGTGTCCTACATGTAAGCAAGATAAATATGCAACAAGGAAATCATACCACAGCCATAACCATATTACATGCATCCGTAATCACATCATCATCATCATATTGTTATGCCATAATTATACAATATCAGAAATACTGACAAGTCCATGAGTCATACAATATCAAAGTACGCAATATAAATCAGTTATGCAAATGAGGAGTTATAAAGAGCTAAATATCAGATGTCGAGGATGTAATGTAACATACAGTTCTAGATGAGTTCACGAATACCGTCAGCCATATCTAAATACTGAAACATAGTAACCTGAAATGCTAAATGTTACTAATGCAATGTAATATGTGGTGCGAATGAAATGACTATGCTGGAGTGAAGTCGGGATGATAGTACGTAGTATCGCAGACTATGGGGTCTATCACAAAGGACTTCTATCTAAACTAGTCCCATATCTAATTTCGTTAATCAGACTCAATGTGGTAAACTCCTGATCTCAGGTTAGTCGTGCGCCCCAACCAAAATCCTGGCCATTGCGAAGGTACACGTAACAAATAGTTATGCACTACCAACCCGAGTGGATCGTGAATGAATGAATGAATGAGTATGTAACTCCTGCTCAATAAGTCCATATATCAGTACAGTTCATCTTCGAGATCATCACCGGGGTTTAGTATACTCCAAATGGCACTGTCTCTCTCCTAGCAGCACAGTCCAAGTGAGCGTAAGAAACCTCACTATCCGCCTGACCAATAGTCTGCCAATACCTATCCGGCACGTCGATAGTGGACCCATTCACGAGCTGGTCAAACTCAGCCTAGTAATGTCCCCTACTCTCGGGCAGGTAAGGCCACACCCCCTCCCAACCGACTACAACACAATGGGAGACGTGGCCTACTGGTATTCGGCACTCGGGCGCTCATGTATCGACTTGGTTTCGACGTTGGGGCATCTCCTGGCCTCGGAGGTTTAGGGATTTTCACCCAGGGACATCTATGGCGCCCGTATGCTAGAACCAAATATTTTCGGTGTCCCATCTGGCCATCCAAGATATGCCTGTGGAGGCTACGGCCCTGATGTCGCTAGGGCACACAATGCAAGATGCATGAGTCATATAATCTAGTCATGCATCAATCCTATGCATACCGTGCACTCATGTGAGATAACCTCCACCTATCAGGGAGTCTCATAGCAACATGCTCAATGACATATGAAATGATCAACCACATCTCATAACAAACATGCAGATGATGTGTATGGGCATGTATCATGATGTTATGTATCATGTACTCGTAATCGGCATCGTCAATTGGAATTGGTGAGAATGGGCCTAACAAGGCCTAAGGGAAGGTCACAATATGGACATTCAATCATCATTACCCGTCAATGTGGACATTTAACCAACATTACTCCCAAGGAGTGACCCACATAAACATCAATACATACATCATGGCAAAATCACACATCACATCGGTCCTCATATACATCGCTTTGGGTCTCTCGTAAGGGCCACACATTCATCGCATTGGGCCTCACTCGTGGGCTGCATATACATCACATTGGGTCGTATCATATGGGCCTTACACATCGCTATGGGCCTCGGCACATGGGCCATGAATACACCACATCAGGCTTCACAACCCATGGGCTTCAAATACACTAGGTGGGCCCTACACATGGGTCTCAAATACATCACAATGAGCCTCATCATATGGGCCAAAAATATATCTCAATGAGCCTTGCCCATAGGCCACGAATACATGGCTACACCAATTATGATAAGTCTTATACTACAACCACTTCACACGTCACATAGTTAATGGCTCATATTTGGAGCTGGATAGTTAAGGGCCAAGAACCACGTTTCATCGTACCATTTACGGTTTAACGATTACAGCGTATAGAATCCAGGACCTTAATAGCATTAGCTTGGGTAATATAACTCTACATCACATTCGGTTAGTGTACAACTTAGTTATATGTGATACAAGTGGCGGTATCTATATCGATAAGCACAAACCTACGTCGTTGAATGGCCATCAATGCCACTTGATTTCATACGGTTAGGTGGCCTTGTACGATTTCACATTCATACAATTAGATGACTACATATACTATATATACTCCACCATTGCCTATGATTAGATGACTATATATACATCAAATACCTACATGATTAATGGACCAAACAAGTATATCACACCCTCACACCACTAGAATCTACATATTTGTTATAATTAAACATGTTTAAGGGTTTAAACACAAGTCATATGATCCTATTACTTAGGGTCGTACTCTAACCAAAGTGTCAAGTGATCAAGGGCTGTCCACGATCAGCCCATTTAAGGGATTAATCATCATTACTTAAAAAATTATAATACCAGTTTGTCATATGTTTAACACATGGAGATTAAAAACTCTTATCAAAGAGGCCTAATGGTTGGCCCAAGGCTACCACTGATGGGCCCACATGACATTCACTTAAAATGGGCCTTAACATTCTTGGACCCACAAATAAATAGAATTTACATGAGGTTAAGTCATATGTGACCCACTTAAAACTTAGGTCTACTTTAATTTTAGTACAAATCCTAAAATGATATGAGGAAGTGGATGGTCCGCATGGATTAAATAGATACCCCATGGTGGCCTTAGGTTGGATTCAATAGTTAGGTCCTTATTCTCACAACCTTGTATTATATGGTCCAATTCAGGTTGGATTGACTGATCTTTGGGACAATGCTCTAAAGGGGACCCGGTACATGGGCTAGATGGGTTGAATATCTAATACATCTTCAAGATGACCCATAACAAATTTTTTTTTTGTGATGAGAGTTTAATTTACATTATTTCATAATGTACGGCTATCTAATCATTGGATGGGCCTGATTCATGGTAATATACCGTCAAAAGGGTTGATAAAATAGATAAATAGTGACGATCTTAAATATATATCATGTCATAGCCATGGTGGATTAAGTGACATAACACTTACATCAAAGTGAGCCATACCACACACAGGTTAAGAGGTTTACCCTCCATTAAATATTCATAATCATGTGTTGGGCCCTCAGAGATGTGGTTCATAAATTCGGCCCATCCATTATGTTTATCCCTCTTGGTTGAGTGGTCAAACTAAGTTTCAGATGCATCAAAATTTTAGGTGGACCCCACAAAGTGCTTTTATATACTTGAGCTCCGAGTTATATGAACGGTTCAAAGAGATCAAAGCTACATGGGTCCCAAAGTGATGTATTTATTACATATATAGAGTTCATCTATTTTTTTATTTTTATTTATTTATTTATTTTAGAGATCATTTTATAGCATTATCCAAAAATGAATCATATCCAAAGATTATCTGGACCTCACCACAAACAGTAGTAGAGATAATGATTTCACCGTTAAACAATTTACAGGGCCCACCTTAATATTTATTTTTCCATCCAATTTGTTCATAAGGTCACAAAGACCAAAATTAAAAAACTAATTACATATTGGTCCAAAACTTCTATGACCCAAAAAGGGTTCCAATGGTAGACGTTCAATCCCTGGTGCTTTTGTAGTGTGGCCCACTTGATAGTTATATCTATCTTTTTTTTTCTTAAGCCTTAGGACAAGCTCACCAAATGGTTGGATGGTTTAGATATAACATATACCACATGATCAGACCCATAAAATTGCTGATTTATTCAGCTTCATCAATTTATTTTTATTTTTATTTTTTTGATGGTGTGGGCCACCTGAATTCCGTGTACGGCTGAATTTTGAGGGTGACCTATTTTTTAAAGGGGACCCATCGAATGCACGGTGCTGATGTTCGACATACATCAAGGTGGGGCCCGTGGTGGGGCCCACTTTCTTCCAGCGTCAGCAGCAGACGCTGCTTGCTGCAGCGTCAGACCCTGGCAGCAGTGCTATTTTTTGTTTTATTTTTTTTGTTTTTCATATATGGGGCCCACAACAGGACGATCCAGTCCATCTGTTGTGTGTGTCCCATGTGGTGGAGCGTTCAGTCCAAGTTTCAAATGCATAAAAGTTTCAATTGGGCCCCAACAAGTACTTTTATATGTTTTAGCATGTCTTCACATGATTTTTAATGGTGTGGCCTACCAGAGAACTGGGTTGGCTTCATTTTTTGGCTCAACGCCTAAAATGATATGAAAAATTGAATGGATGGCGTGGATTTAATATATACATCATGGGTGGGGTCCGCTGTGGACCCACACCTCTTCCCTTCTTTTTCTTTCAAACGGCGGCAGGCATCTGGATGCCTGCCTTCTTTTCTTCTTCTTTTTTTTTTTCCTGTGATGTGCATACATGTGTGCATGTGTGAGTGTGTGGCTAACCAAATTTCCATACTTGGACAGTTTGGATGGCCACAAAAATTTGGTGGGGCCCACTATCAATGGGTCCCACATAAAGCCTATAATAAATTATTATTATTTATTATTATTATTTTTTTCCAGGCATCCATACCATTAATCACATCATTATCATCATATCATCACAAGTATTAATTTTATTTTATTTTTTTTATATGTACTCTCTTATATATCCACACCATTGATCACATCATTATCCACAAATCATTTACACTAATAATCATACAAATAATTAAAAAAAAGTAAACCAAGAGTGGAGTGGGTGTACTCACCTTGATGAATTAGATGGATGGTTGAGATGTAATTAATGGTTGAGATAGATGGGAGGGATGGGATTGATGGAGTTGATGGCCCACCAAGATCACTCCTCTCTCTCTCCTATGGAAAATGGTGAAATGCTAAGGGATGGAGGGGTATTTATAAAGAAATGGATAAAATTTTAGTTAAGTTAAGCTACTGTGATTAATATTAGCTTAGGCTAGGATTATGGTAATTAATTCATGCTTTGTAATTAATGTTGGATTACAGGAGTATGGGATGACATGGTGTGATGATGTCATGCATGAGGTGTGGCATGGAAGAGAGTTGACTTTTCATGCACATGAGAGAGAAGAGGTATGGGTGTGTGACATCACACACATGGGTAGAGATTCTCTCACTCATGTGTGGCATGTACATGTGTGTATGACATGTGTTGTGCACATGTGTGAAATGAGATACATGGTGTCATGCGCACATGATACACTTATTATTTTTCATGGTGTATCTCACTAACGGAGTATCATACCGACGCACGGGTGGTACCTCCACGATCGCGGTGATGGGGCGATCAATATGAGATAGGTTTCGAGGTCTTAGGGTTCCGATCAGTTAGGATGTACTATGAACGTCCAATCCAGGTCTAGCTAAGGGCATCGATCATCATGCACATATGCATGGAAAATAGTACCAAATGGACCAGGTGTTACATAGTGTACATATAACAAGGTGGGGTCCATGTGAGTGGGCCACCCCACAATCAACGAGATCAAGCTAATATTTGTGTTTTTCCTGCAATCAGGTCCGTCCAAACAGACTATCGGGTGGGCCCACTCAGTGGACGGTATGGATAAAATACATTCATCACAATGGGTACATGATCGGTGTGGATCTAGTAGGTCACGCCCATCACGAGAGAGAGAGAGAGAGAGAGAGAGAGAGAGAGAGACTAGTGAGAAGGGGAGGGACCCCGCCAATATGGGCCCTCCCTATACAATGCATACATCGAGATGGGTCCCACCATATGTGGGCCTCAAATCATCAAAATCAATAAATAAAATCACCCACCATTAGATCTCCTCTTCCTTTTTCCACTACTGCATGCTAGAGCTCCAATGGATGGACTTTAACGGTTGAGATCGATCATGGAGGGTGGGATTAGATGGTAAGAAGGTGGGCCACACCTAGCTCTTTCTCATGGAGAGCTTGGACGTCCACCTCTCATGGTTGCTTGGGAGAACGAGTTTCAAATGACAGAGAGAGAGAGAGGAGTGATGGATGGATGGAGTGGGTGTTGTAAAAAATGAGAATGGGAAGTATGGGTTGGTTTGAATTTGGTGTAAATGTTGAATGGGTGGGGAGAGGAGTATTGACTTAGGGAAAAGAGGGAATGGGTGCATGTACTTGGGATAGGGTGAGGTGGCCTTGGGGTATGAAGGGTGTAATTGACTTGATTGATGTGACGGGTCGTAGAGATTCTCTCAAAATTCACAATGCGCGGCGTTTCTTTGGAATGAACGTGGGCCCATATCTCCTGGTCTGGGTATCGCATCGGCACGTGAGACGCGGTGTTGGAACCGCGACGATGGTGCGGTCACTAGGGTATAAGTTTCAGGTCGAGCCGACTCTGGAATGCGGGATACGACTCAGGATCGCGTGCAAATGCCGGTTACAGATAGCGGGTCGTCAGAATTCGACCGGGAGGACCACAGAAATCTACGAAATGGTACGGGTTAGGATACGGGTCTCACAATGGCTTTCAGTCTATTTTTCATTTTTTTATCTATTCAAACCTTCCACTTGAACATGATGGATAAATTCCCTAGGATTGGTTCCTAACATTCTCAATAATAATCAAATTATCAATTCAATATCAAACCTAAACTCTAATGTGTAAGATAGATGTGACATGTGAATACATGACTTAATCAATGTTTATAAAAATTTTAAATTTTTAGTGAGACTCACAATCTTAGCATTAACATCATCATCTTCCTTAAGGACTTATATTTCCCCTTTTTTTAGGTGTAGGCTTATCATTACTTGATTTGTTAGTGGTGTCCCATGATTGTGCATTTTCAACTAACCTCTCAAAGTAGTCTCATGCCTCTTCGGGATCTTTAGTTATGAACTCACCATCGCACATCATCTCGACAAATTGGTGTATAATTGAGTTCAGCCCATCATAGAAAAAACTAATTACTCATCAAATTTTGTAACCATAAGGTGGACATGCGAGTAAGAGTTCCTTGAATCTCTCATGACATGGAAAAAATGTCTCATCCTCTTTTCGAGATAAATTCATGATAACACACCTTAATGAATTCATCTTATGTACTAGGAATAACTTTTTTTAGGAACTCTCTGGTCATCTCAAGCCATGTGCATATAGATCTTGGTTTGAGAGAATGAAGCCATGAGTTGGCTCTGTCCTTTAGAGAGAAGGAAAATAACTTACGTCCAATTATGGCATGGGAGACATTATTGTAATTCAAGGTTACTAGAATCTCATCTAACTCCTTTAGACGTAGATATTGACTTTCTGAATCAAGTCCATGAAATTTTTAGGAAGGAGTTGGATTACTCCCAGTTTGAAATCTAGATTACATACATTAACCGAGAAAATCATGCAAGACAATGTGATTGTTCTTGATAGTTGTAAGCGATCTCTCGAAGTTCTAATCAGAGGAATGTAGTGTTCCTCTTTCCCATTATGCACCATCCTAGCCAGTGGCCTATTAGGATTAACATCGACATTCTCATCAAAGTGTACCTCATGCTCAACCATGTTTAGAGAATTTACAGCCATGGTTTTGGATGGCAAGGGAGTACTTAGATATTTTCTAGTTTGACGGTGGGCAAAGAGCCCATTGACTAAACCCCCTTCACTTAGAAGTCGTTGTGCGTGGTCCTTTAGCCACATGGGCATGAACCATACATAGAAAAACTAATTCGAAACATCAACCTAAGAAAAATAAAATCCTACAGTGAAAATAAAAAATCCTACAAGAAGTAGAATAAACTAGAAGCAATTATCAGAAGAAAGGAATGGAGTTACCGGTATATAAGAATTAGGATTAAGGATGCTACAAAACATAAAACAAAACACTGTTAGTAGAAAAGAATCTATAGAGTAAAATTAGAAGTTCTAGAATTAAACTCTGAAAAAACCCTGGGTTAGAAGTAAAAGACAAAAACCTAATCTAACCTTTAGTATTCTCAGTGCAATTCCCAGGCAATGGCACCAAAAACTTGATTGCAATCCTAAGTGTAGGATTGCGCTGTAGTAATAAACTCGACAAGAGCGAGGTTAATCCTTAGGGTATTAGTGAGAACACAGTGAAAGATAATGATTTTCTAAATTTTTAATCTAGTGAAAAAGTAATTAAAAGCATTTAATAATTAATAAAAGCAACTAAGGATCCAAGAATCCTCAATTAATGAATTCTGAACTTAATTCACTTTCTCCAGTTGATAACTCAACTAGAACCGGATTCCAATTTGTTCTAGTCGGAAGATAACGTAGTAGAATCAATCACAACTTCAAACATAGATTATAATCATGATAGGTTTAATCTCTTATAAAGATTTAGGCAATCAATTGTAGGGAATCAAAATCATCTAATATATTCGGAAGCCACAATAGATCAATCAATTTTACAGATTTATTCCTTCTCCAATCTAGGAATTCCATCTCGTCCAATCACAATACAACATAAAAAACAAATAACTTTCATTAAAAACAAATTAAATTTAAAAAATTCATTCAAAAGGTTCACCCCATAGACTTAACTAAGAGATTAGAACATCATAGGCATGATTGAACTAAACTCATAAAGAGAAACATAAAAATCAAACCATAACTCAAAGTTTAGATGGAAGAATAGGCTTGGAAAAGCTTCTTCTTCTCAATCTCCCACTTCTAAACCCTTGAAAGGTGCCTAAACTCATTCTAGATACTCTTATTTATAGTTTTGGATAGCCAAGTTTTGCAGTACTGCCTCACAAAAGTTACAAACCAACTTTGTATTTATGCAGTCGCATGCACCGTCGATGGCATTGAGCTTGTAATACCCCGACTTTTCAGGACCCAAGTATATGACCCGTGTCCCAAAAACTCGAGTGTTAACTTTAAAAGATGGTCAAATTTGAGTGTACATTTTTTTTCTTCATTCAGAGTAAGCAGATGAGCGTAGTATGGACAAATCGATATAAAGGAAAATTTCATCATCATTTAAATATACAAGAAGTTGCCCATGATGACTTATACAAGCTATTGTCTCCAAAATTAACAAATAAAAGAATTACATAATCTAATATATGAGAAATAGTAGAATGCAAGTAAATTTGAGCCGCAAGACCCCTCAGCTTCTCAAGGTAGATACAGTCATGTAACCCTGATACTTGAACCCAACTCCTCATCAACCCAAACTTGAAAATCACTTAAGCCACCTGTGCTACCTATACAGTTATATTTATTTGATGGATGAGTGGCCAACTCAGTGTGAATTCCCTTCAAGATTACACACCGCTGCATTAGGTAAGCATAGTTATAAAGTAAAGCATACAAAACAATACACGATGCAGGTCTTATTAAATGAATGGATGCATGAAATATGCAATCATCGTCCTGGGGATGCTCATTCGTATAGACAGTGGGCTCGTCACCCATGCAATCATCGACCTGAGAAAATCATCCAGTCGTACAAATACGTACATTTCGTACGATAGCAATGGATGCTGGTCTGTGCCATGTATGTATGATTAGCCAAACCATTATTAGTCTATTTACAATCAACAGGTTTAATAAGCTCAAAGGTCACTGCGGGGAGCTCAGAGCCCAGGCGACAGCTCACGCATTAGTATCCCATGACCACCACCCCCGACTCATGAGACTAACATCTTAGGATGTTTAATGGAAACCCATCAACTAGTGGCCAATCATATTATAGTATATCGGGCTTACCATCACATGGTTATACAAAATAAAACATCAAACCCATCTAGGGTAAGTACCAAAACAAAACCATGTAGGGCAAATATCAAATTATGCCATATAGGGCAAATATAAAAAATATGCCATATAAGGTTGACATCAAAACCATGCGATAAAGACCATCCTTAAAAACCATTGGACACACCAACCATGGATGGTAAGCCCACATCAATGGTCAATTTAAACCACCATTCAATAACCATTAAGCTGAAGGTCCATTATAAGTACAACCAATCGGGTTACATCCTAAGTATGGGTGTACATTTATAGGTGGGAGTTTTCCACTAATATACCAGTTTAAGTTCCATAAGCAATCCACAAATAATCCACAAGCATGAATAAATATGTAGGATAAACATTAAGCATGTAACATAACAATTCAATTCCAACAGTTAACCCATGTGATTATGAAATGGAGATATCAATTATAAATTAAAATAAAAACTTAACTTAAGCTAATGGCAAAATGGAAAGCTCAAGAGGAAGAATCATCACCTGATGAACAGAATAACCTTCTGGTGTCGCTAAGAGCTCATGCCCTTAGAATTGAATCCTATCATGAATTGCAACGTAGTTCGTGAGATCAATGTTCTACCAAGCGTCTATGGTCAAGATTTATATAACCTAGGGTTTGGATTATTTTAGGGTTTTAATATAGAATTAGGGCTTCATCCTAGGGTTTAGTCCTAAACTTAGATTCTAGGATTTAAATCCTAATTTATTATTAATATTGTTATTATTATTATTATTATGGTACAATGGATTGAATAATATCCATAATAGGAATATTAATCCATCAATATTAATAATGATGGTTCATAAGTTCACGTTTGAATGTACCAACATTATTTAACATTTTTATAATGACTAATAATCTCTCAAGTAATAATAATAGGATATTTTCTAATGATAATACAATAAGGATTAACTAATAATTATATTAACAAGTATTTGACTAATCCCATAAGGAAGATGATAATATTTGTTAATGATAATAATCATAACTATTCATAATGAATCTAGTCATGATAACACTACAAGAAAAACGGGCAAAGGCTACGGCTAAAAATCGTAGTAAAAGCCCTTTTACTACGGATATGATCCGTAGCACGTCTGTCGCTATTGGTGGGGTGGCTAAAGGTATAGCTACAGATCATATCTGTAGCAATAGATACTAATAGCTATAGATTATATCCGTAGCCATAGATACCAATAGCTACGGATTATATCTATAGCCATAGATACCAACAACTACCGACAATATCCGTAGCAATAGATACTAACATCTATGGATTATATCCGTAGCAATAGATACTGATAGCTACAGATTATATCTGTAGCAATAAATACCAATAGCTATGAATTATATTTGTAGCAATAGATAACAATAGTTACGGACAATATCCGTAGCAATAGATACCAATAGCTACGAACGAAATCCATAGCTATAACTACAGATTATATTCGCAACTATTTTAAAAAAAAAAATTTGTAATAATACGACCTGTTTCCATTGTAAGAACCTGCTGTGATTGATAACTCATCTAAGCTTAATGCTGATAGAAATAATACATAAAATGAAATATATAAAAAAACGATGCATTTATTACAAATAGCAATCAAATCATATAATGCATCCTACAATCACATTTCTAAATAAACAATACTTCACTTTCCTCAACTTATCATAAGAATTACAATTAAGACATGCCCTCATGTGCAAGAAACAAATACACTCCAACACAGTAAACACCCTCCATATGCATTCAATAATGATCACGTTTTTACAGAATTTTCTTCCTTCAGACGGTCAATTTCAACAAATGTAAAAGACAAAGCTTCTTCTTTCCTTGAAACTGCAGATGTAACTTCTGTGGACTTTGACACAAGATCACTTTCAAGTTCTGAAACCCTTCCCTTGAGAAAATGAATTTCATCTTCCACTAACTTCTTAAGCTTGTTAGCCTATATAAAACAACATTTGTAGACACAATCAAATAAGCATGCCTTTGTACACATCTCTAAAGGAAGAAAGACAAAAAAAAAACTTATATATGAAGAAATCAAAAATGTACCTCCAAATCTTCTAAACTATGGAAAAATTTAACATGAGTAATGTGTTCAAACCTAGGATGGACTTTTAAACTCAAAAACTAGGTTTAGGTTAAGGTTATAGGTTTAAGTTTAGGTTTAGGTTTAGGTTTAGGTTTTAGTTTTAGGTTAAGCTTATAGGTTTAGGTTATAGGTTTAGGTTATGTTTAGGTTATAGGTTATAGCTTTAAGGAATTGAGAATAGGTTAAGGTTTAGGTTTAAGAAATCGGGTTCAGGTTCAGGATTGGGTTTATGTTTGGGTTTTCAAGTTTAAGTTTAGGTTTAGGTTAGGGAGTTGAGATTAGGATTAGGTGTAGGTTTAGGTTTAGGTTAGGGAGTTGAGATTAGGATTAGGTATAGGTTTAGGTTTAGGGATTTGAGAATACATTTAGGTTTTAGGTTTAGGTTTAGGTTTTAGGTTATAGGTTTAGGTTTAAGTTTTAGGTTTGGGTTTAGGTTAAGGTTAGGTTATAGGTTATAAGTTTAGGTTATAGGTTAAGGTTTAGGTTATAGGTTTAGGTTTAGGTTATTGGTTATAGGTTATAGGTTAAAGCTTTAGGGAATTGAGAATAGGTTAAGGTTTAGGTTTAGGAAATTGGGTTCGGGTTTGAGATCGGGTTTGGTTTGGGTTTTCAAGTTTAGGTTTAGGTTAAGGAGTTGAGATTAGGATTAGGTGTAGGTTTAGGTTTAGGTTTAATGATTTGAGAATACATTTAGGTTTTAGGTTTAGGTTTAGGTTTTAGGTTTAGGTTAAGGTTATAGGTTTAGGTGTAGGTTATAGGTTATAGGTTATAGCTTTAGGGAATTGAGAATAGGTTAAGGTTTAGGTTTAGGAAATCAGGTTCGGGTTCAAGATCTGGGGGTTTAGGTTTAGGTTTTCAAGTTTAGGTTTAGGTTTAGGTTAGGGAGTTGAGATTAAGATTAAGTGTAGGTTTAGGTTTAGGGATTTGAGAATACATTTAGGTTTTAGGTTTAGGTTTGGGTTTTAGGTTTTAGGTTTAGCTTTAAGTTTTAGGTTTAGGTTAAGGTTGGGTTATCGGTTATAAGTTTAGGTTATAGGTTATAGGTTATAGGTTAAGGTTTAGGTTATAGGTTTTGGTTTAGGTTAAGGTTATAGGTTTAGGTTTAGGTTTAGGTTATGGTTATAGGTTATAGGATATAGATTAAAGCTTTAGGGAATTGAGAATAGGTTAAGGTTTAGGTTTAGGAAATTGGGTTCGGGTTTAAGATCGGTTTTAGTTTACATTTTCAAGTTTAGGTTTAGGTTAAGGAGTTGAGATTAGGATTAGGTGTAGGTTTAGGTTTAAGGATTTGAGAATACAATTAGGTTTTAGGTTTAGGTTTAGGTTTTAGGTTTAGGTTAAGGTTATAGGTTTAGGTTAGGTTTAGGTGTAGGTTATAGGTTAGAGGTTATAAGTTATAGGTTATAGCTTTAGGGAATTGGGAATAGGTTAAGGTTTAGGTTTAGGAAATCAGGTTTGGGTTTGGGATCGGGTTTATGTTTGGGTTTTCAAGTTTAGGTTTAGGTTTAGGTTAGGGAGTTGAGATTAGGATTAGGTGTAGGTTTAGGTTTACAGATTTGAGAAGACATTTAGGTTTTAGGTTTAGGCTTAGGTTTTAGGTTATAGGTTTAGGTTTAGGTTTAGGCTTAGGTTTTAGGTTTTAGGTTTAGGTTTAGGTTTTAGGTTTAGGTTAAGGTTAGGTTATCGGTTATAAGTTTAAGTTATAGGTTATAGGTTTTGGTTTAGGTTAAGGTTATAGGTTTAGGTTTAGGTTAAGGTTTAGGTTTAGGATATAGGTTTTGGTTAAGGTTTAGGTTTAGGAAGTCAGGTTCAGGTTTGAGATCAGGTTTAGCTTGGGTTTTCAAGTTTAGGTTTAGGTTAAGGAGTTGAGATTAGGACTAGGTGTATGTTTAGGTTTAAGGATTTGATAATACATTTAGGTTTTAGGTTTAGGTTTAGGTTTTAAGTTTAGGTTAAGGTTATAGGTTTATGTTAGGTTTAGGTGTAGGTTATAGGTTATAGGTTATAGGTTATAGCTTTAGGGAATTGAGAATAGGTTAAGGTTTAGGTTTAGGAAATCAAGTTCGGGTTTGAGATCGGGTTTAGGATTGGGTTTTCAAGTTTAGGTTTAGGTTTAGGTTAGGGAGTTAAGATTAGGATTAGGTGTAGGTTTAGGTTTAGGGATTTGAGAATAGATTTAGGTTTTAAGTTTAGGTTTAGGTTTTAGTTTATAGGTTTAGGTTATAGGTTTAGGTTTAGGTTTTAGGTTTAGGTTAAGGTTAGGTTATAAGTTATTAGTTTAGGTTATAGGTTATAGGTTATAGGTTTATGTTATAGGTTAAGGTTATAGGTTTTGGTTTAGGTTTAGTTTAGGTTTTGGGTTTAGGTTAGGTTTAGGTTATAGGTTTAGGTTAGGTTTAGGTTTAGGTTAGGTTTAGGTTTAGGTTATAAGTTACCGGTTATAGCTTTAGGGAATTGAGAATAGGTTAAGGTTTAGGTTTAGGAAATCGGGTTCGGGTTCGGGATTGGGTTTAGGTTTGGGTTTTCAAGTTTAGGTTTAGGTTAAGAAGTTGAGATTAGAATTAAGTGTAGGTTTAGGTTTAGGGATTTGAGAATACATTTAGATTTTAGGTTTAGGTTAAGGTTGTAGGTTTATGTATAGGTTTAGGTTAGGTTTAGGTTTAGGTTATAGGTTATAAGTTATAAGTTATAACTTTAGGGAATTGAGAATAGGTTAAGGTTTAGGTTTAGGAAATCGGGTTTGGGTTGGGGATCGGGTTTAAGATCGGGTTTAGGTAGTAGTTTAGGTTTAGGTTATAGGTTATAGGTTTAGGTTATAGGTTTAGGTTTAGGTTTAGGTTAGGTTATAGGTTGTAGGTTTAGGTTTAGGTTATAAGTTATAGCTTATAGGTTAAAGGTTAAAGTTTAGGTTATAGGTTAACGTTTAGTTTTAGGTTATAGGTTTAGGGTGTGGTTTAGGTTAAGGGTGTGGTCCTTACAAATACAGATATAAACACGGTCTGTCCAAATGGTCAGGCCCCTCCAATGCTGTCCATAGGAAATGGACAACTTCATCATGGTCATAACAGTGGTTCCTACCTTCCAAGGACCCTCGCTCAACATCTAGATAGCTCTGACGCACACCCATATTGTTGTCCATAGAAAATGGACAGCTTCATCATGGTCATAATAGCAGTTCCCACCTTCTAGGGAGCCCCACTCAACATCTGAATAGCTTCGACGCATATCTGGATCTACTTCATCAATTTCGAGATATTATATAAACATGGGCCTGTCCAAATGGTTAGGCCACTTCATCAATGAATCATATAGTATGAAGGAAAGAAGACTCACCAATTTAGCAAGCAAAGAGAGAAAGTGTGAGTGCTTGGAATGTCGCCCTTTCTTTGCCTAATGGATGCATATTCCACGATGCAATCTGAGAATGAGTAAGTTTTTTAGTTTCTCCGACAATGCATATGGGCACAGATTTACAAATAAATAAAATAATAAATAAAATTTAAATCTGCCTTCTAAATTGTACTTATCGATAGTTGGAATTGTGGTAACAATCTCCCCCAGCTTGAGCTTGAGTCTGTTTTCTATTACAATTAGTGAAATCAATACGAACTTAGAACAATAGGTACCAGGTCTTTAGTCTAGGGGTGATCCACAATAAAAGGTACCATTTACCATGAACTAAAACCATATATTATTCATACCTTAGTTGGACTTACTACAAGGGTAATCTTTCAATGATGGTCCACTGCTTCTGATAATTACTACAGGGGTAAGAAAATAACAAATAGTAATACTCATGAGATGACATATGTACAAATAGTGACAAGACTAGCTAGTAATGACAGGAAGTTAAGACATCAAATTATTTATGAAGAACATGAAAACAAAGATAAAATAAATAGTTAAAAACTTTGCCATTTCAGTATTGAACCTTGTAGTGGCAACATTGATCTGTGGGGCTAAAAATACATTAGCCTGCATATAAAAATTTCAAGTTAGTTGGGCCTTTGAGGTCCTCAAATGATAGTAGAAGAAGCCAGAAAACTATTAAAATTAACCATCAAGGATTTTAAAAATCTCTCTCAGAAAATGAAGGAAAGTACACAACTCACCTTGATGCCCATTCTCCCTCCTCCTTTACCCAGGCTTAGGACCGGCAATGCAAGGAGTTGCATTGACGGAGTTAAAAAGGGGCATAGGCTCTATTTGGTTTGTTACGACCAAACGGAGTCTAATATGTTTAAATATAGAGTATAAAATTCATTCAAAATTACAAAACCCAAACCAAACAACATATAGAGTAAGCAAAAAAAAAAAAAAAAAAAAAAACAAGTGAAACATCAATATAAAGTAACTAAAAACCAAACTAAGTTCTGAGTTCATCAATATAAAGTAACTAAAGTGCCAAATTAGTTCAAAATTAACCAAAAAAATAAGTGAAACATCATATAAAGTAACTAAAAAAAGCATCCACACCAAGTTCAATTATAGAGTACTAAATTTGTTCAAATTATTGAAATATCAAAGATTCCTTCCCCCATTGCACAAGTGATCCTGGACTAGCATCTCCAAGTGTAGATGCGAACCCATCTTCTTTCCACAAATGAGTGTCTGGATGTATAATCTCAATTAGGGTAATAACAAAAGCTCCCTCCTCCAATGGTTTGCAATGGACAACTGCATTTGGATTAACTTCATGTACTTGACCACGAGCAACTACATCACCATTGCCCTAACCAAGCAAGTCGCAGCTCTTACCGATATATATAATATCCGGCTACATGTACATATATAAAATGGCATTCGTATTGTTATCGTTTATAAAATAATTGTAAGTTCAATATAGTAGCAAATTTACACTTGCATACTGACGATGCCTGAGCAGATTTAGCAATTGTTGGTGATGAGAGGTTTTGAGTAGATTATGCATGTTGCTGCATCTCCATCCATGCCTCCATCTTGGCCAATGATTTCTTTATATCAAATATCTCCTACACTAGGCTATCTCTTTCTTTTATCAAATTCTCTACCTTTGAACGGGCAGGGGCTGACATCTTCAGTCCTGTCTTGGTTATTGAGCAACCTAGACCCCGCATTCGCCCTCTACTGTCAGAACCAACCAACTATAAAACATTACAAATCAAGTTATTAGAAAATTCATAATTACCATGAATTTCACTGTAATTTTTAAATTTTATTATTACCTGTGTGAGGGCATCGTCAACGTTGGTAATCTTAGAAGAAGGATTGCTAGAATAAAGCTCATCTAATTTTTCCTGTGAGAAAATACAAATGGATGTAAAATAATTCAAAGTTATACATTGGCATCTCATAAAGGTACTAGTTAGTGGTAGAAGGGGATGTACTTACAATAAGGTCAGGATACTGGACAACTTTGTCCTTGCTTGTATGGGCTCTTAAGTAAACATCACGTCTACCTATCTCGGCATCAGAGGTAAGATTCCTCTCCTTCGCCTTTGACACATTACATATTAATGGAGTTAAATGAGTGATAATTCAAAAGTAAATTCAATATTAAACTATAATACCTATATTTATAAATAAATAATGCATACCATCTGATGGTGAATAATAGCCATGCTGTTCCTCCCAAGACACGCAAGTCCTTTTAGCTTGGATCAATTGACTTTATTCCTTTCGCTTGCTCTCTTGAATTCCTTAGTGCTATGTTGATTCGCAAAGACTAACCAATCCTCCATAGGGATACCTGGGGGTGGAAGGACTATTTCTCACAACTGCAGGATCCTTGTCTTTAATATATTTTGCAGTCAACCTTTTCTTGTAATTCCGCCATGTTTTCTTGATGCGTTTTGTTATGTATGTAAGACTCACATCCCAACTTTGACCCTCAAACTCATAAGCCCGTGACAATGACTCTATGATCATTTAAATGTGTGCATGAGGCACCTGGCAAAAGTCCTGGTATATGATCGGGATATGAGTATGGGTGAGGATATCGATATGCGATACAAATTACTTTTGTTCAGGACAATCCTCATTCAATTGCTCGAATTCATTTGTCTTTAAGACTTTTTTCCTGTCAGGTTGCTTATGTAAAAAAGCACCCCTAATAGGACCTCTCTTTCTAGACAAAGAAGAAGAAGTTGGCACAACAACATAAAGGAGAACTATCATATACACATTGTTAATTACCGCTAATATATAAGAAAATTGAAATTTACATATCCAATTAAGGAGAACTATCATATTATCTTTGGTCTTGCTTGCATTTGTAGTCTCAGTCAAGTGCACACCCAATGCCTCTAGTTGTGAATCCATGTGCCTGTTTAAATTCAAATAAAATAAAATAAAATAAAAACACTAATGATTAATACAATAATTTGGATAAAAGATAAAGTACAAAAAATTCACTACATTATCCATACCTTGATTGGATTTCCTCCAATAAATATCATATTGTTACATGCTTAGAAAATATAAATAATTTAAGAGATTCTCCTTGGTCGCTTTCTTTTCTTTGTTTTCTCGACTACAACACTAATGTCTTCAGGTTCATTGAATATCAACTCATCAACAATTGCTAATGAGGTGAGATTAGGTCCTGCATTGACATTAGCTACATCCTTAAATTGTTCCGATAAATGACATGTCTCTTCTTTGATAAAAATCTTTTTTGGAACCTCTAATACCACATGCCATTCAGGGATTTTTTGGATCTCTGGAGTAGAAAACTTACGTGGCATGCTACGCAAGAATGAATGGCTTGTCACCCAATTTGTCAGAACTGTAAAGACTGGACAAATTAACTAATCTCAGATTCGCTTAGACATCAAAAGAAAGACCATGATGCATCACCTTTACCCAATCACACTTAAATAAGATGGGCTTGTACCCTGTTCTATAATCTAATTGGATAATTTTATGAAGGACTCCGTAGTAAGGTTGATTTTCATCCACTGTATTCATATCCTTAGCACTAGATTGGAAGATGGTCATACCCTCTGTCATAACCCCACTATTTTAATTCATTTTATTCTCCTCATAGTCTTTAGTGACAAAGAGAAAACCATTAATACAATACTTATTATATTGAGTACAAAAAGCTAGAGGTCCTCTCACTATATCTTTAAATTTTTTATAGTCAGATTCGCTAAACTCTGGTTGCCTCTTCAACCAAGGTATGAATTCATCCTCGCTAAGCACCCTGTTGATCCTCCTGTAACATCGCCACAAGAAATCTTTGTGCTTCCTGCGTGTTATTTGATACCATTATTATATTGAAATTGCAGTAAAGAAGATATATACAAATGAGCTAATTGTGCATACCCTTCCCACACATCATAGCTAGGATGACTCTTCAGTACCCATGTACTAGCCTGTTCGTATTCGATACCTACTAGGATAACACTTTGACTTGAACCTATTAGACCAACATCGTCATCATTGTTACCGTCATCAACAACATCTAGCAACTTTTGTAGTCCTAAAATGACTCCAACAAACCGTTTTTCCAATTTTTCCAAGAGGTTTGTTTTTTATTTTCCTCTGTATTGGTTGCAATATATAATTGTCTCCTCTTGGATATATTGTTCTACAATGCAACCCTCAGGTCGCGTCTTGTTACGGACATAGGCCTTGAATGTCTTCATGAACCTGACAAAGATAATGATACATTACAAATACATACAACCGTAGATGTTAAGCCGAATTATTCTTACTAAACTTATAGTGTACCTTTCGAATGGATACATCCATCGATAGTATACAGGATCACATATGCGAGCCTCATAAGCCAAGTGGATCTACAGATGCATCATCACGACAAATATAGTGGAGGGCATATAATCTCAAGCTGACATAATGTCCTAGCCATACCCCTCTCAAGAGTGAGGAGCGTTTGAACGTCTACTGTTGTCGAGCACAAGGCATTAAAGAAGGTGCAAAAGCTTGTAATTATAGGACGAATGACCTTCCTATCCCTGAATGCATGCTAGATGAGAACTAGGAGCAAATGTTGCATCAACACATGGTAAGAATGAGACTTCATTCCCTTTAAATCCACGTAATCTCCCTTTATGATGGTCTTCTAATTCGCACTAAAACCGATTGAAACACACGGGTCGTGCAAAGTCTGGATGAAAAGCTTTTTCTCTTTTTTTCTTAAACAAAAAGGACCTTGTTTCTAAATCATCTTGTCATTGCTCTTTTTTAGCCATAGATGCTTCTGAATTCCCAACCGTTTCAGGTCCTTGCGCGCATTAGCATCATCCTTGCTCTTGTCAGGTGTGTTCAACAACAAGGCAATAAGGATTTCACATATATTTTTCTCGACATGCATAACATCAAGGTTGTGCGTAACATCAAGGTTGCGACATACCGGAATGTCTTTCCAATTCTCCAGATCAAATAATGTAGACTGTTTGAAGAACCACGGTGATCCACGGTGATTCAACATCACCCGTTAGCTCTTGTCGGCCTCCATCAATACCCCTCATATTCCTCTTCTCAGTCTTCCCCCATTGCATATGTAGGTTCGCAGTCTGTCTTTCGACCTCAATCTATCTAGATAAATGGGTTGATGTCGTATCTCCATCTTCTTATTAAATGTGCCAGCACTTGTGTCCTTCCTTGCCTGGTCTAACATTGGCAACCATCGTTTGTGACCTATATAAACATGTTTTTTTTCTATATTAGAGTTGCAAGGAATCTATGTTGGGACCACATACAGGACAACCATACTTATCCTTAGTCTTATAATCAGAAACATTACCATATACTGGAAAGTCGTGGATTGTCCAGAGAAAAAACGGCACGTATCTTAAATTTATTTTTATGATATGTGTCAAGCGTCGTGACCCCTTTATGCCATAAGTCTTACAATTCATCAATCAATGGTCATAAATAAACATCAATATCCTTTCCGGGTTGTTGTGGTCCCTCAATGAGCAAAGTTAACATAGTAAGCTGAGGTTTCATGCAAAGCTTTGGTGGAACGTTGTATGTCACACACATAATGGGCCATGAACTATAAGCTATAGTCAAAGCACCAAATGGGTTAAACCCATCTGTAGCCAGGCCTAATCGAACATTGCAAGGCTCAGTTGAAAAGTCCATATACTTCTCATCGAGAATCTTCAATGCAATAGAATCAGCCGGATACTCCATCTTTTCAGGTTGCAATTTTCTGGTTGAGTGCCAGGACATTTCTTTCGCTAACCATGGCACACTGAACATTCTTTGTAGCCTTGGTGTTAATGGAAAATACCTTAACACCTTGACATGTACATGAGATTATTTTTTCTCAACATTCATTTCTATCTTGAACCTAGGGGTTTTACAAGTTGGACAACTGATTTTCATCTCATTCTCTTCTAGTACAAGATATAGTCATTTGGACAAGCATGGATCTTCACATAATCAAGATCCAACTTTGTAATGATCTTCTTCACTTGGTAGGTATTAGTAGGGGCCTTGTTACTGAAAGGTAACACCTTCTTTAGTAGTTGAAGGAGCTTTATAAAGCTTTTTTCGCTCCATCCATGGTTCACCTTTAATTTGAAAAGTTGTACAATAAAAGTCAGCACGGTGAAATCTTGGACCCCTGGGTATAGCTCAGTCATTGCGTCTCGTAGATTTTCTCCAAACTCATCAATTTTATTTTCCTTAAAGATGCCTTCGACTACAGGGGTTACATTCGACTCATCCTATACAACTTCATCTAGGTTATTACCATCGAGTTCTTGAACAATCGCATTGTGAACCTCATTTAAGTTCAGGACATTGTGGTACTGTTGGGAACTTGATGCATATTCAGTATGCTTAGGTGATACATGCTCACCATGCATGTCCCAAACCTTATAGCTTGAGTCGAATCCATTTTGCATGAGATGTATTTCCAAATCATCATAAGAAACCGGTAATCGTAAACATCTGCAAGTGGCACATGGACAAAGAATGGTTTCTCTACCAGGAAGGTGTTCTTGTGCAAACTTCACAAAGCTTCTGATTCCAGAAATAAAACAAGGGTTTGGAAAACTTAGTGTCATCCACTCCTTATCTGTTATAGCTGGATCCTGTTTAACCATGGGGTTCATTTTGAACCTGCACCTTACAAAAAAAAATAATTATTATTTTTCATCCATTCATCTAATTCTAAACACATGCATCTATGACTATCATTGGAGTTTAGTCTTTGAATAGCTTTAACTTTTCATGGGCATATCACGAGGGACCTGGATTGCCTACTGACGGTGTTGTGTGGGTCACCGCATGATGTATGTGTTTCATCCATGCCATTCATCCATTTTTCTACGTTATGTTAGGGCATGAGACTGAAAAAAGGAAGATCCAAATCTTATGTGGATTACATAAGACGAAACAATGATTATTGAACGCCCATCCATTTTTGGGCTCATGACACACAATGATATGGAAAAATCGACATCTACACCCGATATTGCGAGATTATATCAATAAATGAACATGCAAAATCAAAGGAGGAACTAGCTTTGCTTTCAAAGTTAGTTAACTCAAGAGGACAATCAAGTGACAGGAATGTGATTTTTGATGACCTTTCCAAGCTCATGTCACTCCTAAACTTGACTGTAGATTCTCATTCATTCACATGTTTCTATGGGTTTGTGTTTTTCATTTGCCATGAAAATGGGCAAAAGGACATCGATGTAAGAAGGGCTGTAGCTATGTGGAGATTAGTTTTGACAGGAAGGTTTCAACTTCTTAACCAATGGTGTGAATTTGTTGAGAAACATCATCGGCAAAATATTTCTGAGGACACTTGGCAACAACTTCTACCATTTAGCAGATGCATAGATGAGTTTCTTGAAGGATATGACCCTAAAGGTGCTTGGCCTATTCTCATTAATGAATTTATTGAGCATATGTACAGAATAACTCAATCCAATAGTTGTAGCACACGGAACATTTCCGGTGATTGTGGTGAAATGGAAACACGACCATGCATACCTGGTTCATATGCTGGACTGAGAGTGCTTCCTGGTATGAAGAGGAAATCTCTTGCCGCTATCGATGGAAATGAAGCACTGAACTCTTGGAACTCGATGAAATCAGAGCATTTCTCAAAATGCCAGCGTAGCAGGCAGATTCCTGTTTTTGACAAACAGGTCTCCCAGGAAACCAACTCATCAGATGATCATGTGGAAGTGAACAAACACAGTCAGCTAGGTCGCTCAAACAGTTTGTCGACAAATATGAAAGATGGGTGAGTGAATAATTCTTGCCTAAAAAGGTTGGAGTTTTGTAGAAAGTTCAGTAGCATCAGATAAAATCAAATCAAACTAAATTCATCAAGGAATGGGTTTTATAGAATTCAACTTATAGGCACGGTACAAGTGGATGAGATCTGGAAATCATTCAAATGAACAACAGTAAATCATTCAAATGCAGTGAAACTGAGCCACAATACAACAATAGTAAATTTTGTTAGTGAAACTGAGCCACAATACAACAATAAATCATTCAAATGCAGTGAAAATTTAAAACCCTACTTAAATCCACACTACATTTTCTTAAACTTGGAAATCACATAATAGAATTTGTTATTTCTATGATCTTTTTAAAATTTTCCCATCAAAACAAATAAAATAGTAAAGATTCACATATTCTACCCTGAAAAAAGATTGAAAAATCAAAATATTCCATCAAAGAAGATCTAAAGCAAAATTCCAAGCAGAAACAGAGAAGAAGTACCCTAATTCCAATGTGTAAATCAGATATTTTTGAACACAATCCTCTAAACATGTGCTTTCTCAAACTAGTACCATACATTATCTTTCCAGAAAGAGGAATTCCATTAAGATTTCGCAAACTCCAGTAAAATCCAACGAAATCTCGCTATTTGAATCCTCTCAAAACCGAAAAAAAGGAAGCACGTGCATATTCCCATATAAGTTCTCCAATCGAAAGAAACTCCTTAAAAAATGAGCAAACCAAACAAAACATTCCACAAAACCCAAATCAGAGAGCAAAAACCCATATTCGAGAGCTGAAACCTGCAAATTAGATCTCAAAAGTAAAAGAATCTCCAAAGGAGCTGAAACCTCTCAGAAACCATACCTGAAATTGGAATTTTGTTAGAAAATGCTCCAAACAGGATTAGATTTGCATTTAAAGATAGGGTTAGGGTTTCGGCACCCTCCCTTCTTTGGATCACAAACACACACACACACACACATAGAAAGGTTAGGGGGCAGAGAGAGGGGAATCATCGGTGGGGAGAGTGAGATCAGGGAAGAGAGAGAGAGAGAGGGAGTGAAATGGAGTGTTTGGGTGCGGCTCTGTTTTGTGCGCACACCCAAATTTGGGGCTCCTCTGACGGACAGACGTGGACGGTCCGATCAGGGACTCCGTGGGGCCCACCATGATGTATTTAGTTAACCCATTTCGATCCATAATTTTAATAAATTATTTTACTTTAAAAAACCAAATTTCAGATCTATTGAAGGCCCAAGTGGACCACACCATAAGAAGCAACTGTAATTTAATATCAATGTTTCCTACCATGTGGTCCACTTGAGCCTTCGATTTGGCTGATTTTTTGTTTTAAGCTCTAAAGTAATATTTATAAATATACAGACAACTTAGATAGAATATATATATTTTTTTAGGCCTCATAGAGCCCCTTACAACACTATTAATTATTAATGGTGTATCAACTTTTTCACTACGGATTAAAACCGTAGCAACTATAGCTAAGGTTTATATCCATAGTAAAAAAAGTAATGTGGTCTGAATCCTTTGCCCCTTTTTTTTGGTAGTGTAATAGATTTCATGATCTATCATTAAATAAAATACTACTATTTGATAATCACAATTTTGCTTATAATAACGAGGTTATATAGTGGACTTTGACCCATATTTAACTCAAGGTTAGGATTTTGTGAAATACGAGCTTTCTAATTACAACATTTAATTAAGTAATCGAATCTAAATCGCAATGCAAGAGGGTAGAGAGTTTGTACCTCGGCGGGAGATAAGTGCGGCCTAACTCAACTTCCAGCGAGTTAACTCCATCCCAACCCGAGTCTTCTTTCAAAATTAGCCACCAATTTGGCTTACTACAATAACTGGACCTAAACAGCCCCAACGTGGCCATCTAGTTGCTTGATTCAGGAAACTTTACTGAGTCAGCTCGGCCCGTCTCAACTTGAAGACTGAGTTGACTCAGCACACACAACCACCCACTTCACCCTTCCTCTTTCTCTTTCTATTTGCTTCCCACACACTGGGAATCCAGCAACATTCGGACCATGCCCAAACCCAACTTGGCCCAGTCAAACCCAGTTTTAGCCTAGTCAGCCCAACGGCCACCTTTCCCTCTAGTTTCTCTTCTTCTCTCTTCTTCCTTCCTCTCTTTTCTCTCATTCTTTTCCTACTTCTCTTCCCTAACTTCACTCAGCCAAAGAAATCAGCAACACACCTCAAACATTGGGCCTAACACAGGTCAGGACTCGGCGACTAGCTAAGTTAGCTCGGCTGAGAGGCGGAATTCGGCAAACGGTTGCTCCACCACTCCCTTCTTCCTCTTTTCCTTCCTTTTTATCCTAGGAGGACTCAAGGGTTCCTGAACTTAGGCCATGCTCATGCAATGGCCTAACAGACAACAGAAAAGAAGAGGGACAACGTCCACTTTTTCTCTCTCGTTTTCTTTTCTCCATTCACCCTCCTTCTCCCTCCTTTCTTTCTTTCATTTCTCTACTTCTCTCTTGTCTTTTTCAACTGCTGCCAGTAGGAGTTCCAACCCGACCGAACTTGCCCGAACTTGTTGCAACTCGTCGTGGCTCGAACAGAGAAGGAGGCATCTCCAATGACGGGTTTCATCCTTAAGCCTCTCCCTTCAATCTGACAGTGTCAAATGATTTGGGGTCATAGGGGAGCTTGTGGAATGGGGAGTTTGAAGTTCCATAGAGGTTTGGGTGGTGGGTTCGGTGGTAGGAGGAAAACGGCCGATTCTTCATGGCTGCCGTAAGAATGGGAGGGATAAGGCGTTTCTCTTTCTTTTATAGGTATTCCCTCACCCTCAAGTCCATTGGATGTGAATGGAAGGCTAAGATTTGATCCCAGCACTTGGTTTTCTTGAAACAGCTAGTATGCTGCTGGTTTTGGGCACCGGTTTCTCATAGACAAACCCCTAACACGCGAGCAACGAACGAACGATCAAGATTCCTCCATTAGGGACGATCTAGATGAGCCTTTACTAGCTCATGCAGATTGCCAAGATGTCAAACGAAAGGAAAAACAGAAGCTTTCCGTTTTCGGCAAAATAGCCGCACACGTCTCTGTTTGGGCCTTGTTTGTGCACACACACGTACGCGTGAATCCGCAACAGTGGCATGGTTTTGATCGTGTTTGAGGGCTCTACAAGCTGGACAGTTTGGATTGGTCATAGATGACCCACCTTGATCACAACGGAAAGATTTTGGGAGGGCTGAAAGCACACATCTTCCGCACGCCATCTTTCTTGCGGTTAGTGTTGTGTTTACGTAAGGGCCCAACAACATGTAAAAATTGCTGGGGTTGGACTGAAATGGAGGACCAAGCATGATGGGCGGCTCAGATTATGGAGGTGGGCCATGGTTTGTGGGCTACAATTGAAATCATGAATGTCTGTCCGTTTGAATCAAAACTAGCGGGAAAAAGAGAGGAAAAACCTCTCTATTTCGAGGTCCATCGGGTCAGCCGTGTTTGACCCAGTTGGCAGGGCCAATGCACAGCGGGTGCACCACACCCAGTTGCACATGCATCACAAGTGTAGGGCCCACCGTGATGTTTGTGATAAATCCAGGCCGTTCATTCCACTTGGTGGGCCCACTTAGTGTCTTGGACCAAAGACCAGGCTGATCCAAGGCTTAGGTGGGCCATGCGTATCGATTAATGATTTTAAATGTCTATTGTGATAATCCAACGGTCAGATCGATTCCAATTCGATCATCAATGGTTAAAAGGTACTTAAGAATTCATTTAGGTGACTGGGACCACCCGTTCTATGATTTTAGAACATTAAATGTTTTTATTAGGGTTAATTCAACATTTATTATTATTATCATTACTACTATTATCATTATTATTTATTTCCTTTATATATTTTGTTATATGTAATTTATATTACCACAAATTGTTAATATATATAAATTATATGAATATCAGTAAGCAAAGATTAATATATACATTATTTGTATGGTCATATATGTGTTAGGTTTTAAATTTTATATAAGTCATTAAATTTTTCCAGTATATTTTATTTTTATGTATTATAAATTCTTTAATTTGTAATTTATATTAATGATATTGTAAGTGTATACACATAGTATGGATTATGGTTACATATCATTTTTAATATGAAAATTTTAAATCTTACAAAGTATATAAATAACCTTCCATAGTGTATATGTTTATGTTGTATTACTTTTATATTTATATTACATTAGATTACATAGTAACACTCGAGTACTGGAAAGTACGGGGTGTCACAGAGCTCCCATCAAACACTAGTCGATGGCATCAAAGCTCTCCTCGAGGGATCAAGTAGGAACACAAAAATTATCGAGCAATGAGTTTTCAAAATTCGGAAGTTTATCGATAGGATCGAAGCTCATTCGATGGCATCAAGTAGAAATATAGAAACTGTCCAACAACCTTTCTAGAAAATCCCAAAATTCCTCGATTTGTGCTAGATGGATCGAACTCCCATTGAAATTCACTTAATGGCATCGAATAACACTCGATGGGATCGAAAGTCTCTGAATTTCTTCCTTTTGCAACTCCTCTTTGGATCTTTGACTTTTATTCCTTCTTCACTTGGCTTCTTTAGTCCTTTGGCACTTTAATTATTTCTTCATATCCTTGGAATCTTCAAATCTTCATATTGTTCTCCCTTGAGCTCTAATTTCATCACTTTAAGCACAATTTCCATCCTTGGTTCCCGAGTCACCTCACATGAATAAAACATGTATTCATCTATCAACTTAATACTTAAAGCTCATTCAATAACACCTTTCTCCATAAGAAAATCTTCCTTAAAAAATTCTTGAAGGAGGTCAGAACTCATGGTCCTTTTCCTTTCGAGCCCTCAATTGCCATGGCCACTCCAACGCATATTTTTGGTTGCCTTGTCTCTTAGAGCTCTGAAGCAACGGCATAACCATTCTTTAACGCTCTCATGTGGTAAAATTAACGACTCCAAGGTAAGGTTTATGGGGGTGTCATGTCCAATGTGGATAGCTAGTTGATAAGAGTCCCCCTTGTTATTCCTTATGGACTTATGAAATTGATTTCTATTGTTTCAAGTTTCACAAATGAAGTGTGTAATGAGCTTTGCTACAAAGAAATTGGGAATCCAGGGAGTTTCTCCTGGAAAATGAGGCTTTTTCTCAAAATTTATACTCTCATATCTACGATCATGGTGGGCACACTTTCATCATCAATCAGTGAAAATGGTTGTTGTGAAAAATGAAGGATTTCAATCGATTGAACCAACTGCTCGATCAATCAAATGAATCCTAGATTAAATAGATTGGTCTTTGGACAATTTTTGACAGGTTTGATTGATCGACTTTGGAGGATCGAGCGATTGACATAATTCGAAAAGATCATGTTAACTCCCTGACCACTTTTAAGTATGTTCAATTAATAGAACATGGAGAATTGATCGATCGAATGTTGCTCAATCAATGTTGATCGCTTAATACTTGGATCAACGACACATGCAGTTTTGCATAATTGTGTGATTTGTTTTCTATTTTGAGTGTAACACTATATGAGATTAGGGTAAGAATAGGGAGAGCTAAATCGTTTCTAGGGTTTTCAAGGAAGAAAACTTGCATTTTTATATATGTATGTTCATCTATCTGTTATACTTTTATTTTCGTAGTGGATTGCTCGTTGCTTTGTTTCGTGGTTTTCTTCCTACAAGGGTTTTTCCATGTAAAATTGTGTACTCTCTGGTTTGCTTTATTTGTATTTATCTTTCATTTGTGTTATTTGAATTCGGAGTTTGCTTCCACAACTCCCAACAAGTGGTATTAAAGATTTAATACTTTTATGGTGAGTCAACAGTTTATCAAAAGTGAATATGATCATTGTGTCTACTTCAAAGCACTAAGTGATGGGGGATTTATTGTACTGGTTTTATATGTTGATGACATGCTTAGCGTTAGCCATAAAATATCTTAGATCAATATATTAAAGACTCATTTATCAGGGACATTCGAGATGAAAGATCTAGGGGTTGTAAAGAGGTTTCTCATCATTAATATACATAGAGATAGAAAGAGGAGAAGGTTACAGTTGTCTCAGGAAGAATACCTTATGAAGGTGTTAGTCAAGTTTATGATGGACAAGGCTAAACCGGTTAGCACATTCCATGCTGCTCACTTTCGGCTTTCTTTTAAGTAATGTCTCATTATATATGAATAAAAGTAGTTTATATCTCGTGTGCCCTACTTGAGTGTGGTTAATAGTTTAATGTATGTCATGGTCTCTGTGAGACCAAATATTTCACATGTAATGGGTGTTGTGAGTAGATACATGTCAAAACCTCACAAGTAACATTGAGAGGCAGGGAAATGGCTACTTCGATATCTATGAGATACGAAGGACTATGTCTTGACATTTGAAAAATTAGAGGATAAACTTATAGGCTATGTGGATTTTGATTACTCGGGAAATGTGGATAATAGAAGGTTGACTTTTGGGTACTCATTTGAGCCAGTGGGTGGAGTGATCAGTTGGATGTCAAAGCTTTTGTTCGTGGTTACTCTTTCCACAACCGAAGGTGAGTATATGACAGTGACGAAGGCATTCAACGAAGGTGCTTAGTTGAGAATAATGATGAACAGGCTTGGGCTTTAGTAGGAGGCTGTGCTGATTAATTTTGACAATGAAACCATGATCAAGTTGGTAAAGAGTTTGATATATAATTCTCATACTAAGCATATTGATGTTCATCATTATTTTATCTTACAAATATTTTCGGAAGGAAATGTTACTCTTGAGAAGATCCACATGAGTGTGAATATAATAAATATGCTTACTAAGGTGGTTCCTATAGAGAAGTTTAGATTTTATTCTACTTCTTTAAGCTTAGCAAAGGTTTAATAAGGATGGTGTGTGTATGATAAGCGACGACGGTGAAGCTATGGTGGAGACTATTAAAGAGATGGTGCTTGGAGCTATAGTTCATTTTGATTGAAGCTTTGATGGAGATTGTTGTCTGGATATCTTCAATCTGTGTAAAAACAATAGATTTTAATTGATCGAACTAATTGCTCAATTAAACGAATGGACCCCAGATTAAACAGATTTATCTCTGGACAGTTTTGGATAGGTTTAATCGATCAACCTTAAAGGTTTCAGCGATTGACATAGTTCAAAAAATTCATGTTAAGTCTCTAGCCACTTTTGAGCATGTTTCATTGATCGAACATGGAGGCTCGATCGATCGAGGGTTGCTCGATTGATGTTTAAATCGATGACATGTGTGGTTTTATGTAATTGCACAATTTGTTTCCTATTTCAAGTGTAACACTATATATGTGGGTATAATATGGGATTAGGGTAAGTATAAAAGAGGGCTAAATCGTTTCTAGGGTATTAAACAAAGAATAATTAGGTTTTCTCATATAGGAAGAAAACTCTGTACTGTGGTTTTTTCCCGTAAGTGTTTTTCAACGTAAAATCACATGTTCTCTAGTTTACTTTGTTTGCATTTCTCTTTTGTTTGTGTGATTCAAATTTGGGGTTTGCTTCTACGGCTCCCAACAAAAGCTTGCATCCTTCACCTTATTAATGCCTTCGAGTAATTCAATTTGAATCACGTCAGAGTTTAAGCTTACCACTTTTCTAACACTGATGGATTCCTTTAGTTTTCTCCAGCGAGTCTTTAGCTCTCACTTCTTACTCCTTCCCTTGCCTCAGGGGTGGGCTCTTGCTCTAGCTCGAGGTATATGGGCTCCTTTCTTTCTTTCTTTCTCTTTTTTCTTTTTTTCCTCTCTGGCAGGGGGTGTGAACTTTCTTTTATATTCTTTGAGTTTTGTTCTATTTTGGAGGAAATAAAAGTGTCTTTTTATCTTCAAAATAATAATAATAAATAAAATAAAATAACTCTTCCTCTACACATCTCCACAATTATGAATCTAACATCCATGTCATTGAAGTTTTTATATACATAGAATAGGAAAAGCGCCACCACTTTATGTATATGAACCAATTACAACTCATATAGGCTTATTGATATCTTCAAATTCAAATAATCTAACAATTAATAGATTTGATCTATATAAGGAATTGATTATGCAAGGCTCCCTAATAGAAATCTAATATTTTGTATGCCACTAATGAAATTTCTAAATAATTTTTAGGTGCTGTGTATCATCCATTTCTGGCAGAGTGCCAAAGTTTCTCTTCATGGGCATTTCTTTGGTCAGATTGGCCATCTTCCATGAAAATCAGGCTAATCCATTGATTAGGTGGGCTAGACCTGTACAATGGATCAGCTTATTGTTAGTCCAATTATTTTGATGGCGAGGCTAGCCCATTGGCAAATCAGATTGATCTTTTCTTCAAGTGATCTCCATATGTGGCCCAACTTTGAACGGTTAGGATGTATTAAATTAAAGTCTTTTCAGATTTAGGGTTCTGAAAAGATTAAGGTTGGAGTGCATGTCATTTTCATGTACAACTAACCTACAAAATATATAATAAAATGATCAAAGTGACTTGTGGTCCCCTGAAAACTATAGACTTTGTGCTTCCTTTTTGTGGAGGGCATGAAACCTATTTAAGAAGTAGTGGGGTCCACTGTATTGCGTGGCGGACCCTATTTAGCAGCCAATGTTGGGCCATAGTCTGGGAAGCGTATCTTGCATGGACTATAAATGGCGTTCAAGTAAAATCTTAAGACCCTTTAAGTGATATTGTTAACGGGCAATGGTCAATCATCCCTTGTACACCGTTTGGGATAGATCTAGGCCATTCATCATGTGTGCTCTATCCTCTCTGTGAGAGGCCCGAAAATCAGGCCAAGTTGATCATCATCTGGGATATACATGAATAAAAAATGGCCCGTTGAAAAAGATTGACCGATGGTCCATAGTCAATCCAGACAGCCCCATATATGATAATCCTTGCACCTAACTTTCTTTAGAACACGGCTCACGAGTGGACACCTAACAAACAGGCCAGATATCGCACATGGATGAGACATGAGTGTAGGATGGTGATGGTTACTTACACGAATAGCCATGTCATCATGGTCCACTGCCATGCTCTCTCTCTCTCTCTCTCTCTCTCTCTCTCTCTCTCTCTCTCTCTCTCTCTCTCACTTTCGTTATTTTTTTTTTCTTTCTTTTGTTCACTCTTAAATATTTCCTTATCGTGGAGCCCACTTTACCTGTGGATGTAACTCATTCATTAAACATAGAAAGTAATGAGATTGAAAACCTACTATTGAAAACTTCTTCGGAGCTACAAAAGTTTTAAATGTAGCTTATTCTTTAGCCTATGATATTAAATTAAAATTTGAATCTATTGAATGGAGTAGATCTTCGACACATATCCCATGGTGGGCCCCACAACTCTTAACACAAGACAACCTAGACCCTTAACCCATGACAATTTCGACCCTTAATGCATACTCGATAATGGGTCCCACAGAAAGCGTCCTTGTAGTGTTAAGGGCAGGGTCGAGATTGTCATGTGTTAAGGGTTAAGGTTATCATTTGTTAAGAGTTAAAGTTGTCATAGTCGAAGTTGTCATGTGTTAAAAGTCGAGGTTATTTTATGTCAACCTCAACCTGTAATGCATGACAACCTAGACCTTTGACACATGATAACGATGACCCAAGACTTTAACATATGACAACCTACACCCTTAACACATGACAACGACAATTCAAACCTTTAACACATGATAACCTAAAACCCTTAACAGATGACAATCGAGACTCTTAACACATGACAACTTAGATCCAAATCATTAACACATGACAATCTAAACCCTTAAACACAAACAACCCAGAACCTTAACACATGACAACCACTTTAACCAAGGTAATAGATTACAAAATCTAAACTCTATCTCCTTTATTGTCTTCCACGTGACAACCACAATCATCCCCATCTACCTCAAATTCCTTCCAATAATCACTTTTCCCTATGACAACAACAACTACAACCATCTCTCTCTATCCATAACCAAAAGTAGTTTTCATCTCTAAAAAATGTTATTTTACATGTCTTCCACATGTCAGTGACTTTTATTTTTAAGAAATGTAGTCGTCGGAGCAAAAAAAAAAAGTCTTTTTTTAGGGCGCCTTAGAAGTTAGTGATGCCCATACACTAGAGAAGTTGAAGAAAGTGAACGTACATCGAAAAATGCAATCAAAAGGGGTAGTGGTGTGTAATGACATAAATAAAATGTAACCAACCTATGCATGCATGTACATACCAAATCAAAACCACACATAGCATACACCCTTCACATGTCATACACATGTGAAAAAGAAGAAGAAATAAATGAATATAATAATTTTTTATTTTCATATAGAGAAACATAAATAATGTTAGAATTCTACACACTGCACCCATCTGGACCATTCAAATATCGTCATACTCACATTTATTAACTACCTAATGTATCCTTACATCAATCTAAACCGTTCAATTAAAGTTCAAACCCTGACCTACTTCCTAATAGATGGTCAAACCAATCAAAACCATCTAGTGGCAAACCGTATCATCTGGACTATTGAATTAGAATCTGCCATGTAGAGTGCCCATTTAGAAATCTAAACCATTCATTATCTGAACCATCTAAGTATACATCTAATGAATGACATTCTAACTTCAGATCTTTCTTTTGTGCATATTATTTTAGATATGAGTATAGGTATTAGCATAAGAGGTGTTACGTAGGTTGAAACTTTTTAGTATTAAGTAATAAAATTAATATTTAATTAGGAGTTTTTAAATTTATTTATTTTTCATGCATGAAAGACCATTAAATTTAGCTGTAAGAAAAAAAAGACAAAAAAAAAAAACAAAAAACAAAAAACAAAAATCATTGGTAGTTAATGTTAACACTCGTTTCCTTCACATATGAAGCACATACATGAACATTTATGGCATCAGCCCAATAAATAAGGGTTTAGCCAATAGCTTACGGCAGGAGTGTGGGTCCAGTAAAGTTTAAGTGTGGGCCCACCCTTAAAATCATAAGAATAGTCGATGTGTGCATGGTGCATATATATGAGTAAGTCAAGACTTGATTTTAGATATTATGCACATTGAGTGTATACATCGGGTTTGTAGTGCATAAGGTTTGGTCCACCACTTCAAATCAAGTAGGTGATCTTATCTTAAAGTTTAAAATTTTTAGTTAATTATTATGACATCTTATTCTAAATTTTAATAATATTATTACTTAAATTAATTATTTATGTGATTGATCTTTTTCTTTAAAATTTATTTAATTATCTACCTTAATTGTTGAAATTTTAAAATATACCATGAAACAATTATTGAATTAAATCAGTTTGATTCATAGTTAAATTTTAATTTAACATTCAAATTATATAAAAGAAAAGAATCTTAATTAGTTTAGAATATAATATAACTTAATTAATAAATAATTGAAAGTATAGTTTGACTTTAAAAAAAAAAATCTAATTTTAATTCTAAACTTTTAGAAATTAATAATTTAAATAAATTTTGTTATTAAAATAATCAAATTCATCAGCTTTGGAATTTATTTAATAAATTAGATTATAATTTGATTGATTTAAATCAATTTCATTAAAAGTTAAATTTAAATATAAATTTATTTATTTATTATCGTAAAAATACTTGATTTATAAATTTGTTAACTTTTAATTTAATATCAGAATTTATTTATTTTTGTTAATTTTATGTTATAATTAAAATAAATTTTAAATTTTAGAATCCTAAGTCTGTGCCTGCTGAGCTACTACACGTACTCGACCTAGGGACTGGACATGTGGATATTCCCTCAGCTGCTGCTACTGTGGTCGTTGGGGAGGTCTACTTGGCTGCCTCTACTACTAAGGAGGAGCCCTAAAAGCGGGAGCTGGAAGTTGCGCTCGCTATTGTTAAGGAGGATGAGGAGGAGGCAATTGCGATGGCCTCTGCTGCTACAAGGGGAGAGGACAATCATGCCTCTGATGCCTAGTCTGCCCACAACCATAGCAAACGCTGGAAAAATGACTAGAAGATGAAGCAACTAGCTGCACTGATGATGATGAGGGAGCTACTATCTATACCATAAGCTGCCGAAACTCTGAACTGCCCCTCCCTCTCTGCTGACGGTGCTAACGGGAACTACCGGCTGGTGCTCTCCTCTTCCGGTCTCAACCGGAACTCTACTCTCGTATTCTCTAAGTCATGGCCCAGTCCTCCTCGTACACCAAGGCTCTGTACACAACCTCAATAAACATCCTCAAGCAATGGCCCACTACTCAACTGCAGAGAGTAGGACGTAAACCAATCTGAAAATGGCAAGCCCTCATCTTCTCGTCACTGGTGAGATGAGGAACAAACCTAGACAAAGCCAAGAAACGGGCCTCATACTGCGACACCGTTATATCGCCCTGGACTAAAGTCTCAAACTCCATAGCCCTCTGCTCCTCAACATGCTCGGGGAAGAACTTTTGGTTGAAATGGACCATGAATTCCTCCCAAGTCTAAACAAACTGAGGCTCGGCCATCCTTGACACTGATGACCACCAATGACGGGCCTCACCCTGAAGAAGAAAAGTCACTAAGGAAACATGCTGGTTAGCCAGACACTGCATTATGTCAAAAATCCTCTCTATCTCTATGCGCCAAGCCTCGGTGGCAGAAGGCTCAGGCACACCCCTAAATCTCAGAGGGTCATGCTGTATGAACTCTCTAAAAATAACGCTAGCACAAGGAAAATCGGTCTGCTCAGGAACCAAAACTGATACAGGCTGATGAGTTTGTAACACAGCAGTGATGGCCTGCATCAACTTTTAGAAATGCTCCGCACTGACTGGCACTGTCGAAAACACGGGAGCGGCACTCACCTCAGGCAAAGGCACGAGTGTGGCTAAAGGAGTTGGAGTCTCTGCAACTAGAGCAGCAGGATCAGGCGGTGGAATAGGCACCATAGGGGGTGGAATCACGACCTTAGGGATACAATCGGGACTAGGGTGCATGATGGGTGGAGCAGGGTGTGCTTGGGTCGACCTGGCATCATGAGTGCATCTCTCTCGTGTGTTGACTGTGGGCACCACAGCCATGGGTGCCATGCCTCGGCAGCATCGTCTACAAACAGATGACGATGCAAGGGATCAGAACAATTGCAGGATCAAACGAGGCAAAAGAAAGGCTCTCGGGACACTACTTGTCCTAAGCTCGCAACAGATATGTGATGTTATCCTAAGTTATTCCAGAATTACTTGCTATGCTCTTATACCAACTCTTGTCATGCCATAGACTCGGTAACTGGACTCACAAGGAACTCAAAAGCCGGTTCTGGCCGCAACAGCCTCCATAGTACCCCATTCTCGGCTCCTAAAGTAGGTTCCGATCTTGGGATCCTACAAGGAAGGTTTTCATAATCACATATCCATTCTAATACAAGCATACCCAAGATCACAGCAAGTATATCTAAGAAATAACAAAGGCACACATCACAAAATCCACTATAAATTTGAGCTTTAATACAATAATAAAAAAATACATCTGATGACAAAATAAGAAGGAAGAAGATCTGCAACACTTGGGTCCATGGCTCAACTCCTATCCAAGCTCCATTGTTACGAGTTGACCTTGGATCTCCTACACGCATCAATCATGCATAAGCTGATAAAAAGTTTAGAGGGTGGTGAAAGTATGTGGCAATGGTACGCAAACAAATGATAAGAGATACAGGAGGGAAATATGATCAATGCTAATAGCGCTAGCCTTACCAAGGTTGCCATGAATGTAAGAAGCCATACCAGGGCTATATAATGCAATGAGTACTGGGCGCCATACCAAGGCAATGCAATATAAGGCTTATATAGCCGATGTAAATGCAATGCGAAGTGATGCCAGTCCTCATTTCTAATCCACATATCAGTATAGTTCCATCATAAGGAATCTACCGGGGTCAAATGTACTACAAGACGACTGCCGCTCTCTAAACCCGCACAGTCAAATGAGCGTAAGAGACCTCACTACCTACCCGTGGTTAGCCAATCACCAGCAAGGCTCGATGGTAGCGGACCCATTCATGAGCTGGTCAAACTCAGCCTAACTATTGCCCCTTCTCACATGTGGGTAAGGCCACACCCCATCCCAACTGACTGCACGACAGTGGGAGTCGCGGCCTAACATTATAAGGCCCTCGTGAGCTCATAGTTTTCACTCGATCACGGTACCTTGGTACCATGGAAGTTTTGTGATTTTCACCCAAGGGCATCCTATGCACCCCATATGCTCAGGTAACATTTATGGTGTCCAATCATGGCCATCCACGATGTATCTGTGGAGGCAAGGCCCTGGTGAAGCAACAACGATCATACCTATGAGATGCGATGCCAGATGCGTGAGTCACGCATACCAATCATGCACTAGATCCAAGCATTCAATGTGCACAAGAGGGAAACTCCATTCCTCTATCATATCAACCCAATGACCATACACAAATGTAATCCAAACACTCCATGATACATATGGGGTCATAAGGGTGCGCCATACGACGATAATGACTTAGAACATACTCCTTCCTAAGGAGGAAATCAAGTCTAGACACTTAGACAATTAATCTAAGGAACAATCCTCTAGTGGGGGTCCAATACTTTGAGATAGCCTATAAAGCTAAGGAGGATAACATATAAGCCTAAAGGAATAAGTGGTCCTAAAGAGGGCCTATAGTGGGCCTTAAACCACCCATAGCAACCCATGGGCCTACCTTAGGGCCACCAAGGAGGACATCTAACCTCAACTGGGTCCCAACCGCTACTGAGGGAGATGGTCATGTCCCACATGGACCAAAAATGGATGGATGGTGGGGATAACAAGTACATCATGGTGAGCCCACAAAGAGACTGGACGGCCCATCCAAGGCTGGACGTCCAAGCTTGGTGGGCTGGTCCAGCCCTTGTCACATTGTGTACAGGGGTCCGTTGGCCCCAAAAATTGGTAGGTGGGTCCTACCATGGGTGGGCCATTTCTTTACAAAATTTTAGAATTTTTGGAATATGGGAAGTATTTTATTTAAATTAAAGAAAATTGACTATCCCCAAAATCTGTTTAGTGCAGATTTCATACAGGCCCTGATCTGACCTTCCAATGGGGTGGATTAAAGGCCTCTAAAAATTGGGAAAAAATAGTTTTTATGTCCCCTCATATATGTACTAAAAGGTGGGGTCCACTGATGTGGCCACCCACCAGTGGAAAAATTATTTTATGTTCAAGGAATTCCACACTGATATGTTGCTAGAACAGTGCAGAAATTACAGACTAACTACCTCACTTGGGCCACACCTTTGGGAGACGAGGTTGATATTTAGTAGGCTTATATGTGGGACATAGGTCTTCAAGAATCATGCTTTGGATGGCATCAAATTTTCCACCAAAAGACCAAAAATCAGGCCCCAAAATGGTCCAAAATCTGTCAAAGCAGACTGGAGAGCAACATATACTTCACAAAAATAAATTGTAAACATAAATTAAATGGGGATTTGACCCCTGAAAATCATGGTGTGGTCCACCTAAGTGGGCCCCACAACTATCCATACCATCCCATCACCAAAAACAAGCTTGCATACACCCCTTTTGATGCATTTAGGGGCCACACGTTCAATGGGATGGACTATGAAAACGTCCCCTCTCTATGGATGGTTGGGATATTGTTGGTCCAGAAGGTGGGCCACACACTCATGATCAACACTCTCAGTAAGAAATGGAGAATCAATCGGCCACAAGAGAAGGGTCTCTGCCTCATTGAGGCCCTTCCCTTCATCACACACATACAAGGAGATTTCATTACCATAGAATGCATATATTACATGATCAAGCTTATCTAATTGAGATCTATAGTGGAGATCAAATATCCACAAAGGATCAAGGGTCTAGATGACCCAAAGATCCCTGATCTAAGGAAGAATGAGGCATGAAGGGATCCATGGAGGATGGTCTCTTGCATGTACATGCATGCAATGTAGGATTCGTTTCAAACCACATCCATGGAGTCTTGGGGCCACCATCATCTCTTAATGGGCCCACATGCTCCAATATAAAAAAAGAGAGGGAGAATAGCTATAATGCAAAGAAGTTTAAAGATTTGAAGAACATGCACCCACCTCTTAAAGATCCTACTCCAAAGTTACATCAATATACTCTCCATACTCCAAGGAACATGTTTCAATGGGTGAGATGAGCTTCTAATGGAGAGATTAGGAGAGAGAGGGGAAGAATGTGGCTGGAATTAGTAAAGAGAGGTGGGGATGTTCCATCCTCTTGCAAGAGAAGGAAAGGAAATGGGAAGGGAGAAATGAGAGGGAGAGAAAAGAGAAAGACAGATGTTGTAGAAGAGGAATGATTATAAAATGGCTTGGGAAGAGCAAATTTCAAATTTTCTCTTGAAAAATGGTGCTTGCGATAGAGGACTAATGATGGGTTAGCAAAAGGAAGCCTAATGGAGGCTATAGGCTAGGAGGTGGGTGGTGTTTGGGAGAAGGGTGGTGTAGGAGATGGGGTTTTGGGTAGTGTGTGGGTAGTGTGTGTTGAAAGTTGTGCTAAGGGATGGGACCACCTAGAAAAATGTGTTCACCACCTGTAGGTGGGCCACGTGATCATGATCAAGGGCTATAAAATGAGATGCACATAACTTATGATCTATACATTGGATGGACACACAAGACACGTAATCGGAATTGCAATTACGATGCGAACAAGATGGCATAGGTTTCGGCTCGATCTGAGTCGGGTCTACATGACCGGACTTAAGGATGACTGTAAACACTATCCGAGGGTTACTGGTCACCGGGATTTGACCGGTAGGACCGCGAGACCAAGAGAAATAAAATGCATACCTACGCACACATGCATGAACTCAGGTCGGGTCTTACACATAGGAGTATCAAATTTCTTACCGTTCTCAAATCCAAACTTCTTAACCAAATTTAAGGTGTATTTGGTTTGAGAAATGAAGATACTATCTTCTTAATGTTTAACTTGTAAGCTTAGAAAGTAAATCAATTCTCCAACCATACTCATCTCAAACTTGGATTTCATAAGCTCTGCAAACTCAACAGACAGGTTAGTGCTTGTAGAACCATAGATAATATCATCAACAATATCTGTACAATTAGTATGTGTTCATTGTTCTTTTTAACAAATAAAGTTTTATCAACACTTCCCATAATAAAATTGTAACTGAGTAAAAACTTAGTCAGCTTCTCATACCATGCCCTAGGAGCTTGTTTTAGACCATAAAGTGACTTTTTAAGACGATATACATGATTTGAGTGTTTAAGGTCCTCAAAACCCTTAGGTTGTTCAACATAGACTTCTTCATATAGATTACCATTTAAAAATATACTTTTAACATTCATTTGATATATCTTGAATTTTTTAAAGCAAGCAATGGACATAAACAAGTTGATGGATTCAAGGCGAGCTACTGGTGCAAAAGTTTCATCATAATCGATTCCTTCTATCTGAGTGTATCCTTATACAACCAGTCTATCCTTGTTTCTAATTATATTTCCTATTTCATCAGATTTGTTTTTGAAAATCTATTTGGTTCTAATTATATGTTTATCAGATGGTCTTGGAACTAAATACCAGACATCATTCCTAACAAACTGAGTTAGCACTTCTTGCATGGCTACAATCCAATTTTCATTTGTAAGTTCTTCTTTTATGTTAGTTAGTTCAATTTGAGAAGTAAAGCAAACACAATTGTAAATATTCTCTAATTGTTTTCTTGTTCACACACCAATGAGAGGATTACCTAATATCATATCAGTAGGATGGTCTTTGACTGATCTTAGTTCAGTATTAACTGAACTAGATGAAGGGTCAGGTTTCTCAATTAAATTGACTTCATTACCTTCTATACTAGGTGTGGGAGTGATCAGGTGATCATCAATTACAACAATAATGGATTCCTAGATCACTCCTGTTCTTTTATTAAGAACACGATATGCTCAACTATTCAGAGCATAACCCAAGAATATCCCTTCATCACTGTTAGCTTCAAACTTCCCTAGGCTTTCACGGTCACGTAATATGAAGCACTTACTTCCAAATATTCAAAAGTACTTAACAGTTGGTTTCTTATTGAACCATAACTCATAGGCTATTTTATCTTTTAATTTTCTTATATGCACATGGTTTATAATATAGCATGCAGTATGTATAGCTTCAGCCCACAAGTTTTTAGGTAAATTCATGCTATTTAGTATAACATTGGTCATCTCTTGTTGCACTCTATTCTTTCTCTTAACAACCCTATTTTGTTGAGGTGTTTTAGGAGTAGAAAACTCATATGATATGCCGTGAGTAGTACAATATTTCTCAAAATTACTATTTTCAAATTTAGTATCTATTTCAAACAAAAAACAAATGTATTTGATTTGGGAGATTTTATTCATTCACTCAATAATTAACAAAAGAAGATAATCACATCATTTATTCTTCATTCAAAGTTCTTTTACATCCTTTCTCTCCTTTGAATCCAAAATAGAATCCTCATGAAATCACAATATTATATTTAAAGAAATACAATGCATGGTATCTTTGTAACATGATGTGTTGAAACATCATATACTGATAAGGAACATTGTGCACTGAAGGCAATGCCATTGCGTGCTGGATGCGTTGTGTGCTGAAGGTTATTGTGCGCTAGAAGCGTTGTGCGTTGGAGGCGTTGTGCGCTCCAGGCAGTTATGCATAACAAGCGTTGTGCATTGCACAACAGCTGTTCCGCACAACGAAAAGTGGGTCCTACCTTTCTCTCTCTCTGGTCTGCTCCTTCTCTCTAATTGGTTGCCAATGACCCCTTTTAGAGGGGTCGGGGGTATTTATAGCCTTCTTGCACGTGTGAACTCACCATGAAGGCTTTGTGCGGTATCCTTTGTGCGTGGACTCCATTGTGCGAACTTCATTATGCGAACTTTGTTGTGTGAACTTCGTTGTACTATGCATATTGGTCTTCTGCATGCAATAGCTACTGCACATCAGTCTGCGCACAAAGGCCTTTTCCACACAGCAGCTTGTGTATAATCAATGTTTGGTGCTTCTTCTTCTTTTTATGCCTTAATAGATGCCCCCTTGATTCTGCATTTTTGATCTTTAAACTATAAAATAAAAAAAATGTGGGATCAATATAATAATTTTAACCATTTTTTTACTTTCCTTTCTTCATTGTGCGCCCTATTAATTCCTGCGCACAACAAGCACTTACGCATAATGATTTACACATAACGAGGGGAACTCAATCTATAAATACCCCTTCATCATTCCTTTCCTTCACTTCTCCTTCTGCTCACCCCGCCCCTTTATACATCAAACCTCTTTGCGCACAACGACAACCTGCGCCCAATGACATCTTGCGTACAACAAGCGCTTGTGCACAACAAGATATGTGCACAATCAAAGGTAGCGCATAGTGACACCTTTTCCGCACATCACTTGCACGCAACAGCTGCTGCATAGCAATCTGCGCACAAAGACTTACGCACAGCAACTCTTTGCTTTTAAGGACTTAGACAAATTTTCCCTTTCTCAACTTTCTAGACTTAACAAATCCTTCCCTTTATTTCTAATTCATTTGCTAATTCCTTGTGTAGGTTTTGATGGCCAGCTCAAAGAGACCTCTTACTTCTTCAAATACTACAGGACCATCTGATTCTCAACCAACCGAACTGCATACTCGCAAAAGGCCCAGATCCTAAGATTACTCCAACTTTTTCAAAGAACAAGCCCCCATCATCTTTAACTTTGCTGATCGCATTCAGTGTTTATCCGAGCATATTCGCACAGCTGTATTGATGCGAGAAATAGAGGGACCCCCAACGGAGGGACAAGAGTTGGACCTGCAGAATTGGCTAAAGTCCACAGCCAACCTTCGAATGGATGACACCCGACTATCTACTGCTGAAGCTTCCCCTGCTGCCGCATTTATGAAGAAAGCGAAGGGAAAGAGCAAAGACGAAGCCTTCCAGGAAAAAATCCAGGAGCATAACTAGAGGTGTTTCCAAAACGCCTGGGATTCAATTAAATCATATCCAGACGTAATTAAATTTTGCAACCCATATAAAGACGAGACCATTATCATACCTCTACATCTTCAATGTCATCGCTCCATAATTCAGAACGAGCCAACTGACTTCATGACACAAAACAGACTTCTGTATGTGTCAAATTGGGTAATCAAAGAGCCACAACTTCTTGAATGCTACCTAATGGAGAAAGGTCTGGTTTAGAAAACTAGGCAAATAACATACATGCGCTTCCTCATGCCATGTTACAACCCTCACATCATATACCCCACTCACTTCTTTGAAACAATCCAACAACGCTTCCGTCATCGTGACTCTTTGTGGGGAAAAGAAGAATTCAGAACCCGGGGTCTTTGGACTGATCGCTAGTACTACAACGCGTGGGCGAAAGCGATCTTGAAGAAGTATGAAAATGTTCTTATTGCAGCCAAAGTTTATCATGCTATAGAAGCCACCTCTGAATTTTTTCACAAAGATACAATGATCTATAAAGGCTTTCTGAAGTATTGGTCTTCTACCACAAACTCCTTCCACCTCCCTATTGGTGAAGCAAGCATCACCTTATGGGACTTGTATAGAATGGCTGGTTTACCCATCACCGGGTCTTTCTTAGATGAATATGTTCCCACGAACGAACAATTCGCCTATGTCGCCCCAAACAGAACGCCCAAGATTATAGCCTCAACAATCGTACTCTTCCAAGAAATGTCTTATTTTCCGGATATTCATAAGATATCACCCCTTCAATGGCTCGTACACTTTTCGCGATACTTGGTGTTAGTGTCCTTAACATTCTCTTTGTCTCTCAGATGATATTTGCTTATTTGCATAAATTGTTAATCCATCCCCCTTTCTCTTTTCAGATTCTTTGGTAGTCATGGTTCTGAGCTGGAAGCCAATCGCAAAAAGATAAAAGGCCCAGTTGAATTCATCGCTGAAACTGAGTTGGCTACTTTCCTAGCCTACTGGTTAAGCTTGCTCAAGCTTGCTCGTGCTTCCAAGTTTGAAAAGCTCAGACTCCATTCGACCTACTTTATTCGTCGCGGCTAGTGTAGAAAAAAATACTCTCTAGCTCCTCATGTATTATGCTCATTGTACAAAGCTTTTGGACATGTTGCGGTACACTGCTTAAGCCCAGCAATAACAGTCTTGTCTTCTTTCACTCCCTGTCATTATTTCTCTAGTTGATTAGGCATTTACTTTCCTTGGACATATAGCAACCTGGAGAAATCTTACGTCCATCCTGCGCATCTACCTTTATGGCATTTTCAGAAGTGAAAAATGATAAAGAAAGCATATGACTGGATAGTAGATAAGATTGACAATATGGAATCCATTGACTTCTTCCCTTTCTACTTGGATTATTAGGCCAAAGACAGAGATGTCGAGGATAACAATGATTTAGACCCCATCGAGTGGACTTTCTTCTTATGTATCCGCTCTTGCAGTCTTCCCTTGCAAGAAGGGGTAGAATTTTGGAGAGAACCATACTACCCTAACTAGTTTGCTAGAAAATTTGGTATGACCAAACTGTGCCACAAATAGGGGAGGATCAGACTATGCAAAGCTACAGAGTCAGCCCCTATAACTGGGCATTGATATGGAAACAACTTTTGGCAAGAAACTTTGGTTCTCGATTTGTTCTCCCTGGATATAACCATCGAGTAACAGCTTCATATTCTTGGATGCGATGATGGGCGCACCATTATTATTTGGTACGCAATTATTTTTCGATGGATCTCCCCATCTGGGTTCCTCCTCCACATTTGAGGAATTATAGACCAAAACAGGGAATAGGCTATTTCATCGAGAAAGATCAAGCTGCTATCTCTGAACAACTCGACCGCAAGATTTCCATAGAAGAGCCCATCAAAGAAGTAAAGCCACTGAATACCCTGGAAGGATGGTTTGCATTTGGTTCTCCTTTAGATTTGATAAAGCAAGGAGTACAACTAGCTACTCCTTGCGATGAGTTTGAAACTGTGGGTGGTATTCTACCTTCCCCCACTCCTGAAGGAGGAAATCAACCTACTCATACTACTTCCACCGTTCCTCTTGCTACAGAACCTATCATCATGACTATTCCTTTCAATGTTGATCATACAACCACTACAGTTGGTGCTGCCACGGGCCATATAATAGTTGCAGTCTCTCCAGTTGCTCATCGTGCTACAACCTCAGTTTCTCCTACTTTGAATCAAGTTGCTACTACTATGTCCCCTATGACTCGATCCCGTGCTAAGTCATTGTCCCTTGAAGTTTTGACCTAACCAGCTCCTTCTCCGGTTCGAAGTACTCACATTCTCCCCATGATGACTATTTATAAAGAAAAACAGACTATATCGATGGAGGATAGTTCTTCAGAATATTCGGCCAACATTGCTTGTGATGATCTATCTTCTTCTACAAATTTAACTGATGAGGGAGATGCTTTGCTGAATGTGGATACTGGCACTGAGGTAGATATTGGAGAAGAAGGCAATGTTAGAGATAAATCTCAACTTCTTGATGTCTTGATCGATCTAAATGTTTTCACCCAATCACAATGGACTCTCGAGAAGAGGAGCAACTTAATTATGGAGAATGTGGCTATTCTCCTAGCGCAAACATCTTCCTTTCCTTTGACACTGCATATTCTCCATGTATTGTAGAGACCACCGCTATGACTACTCGTGAAGTGCCAATGTTAATGGAGACAGAGACCCAATCATCAGGACTTCCAGTGGAAATGGAAAACGCTCCTCTCCCTCACAGCCTAGAGGGAGTCTTGCCATCAATCGCTGTGACACTTGATGCCCCTATTCATACTGATAAGTCTCTCGCAGTGCATCCTTCTCCTATTCAATCGGTGGCTTAGAGTCTAGAATTCTTTTCAAATCTGGTTGACGTGTTGACTCCAACAACTGTTGACTCTAATACAAGAGGAGATCAAGAACTTTCTTTCAACATTGCTGTAACTACGGAGATACCAAGATCTGTAGCACCTTCAACTTGCTTAGGTCAAGCCACTTCCACTGTTACTCCTGAATGAGGTACATATTTATTTTTTACTCCTCTTTTCATTATTTTACGTATCCACCCTCTTTTAAACTCATAATCTTCTTCTCTCTTCTTTTTTTCTTTTTTTCTTATTCAGCCTCAGTCATGCCAATCCCGAGTGGATCTGAGGGCTCTAATTCAGTGGCTACAGTTTTTGATAAACCTTCATTGGAAAAAGTATCCCCTCTCATGTTGGGATTCTTCAAGAATGCGCTCTTGGTCATTATCAACGCTTTCAAAGACCCAACTCAGTGGCCTTTTCTGGATAGTGCCTTAGCCGTTCTTGTCCACTCTGATCATCTTGCACATGTCAATGTTCAATCCCTCCATGACTGCATATTGCAATTTTATGATTAGACTAAAAATTTAGAAGCAGCGCGAAGTGTTGTTATTGCTTTAAAAATTCTTGGTTGTCAGAAAGAGTTGACATTACTTAAGGAGAAACTTTCTTATTCAGATGGCATTCTAGCTACTCATGGTGCTACTAGCCTATCTCTTCATGAGAAGCTGAAAGTCTCTGATAGAAATAGAGTAATTATCGATGATCAAATTGCTATTTTTGAGAGAGAAATTCTGCTACGCGAGGGTAAGAAAGAAGCGGTGGAATTGATTATTCATCAAATCAGGGTAGAACTTGAGGTGAATATTCAAGTTATTGATCTTGAAAGGGCCGAACGGATGAAAAATCAGGAAACTGCTGCTATTTTGGAATTAGAATTGGCCGGTGTTCCTAATCAAGCCAAGATTATTCTTGAAGCTGAACACAACTTCTGCAGCACAACTTCAATTAAAAGAGGAGTTACAGTGCTATATAACAGCACTAAATATAACTGAAGATTTGTAAAAACTTATATTATTCTTATTATTTTGACATATGTATTTCTTTATCTCTTTTTGTGATGTAATATATGAACAGGCTGTAGTGTTTTAGTGAATTTACGTCCTTTGGTGATTCGCTCATTACTTTTACATTTTATGTTGATGCAGTATTTTGTACTTATACGTTATTACCTCTTCCTCTCTTTTTTTTAATATGTTGAATGGCGATCCTATGTGGTGTTTGATTTAATGGGCAGAACTATTTTGTTTTGAAGTTAGTGAAGTTAGTTTACACACTGTTTAAGCTCTTGAGTAGTGGAGCAATCACATTTTTTTAGACTCATAAGTAGTTGGAGTTAGGTCTTATGTGAATGGTCTCTTTAACTATCATCAGTTCTCTGGACTTATCGCCGTCTGGGAGTTCACAAACCGCGGTCCATCAAAGGGGCCCAATGAAGCAACCGGAGCCGTGAACTCAATGGGCTTTACAAGCATGGTTGGCCATAGTAACTCTCTAGAGTTCACAGGGTGCACAAGGCTACCTTTGGTACCAAGTCCAAGGCTACCAGTCCATCAATGAGGGGGTATTTTTCTTAGACCCTGTCCTCATAAGTTAATACTGAAATTAAGCCAAAGACTTGGGGGTTCTTATTTTACTCCCCATTTTCCTTCATCTATAAGCTCGGACCCATTCATAGGAGGGTATTTTCATCCTCATCTATGAAGTTGTTGGAGAGCTTACAAATGCCATTGGTCTCACACGTGACTGGCCGTTGAGGACTTCTAGCCTTTGAGGCTTCTGTCCCTAGCTCCATCTGCTGCCTGCATGGGTATGCACGTGATGTGATAATATATAGGTCTTATGCATAGTTGGCCGTATAAGGCTTGGCTAGGTTGCCTTAGAAGGTGAATCAATAATTGATATATCGTTGTAGCTTGTTGTTGCCCTTGATAAATTGATGATATATGTTCTTTATATCCAATTAGCTTGGCGATAATAACAATTTTAATAAGCAACCAATCGTGAATAATCAATAATGACAGCGACAGTTGGGACTTTGACAATATACTTGAAAGTTCGCCTTTTATTCATCATTTGTGAAGAAAGAATACAAGGCTCCGCCTTTAAATGCTATTTCACTATTTCAACTATAATTGTCCCCTTTTGATGTAGAAGTCTTATCCTGATAATCTTCTAGGTCAAAATTTCTCCCACTGTTAGGGATAATATTTCTTAATGAAACGAGCATTGACCGGTATACTAATGCCTCGTCCGTCTTGATCTCTTACTCTGTATACCCCATTGGAATAGACTTCAACTATGATATACGGTCCGTCCTATTTGGGATAAAATTTGCCCCCTGTTCTTCGAGTGACTACTATTGGCCTCTTCAACATCAGGACCATATCCCCTTTCTTGAAAGATCGGTGTTTAAACTTTTTATTGAAGGCAGCAGGAATCTTGGCTTGATATAACTACAATCGTTGCTAAGCTACCGGTCTTTTTTCATCAAGTAGATCCAACTCTGTCAGTCGTATTCTTGCATTCTCGTCAACTGTAATTGATTGATGCACTATTACCCTTAGTGAAACAACTTGTATTTCAATTGGCACAATGGCTTCAACACCATAAACTAATGAATAAGGGATAGCTTGTGTCATTGTATGATGAGTGGTCTTATAGGTCCATAGAGCTTCCTACAATTTCTCATCCCAATCACGCTTATTTCCATTCACCATTTTCTTCAGTATTTTCACAATTGTTTTGTTGAACACCTCCGCCAGCACGTTAGTTGGTGGATAATATGGTGTTGAGAAGGACTGGTGGATTTTGAACTTGAGACATAACTTCTCCATGCCCCTGTTCTTGAAAGGAGTGTCGTTTTCTGTGATGATTTTCTTCTGGATGCCATAACGATATATTATTGCATGCCGAATGAAATTAACAACATCTTTCTCTTTAACATTTCGCAGCGCAATTGCTTCTGTCCATTTAGAGAAATAGTCTATTGCTGCTAATATATACTGTTTTCCTCTAGACAATTATGGATTTATGAGGCCAATAACATCGAGCCCCCATTTGGAAAAAGGCTAGGAAGTAGCTGACTAATGAAGATCTTCAGGGGTACATGTATGATGTCCCCATGGATTTGGCACTCATGGCATCACTTTGCATAGTCTATCACATCTTTAAACATTATCGGCCAGTAATATCGCATCCGATGTACTCTATGGAATAAATTTCTCCCAGCCTGATGTGCCCTACATTCCCCAGAATCTGCCTCTTACAGCACTTGACCTGTCTCTTCTTCATTTAGACATCGCAATAGCATTCATTATAGGACCGTCTGTATAATTCCTCATTACACATAATGAATCTTTTCGCTTTCTACTTAATCTACAACTTTACCTCTAGAACTTCTGGTAGGATATTGTACTTAAGATAGTCAATGAAAGGCTAACGCCAATCATCTATTGTCACTTCTAAGCATGATATGGGGAGTGCTTCCATTGTTTCACCAATTATCTCTGCTGAAGGCAAGAATCCCCTTTCTTCAATTTTCAAATGTAGGGGGCTCTGATCTGGGCAAGATAGTGCTGCTGATAGACTGGCTAAAGCATTGGCCTTCCCATTCTCGTACCGTGGTATATGCTTGACCTCCACATTTAGGAATTGTTCCAATAAACATTGTGCCCTTCGATAGTATGGCAAAAGTTCTTGTTTTCTTGTTTCAACTCAGTCAGCAACTGATTTATAACCAACTTAGAATCCCCATAAATTCGTAATGCTTTTACTTTCAGCTCGCTGGCTATTTCCATCCCAATAATAAGGGTATATTCAGCTTCATTATTTGTGCACGTGGTGCCCAACATGAAAGAGTAAGGTAACAAATCGCCCTGGGGAGTGATGAGTATCACCCTGGCACCTGCTCCATCAAAGAACATTTGCCATACATTTGATGATTCTATCATCATGACTTGTTCATCGGGAAAGTCATCGAAGATGGCTTTGTAGTTTGTCATAGGATGGGCCGCCAGAAAATCCGCCACTACCTGTCCTTTTACTGCTTTCACCGGCTCATATGTAATCGCGTATTCTGAAAATAGCAAGCCTTCCTAACAACATCGGCCTTGTCATTAAAAACTTGATGCGGTCTGCTCGAGATATTAGAGTTATGTCATGGGATAGACAATAATGTCTTAGCTTCTGGACTGCAAATACCAATGCTAAGCATATTTTTTCAATCAGTGCATAATTGCATTCTTCACCTATCAAAGTTTGACTTAAATAATATAGTGTTGCCTCCTTCCCATTTTCGTTCACTTGCACCAATAAAGCTCCCAATGAATTCTCAGCTGCTGAAATAAATAAGAGAGGTCTTCCTTTTACTGGGGTTGTTAATACTAGAGGCTATTTCAACAGTTCTTTTATCGAATCAAAAGCATTCTGGCAGGACTTATCCCATACGAATTCTGTTCCTGTCTTCATCAAATGAGAAAATGGTTAACATCTTCCTGCTAGGTTTGAGATAAAGCAGCGGATATATGCTAAATTACCTTGTAAGCTCTTTAATTCTTTCAATGTTTTTGGAGGCGGCATATCTCAAATAACTCTAACTTTTTTCGGATCAATCTCGATGCCTCTATGTCTTACCACAAAACCAAGGAATTTTCCTGACAATACTCTGAATGTGCATTTGGCTGGATTCATCTTTAACTGTCTTTTTCTAATCTGACGGAAGACTGAGGCCAAACGCTCACGATGTTCTTTATGATAGTTTGACCTGACTACCAGATCGTCCACATAACATTCAACATGCTCATGCATCATATCTTAGAATACATTTTGCATTGCCCTTTGATACGTTGTCCCTGTGTTTTTGAGGGCAAACGACATAACTTTATAACAATATATTCCCAAGGGGGTTTTGAAACTTGTTGCCTCCTCGTCCTTAGGCACCATTCTTATCTGATTATAACTGGCGTAGCCATCCATGAAGGACACGATGACATATTTTGTGGTACTATCTACTAGAAGCTCAGTGATCGACAATGGGAAATCATCTTTCAGGCATGCTTCGTTTAGATCTCTGAAGTCAACACAAACCCTAATCTGCCCAATCTTCTTTTTTACTAGAACTATATTTGATATCCATTTGGGGTATTTGACCTCCCTGATGAATCTGACCTTTATTAATTTTCTTATTTCTTCCTCTCTCTTGGGGACCAAATCTGGGTGAAACCGCCTTTGTGTTTGCTTGATTGGTCTTTTATCTTTAGAGATATTTAACCAGTGCATTGCTACTATTGGCTCTAGACCCGACATTTCTGCATACGTCCAAACAAAGATGTCTTTATTTTCTTTCAAAAGGCTGACATACTGATCGGCTTCTTCTTCTGATAGATTGGCACTTATGAACATATTTTACAGTTCTTCTTCTGTTCCCAAATTTATCTCTCTCAAATTATTAATTGTTGGCTGCCCCCCGTCTTCTATCTATTTTGGAGCTGTCTCAAGTTTGCTGACCATTTCAAGGTCTGTTTCTTCTATCTAGTCGACTGTTACCATGCTCACTGAAGCCTCTGCCCCCAGACCTTGAAAATTTTCTCGCTTCATCTGATTCACCCCAATTGGAACCTGAATTCCTCTTCTATAATTCAGGCCAACGGGTTCTTCATGATCAAAGCCTATTTTCTTCATGATTGTTGACTAACCAGGGTATATCTTTCAATCTCTTTGGGTATTAATTTTCCATTTCCCACACCACTATCGACTGCTTCCTTTGTCTTCACTTTCGAAGGAGCGTAGAATTCAATCGGCTCTGGATATCTTGCGTTTGCTTTAACATGAAATCTTTTCGAGATGAGAGGAAACGACTTACTCCTTTCAGCATACGAGAGTGGTACTATATAATTTGACTGCAGAATTTCCTATTGTTCTGGCGACAATAATGTTAAGGGTGGTTGTCCTGGCTGTTGTAAATGCTTCGGGACAAACTAAATTTTCTTTTTCACATTTTCTGTTATAAGCGGTTTCACTCCTTTTTCTTCTACTATTTTCATGCAAACATTTCCTAGGGCCCTGTTCTCATTATTCTTTTTTTCTTCCCTGCTAGCGAAAGCATCATAGTAACTCACATCTGCGAAAAAAGCTTCGGCTTTTGTATACGGTCTTGTATTAGCTAATACTTTGTGTTGCACCCTGTCTTTATAGTATTTGAAATACTCGTAGGGTGGAAGGTATGATGCCATACTGATGCATCCACGGTCTTCCCAGAAGGAGATTACATGTAGTCACTGCATTTATAACGTGGTAGACAATATTTGTAGTTAATTCTCCTATCTCCAGTGTTACTGTGATCTTACCAAGTGCACGCTGTCCATCTTGATTACAACCCTATATCATCATTCCACTACGGTATAGATTCGAGTGTCAATAACCCAATTCATTCAGCATTATCAATGGTAATAGGTTTACAGCAAACCCATTATTGAGCATTATTCACTTTACTTGTTTGCCGCGAATATGACCGACTATCATCAATGGCCTATTATGTTCTCCATCACAAACCAGGTCTTCATCGAAGAAGGAGATAACAGGCATACAATCTTCTCATTTCTCATTCTCCATCTCAGTCAGCAATACTCCCCTTATACCTTCACCAGATAAGGCTTTAATCAAGCTTTGTCAGGAGTCTTCTGATAGTTTCAGAGCATCATAGACACTCAATCGAGCTGGGATGTCTTTCAAGTGGCTTATAATGTCATAAGTCACTTTTCCTGTCTCCTTTCCCTTTTCTTTCTAGCCACTATTATTTTTGTTGGCGTGATTCTTGACTTCTTCTTTCTTTAGTTTTTTTCTTTTCAAAATTGGTGGGCTAACAATCCTCTTCCCTGATCACAAGGTAGTCACTGCAACTTTCCCCATTGTTTTCTGATTATCCACATTTGTCCTTCTCTAATAGTCTGCTCACATGGTAAATACACTTGCTATTGCTCTTTTGTCTCTTTCTTTCTCTTTCTCAACTATTATCTCACCTGTGTTTATCATTCTTTGTATAAACACTTTAGTGTATAACAATTTTCTGTCAGATGCCCTATTATGCGGTGATAATGACAGAAGTCTCTTTCCTTCACTTTAGATGCTTCTTCGGGACGTTTTGACGGGGGCAATTCAATTGTTTCCGCTTTTAGCAACTAATTCATTATAAGGAGTATGTCCTCTTATTTGAACGTAGAATCCTCGTGAGAATTCAATGATCGGGGTTTTTTATCGTAAAACCTTCCCCTAGGGTGATTCGACTCTTCTTTCCTTTCTATCCTTTTACCCCTTACTTCTCTCGCGTCCTGGCTTCTCTTTTCATGCTCAACCACATTTGTGATTAATTTCTGAGATCCTCTTCTAATCATTTCATAATTAAACTCCGGCATTTTTCGAGTCCTTAGTTCTAGAGCATGCGCTTTTGTAGCCAAGTCGCGAAGATGTCAGCACTGGTGAGACCAAATGCTACTCCAGTTTTCATAGAGTTTAGGCACATTTTCACCTGTTCTTTCTCTTTTAGCAATTGTCTACAAGAAGCCCCCAAGGTCTTCTATCTGTCTATAAATTTTTCCACTGGCTCTCCCTATCTTTGTCGCACCAAGGCTAGTTCTGTAATACTGACATAACGTTCTGATGAGAAGAAGTTTGACATGAACACATCTTGCATCTGTTCCCTTGTTCTTATTAACCCAGGTGTTAAGCTAGAATACCACCTGAACACTTTATTCGTCAGAGAAGACCCGAATAATCAGAAACAATACTGGGGCACTGTGGAGAAATTCCCCATACTGGTGATGAAGTGCATCAGGTGTTCCTCTGGTGACCCATCCCCATTGAAATTTTGAAAATCAGGATGTTTAAAATTGTTTGGGAATGGGATATCTTCTACTTCTCTCAAGTACGGCGTTCGATATCTGAATCTTCCTATGCCCTCACATTCTCTTTCTAACCTAATCTCTTCTTCGACAACTTGTCGTACTTCTTCCTATGTCATTGCACTCATCGTGGGGGCAGATTTGTGTGACCCGGTCCTGGGTAGCTGCGATCCTTCGGGGTGTTGTTCCCGTTCATTTGTGTTATCAATCACTAGGGGTGCCACCATCTGGGCTACATTATGTGTAAGAGTCCCCAAGGCCTCCCGGAGGTTTCTGCATTCTTCCATTAGTGCTTTCTGTGCCTCTACCATTTCAGCGATTCGATCCTCTGTAGTTGGAGAAGACTCTTAATTTCTTCCGGCCATGTGAACGGCAACCTCTCCATTCCCTGACGAGGCAGTAGTCGATGCTGAATCGGAGTGTATCGACGTTATAAGAGTTGTCGAAAGAGGAGACTCACATGATCTTTGTGTATTTCTGTATTAGCTGGTTGATTGGGAAGACATAGAGATTGGTGATGTGGATCCTGATGAACTTGTCAGTAAAGCCTTTCATTTCTGCTCTCTTGTCCAGCAGGAGCTCTTAACAGGCAAGATGGGGAAATCTTGTGTAACTGAAGGAACCATCATCTGCCTATGGTAGATTACTGGCGGAGCGAGTTCAGGATGCTTCCTAGCTGTGTTTCCCGTTATCGGTCCCCTATGTCTTCTCAGTGGTGCATTCGTTCCCATTACAGTGATATTCCGAGTCCTTGTCCTTCTGTGAGTGACGACGATCCACTCATCTCTTTCTTCCTGTGTAATTGGTGAAGTAGTTATAACTATAGCACTGCCCGTGGCCCCATATGCTTGGTCGACACTGCTTTCTCAGCATACTCCATGATGAAACCCATTGCAGAGAAGTAAAAGACTATATTCTTTTGAACGATTGCCATTGATTGATTGGTTGGTTGGTTAATTGCAATATCTTTTCTCCTGAATCTTTCATATTATAAAACAACATAAATTAGTATTTAAATCAAGTTATATTCTATTTTGGAGATGAAAGGTAGGACATTCCCACTAAGAGTCGCCATTTTAGCCAAACAGTTGTGATTATCTTTCGTATAATTCTTAGGTTAATATTCAAGTGAATAGGTGAAAATTCCCTAGTGGAGTCGCCATTTTGTTTCGAACAAGAAAAAAATGTCTTTGATTTGGGGGATTTTATTCATCACTCAAGAATTAACAAAAGAAGATAATCACATCATTTATTGTTCATTCCAAGTTCTTTTACATCCTTTCTCTCATTTGATTCCAAAATTGAATACTCATGAAATCACAATATTATATTTAAAGAAATACAATGCATGGTATCTTTATAACATGATGTGTTGAAACATCATATACTGATAAGGAACATTGTGCACTGAAGGCAATGCCATTGCGTGCTGGAAGCGTTCTGTGTTGAAGGTTATTGTGCACTAGAGGTGTTGTGCACTGGAGTCGTTGTGTGCTCAAGTAGTTATGCGCTTCAGGTAGTTGTGCGCTCTAGGCAGTTGTGCGCAGCAAGCATTGTGTGCAGCCTTCTCGCACGTGTGAACTTGCCATGCAAGCTTTACACGGTATCCTTTATATGTGGACTCCGTTGTGTGAACTTTGTTGTGCGAACTTCGTTGTGCTGTGCATATCGATCTTTTGCGTGCAACAACTACTACACATCAGTTTACGCACAAAGGCCTTTTCCGCATAGCAGCTTGCGTACAATGAATGTTTGGTGTTTTTTCTTCTTTTTATGCCTCAACAGTACCATGATCACTTCTAATCTTGATAACATTCATTTCTTTTTCAGTCTAAATTCGTTTTACTATTATTTTGACTTCATCGAGAGTCTTAGATTTTTCTCTCATGAAAGCTACCCAAGTAAATCTGGTAAAGTTATCAACAATAACCAGAAAGTACTTTTTGCCTCTACTCTCCATTTTGGTTGGTCCAACTAAATCCATATGAAGGAGTTCAAGAGGTTTGGTTGTGGCAAAGTAGTTCACTTTCTCGTGACTACTCCTAGTTTATTTCCCAATTTGGCATACACCACATATTTTATCAACCCTTTTTAGTTTGGATAGACCTTGAATAAGATCAATTTTGCTCAGTCTATAGAGGTTTCGGTAGTTAACATGTCCGAGACATTTATGTCATAATTCTGTTTCATTTATTTGGGCCAAGTAACATGAAAATTTAGAAGAGCAAGCCTCATTGATACTACAGCAATTTTCAGAAGTCCTACAACCATTTAATATTACACAACCTTTCTCATTTGAAATCTTGCATCCTTGATTAGTAAATTTCACACTATGTTTGTTATCGTAGATTTGAGATATACTAAGAAGATTATGTTTAAGACCTTTAACGTATAAGACGTTTTCAAAAGGAGGAAGGTTAGAGAATTGAACAGTACCTTGATCGATAACCCTGCAGTTGCTTCCATCACCAAAAGTAACTGAACTATCATTCATTTCTTTGTAGTTAGTGAATATATCCTCGTCACCTATCATATGTCTTGAACATCCACTATCTAGGTACCATTTTGAATGACTAGAAGCTTTAAAGGCAGTGTGGGCAACAAGTAACTTTTAGAATCCGTTTCATTGTAGTTCTGGGGATTAGGAGTACTATTTGTTTTTCTTGACTTGTGAGAATTGAAATATTTGAGAAGTTCTTTGAGTAAGTCCACTATTTTTTCAGCTAAGGGGTTATGTCTTTGATTTCTAAAGCTGATGATATTAAGATTAACTTTAGAAGTTTGAAAAGGTTTTGAATTTTTGAAATTGTTTTGGTTATTATTTCTCAAATTCTACCTTTTGAGTTTGAGGATTCTCTTTTTACAATATAGGAGATGCATTCTTATTTTTTAGTGGAGTATCTTTGATATAGCCCAGACCCAATTTATCGCCACATTTTCTGAATGCGGTTAATAATTTTTCCAGCTTAGGGTCTCCATGGTCATATCTCCAAGTATCCTTAGAACTCAATAGAGAAGAAATTTCGAGTTTTAAATTCTCATTTTCTATTATGAGTTTTTCAAATTCAAAGTTCTGAAACTTAAATCAAGTTTTGCTTTTTCATAACAATCAGAAAGATGAGATTTTTCTAAAACAATATTTTCAAGTTCTTCTTTTAATTTAAGAAAATTTTCTTTTTGAATCTTTAACTTGACAGCTATTTTGCAACTTTCCCTGTATAGGGCATTATAAGCATCTTGAAGATCATCTTCATTTTCATTTTTAGGGTCACTCATGAGATTCTCATAATCAGATAAGTTACAACTATCTGAGGAGGTGACTCTGATTATAGTCATTAGGGCTTTCACTTCGTTTGAAGTTTCTTGTTCTGATTTATCTGACTCAGAAGAACTTTCAGATCCGGATGATTCATCCCAAGTAGCTATCATGCCCTTTCTTTTTAACTTATCTCTTTTGAGACATTTATTTGTCAAATGCTCATATTCATGGCAGTTGAAACATTCATTGTCTTTCACAGATTTCCATGTTTTAAATTTTTCCTTCCTCTTATTAGAAGGTTTTTGAAAATTAACTCTTTTATTACTTTTGAAAATCCTGTAAAACTTTTTAGCAAATAAAGCCATATCATCTTCTGTATCTTCAATATCAGAATTAACATTGTTTTCTTTTAAAATAGATTTAGATGACTCAAGGGCAATGGACTTACCTTTGGGAGCTTTAAAATTTAACTCGTATGTTTGAAGAGAACCAACTAACTCCTCAACCTTCATTTGATCAGTGTCTCTTTGTTCCTGAATGGTAGTTACTTTAGAATTGAACCTCTCAAGAAGAGATCGCAGTATTTTAACACAGACTTTGCTTTTTGGGATTCCATCTCCTAGACCCCATATAGAATTAACTATGTCATTTAATTTCGTATAGAAGTCCATGAAAGTTTCATTTTCTTCCATATGAATTTTCTAAAACCTTGCTGCGAGGATTTGAACTTTAGATTTCTTGACAATTGTAGTTCCTTCGTGTGTCATTTTAAGAATATCCCAGGCTTGTTTAGTTGTATCACATGAAATAATTCTTTTGAATTCATCAAGTGATAGAGCACATGTAATTGCATTTAATGCCTTAGCATTTGTATTGCTTTCATTTTTCTGAGGTATAGTCCATAAATAAAAAGGAGTTTCTTTAATGGACTTGGTTCCATCATACCTAGAACATCAGACACAGGTGGTTTCCATTTGGTTATTGTGGCTTGCCACACGCTTTCATCTATGGATTTTATGAAAATCCTCATTCTGACTTTCTAATAAGCATAATTTGAGTCATCAAAAAGTGTTGGTCTGGTAATAGACAAGCTATCAAATTATGAACTCTAGATCTTTAAACTTATGAACTTAATCTAAGTAAATGAGCAACTTAGCTTAGATACCACTTGAAAAGGTTGAGCTCTCAGTCCTGGGGGTGAATAGAACTATACCAATTTAAAAATTATAAAACTAAAAGATTAAATAAATCAGAATTAATCAGAAATCTCAACTGTAATAGCATTGAGAAATTGATTCAAACCTTGTTTAAAGGACAACCTTACACTAAAAACAGATGTTTTAGGTAGGACAACCTGATTTCTTAAACTTAGTAAGGATCAAGATCACAAACTAAAACAAGGAAAAAAGGAAGAAGGCTAACTATTATAAGCATTCACCACATGTACATGAAAAGATTACAACCATTTAACACATATACATCACATACATCATTCACCACAAAACACTAGGAGTTATATTGGTTCGGTGTGTATACCAACTGTTCTCAAACATCCACACCTACTCCACTCCCAATAATCACAACCAATGTGATATTGGTGTTCACTAATAATCAAGGTTTTCTCAGGTTCACCTTAAAACCTATACAGTTGTGTTTTCAAATGGGCTATCACAATCAAAACCCAATGCTGAGATTTTCTAGGTATGTTAGTTAAAACAAATACAGAGATTTTCTGGATATCTAAAGAAACTAAAAATAAATAAAGAATACTTATCTTCTTGTGAAGATACTCTTTGATGTAGCCCGTAGAATCGCTTCACTTGATGTAGAAATGTTCAACGTCCAATAACACAATCAAGGGTTCAAGGTTCTAAATTGATTTTAAATTAATTCAAACCTTGGGCTACTTGTTTGAATTCCCTAGATCTCACAAGGAAGAGTATGAACTCCCTTTAAAACATAAGATTCATAAAAGAGATCAAGGAATTACAAAAATAAAAAGCTATTAAAAGATTTAAAATTATGATGCTATAGCCTGAAGATGATGGGGACTTTTCTCTCTCAAACTGAAGGCTTTTTATAGCTTTAATGAATGAATTAGAATGAGAAAAGACCTCTATTTAAAGGTTGAAAATTGGTTGCTTCGACTGGTCTAAGGTCTCCTTCGACTCGTTTAAAAATCAAATTTCAAATTTTGGGCGCGATCAGATTAAACTGTCCTTTGACTAGTCGAAGGGCCTACTCGATTGGTCAAGCATTTTCTTCGACTGGTCGAGGGAGCACAAAATCAGTTGCTGGAGTTCAAGTTGAGCTCCCTTAGACTGGTCGAGGGTGTGCCCAGGACTAGTCAAGCACCCTGCTCGATTGGTCGAGGAACTACGAGAAAAGCCCATTTTTTAAGTTTGAATCTCGGACTGGTTGAAGTATTTCTTGGACTGGTTGAACCAGAGCTTAGACTATTCGAACTTAGGCTTGGACTATTAGAACCAAATCCTATCTAAAGTATAAAAAATCCGTCTATGTTTAGCATATGAAAGGACCTAAGTCTAGGGTCTTTCTAGGGTCAATTATACTTGAAATTATTGGACATTGAAGTATATACCTTAAAGTTTCTACTTGAATCTTCAGTAGCGTTCAGTGGATCTTCTACTTGAAGTTGTAGCTTGATATTGAACTTGAAGTAACCATCTTCATGTCTTGCACTTTCCAACTTCATGTGTTGATCTTGAAGGTGAACTTTCCATCTTGATTCACTTGAAGGTGAACTTTTCATCACATGAATGAGTCTCACTATAAGTTATTTTGTCTCATCGAAATTTGACAAATAAGGGTGCTTTATGCAACACAACACTTATAGTTTTATCTGTGGACTTGAGGGTCACACCTCCCGTAATTTCTGAAAAGGCCTAGCTATGTCCTAGATGCGGGGGGGGGGGGGGGGGGGGTTTAATAGGACTATGCCAAATTAAAACTTTAATAGTGGAATTTAAATGAATAAAGGAAATATAGTACTTTAAACAAATCACAATATGAAAATGTAAAGCAACCTCAAAAACTAGAATAGAGAGGATGATACCAATGTCATTCTAAGGACAACCTTGCACAATAAAAACCAAGGGTTTATGGTAGGACAACCTTACTAGAACAATTTGAATATCAAAAACTCAAACTAAAAGGAAATAGCAAGAAATAAATTCTAAACTATTACAACATTCCCCACAATGCTTGAAGTGAAAATATTACAACATTCACATCCATAATACATCCTACAAACTTGAATGATAAAAGATATAGAAATTAAACAAACATTCAAACCACAAGACACAAAGAATTATAATGGTTCACCTGTGTGTACACCAACTGTTAAACAACAGCCACACAGCTTGCTACTCCACTCCTAATATCCTCACACAGGGGATATTAGCATTCACTATAAAAATAGGTTTTTCCCAGTTCACCCAAAACCTTCATAATTGTGTCTTTCAAATGGGCTTACATAATTTAAAAACCCCACACTCTGAGTTTTCTGGCTGTCCTCAGATAACCAACACAATGAGATTTTTCTGGCTCAATCTCAAAAGAAACTAAAATAAAGGAAATTTATACAAATGTAAAATACCTGGATTTCTCCTTTTGTAGCAGCTTGGAAGAACCAAGTTGGAGTAAAAGTTCGAATATAGAAGTTCAATGTCCAATACTCACTTAAGAAATGGTTCTAAGTTCTAATTGATTTTAAATTAAATCAAGTTAGGGCTAGCTCTATTTGATTTTCATTTCAAGAAGTGGAATATCCCAATTCCTCTTTCAAATTAAATTGGAATGCAGAAATAAAATCAAATAAGAAAAGCTAACAAAAGAGAATATTAAATATGCACAATATAGCTTAAAAAGAACACAAACTTATCTCTCAGAGTGATGCCTTGATTTTACTTGAATTGAATTGTCAAACTCTGAAAAACGTGTTCTATTTATAATTGTAGAAATCGCATCTTTGACTGGTCGTAGGACCAACAACAATTTGAAATTTTGAGTGCGATCGGATAAAACCGTTCCATGACTGGTCGAAGGCTGTCCATGACCGGTCATGAGTCCTCCACAACTGGTTGTGCACTGCCCACGACTGGTCGTGCAGAGCCTGATTTAGTCACTGGAGTTTGAGTCGTAGCGGTAAGACTAGTCGTGAACAAGTCGAGCATTGTTCACACGACCGGTTGAGCAGACTCTAGGATTGGTTGTAACTCAACCAAAAATTTTCAAAACTTTGCAACAACTTTGGACTGGACTTGGAATATCTTGGACTAGTCGAGCCAATTCTGGGACTAGTCGAACAAGGTCTAGGACTAGTCTTAGAATAGACCAAAAATCTAGAAAATGATTCAATTTGAATTATGTATACAAAATGACCTACCCTAAGGTTAATCTAAGGTCATTCATACCTTAAATGTGAAGTATGGACATTGAGTCTTCATTTCTTCAGATGACGGTTGACCTTTGAAGATTATGAAGCTTGAGATCTCTACAGGATGTAACTTGAGCTTGAGATCTTCTAAAGCTTGGATTTGTCATTCTTGAGTTGTACTTCATCTTGAGTTGAACATTATCTTGAGTCTTGTACAAGCACTCATCTTTTCGATGTAGATTTATAAACTCTGAATATTGAAGTTAACAAAAGTGGACAAAGTACTTGACCTTACATTTCTTGAAGTAGATCACCATTCTTAACTTAAAGCATTTTGATGCAGTGTCTTGAACATATAAATCAACATGCTACACAAGACACAGATTGTGTTTTTGGCACCACAAAATTTGACAACCAAAGGACAAATCAACCATAGCACTTACAATCTCCCCCTTTGTCAAATTTGTGACAAAACACACTCAATAATAGAACTAGTATACACATAAAGAACCAACATCAATTATAAAAAGACACCAGTTTTAGCCTAGTTAAAGAATCATGCACCAGTTATCATCAACTTATCATCAACTAGCACATAGCAACATGAACCAGATACATGAACCAGTTACAATGCCTCCTTACTTACTCCCCCTGAGTAACACACATATATTAACAAAAAAAATGCTACTATTATCCACAATTCATCCATATTCATTTCACCATAAGCAACCATAATAATATTCTCCCCCTTTTTTGTCAAAATATGACAAAGGAAGCAAATAAGAAATGGAAGATGAGAACGAACAAGAGAGTAATAAAGGAGTTGACTAGTCAAGATATGAAAGAAAGATAAGAAAATTCCAAGTTCACACATCAATAACCAACGAAAACAAAATTCAGTATTACAAACTAAAGTACACATCAATAAAAGCAAAATAGTATTAGAGTTAATACAGACCAAAGGATAAAACACTTAATCAGATCTTGAAGAAGAAGCAGGTATAGTAGGATCCATTTAATGATGGACTATGGGAAGTTTTCTTTTTCCCTCTAGCATCCATTTGCAATAGGAGAATCAAATAAACAAGGAGCTTTAAAAGATGTGGAGTGGGGTTTTACCAGATCATATTTTTCAAAAGAAAACCCCAAAATCACAATGAATCATAAAATAAATTACTCCAAGAGTGAAAATGAAGTAATATTAACTAGAATCTATAAGAAAAAAGCAAATGACGCACTAACCTTGAAGATCTAGGAAAGTAGGTACGATCAGTCGGGCGTTGGCTCGTTGGAGAGAAAAGTTACAATGAAGGAGTTTTCCCCAAAATTTAAAAGGTCCAGTGTACTACACGATTGGTCATGGGTCATCCTCGACCAGTCGTGTCAGGCCCCAAACTTGGAGAACGGGCTCAAAAAATTCCCGATCGCCGAATCTGGCACCGACAGCCTCCGTAGAACCCCATTCTCGGCTCCCAGTGCCCATTCGTCAGGTTCCGATCCTGGGATGCTACGAAGAGGATTTTCAACACTAATTTCATTTGTAATAAGTATAACCAAAGGCATAACCCACAAACAACAACCAAAAACTCCTTTACATTTCCATTATGGTTAAAAACTTTACAAGTACAATGAGCATAAAGGGAAATACAATGATGATAGACCAAAAGCTCCAAAATAAACTGCCACGTGCTCAAGCCTCAGCGCTGCTGCGATCCAACGTCACCTGCACGCAACGATCGTGCATTAGCTTATAGAAAGCTTAGAGGGTGGTGAAAGTGTGTGTTCAAGGTGGTAATATAGTTATGCAGTATCAGAGTAATGCGCAACATGTTGATGAAAGTCAAGAATACCATTAGCCGTACCAAGGCCATGCGGGGCAAAGCATGAATGATGTCGGCCATACCAAGGCCATGCGATGCGAAATGCAACTCAAGCATACAAATCTTCATCTAAGTCCACAAATCAATACAGCTCAAATCTGGGATATCACTAGGGTCTAGTACATTCTAAACCAGATCACCGCCCCATCGCTCACAATAAGGTAAGTGGAAGAGATCTCACTATCCGCCTGCCAATATCTGGCTCGGCCCGTCGATAGCAGACCCATTGCTCGAGCTGGTCAAACTCAGCCTAGTTTTGCCCCCTACTCTCGGGCGGGTAAGGCCGCACCCCCTTCCAACCGACCACGACACAGTGGAAAACGCGATCGTCTGGTAATTGGCACTCGACCCTCCCGTACCCACTTGGTCTAGACATTGTAGCAACCTCTTAGTACCATAAGTGTTTAGGGACTTTCACCCAGGGATATCTATAGCACCCCATGTAGAACAAGATTTTCAATATCCAATCCTGCCAACCATGATGCGCCTGTGGAGGCTACAACCCTGATGTCACTAGGGCGTACAGTACACATGTCACACAATGCAATATACACGAATCAAGCAATCCAGTCATGCAACAATCTTGCGTGTATCACGCGCTCATTTAAGGCAACTCTACCCATCAGGGAGCCCATAAACAATTTGCTCAAAGGCATGTGCTATGATTAATCACTCATCTCATCACAAGCATACAGATGATGCGTATGAATATGTATCATGATGCTATGTTGTCGCGTACTCGTAATCGGTATTAATAACTGGCGTCGGCCTCCGCAATCGGCACCGATAATCAGCATTGGTAATCGGTGTCGATAATTGGGGTCAATAATTGGCGTCGGCCGTGGTTTATAAAGTCATTCACCTTCAACGAATGGGGCCCACTTATTTGAGTTAACCCATGAAGAGAATGAGCCTAACAAGGCCTAAGGGAAGGTCACAATGAGGACGTCTAACCATCATTGCCCATCAATGTGGACGTCAAACCAACATTGCTCCCAAGGAGTGGCATACATAAGGAATTCATAACATTGCAATGGCCACGCACATACATTACATTGGGCCTCGCACATGGGCCTCACATACATCACATCGGGTCTCGAATACACATCAGGTGGGCCTCGCACCGGGGCCTTAAATATATCTCAATGGGCCACACTGATGGGCCTCATTTGGGCCCGACCTTATGTATATTTGAGATCCAACCTATTCATAAGTTAACATAGAGATAAATGAAGTGAAAACAATATCAGCTCATTTGGAAACCACCATGGCCTTGGAAGTTTGAACGGTGGATGTCATTGTCCATTATTCAATAGTGGGGTCCACTCGAATTTTAAATTTGATTCACCACTATCTTCCCATGCCGTAAAATGATCTCACAATTGGTTGAACGGCATGGATACAACACTTACATCATGGTGGGCCCCACCGTTCAAATAGTGGGCAGTGTCGATATACATTAATATTGGGCCTGCTGCCAATAAAGGAGCAACTAGATGGCTGCTGCACGGCAACTGGCTGCACTAGGAGGGTAAAGGTGGGTCCCACTTAGGGCCCACCACCATATACATATTATAAAATATATAATATGAAATATATAGTATATAATATATAATAAATACTATAATATATATAGTGGTGGGACCCACAAAACTCGCTGTCGCTAGATGATAGTGGGCCCCACCAACGAAACAAATGGACGGCGTGCGAAAACACATACATCATGTGAGGTCTACAGCCCACTGAGGCCACAGGGAGAGAGAGATAGAGAGATAGAGAGAGAGAGGGTGAGAGAGAGAGCAGCATGTGGCTACCTCTTTTCACTTTTTTTTCCTTTCCTTTTCTTTCTAGCAACCAAAACAAAGGTGGGTCCCACATAGGGTCCACCACCGTAGGGGATATGGTATAATATTATATTATATTATATAGGAAAGGGTACAAGGAGCTCGAGCTGATGGTAGGCTCCATTGAGGTCGAGCTGTGTGGGCCCCACCGTTGATGTTTGCCAAGCATCTAACCCATCAGTCAGACGCCCCACTCTAGCATGGGCCTAGGTCTCAAAAATCAAGTCAATCCGTGACTTGTGTGGGCCATACCAGATACAATAGTTGAGAGCAGTTACCCTCCATTTAAAACATTCATAATCGTTTATTGGGCCTACCGAGATGGGGTTCACAAATCCAGCCACCCATTGTGAGTGTCCCACTTGAATGACTGGCCAGACCAAGTTTTAGCCGCACCCAAAACTTAGGTGGGTCCCACGTACGGCCACCCTTACTAGGGAACCGTACCACGACCTCAGTGTTGTAGCGAGGTATCTCCACTCAGTCCACCAGTTGTGCTAGGGCCTGGCCCCACGTTGAAACGAGGTATCTTTCACTCCTGCCACTTGAGCCACGCGGCTAAGTGGGCCCACATCATATCATACTTCACTGTCAGCTAACCCACTGGTAGCCACCACAAGATGGGTCCCCTATGGACGGTTGGGATGGCATAAAAACATCATGGTGAGTCCCACATAGGTGGGGTCCACCGGTAGATGGCATGGATGAAATACATACATTCTAGGTGGGCTATAATCATAGAAGGAGAGAGGAAGAGAAAGATGCCGGCAAAGATGGAGGGGCCCTGCCACTATGGGCCCCTCTTTGGTACAAAACCTACATCAAGGTGGGTCCCACCATAAGTGGGCCCTTAAATCAAATAAATGAAGGAAAAACAAAAATCCAAAATCACCCACCAGCTTCTTCTTGCACCCTAGGTTTCCTTAGCTCCTTAGCTTTGATTCCAACGAAGGAGATGAGGTTTGGATGGTTGAGATGGGAGTTAAAAGGGTAGGAAATGGGCCACACTTGAAGCTTGGGAGGAATGAGAGAGGCTTGGACGGATGGTGCTCTTGGGTTGCTTGGGAGGTGAAGTGAAAAATGAAGGGGAGAGAGAATTGTAAAGGGAGAGAGAGAGTGATGGGTGATGGAGTGATGGATGTGGTAAGTGATGGGTGTAAGGGACTTTTTGACTTTTGTGGCAAATGGTGTAAGAAAAGTATGGGCTTTGTAAGAACTTTTTGACTTTTGTGGTTACTTGGGAATGGGTGAAAGGTAATGTGTACTTGACATGTTAAGATTGATGGATTGACATCGTGAAATCGTAGAGATTCTCTCGAAATTCGCACGCATGACGTTTTCCTCGCACCGAACGCTGGCCCACATCTCCTAACCAAGGTATCACCTTAGCGCGCGAGTCGCGTCGGAACCACGGTGACGGCGCGATCGCTATGGTACAAGTCTTGGGTTGAGTCGACTCGAGTTGACGGTATGTGAATCAGGGTCGCGCGCAAATACCGGTTAAGGGTCGAAGGTTGCCGGAATTTGACCGAGAAGGCCGCAGAAGTCTATGGAATGGTACGGTCTAGGATACGGGGCTTACAGCTCTCCCCTCTTAATAAAAATTTCATCCTCAAATTTTACGCAATCATCGCAACTAGCCATAACTTATGAGGAAGAAGAAATATAACATCACTATATAAAATCAGCGATAACATACAATACAATCAATCATCAAAATGATGGGGATAACGCTCTCGAATCTCAGCCTCGCGCTCCCAAGAAGCCTCCTCGACAGAATGGTGACCCCACTAAACCTTCACCAATGGAATGATCTTAGTCTGGAGGACCTGCTCCTTCTGATCAAGGACACAAATTGGTTGCTCAATGTAAGAAGTGTCCTCCCAAACCTCTAACGGCTGCCAATCTATAACAGGAACGATGGCTGACCCACACTTCCTCAACATAGAGACATGAAAAATGTCGTGGACACTAGACAACTCAGATGGCAAGGCAAGCCGATAGGCCACGACACCAACACGCCCAGTGATCTCAAAAGGTCCTATGAATCTCGGGGCAAGCTTGCCCTTCGCTCCAAATCGAACTACACCCTTCATGGGCGAGACCTTGAGATACATATGGTCCCCTACATCAAACTCCAAGGGACGACACCGAAGATCAGCAAAACTCTTCTACCGACTCTGAGCTGTGTGCATCCTCTGCATGATGATATCAATAGCCTCTGACGTCTCCTGCACAAGCTCGGGACCTAGGAGACGGCGCTCACCAACCATGGTCCAACAACTCAGTAATCTGCATGATCTGCCATATAGTACCTCAAAAGGAGCCATTCAGATGGTCGCCTAATAGCCGTTATTGTATCCGAACTCAGCCATTCGCAGATGCTCATCCCAGCTACCCCCGAAATCAATCCTGCAGGCCCGAAGCATATCTTCAAGGATCTGGTTGACCCTCTCGGTCTGGCCATCGGTCTGCAGATGGTATGCGGTGCTGAGCTGCAATTTAGTCCCCATCGCTCTATGGAAGATCCCATAAAACTGAGACGTGAACCTCGGGTCTCGGTCAGAAACGATCGAGACTGGAACACCATGCAGTCTCACAATATCCTCGATGAATAATCTCACAAGCCGGTCTAAAGGCCAAGTCGCACGAATCGCAATAAAATGTGTCGACTTCGTCAGACGATCCACAACAACCCAGATGGCGTCATAATCGCACTGAGTCCTCGGCAAGCCCAGAATGAAATTTGTCACACGTGCTCCCACTTCCACATTGGGACACTCAACGCTGCAATAGGTCAGGGGGTCTCTGAGGATCGGCCTTAACACGCTAGCATGTGTCACACTCGGCCACAAAACTGGCGATCTGGCGCTTCATCCCTGCCCAAAAATACTGTCACCTCATATCGTGGTACATCTTCGTCGAGCCAGGGTGGATAGAAAACCGCGATCGATGTGCCTCGGTCATAAGATCTCTGCGTAACTCAGGAATATCCGGGACACATAATCGGCCTCTGAAGCAAAGTCCACCGTCAGAACCAATCTGTCAATCTTCCTGACTCTCAGATGCTGCCTCTACTCGGTAATCCTGTAACGACTCGTCTACCTGTTGAGCCTCAATCACCCTTGTGACAAGAGAGGGTTGAATCGACAGGCTCGATAACTACATAATGGAAGACTGCAAGCCAAACTCAAAGTCGTACTCTGCTATATCCTCGATCATCCTCCACTCATGAATTATCATATGTGCCATCAGGCCTTGTGGTTGATAGCTGAGGGCATCCGCCACCACGTTCACCTTGCCTAGGTGGTACTGAAGATCGAAGTAATAGTCCTTCAGGAGCTCCATCCAGCACCTTTGCCTCATGTTCAACTCAGACTGCGAGAAGAGGTACTTCAAGCTCTTGTGGTCAGAAAAGAGCTCGAACCTAACCCCATAGAGATAGTGCCTCCACACCTTCAATGCGAAGACAACTACAGCCAGCTCCAAATCATGCATAGGGTAGTTCAGCTCATGGACCTTATGCTGACGAGACGCGAAGGCCATTGGTCTCCTATGCTGCATCAGGACAGCACCCAACCCAATATGCGAGGCATCGGTAAATATGATAAATCCATCACTCCCAGAAGGAAGAGTGAGGACAGGAGTGGACGTGAGGTGGTCCTTCAACTCCATAAATGCTCGCTCGCAGGCGTCGCTCCAAATAAACTCTGCGCCCTTCCGAGTCAACCTAGTCAGTGAGGCTGCAATACGAGAGAAGCCCTCAATGAAACGCCGGCAGTAGCCCGCTAAACCAAGGAAACTGCAGATCTCGGACGCGTTCGTGGGCTGGCCCCACTGACGCACTGCCTCAACCTTCAAGGGGTCTACTTCGACACCCTCCCTCGTCACCACGTGACTGTAGAACTTCAGCTCCTCCTGCCAAAACTCGCACTTCTCTAGCTTCACATACAGCTAGTGTGCACGGAGGGTCTGCAACGTAACCTCCAAATGCTGCTCGTGCTCCTCATGGGTCCTCGAATAAATCAGAATGTCGTTGATGAAGACTACAACAAACTAATCGAGATAAGGGCGGAAGACCTCGTTCATCAGCTGCATGAACACTGCGGGCGCATTGGTCAGTCCAAAGGACATGACCTGAAACTCAAAATGACTATAACGCGTCCTGAAATCCGTCTTCGGAATGTCCTCCTCTCGGACCCGAATCTGATGATAACCGAAATGCAAGTCAATCTTCGAAAAGAACTGTGCACCCTGCAGCTGATCAAACAAATCATCAATCCTCGGGAGCGGGTACTTGTTCTTGATCGTAACCTTGTTGAGCTCACGGTAATCTACGCAAAGCCTCAACGAGCCATCCTTCTTCTTCATAAAGAGTATCGGCGCTCCCCACGATGAACTGCTCGGACGGATAAAGCCCAACTCGCGCAACTCGTCCAACTGCTTCTGCAGTTTCGGTAACTCCAACGGTGCCATACGATACAGGGCCTTCAAAATAGGCGCAATACCGGGCACGAGATCAATCTGAAACTCGGTGAGTCGGCGAGGCGGCAATCCCGGAATCTCCCAGAACACATCAAAAAAATCACAAACCACAGGCAACTGGTCAATGCCCATGGCTATGGGCTCCTTTATAGCACATGACATCAAACAAGATAACAACTCTCCTCTGGTCTGAGCAATGAACTGGAACTGCGGCAAGCTGAGTATACAAAATGTGACTGTCCTCGCGGAGTAATCCAATATGGTGTGGTACTTGGCAAGCTAATCCATGCCTAGGATGACGCCGAACTCGGACATCGGCAATGCAAACAGATCGGCAGGCAAAAAGATTTCCACAACCAGAATGGGGCAGGACGAGCAAAGTCGGCCCAACACTGCAGTCTTTCCCAAGGGAGTCGATATTAATAAATCCTCACGAGCAGAGTCCAACGGTAAACCAGTCGATCGGCAAAAACTCTCGACCACAAAAGAATGAGATGCACTAGAATCAAATAACACACATGCAATGCATGCAGATACTAAAAGTATACCCTCGACGACTCCTCCGAATTTTTACGAGTCCTACTAAGCCGCATAAAACTTAGCCCAAGCTGGTTGGGGAGGTGCCTGTCCCCTCTGAGCGTGCTGCTGTTGCTGGTGTCGCTGAGGCAGTCGAAACTGCTGCCTCAACTGTTGCGGTCTCGGAGGCTGATGCTGATGCTGCTGCTAAGGTGGCCTCCGTGGTGGGGGTTGCTGTCGCTGCTGCTGCGGCGGTAGAGGCTGCTGTGGACCTCTTTGCTGCTGCTGCTGCTGGGGGCGAGGACACTCCCACATATGGTGCCCCGTCGCACCGCACCTAAAACAAGAGCCAGTGAACAAAAGTGGTGCTGGAGGTGCTGCTGGCGCTCGGAAGGCTGGGCGACCTATGCGCCTCTGCTGTGGTCGACCCTACTGGGAATCACTGGAAGGAGCCTGCCTCTTCCGGTCTCTCCTCTGACCACGATCAGACTGAGAACCGGCCCACTTAGCCTAAAAAATCTAGGCCTTCCGTACCACTCCCTCAAAGTCGGGAGCTCATGCCCAATAACACGGCCTCGAAGACAATAACGTAAGCTATCCTCAAAGCGGCGGGCTCTCCGCTCCTCATCATCTACCAAATAAGGTGCAAATCTGGACAATGCTACAAAGCAAGCCGCATACTGAGCCACTGTCATATTGCCTTGCACTAAGGCCTCGAACTCCAACGCTCACTGTCGTCGAATGTGATCAGGAAAATACTGTCGGTCAAACCGATCCATAAAATCCTCCCATGTCCACACAAAATCGGTGCCTGCTGCTCGGGAGACTGATGTCTACCAGTGTTCAGCCTCACCATGGAGGAGAAATATGGCTAATCGGACTTACCGCTCAGTCGTGCATCCCATAGTCTCGAATATCTTCTCCACATCGGCGCGCCATCTCTCAGCTACCATTGGGTCTGGCTCACCCTGGAAACGCGGGGGATCGAGCCGTCGGAACTCTCGAAGGAGGGCACTCGTGCGCTTCTGCTTTGCCTAGGCTGGGGAAACAACGAGGTGTCTGCTCTGCCCCTGAAGTGCGACCGTCACAACCTACAACATCTGCTGTAACTGAGAAGCACTCATGGATATGGTCGGGTCACCACCGGTCTCTGGTAGAGGAGCTGCATCCATAGGCTGGGCAGTAGAAATCTCTGGTGATGGAGTGGGGATCTTAGGTGGTAGGGCGGGAGCCGCAGGTGGTGGAGCCAGAGTCTCAGGTGGTGGTGCGGGAGTGGATCGGGTCACTCTCCTGCATGGCATGTCCTACAGGAAAGAACAAAGACGCCTAACAACTTAAAGGCTTGCGACGGCATGCACATTAAGGGTCTGTAATAAAAGATCGCTAGGCTATCCGAACTTAGGACTTAATCATTCATAGAAGACATGTAATGTTGGTCTTAGTTATTCCCAAGTTATGCTCTGATACCAACTTCTGTTACGCCCCAAACTCAGAGAACAGGCTCACAAAATTTTCAATCGCCGAATCTGGCACCGACAGCCTCCTTAGAACCCCATTCTCAGCTCCTAGTGCCCATTCGTCAGGTTCCGATCATGGGATACTACGAAGAGGATTTTCAACACCAGTTTGATTCGTAATAAGCATAACCAAAGGCATAACCCACAAACAACAACCAAAAACTCCATTACATTTCCACTATGATTAAAAACTTTACAAGTACAATGAGCATAAAGGAAAATACAATGATGATAGACCAAAAGCTCCAAAATAAACTACCACGTGCTCAAGCCTCAGCGCTGCTACGATCCAACATCACCTGCACACAACGATTGTACATAAGCTTATAGAAAGCTTAGAGGGTGGTGAAAGTGTGTGCTCAAGGTGGTAATGCAATTATGCAGTATCAGAGTAATGCGCAACATGCTAATGAAAGTCAAGAATACCATTAGCCGTACCAAGGCCATGCGGTGCAAAGCATGAATGATGTCGGCCATACCAAGGCCATGCGATACGAAATGCAACTCAAGCATACAAATCCTCATTTAAGTCCACATATCAATACAGCTCAAATCTAGGATATCAGCGGGGTCTAGTACACTCTAAACCAGATCACTACCCCATCGCGCGCAATAAGGTAAGTGGAAGAGACCTCACTATCCGCCTACCAATATCGGGCTCGGTTCGTCGATAGCCGACCCATTCCTCGAGCTAGTCAAACTTAGCCTAGCTTTGCCCCCTACTCTTGGGAGGGTAAGGCTGCACCCCCTTCCAACCAACCACGACACAGTGGAAAGCACGACCGTCTGGTAATCAGCACTCTGCGCTCCTGTACCCACTCGGTCTATACGTTGGAGCAACCTCTTGGTACCATAAGGGATTAGGGACTTTCACCCAGGAATATCTATAACACCCCATGTAGAACAAGATTATCAGTATCCAATCCTGCCAACCACGATGCGCCTGTGGAGGCTACAACCCTGATGTCACTAAGGCGTACAGTACACATATCACACAATACAAGATGTATGAATCACGCAATCCAGTCATGCAACAATCTTCCGCGTATCGCGCGCTCATGTAGGGCAACTCTGCCCATCAGGGAGCCCATAAATAATCTGCTCAAAAGCATGTGCTATGATCAATCACTCATCTCATCACAAGCATACAGATGATACAAATGAACATGTATCATGATGTTATGTTGTCACGTACTTGTAATCGGTATCGATAACTGGCATCGGCCTTAGCAATCGGCACCGATAATCAGCATCGGTATTCGGTGTTGATAATTAGGGTCGATAATCGGCGTCAGCCGTGGTTTATGAAGTCATTCACCTACAGCGAATGGGGCCCACTTATTTGGGTTAACTCATGAAGAGAATGGGCGTAACAAGGCCTAAGGGAAGGTCACAATGAGGACGTCTAACCATCATTGCCCATCAATGTAGACGTCAAACCAACATTGCTCCCAAGGAGTGGCATACATAAAGAATTCATAACATTGCAATGGCCACGCATATACATTACATTGGGCCTCGTACATGGGCCTCACATACATCACATTGGGTCTTGAATACACATCAGGTGGGCCTCGCACCGGGGCCTTAAATATATCTCAATGGGCCACACTGATGGGCCTCATTTGGGCCCGACCTTATGTATATTTGAGATCCGACCTATTCATAAGTTAACATAGAGATAAATGAAGTGAAAATAATATCAGCTCATTTGGAAACCACCTCGGCCTTGGAAGTTTGAATGGTGGATGTCATTGTCCACTATTCAATAGCGGGGTCCACTCGAACTTTAGATTTGACTCACCACTATCTTCTCATGCCATAAAATGATCTCAAAATTGGTTGAACGGCATGAATACAACACTTACATTATGGTGGGTCCCACCATTCAAATAGTGGGCAGTGTCAATATACATTAATGTTGGGCCTGCTGCCAATAAAGGAGCAACTAAATGGCTGCTGCACGGCAACTGGCTGCACTAGGAGGGCAAAGGTGGGTCCCACGTAGGGCTCACCACCATATACATATTATAAAAAATATAATATGAAATATATATTGTATATAATATATAATAAATACTATAATATATATAGTGGTGGGACCCACAGAACTCGCTGTCCCCAGATGACAGTGGGCCCCACCAACGAAACAGATGGACAGCGTGCCAAAACACATACATCATGTGGGGCCTACAGCCCACTGACGCCACAGGGAGAGAGAGATAGAGAGAGAGATAGAGAGAGAAAGTGAGAGAGAGGGTGAGAGAGAGAGCAGCACGTGGCTGCCTCTTTTCACTTTTTTTCCCTTTCCTTTTCTTTCCAGCAACCAAAATAAAGGTGGGTCCCACATAGGGTACACCACTGTAGGGGATGTGGTATAATATAATATTATATTATATAGAAAAGGGTACAGGGAGCTCGAGCTGACGGTAGGCTCCAATGAGGTCGAGCTATGTGGGCCCCACCGTTAATGTTTGCCAAGCATCTAACCCATTAGTCAGATGCCCCACTCTAGCATGGGCCTAGGTCTCAAAAATCAAGTCAATCCGTGACTTGTGTGGGCCATACCAGATACAACAATTGAGAGCAGTTACCCTGCATTTAAAACATTCATAATCGTTTGTTGGGCCTACCGAGATGGGGTTCACAAATCTATCCCACCCATTGTGAGTGTCCCACTTGAATGACTGGCCAGACCAAGTTTCAGCCGCACCCAAACCTTAGGTGGGTCCCACGTACGACCACCCTTACTAGGGAACCATACCATGACCTCGTTGTTGCAGCGAGGTATCTCCACTCAGTCCGCCAGTTGTGCTAGGGCCTGACCCCACGTTGAAACGAGGTATCTTTCACTCCTGCCACCTAAGCCACGCGGCCGGGTGAGCCCACATCATATCACACTTCACTGTCAGCTAACCCCATTGGTAGCCACCACAAGATGGGTCCCCTATGGACGGTTGGGATGGCATAAAAATATCATGGTGAGTCCCACATAGGTGGGGTCCACCGGTAGATGGCATGGATGAAATACATACATTCTAGGTGGGCCATAATCATAGAAGGAGAGATGAAGAGAAAGACGCCGACAAAGATGGAGGGGCCCCGCCACTATGGGCTCCTCTTTGGTACAAAGCCTACATTAAGGTGGGTCCCACCATAAGTGGGCCCTTAAATCAAACAAATGAAGGAAAAATAAAAATTCAAAATCACCCACCGACTTCTTCTTGCACCCTAGGTTTCCTTAGCTCCTTAACTTTGATTCCAACGGAGGAGATGAGGTTTGGGTGGTTGAGATGGGAGATGAAAGGGTAGGAAATGGGCCACACTTGAAGCTTGGGAAGAATGGGAGAGGCTTGGACGGATGGTGCTCTTGGGTTGCTTGAGAGGTGAATTGAAAATTGAAGGGGAGAGAGAATTGTAAAGGGAGAGAGAGAGAGAGATGGGTGATGGAGTGATGGATGTGGTGAGTGATGGGTGTAAGGGACTTTTTGACTTTTGTAGCAAATGGTGTAAGAAAAGTATGGGCTTTGTAAGAACTTTTTGACTTTTGTGGTTGCTTTGGAATGGGTGAAAGGTGATGTGTACTTAACATGTTGAGATTGATGGATTGATGTGACAAATCGTAGAAATTCTCTCAGAATTTGCACGCGCAACATTTTTCTCGCACCGAACGCTGGCCCACATCTCCTAACTAAGGTATCTCCTTGGCGCGCGAGTCGCGGCATCGAAACTGCGGCGATGACGTGGTCGCTATGGTACAAGTCTTGGGTTGAGTCGACTCGGGTTGACGGCGTGTGAATCAGGATCGCACGTAAATACCGATTAAGGGTCAAAGGTTGACGAAATTCGACCGGGAAGGCCGTGGAAGTCTATGGAATGGTACGGTCTAGGATACGGGGCTTACAGGTCATGCCACGATTGGTCGAGTACGTCCTCGATTGGTTGTGTAATGAATAAAATATGTATTTTTCATATAATTTTAAAATTTAAACAAATAAATTAACAAGTATATATGCTATAATACAGAAATGCATTATTAATCAATTTAAATTGAACATATCAAGATCAAATTTCAATTTATTAAACTTGCTTTTGTTTAGCGGTTTAGTGAAAATGTTAGCAAATTGAGTCTCGATCAGAATGTATTCCAAAGATATTATTTTTCTTCTACCAATTCACGAATGTAATGATATCTAATGTCAATGTGCTTGGTCCGTGAATGTTGGATTAGATTTTTAGATATATTTATACCACTGGAATTATCACAATATAAAACCATTGATTCCTGTGCAATTCCGTAATCGCTTAACATTCTATTCATCCATACAAGCTAAGTATATGCATTTTCAACTGCGATATATTCAGCCTCAGCAGTTGAGAGTGATATAGAACTTTGCTTCTTGCTAAACTAAGAAACTAAACAATTTCTAATGTAGAAACAACCGCCACTGGTTGATTTCCTATCATCGACATTACCAGCCCAATTAGCATCAGTGTACCCCGCCAACTAAACACTAGTATCATATGGATACCAGAGACCCAAATTAGATGAACTTGCGACATATTGCATAATCTGCTTAACAGCAGTTAGATGTGACTCTTTAGGACCAGATTGATATCTAGCGCAAATACCAACACTAAAAGCAATATTAGGTCTACTTGCAGTTAAATAAAGTAAACTGCCAGTCATACTACGATATAATTTAGGATCCACATTTTTACTTGTAGAATCTTTTGAGAGTCTTGATGTTGTACTCATAGGAGTATCAAAATTCTTCCATTCTCAAATCTGAACTTTTTAATCAAGTTCAGAGCATATTTGGTCTGAGAAATGAAAATATCATCAAGTTGTTATTTTACTTGCAAACTTAGGAAATAATTCAATTCCCCAACCATGCTCATTTTGAACTTAGATTTCATTAAATCTGCAAACTCAGCAGTCATATTAGTATAGGTAGATCCATAAATAATATCATTAACATAGATCTGCACTATTAAGATATGATTGTTATGTTTCTTAACAAACAATTTTTTATCAACACTTCCCATTAGAAAATTATGACTTAGTAAAAACTTAGTCAATTTTTTGTACCATGCTCTGGGAGCTTGTTTCAACCCATAGAGAGACTTTTCAAGGCGATAGACATGATTAGTGTTCTTAGGGTCTTCAAAACCCATTGGTTGTTCCACATACACTTCTTCATGTAGATCACCATTTAAGAAGGCGGTCTTTACATCCATTTGATAAATTTTGAATTTTCTAAAGCAAGTAATGGATATGAATAGTCTGATTGATTCAAGACGAGCTACTAGGGTAGACATTTCATCATAATCAATGCCTTCAATTTGAGTATACCCTTGTATAACCAGTCTAGCCTTGTTTCAAATTATATTACCAAGTTCATCAGACTTATTTTTAAAAATCCACATAGTTCTTATAATATGTTTATCTTTAAGTCTAGAAACAAGATACCAAACATTATTTCTAACAAATTGGTTAAGCTCTTCTTGCATTGTTACTATCCAGTTTTCATCAGTAAGAGCTTCTTTTATGTTAGCTGGTTCTATCTGGGATGTAAAGAACACATAATTACATGTCTTCTAGTTGTCTACGAGTGCGCACACCAGTTAGAGGGTTTCCAAGAATTTAAGTGGTTGGATGATCTTTGATGAAGTATCTAGTTTGTTAATTAAAAGAACTTCATCATTATCTGAACTTGAGGTAGGTGTATTCAAGTGATCATCGATGACCACATTAATGGACTCTTAGATCACACCGGTCCTCTTGTTCATTACTCAATATGCACAACTGTTCAAAGAATACCCTAAAAAGATCCCTTCATCACTTTTAGTGTCAAACTTACCTAGATTTTCACGGTCACATAAAATATAGCACTTGCTGCCAAAAACTCAAAAGTATTTGACAGTAGGCTTCTTATCGAACCACATTTCATAAGTCGTCTTATTATTAGACTTACAAGTATATACTCAGTTGATTATGTAGCAGGCAGTATTCAAGGCTTCAGCCCAAAGATTTTTAAGGAGCTTCATACTATTCAACATTACATTAGCCATTTCTTGAAACACTCTATTTTTCCTTTCAACAATTCCATTTTTTTGTGGTGTTTTGGGTGCAGAGAATTCATACGATATTCCCTGATTGCTACAGAATTTCTCAAAACTGCTATTCTCAAATTCTGATCCATGATCACTATGAATCTTACAGACTTGAAAACCTTTTTCAGTTTGGATTCGTTTGAGAACTCGCTTTACTTCATCAAGGGTTTCTGATTTATCTCTTAAGAAGGTTACCCAAGTGAATCTTTTATAATCATCCACGATCATCAGAATGTATTTTTTACCACCTCGACTCTCCATCCTGGTTGGTCCTATAAGATCAATGTGGAGAAGTTCAAGAAGTTTAGATGTGGCATTAGAGTTCACTTTTTTGTGAGCACTCCTAGTTTGTTTACCAATTTGGCATTTTCCACATATTTTTTCTACTTTTTTTAGTTTAGGTATACCTCTTATTAGTTCTCTTTTGCTCAATCTATATAGATTGCGGTAGTGTACATGTCCAAGGCGTTTTTGCCATGACTCAGTCTCATCGGTATGGACCATGTAACGCAGTTCATTAGATGAGCTAGAATCACTTACAATGTAGCAGTTTTCAGAAGTTCTACGACCAGTTAATATTATTGAACCATTTTTGTTTAATATTTCACACCTTAGGTTAGAAAATTTAACACTATGATTTTTATCGCATATTTGAGAAATGCTTAACAAGTTATGTTTTAAACCTTCAACGTACAGAACATTCTCAAATAAGGGGAGGTTAGAAAGTTGAACAGTACCTTGGCCAATAATCCTTGAGCATCAGTCATGTCTTTAAGATTAGTGAATAGACCTTTATCACCAGTCATATGCCTTGAGCATCCACTGTCTAAGTACCACTTTGATTGGCTTAAAGCTTTAAAAGCCGTGTGGGCAACCAAGCAAGTAACCTTAGGAACCCATTTCATAACTGTTTTGGGTTTAGGAGTATATTTGGTCTTCTTATGTTTGTAGTTGTTGTAAGAATGACCCACTGAGTTAGATTTTAAGAGCTCCTTAAGTAAATCAACTATTTTCTCAGCTAAAGGGTTTCGGTTCTGATTTTTATAGTTGATATGGTTACTTTTAGGTTTAAAATAATGGAACATTTTGGTATTTTTAGAAAACTTTTGATTAGAACTTTTCTCTTTTGAGTTTAAGGACTCTCCTTTTACAAACTTAGGAGAAGTATTCTTCTGTTTAGGAGGAACACTTTTATCATAGCCCAAACCAGATCAGTCGCCACATTTTCTTGATCTAGATAAAAGTTTTTCTAATTTTGGATCACTTTGGGCATACCTCCATGTATCCTTTAAACTCAAAAGTGAAGAGATTTCAAGTTTAAATTTTTCATTTTCAGATTTTCAGATTTTCAATCTGGGAGGTTTTGAATTCTAAATCATATTTGCATTTTTCAAAACAATCTGAAATATGGAATTTTTCTAAAATAAGAGAATCAAATTTTTCTTTAAGTTTTGAAAACCTTTCTTTTTGAAGCTTTAGTTTTACCATAATCTTACAACTTTCCTTGTATAGGGCATTGTAAGCATCTTGAAGATCTTCTTCATTTTCATGATCACTATTCAAATTTTCTAAACTAGTAGAATCATCATGATCTGAAAAAGTGAACTTGGCTAGAGTCATAAGAGCTTTGACTTCATTGCCCGACTCAGTTTTAGAATCTTTTGATTCAGAAGAAGCTTCAGAACCGGAAAATTCATCTAAAGTAGCCAACATACTCTTCTTTTTGGGTTTATCCCTTTTAGGACACTTGTTTGCCAAATGCCCATATTCTTGGTAGTTGTAACATTGACTATCTTTTAATGATTTCTGAGTTTTAGTTTTAGATCTTTTCTTATCATTTGAATTTTGAAAATTAGCCCTCTTTTTACTTTTGAAAATTTTATAAAACTTTTTCGCTAGAAGGGTATATCATCTTCTGAGTTTTCTAAATCAGAATTGCTATTAATTTCTTGAGAAATATTTTTAGAAGACTTAAGGGCAATAGATTTACCTTTAGGAGCTTTAAAATTTAACTCGTAGGTTTGTAAAGATCCAACTAATTCTTCTACCCTCATATTGTCTGTATCACGAAGTTCTTGGATCGCAGTCACCTTTGAGTGGAACCGTTCAGGTAGTGAGCGTAGTATCTTTGCACACACTTTACTTTCTGGGATTTTATCACCAAGACCCCACATAGAATTCACAATGTCATTCAATCTTGTATAGAAGTCCATGAACATTTCATTTTCTTCCATATGTATTTCCTCAAATTTGGTTGTGAGGATTTGGACTTTAGATTTCTTGACAATTGATGTACCCTCATGTCTCATTTCTAAAATATCCTAAGCTTGCTTTGTAGTATCACAGGACATAATTCTTTTGAAATCATCCGGTGATAGTGCGCAAGTGATTGTATTTAGTGCTTTTGCATTCGCACTACTCTCACTTTTCTGAAGTGTGGTCCAGGTAAAATAAGGTGAGACTTTCATTGATTTTGATCCATTGATACCAGTCACTTTAGTGGTAGGAGGGATCCATTTAGTCATTGTGGCTTGCCACATGCTCTCATCCATGGATTTAAGAAAAATTCTCATCCTAGCTTTCCAATAGGCATAATTGGATCCATCAAATGGTGGAGGCCTAGTGACTGAAAGGCTATCAAAATTTGACATCTTATAAATAGCTTAGATCGATTAGCTCAGGAAATAAATCCAAAAATATAACAATTAAAATGAGCTATTAGGCTTTGATACCACTTGAAAAGCCCTAGCTATGTCTTAGGGGGAGGGGTGAATAGGACTATGCCAAATTAAAACTTTAACATCGTAATTTAAATGAATAAAGGAAATATAGTACTTTAAACAAATCATAATATGGAAATGTAAAGCAACCTCAAATACTAAAATAGAGAGGATGATACCAATGTTGTTCTAAGGACAAACTTACACCATAAAAACCAAGGGTTTATGGCAGGACAACCTTACTAGAACAATTTGAATATCAAAAACTCAAACTGAAAGGAAATAAAGGAAATAGCATGAAATAAATTCTAAACTATAACAACATTCCCCACAATGCTTGAAATGGAAATATTACAACATTCACATCCACACATACATCCTACAAACTTAAATGATAAAAGATATAGAAATTAAACAAACATTCAAACCATAAGACACAAAGAATTATAGTGGTTCGCCTGTGTGTACACCAACTGTTAAACAACAGCCACACAACTTGCTACTCCACTCCTAATATCCTCACACAAGGGATATTAGCGTTCACTATGAACATAAGTTTTTCTAGGTTCTCCCAAAACCTTCACAATTGTGTCTTTCAAATGGGCTTACACAATTCAAAAACCCCACACTCTGAGTTTTCTGGATCTCCTCAAGTAACTAACACAATGAAATTTTTCTAGCTCAATATCAAAAGAAACCAAAATAAAGGAAATTTACACAAATGTAAAATGCCTGGATTTCTCCTTTTGTAGTAGCTCAGAAGAACCAAGTTAGAGTAGAAGTTCGAATATAGAAGTTCAATGTCTAATACTCACTGAAGAAATGGTTCTAAGTTCTAATTGATTTTAAATTAAATCAAGTTAGGGCTAGCTCTATTTGATTTTGATTCCAAGAAGTGGAATATCCCAATTCCTCTTTCAAATTAGAAAGAGAGTATTAAATATACACAATGCAGCTTAAAAAGAACACAAACTTATCTCTCAGAGGATGCCTTGATTTTACTTGAATTGAATTGTCAAACTCTGAAAAACGTGTTCTATTTATAATTACAGAAATTGCATCTTCGACCGGTCCTGTGGACACTACGACTGGTCGTAGGACCAACGGCATTTTGAAATTTTGAGCACAATCGGATAAAACCGTTCCACGATTGGTGGAAGGCTGTCCCCACGACTAGTCGTGCACTGCCCACGACTGGTCGTGCGGAGCCTGATTTAATCGCTAGAGTTTGAGTCGTGGCTGTAGGACTGGTCGTGAATGAGTCGAGCACTATTCACATCATCAGTCGAGCAGACTCCAGGATTGGTCGTAGCTCAACCAAAAAATTCTAAAATTTTACAACAACTTAGGACTGGTCTTCGAATATCTTAGACTGGTTGAGCCAGTTCTAGGACTAGTCGAACAAGGTCCAAGACTAGTCTTAGAACAGACCAAACATGTATAAAATGATTCAATTTGAATTATATATACAAAATGACCTACCCTAAGGTCAATCTAAGGTCATTCATACCTTAAATGTGAAGTATAGACATTAAGTCTTCATTTCTTCAGATGATGGTTGACCTTTGAAGATTATGAAGCTTGAGATCTCTACAAGATGTAGCTTGAGCTTGAGATCTTCTGAAGCTTGGATTTGTCATTCTTGAGTTGTACTTCATCTTGAGTTAAACATTATCTTGAGTCTTGTACAAGCACTTGTCCTTTTGATGTAGCTTTAAAAACTCTAAACATTGAAGCTAACAGAAGTGGACGAAGTACTTGACCTTGCATTTCTTGAAGTGGATCACCGTTCTTAACATGAAGCATTTTGATGCAATGTCTTGAACATATAAATCAACATGCTACACAAGACATAGATTGTGTTTTTGGCACCACAAAATTTGACAACCAAATGAGTAATCAACCATAGCACTTAGAATTTCCCCTAACCACAACGACTTTGGTACCCACAGAAACAAGGATTGCCACAATTGTCCTTCAAGCCATCACAACATTATGTGTCATCGTCATCATATCAGTGACCCCCACAAAAATTTTCAACATCTCAGCCTGATCCGAGACTACCTCATCTATACCCACAAAGACCTCCTCAACTACATCCGAGACCACCTCAACAAGGGCCAACATCGACATATCAAAGGCTACCCCATCAGCCACAACTGTAGCATGGATCTTCACAATTTCAACAATAGAGAGAAAGAGGTCATGCACCTTGTCCTTAGGCTCAAGGTTGCATTTACACCTTAGTGCAACCTAGTGATGACCCAACTACGTTGTACGATGACTCTGCAAAACAATATGATGACCTAGCATAGGGAAACGATGATTCGACACAACCATATGATGACACAACGTATGAATTCGACGATCTAACACCCCCATGTCAGGATCCAACACCACCAATAGACTCGACCGCATTACCAGACACCGAAGCTACCAGGGATCTAGTCAAAGGTACCATCATTATATTCGCATCTCTAACTAGAGTATTATTTGATTCTTAAGCATCGCATTCATTTATCTCATATTGCCTCATATGCTCGTTGGGCTTATCTCCTGTTTCATTAGACAAGAAGTTAGTAGTTGCGACCTCTCTTGGTAAATCAATAAACTTAGTTCAAATATGTAAATTTTGTTCGATTATGCCTGAGAATGTAGAGTTGTCAGCTGATCTTATAGTTATGCCAATGAGAGAATACGATATCATCCTAGGAATGGATTGGTTGTCCTTATTTTGGACCAAAATATATTGCTTCAAGAAGATTGTAACTTTAAACGTTGGTGGGTGACCATCGCTACAGTTCTTTGGGATGCGAAGGAGAAGCACTAGTTAACCTATCAGCTCTTTTGGAAGTGGACTTACAAGAAGAAGGAATAGAATAAATCACAGTCATTAACAAATTTTCAGAAATATTTCAGGACATTCCTGGATTACTGCCATAAAGGGAAGTAAATTTTACTATTGATCTTGTACAAGGGACCACACCAATCTCTAGAGCACTGTATCGCATGGCTCCAGTTGAATTAAAGGAACTAAAGGAAAAAATTCAACAACTCCTAACTTAAGGTTTCATTAGGCTAAGTACATCATCGTGGGGAGCATCAATTTTATTCGTGAGGAAAAAGGATGGTTCTATGAGGCTATGCATCGACTACCGACAACTTAATAAGGCGACCATTAAAAACAAGTACCCATTACTAAGGATAGATGACTTATTTGATCAGTTGAAGGGAGCATGATATTTCTTGAAAATAGACTTACAGTCCGGATATCACCAATTGACGATTGAAGATGAGGACATACCGAAGACTGCTTTAGGACACGATATGGCCATTACGAATTTCTAGTGACATATGGATCTTATGAATAGGGTCTTTAAATCGTATTTGAATCGATTCATGATAGTATTTACATATGACATCTTAATATATTCCAAGACTCAGGAGGATCATGCGGGACACTTAAGGTCGCTTTGCAGACATTAACATAAAGTCAGTTGTATGCTAAGTTGACAAAGTGTGATTTTTGGAAAGAGGTGAAATTTTTGGGTCACGTGGTTTTAAAGAAAGGAGTGTATGTGGATCTGTCAAAGGTCGAGGTAGTAATGAAATAGGAGTAGCCCAAGAATGTGACAGAGGTGCGTAGTTTCCTTGGTTTAGTTGGATATTATAAGAGATTTATCGAAGGATTTTCTAAAATCGTAGACCATTAACTTAGTTGACAAGAAAAGGAACACATTTTAAATGGAATCAAAATTGTGAATTAGATTTCTCCGAATTGAAAAATCGGTTAACTTCAGCTCCAGTTCTAACCATACCAACCGAAGGAAAAAGATTTATAGTGTATAGTGATGCGTCATACAAAGGGCTGAGATGCATTCTCATGTAATGTGGTAAAGTAATAACATATGCGACATGACAATTAATGACTCATGAATAAAACTATTCTACACATAATCTAGAATTAGTGGCAATAGTATTTGCCTTGAAGATTTGGAGACATTATCTATACAACGAGCAGTTTGAATTACATTCTGATCACAAGAGTCTAAAATATCTTTTCGACCAAAAAGAATTAAATATGCGACAAAGAAGATGAATGAAATTTCTTAAAAGATTATGATTTTAACCTTTGTTATCATCCGAGTAAGGTAAATCTTATGGCCAATGCATTAAATAGAAAGACGCATAAACTTATGGCATCTCTAATGATTCAAGAGTGGAAGATGCTTGATAAAATAAATGATTTTAATTTTCAACTTATAGTAGATGGTCCACGAGCTTATCTCAGCAACATAGTGATGCAGCTCACTCTGGTGAGTTAAGTGGTAGAATCACAAAAGAATGACGCTAGGCTATAAGCCAGAATAACAGAAGCGATAAGAGATGATAACTCAGAATGACGAGTAGGTCCCGATGATGGAATTAGATTATGAGGAAGATTATGCGTTCCACACATTCTCGAATTGAAGAAGGAGATTTTAGACGAAGCACACCACTCGAAGTTCACAGTTCACCTGAGAGGGATGAAAATGTACCACGACATTTGACAACAATATTGGTGGAACAACATGAAGAGAGAAATTACCGACTACGTGTTTAGATTTTATGTCTATCAACATATCAAAGTCGGGCATCAGAAACCTTCTGGGTTAGTTCAGCCTTTTCCAGTTGTAGAATAGAAGTGGGAACACATTGCCATTGATTTTGTTGTGGGATTTTCAAGGACCAGATGCAATCACGATGCTATTTGGGTGATAGTTGACCGATTAACTAAGTTTGCACACTTCCTCCCTATTCATATTTCCTCATCTCTAGATGAGTTAAGCAAGCTTTACATTAGGGAGATCATTAAGCTACACGGAATCCCTATATCCATTGTATCCAATCGAGATCCTAAATTCATGTCACAAATTTGGAGAAGCTTTCAGGATGGTATAGGGACATCACTCAACTTCAGCACTGTTTTTCATCCGCAGATGGATGGACAAACCGAATGAGTAAATCAGATCCTTGAAGATATGCTTCACACTTGCATCCTCGAATTCAAAGGAAACTGGGATGATCATCTACCATTGATCGAGTTTGCATATAATAATAGTTTTCAAGCTAGCATCGGTATGGCACCATATGAAGCGTTGTATGGAAGATTGTGTCAATCACCAAATTGTTGGACTGAGGTTGGTGAAAGAAGCATGATTGGATCGGAGATTGTGTAGGAAACAACAGAGAAGATACAAATCATTAAGGATCATCTACGTACAACACAGAGTCGACAGAATAGCTACGTAGATCACCAAAGGAAAAACTTAGATTTCTTTCTCAACAATCATGTCCTACTTGAGGTATCACCGATGAAAGGAATCATGTGATTTGGGAAGAAAGAGAAATTAACACTATGCTACATCGGACCATTCAAGATCCTGCAGAGAGTAGGTGTCGTGGCCTACAAATTAGCTTCACCCCCACAGCTATCTGGCATTCACAATGTATTTCACGTATCAATATTACAAAAGTACAAGAAGGACGCGTCGCACATTATTGACTGGCAGCCACTAGGAATTCGTGAAGGTGTCACATTGATAGAACTGCCAGTTCGTATCATCGACGGAAGAGACCAAGTACTTCAAAGCAAGACCATACCACTCGTAAAAGTGTAGTGGGGACATCACGACGAAGATGAAGCTTCATGGGAGTACGAGGACGAAATTTGAGAAAAATACCTACATCTTTTTATACCATAGGTACGTTAAATTTGGAGGACGGAATTTTTTTCTAAGGGGAAAGAATGTAATGACCCAGATAAAATGTAACCAACTTATGCATGCATGCACGTACCAAATTAAAACCACACACACTATACACCCTTCACACGTGACACACATGTGACATACATGTAAAAAAGAAGAAGTAATCAATTAATATAATATTTTATTTTAGAGAAATGTAAATAATGTTAGAATTCCACACACTCCACCCATTTGGACCATTCAAATCTCGTCATACTCACCTTTATCAACTATGTAAATGCTATCTTATCAATCTATCACCTGGAGTTGTCAAATTTTGTTGTGCCAAACTACTTACAATCTGTATCTTGTTTTGATGAGATGGATAGATCAGCTTCATGCAGTAAGAGTCATCTTCATCATCGCCAAACTTTTCTACATATTCAAGTTGAAGAACGTTGTCGAAGTTCAGGGATTATAAGTTCAAGTGCAAGAACAAAAGTTCAAGGCTCAAGTTCAAGTTGAAAGCTCATTGCTACTACTTTAAAGAATAAAGAACTCAAGCTCTAGCTCAAGCTCAAGTTCAAGATTTAGAACATAAGCTTCATGTATTTCAAGTGAATGAGTTACTGAAGCAATTAATGTTTCGATGGTTCAAACTCACAAACAAGGTATGGATAACCCTAGATTGACCATAGGTTAGGTCATATTCATTGCATATTTTATTTGGGTCATTACATAAGTTTATAGGTCATTTTCTTGACTAGTCCTAGTCTTTGTTTGACTAGTCCAAGCACTGACTCGACCAATCCAAGAAGTTTCTCGACTAGTCCAAGATTTTTTGTGAATTTTTAGAATTTTCTGTTGGACCCTCGACCAGTCATGGAGACTGCTCGACTAGTCGAGTGAATAGTGCTCAACCAGTTGTGCAGTGCTCGACTCAAAGTCCAGTAAGGTCTTTTGCTCCCACTCGACCAGTCGAGTAATGATCTTATCTTATCGTGCTATAAATTTTGAAATATGGTTGGTCCTTTGACCAGTCAAACCGACCCTTAGACCAGTCGAGTGAATAGTTTTTTCATCTATAAATAGTGGACAAATCTCAGAGTTTTTCATTCATTCCAAGCATAATCAAGCCGTCACTCTAAGAGATAAGTTCCTACATTTCTTAAGCTATATTGTGTTTATTTTAGATTCTCTTAAATAGCTTTTTGTATTTGATTTTGTGATCTCCATTCAACTCTATTTCTTTAAAGAAGGGAATTGTAATTTTACCCTCTATGAGATCAAAATCAAATCAAGCTAGCCCATGTTGATTTAATTTAAAAATCATTTAGACCTAGAACCCTTTCATTTGTGGATTGGACAATGAACATCTTCATCTATATCGAATTGATTCTACCGGGCTTCATCAGAAGGAGAATCTTTAAATAAGTACAATTTAATTTTGTGTATTGTTTGTGGTTTGTGAGATAGATTCAGCCAGGAAAATCTCATTTTTGGTTTTTTTTGATATAAGCCAGAAAATTTTAGAGTGTGGGGTTTTTGTAATTGTGTAAGCCATCTAAAGACACAATTGTGAAGGTTCTTAGGTGAACCTTAGAAAACCTTAATTGATAGTGAAAGCCAATATCTCGTGGGAGAGAATATTGTGAGTGGAGTAGTTGTGTGGCTTCTTTTCAAACAGTTGGTGTACACACACAAACCACTATAATTCTTGGTGTTTGGTGGATGCTTATGGTGATATATGTATGGTACTGAATGTTGTAATTTCCTTTTATGCACTTGTGGTGAATGTTGTAATAATTTAGATTATTTCCTTTACCTCCTTCTAAGTTTGATTTTTTAATACTTACAAACGTTCTAGAAATCAGGTTGTCCTACCATAAACCTTGGTTTTTGGTTTAAGGTTGTCCTTAAAACTCAGTTTGTATCAACCTCTCAATACTTGTGCTTTGAGGTTACTTATAATTGTGATATTTATCCTTGTTTATCTTTGTAATTTCATATTTATTTTTTAATTTGTCGTAGTCCTATTCACCCCCCCCCCCCCTCTCGGACTTTAAGCTCGACCTTTTCAAGTGGTATCAGAGCCTAATAGCTCCTTTTTATTACTTGGATTCATTTCCTGAGCTAATAGATTTTGAGCTTATAAGATGTCAAATTTTGATAGCCTCTCGATTACTAGGCCTCCACCTTTTGATTGCTCCAATTATGCCTATTGGAAAGCCAGAATGAGGATCGTTTTGAGGTCCATAAATGAGAGCGTGTGGCAAGTCATAGTGACAAAATGGAACCCACCCACATCTAAAGTTCTAGGCACTAATGGAATTAAGTCTATTACAGTTACACCTTATTATTCATGGACCACTCTTTGAAAAAATGAGAGTAGTGCCAATGCAAAGGCTTTAAATGCAATCACTTGCGCACTATCACTAGATGAATTCAAAAGAATTATATCTTGTGATAATGCAAAGCAAGCCTGGAAAATTCTAGAAATGACACACGAGGGTACGACTATAGTTAAGAAATCTAAACTTCAAATCCTCATCACTAGATTTGAGGAAATACATATGGAAGAAAGTGAAACTTTCATGGAATTCTATACTAAGTTAAATAACATAGTCAACTCGATGTAGGGAGTTGGTGATAGCATCCCAGAAAGTAAAGTTCGTGCAAAGATACTGCGCGCATTGCCTGATAGGTCAATTCTAAGGTGACTGCCATTGAGGAACTTCGTGATACAGATAACATGCAGGTTGAAGAACTTGTTGGTTCTTTACAAACCTACAAGTTAAATTTTAAGGCTCTTAAAGGTAAGCCTATATCCCTTAAGTCTTCTAAAAATATTTCTCAAGATAATGCTGGAAATTCTGATTGTGAAAATTCTGAAGATGATATGGCACTATTAGCGAAGAAGTTTTACAAAATTTTCAAAAGCAAAAAGAGAGTAGATTTTCAAAGACCTTCTGAAAAGAAAAAGAGTAGATCTAAAAATTGGAAATATATTAAAGACAGCCAATGCTTCAACTTCCATGAATACGAGCATCTGGGAAACAAATGTCCAAATAAGGACAAACCTAAAAAGAAAGGTATCTTGGCTACATGGGACAAACCAACAATGCTCCAAAACCCAAAGCAGTAATGAAATAGGTCCCTAAGGTTGCTTGTCGGGTTGCCCACACCGCTTTCAAGGCTTCGAGTCAATCAAAGTGGTACGTAGACAGTGGTTGCTCTAGATACATGATAGGTGACAAATATTTTTTCACTAATCTCAAAGATATGACTGATGGTTCAGTCACTTTCGATGATGGTAGCAATTACAGAATTGTTGGTCAAGGTACGGTTCAACTCTTTAATCTTAAGAATGTTTTGTTTGTAGATGGCAAGCCTTAAGCATAGTCTCTTAAGCATTTCTCAAATTTGTGATAATAAACATAGCGCCAAATTCACCAATCAAGGGTGTGAGATTTCTAATGATAATGGTTCTGTGATATTAACTAGTCATAGAACATCTTAGAACTGATATATAGTCAGTAATTCAAGCTCATCTAAGATATCGTGTTACATGGTCCAAACTAATGAGACTGATCTATGACATAAATGCCTAGGACATGTACACTACTGTAATCTTTATAACTGAGTAAAGGTGAAGTAATAAGAGGTCTACCCAAGTTAAAGAAAATGGATAAATTTTGTGGTGAATGTCAGATTGAAAAACAAACTAAGAGTGCTCACAAGAAAGTGAACTCAAGTGCCACATCGAAACCCCTAGAACTCCTTCACATGGATCTCGTTAGACCTACTAGAACAGAGAGTTGAGGTGGTAAGAAATATATTCTAGTAATAGTGGATGACTTCACCAGGATTACTGTCACGCCCTGAACTCGCAGAATGGGCTCGTAAAATTCCTGATCGCAGAATCCGGTGCTAACAGCCTCCATAGTACATCATTCTCGACTCCCGACATTCATACACTAGGTTCCGATCCTGGGATACTACAAGGAGGGTTTTAAATATGATTTTGATTCAGTATAAGCATAACCATAAGCATAACCCACGAACAATAACCACAAGAACATCATCACACAATCCACAATCACAATCATAATCACATGATGTAAGTGGAGACTGTGGCCCTAATGTCGCTAGGGCATACAATAATCACAATCACATGATGTAAGTGCATGAATCCCCCTACCCAAACATGCAACAATCATGCACGTACTGCACGCTTATGTAGGGCAACTCTGCCTATTAGGGAGCCCATAAACAATCCGCCCGTAGGCATATGCTATGATCAGTCACTCCTCATATCAGGCATACATATGATGCATATGATCATGAATCATGGATCTATACTAAATATGTTATATGGTGATGGGCTCTGTTCATAAAGAAGATGGGCCTATACAGCCTGCACACTACAAGTATGGGCATATCAATGGGCCTTAGGGAGAGTGATAATGCGGACATTTAACCAACATTATCCTTACAATGTGGACGTCAAACCATCATTGTTCCCAAGGCACGACCCATTATAAACATCATTGTATATACACCACGGAGGAATCACACATTGTAATGAACCTAATTGCATCCCATTGGGCCTTAAGTACATCAATTGGGCCGTATCAAATGGGCCTTATATTCATCAAGTGGGACGTACCAATGGGCCACACCAATGGGCCTTACGTACATTGCAATGGGCTATAACCGATGGGCTACACCAATGGGCCTTACGTACATTGCAATGGGCTATAACCGATGGGCCTTGCATACATCACAATGGCCTCACAACATGGGCCTCATATATATATATATAAAGGTGGGCCTCAACAATTGGCCTTATACAAATCAAGGTGGGCCTCAATAATGGGCCTTATGTATATCAAATGGGCTACATCAATAGGCCCCATGTATAACAATCAGGCCGCACCCAATATAAGTGGTGATAATAATTACCCCTATTAAAATTCTCCAGGCCCGCCATAACATTTATTTCCCATTCAACCTGATCATAAGGTCCCAAGGATTTCAATGGTTGGACAGTTTCGATGAAGAGTGTGGTCCACATGATAAATAAATCTGTCTTATTTTGGTCTCAAGCCTAAAAATTATCTTTCAAAAATGGTTGGACGGTTGGATGCAACACATGCATCATGGTGGATCCCATAGGGATGGAAAGGATGGACGGCATAGATGAGGTACATACTGAAAAGGCCAAGCTATATGTCCTAGAGGGGGGGTGAATAGGACAATGCCAAATAAAAACTTATAACAGCGGAATAATAAAGAAAATGATAGCCAAATTAAATAATAATGCAGGAAAGAAAAACAACCTCAAAATTCAGATCTTGAGAGGTTGATACAAACGTTATTCTAAGGACAACCTTACACCAAAAACAGAGTTTATGGTAGGACAACCTTATTTCTAGAAAGGTCTTTGTATCAAGTCTCAAATCGAAGAGGAATACAAAAACAAATATGAACTGAATTGAAATAACTTGTAATTAAAGATGTATTGTTCTAGGGACAGCCATACACCATAAAAATGGCAGGGCAACCTTGCTGGAACAACTTTCAAAATGAAATTGAAAAACAAGCTTATAAAGGAATAGCAGAAAGTAAATTCTAAGCTATTACAACATTCTCACAAAGCTTGAAATAATTACAACATTCACCACCATACATACATCCCACAAAAAGAATAAAAACAATTAAAAGAATAAATCAATCAACCACAACTCAAAGGATTTATAGTGGTTCACCTGTGTGTTCACCAACTGTTATCCAACAGCCACACAAAAAGCTACTCCACTCCTAATATCCTCACACAGGGGATATTAGCATTCACTAAAGATAGGTTTTCCCAGGTTCACCTAAAACCCTTACAATTGTGTCTTTGTATGTGGGCTTACACAATTAAAAAAAACCCCCACTTCTGAGTTTTCCTGGCTCTCCTCAGATAACCAATATAACAAGATTTTTCTGGCAAATCTTGAAAGAAACCAAAATAATAGAAAGGAATTTACAATATGTAAAATACCTGAATATCTTCTTCGTTGTAGCAGCCCGGTAGAACCAAATCAAAGTAGATGATTGAATGTCCAAGTTCAATGTCCAGTACTCGATTACAATGGTTCTAGTTCTAATAGATTTTAAATTAAACCAAATAGGGCTTGCCTTAATTGATTTTGATTCCAAAGAAAGGGAATAACAATTCCTCTTTTCAAATCAGATTGGAATAGCAGAAACAAAATCAATTAAAATAAAGCTAAGGAAAGAAGATATTAAATAAGCACACTTAGCTTAGATGGAGCACAGAATTATCTCTCAGAAGTTCGACGAAGATTGGCTTGAATACTATAATTAAATCGATGATTTCTTTTGAGATTCGTGCACTATTTATAAGTGAAAAGATCAGGTCTTCGACTGGTCTAGAGTGCTCTTCGACTAGTCGAAGCTCTAACAGATATTTGAAAGATTAGGCGGGATAAGCGCAGACCGTTCTACGACTGGTCGTAGCACTCCTACGACTGGTCGTAGGTCACCTACGACTGGTCATAGGTTTCCTTCGACTGGTCGTAGGTCCTGCAAAAGTTCGCTGGACTTCGAGTCGTAGATTCTACGACTGGTCGAAGATGCGTCGACACTGTTCCTACGATCGGTCGAGCAGATTCCGGGACTAGTCGAAGGCTAACAGATTTTATCCGGAATTTGTAACAAACTTACGACTGGTCGAGGATTTTCTTAGACTGGTCGAAGCAAGTCTAGGACTAGTCGAAGCAAACCTAAGACTGGTCGAAGAACAGACCAATCACATGTAAAATAACATTCGACTTATGTATCCGAAATGACCTACTTCTAAGGTCATCCTATGGTCAAACAAACCTCAATCATGAAGTATGGACATTGAAACAAGAGACCATGAAGAATGAGCCTTGAAGTCTTGATGTAGACTAAACCTTGAAGTAGCTCAATCATGAAAGTGGCTTGAGTTTCAGCTTGAGTCTTGAGTTCAGCTTGAGTCTTGCCTTGTACTTTCTTTTTCTTTTCAGCTTGAGTCTTGTGAACAGTTCTTGCATTCAAGAGTCTTGTCTTATGATCAGTTCTTTCATTCAAGATCTTGAGTCTTGTACTTGAGAGCTTTGCTTGATGTGAGCTTAGCTTGTTCATGTATGTTGATCCTTGAGAGAGCTTCACTTAAGCAGGTTATATATAATATAACAGTGATTTTGGCACCACAAATTTGACAACAAACATGGATATAAACTATAGCACTTACAATCTCCCCCTTTGTCAAATTAGTGACAAAACACATAACCAAACAAAAGTAAAACAACTGGATAATACATGCAAATCAATAAGCAACATTAAACATTCAACCAGTTTCAACATTCAACAAGATCAAACATATATTCTTCTTGACACCCCACTCCCCCTGAGTAACATAACCAATGCTACTCCTCTCACAATCACATTAAAAACAAACCATTCTCCCCCTTTTTGTCACAATATGACAAAGGAGAACTAAATAAAGGAATGAGAGTAAACATGAGGAGGAAATAGAGTATAGCAAAAGAGACATAGAGATACTCAAGATAGCATCACAGATATCCAGCATAAATATTACATTAAGAACAAATATCCAGCATAGAATCCAACTCAAACTCAATCAAATAAGAGCAAAGTAATAAAGTTATTACATACCAAAAGTCTCATAGAAACTAGTCAGAATTAGAACTTGAAGATGGAGCAGGAATAGAAGGATCAAGTTGGTGCATGCCTTTGTTCAAGCGCCTAAGATATTTGCGCATATACTTGAATTGCAAATCATGAGCAACAGACATGTTTTCCAACTTAACATTTATATCCTCAACTCTACCTTCTAATGCACTCAAACGTGCATCAACATCAGATGGTACAAAATCTGGATCATTAGTTGAGTCAGAATCCAGTTCCTCAAAAATATCATCCATATTAATATCAACACCAGCTTCTTCAGGACCACCACCACCACCACCTTGTTCAGGAAGCAGATCCAACTTCATCTTATTAATATTTGTATTGTTGAAGATCAGATGATGGATAGGTGCTTCATCAACAGGCATATCGACTAACATATGAGTAGCCAATACAGTCATAAAGTATGCAAATGGAATGTCACTATGACCAGGATGGAGTCGAAACTGAAGAATGAAATGACAGATTAAGGAAGGTAAACAAATCTGAGTACCATTTGAGATAGCATGGATAACATGAACCATAAACGAAGTCAGGTCAGAAAAATTCAATTTTCTTGCAATTTACACAAAAATTGAAATTTAATCTAGCAAATATATACAATAATATACAAGAAGGCATAAATTATCAATTTAAAATGCACATGCCAAGATCAAATTTTATCTTTTTGAACCTGCTTTTATCAAGAGGTTTTGTGAAAATATCAGCACGTTGATCTTCAGTAGGAATATATTCTAGAGATATAACTTTTTCTTCTACTAATTCCCTTATATAATGAAATCTAATGTCAATATGCTTAGTACGAGAATGCTGAATAGGATTTTTTGAAATATTTATCGCACTGGAATTATCACAGTGTAATAACATAGAATTCTGTTTAATTCCATAATCACTTAGCATTCGTTGCATCCAAACAAGTGTGTACATGCATTACCAGCTGCGATATACTCAGCTTCAGCTGTTGAAATAGAATTTTGTTTCTTACTAAACCAGGAAACTAGACAATTTCCAATAAAAAAACAACCACCACTAGTTGATTTTCTATCATCTAGATTACCGGCCCAGTCAGCCCGAGTACCCAACTAATTGAACATTGGTTTCATGAGGATACCGAGACCGAGATTAACCAGGACTTGCGACATATCTAATAATTCGCTGGACCAGGAATCAAGTGAGATTCTTTTGGATCGATTGATATCTTGCGCAAATACCAACACTTAGAGAAATATCGGTCTACTAGCGTTAGATATAACAAACTACCAATCATACTCCGATAAAGTTTTGAGTCAACATTTTTACCATTAGAGTCTTTTGATAGTTTCGGGTAGTACTCATAGGAGTATCGAAATTCTTGCCATTCTCAAATCCAAATCTCTTAATTAGATTCAAGGCATACTTAGATTGAGAAATGAATATTCCTTGATTGTTGCTTTACTTGCAATCCAAGGAAATAAGTCAATTCCCCAACCATGCTCATTTCAAAGTTAGATTTCATTAAATCTGCAACTCAGTAGTCAAGTCAGTACAGTTGATCCATAAATGATATCATCAACATAAATCTGTACTATTAAGATATGATCATTATGTTTCTTAACAAACAGAGTTTTATCAACAGATCCCATTTGAAAATTATGAGTTAAAAGAAATTTCGTTAGTTTCTCATACCATGCCCTAGGTGCTTGTTTTAATCCATAAAGTGCCTTTTTAAGCCGATATACATGATCAATATTTTTGGAATCTTCAAATCCCATTGGCTGTTCAACATAGACTTCTTCATGTAAATAGCCATTTAGAAAAGCACTTTTTACACCCATCTGATAGATCTTTATCTTTTTAAAACATGCAATGGATATAAATAGTCTGATAGATTCAAGACGTGCTACTGGTGCAAAGGTTTCATCGAAATCAATCCCTTCAATTTGAGTATAACCTTGTACCACCAGTCTAGCCTTGTTTCTAATTATATTTCCACATTCATCAGACTTATTTTTGAAAATCCATTTTGTTCCAATGATGTGTTTATCTTTAGGTCTTGGTACGAGATACCAAACATCATTTCTTATGAATTGGTTGAGTTCATCTTGCATCGCAACAATCCGGTTTCTCATCCGTACGCGCTTCTTTTCCGAGAGATGGTTCAAGTTGGGATGTAAAACATACATAATTACATAGATCCTCAAGGTGTCTACGGGTGCGACCACCGGTGAGAGGGTTTCAAGAATTTGTGTGGTTGGATGATCTTTAACGGTCCTCAACTCAGAATCAGTTTGATTTGATGAAGTATCGGTTTATAAATGATTAGTACTTCATCATTATCTGAATTAGAAGTTGGTGTGTTTAAATGATCATCAATGACAACATTAATGGATTCTTGAATCACACCAGCCCTTTTGTTCAGACCCTATAAGCTCGATTGTTTAAAGAGTATCCTAGAAAAATACCTACATCACACTTCGTATCGAACTTTCCCAAATTTTCACGATCACGTAAAATATAGCACTTCCTGCCAAAAACTCGAAAGTATTTAACAGTAGGCTTTTTATTGAACCACATTTCGTAAGCCTTCTTAGTTTTTTCTTTTTTTGTGTAGACTCGGTTAATATTATAGCATGCTGTGTTGAATGCTTCAACCCAAAGATTTTTAGAGAGCTTCATGCTATTCAACATGACATTAGCCATTTCTTGAAGCACCCTATTCTTCCTTTCTACAATTCCATTTTGTTGTGGAGTTTTGGGAGCAGAGAATTCATGTAATATTCCTTGGTCGTTACAGAACTTCTCAAAATTGCTATTCTCAAATTCAGATCCATGATCACTACGAATTTTATTGATTTGAGAAGATTTTTCAGTTTGAATCCTTTTGAGAACTTTTCTTACTTCTTCAAGGGTTTGATTTATCCCTTAAGAAGACTACCCAAGTGAATCGGTAAAGTCATCAACTATTACCAAGATATACTTTTTACCACCACGACTTTCCGTTATGGTAGGTCCTATCAAGTCCATGTGGAGAAGTTCGAGTGGTCTTGATGTGGTATTTGAATTCACCTTTTTGTGTGAGTTCTTTGTTTGTTTGCCTATCGGGCACTCACCACATATTTATCTAATTTCTGAAGTTTGGGTAAACCTCTTACAAGTTCTCGTTTGCTCAATCGATATAAATTTCGATAATGTACATGTCCAAGACGTTTGTGCCATAAATCAGTCTCGTCTGTATGGACCATGTAACATGTTTGATTAGATGAGCTGGATTCACTAATAATATAGCAATTTTCAGACGTTCTACGTCTAGTTAATATTACAGAACCCTTATTGTTTAGTATTTCACAGCTTTGATTTGAAAACCGAACATTATGGTTATTATCATATATTTGTGATATACTAAGCAAGTTGTGCTTTAGGCCTTCAACATATAAAACATTTTTAAACACCGAAAGATTAAAAAGTTGAACCGTACCTTGGCTTATAATCTTGCAGTTGCTACCATCACCAAATGTGACTGAACCATCAGTCAAATCTTTCAGATCGGTGAATAAAGCTTTGTCACCTGTCATATGCCTGGAGCATCCACTGTCTAGGTACCACTTTGAATGACTTGTTGCTTTGAAAGCAGTGTGAGCAACCAAGCAGGTGACTTTAGGAACCCACTTCATAACTGTTTTGGGTTTAGGAACATAGTTGGTCTTCTTTTGTGTATACTTGTAGGAATGACCTATAGAGTTAGATTTTAATAGCTCCTTGAGTAAATCAACTATCTTTTCAGCTAGTGGATTTCGATTCGGATTAAAGTTGACATGGCTGTTTCTAGGTTTTGAAAAGTTTTTGAATTTTTAGAAAAATCTTGATAAGTACTTTTCCCTTTTGAGTTTGAGGACTCTCCTTTAACAAACATAGGAGGAGTATACTTTTGTTTAGGAGGTTGATTTTTATCATAGCCCAACCCGGATCGATCGCCACATTTTCTTGATCCGGATAACAATTTTTCTAACTTTGGATCACCTTGGGCATATTTCCATGTGTCCTTTAAACTTAGAAGAGAGGAAACTTCAGTTTTAAGTTTCTCAATTTCAGATTTTAAATCAACAATTTGAGAGTTTTTAAATTCCAAATCGCATTTTGATTTTTCAAAATTATCTGAAATTTGTGATTTTTCTAAAACAAGCGATTCAAAACAATTTTTGAGTTTAGAAAATTTTTCTTTTTGAAGTTTAAGTTTGACAGCAATTTTACAACTTTCCTTATATAGGGCATTGTAAGCATCTTGAAGATCATCTTCATTTTCACATTCACTATTCAGATTTTCTTCACTTATAGAGTCATTATCTGAAAATGTGAATTTGGCTAGAGTCATAAGAGCTTTGACCTCATTGCCCGACTCGGTTTCAGAATCTTCTGATTCAGAAGAACCTTCAGAATCAGATGATTCATCCCATGTAGCCAACATACCCTTTTTCTTAGGTTTGTCCCTTTTAGGACATCTATTTGCTAAGTGCCCATATTCTAGACAGTTGTAACATTGACTATCTTTCAAAGATTTTTGAGATTTGGGTCTAAACTTCTTTTTGTCATTTGATTTTTGAAAATCAACCCTTTTCTTGCTTTTGAAAATCTTATAAAAAATTTTAGCCAAAAGAGCCATTCAAAATCAGAATTTTCTTCTGAATTACATTTAGAAGATTTTAGCGCGATAGATTTACCTTTAGGAGCTTTAAAGTTTAACTCGTAGGTTTGTAGAGAACCAACTAGTTCTTCAACCCTCATATTATCCGTATCACGAAGTTCCTGGATTGCGGTTACTTTAGAATTGAACCGTTCAGGAAGTGAGCGTAATATTTTTGCACATACTTTACTTTCTGGGATTTTATCGCCAAGACCCCACATTGAGTTTACAATGTCATTCAATCTAGTGTAAAAGTCCATAAACATCTCATTTTCCTCCATATGAATTTCTTCAAATCTGGTTGTGAGGAGTTGGACTTTAGATTTTTTGACAATTGTAGTACCCTCGTGTGTCATTTCTAATATATCCCAAGCTTGCTTTGCAGTATCACAAGAGATGATTCTTTTGAACTCATCCGGTGATAGTGCGCAAGTAATTGCATTTAGTGCTTTAGCATTTGCACTACTCTCACTATTATGAAAGGTGTTACATTGGTAATATGGTGTGGTTTTCATAGACTTTGAACCATCAACCCCAGAAACTTCCATGATAGGAGGATTCCATTCAGTCACCGTGGCTTGCCACACATTTTCATCCATTGATTTGAGGAAGATCCTCATTATGGCTTTAAGAACATAGTTGGTCTTCTTTTGTGTATACTTGTAGGAATGACCTATAGAGTTAGATTTTAATAATCATCGAAGAATTAAATCCAAGAATTAAAAGGAGCTATTAGGCTTTGATACCACTTGAAAAGGCCAAGCTATATGTCCTAGAGGGGGTGAATAGGACAATGCCAAATAAAAACTTATAACAGCGGAATAATAAAGAAAATGATAGCCAAATTAAATAATAATGCAGGAAAGAAAAACAACCTCAAAATTCAGATCTTGAGAGGTTGATACAAACGTTATTCTAAGGACAACCTTACACCAAAAACAGAGTTTATGGTAGGACAACCTTATTTCTAGAAAGGTCTTTGTATCAAGTCTCAAATCGAAGAGGAATACAAAAACAAATATGAACTGAATTGAAATAACTTGTAATTAAAGATGTATTGTTCTAGGGACACCATACACCATAAAAATGGCAGGCAACCTTGCTTTGGAACAACTTTCAAAATGAAATTGAAAAACAAGCTTATAAAGGAATAGCGAAAGTAAATTCTAAGCTATTACAACATTCTCACAAAGCTTGAAATAATTACAACATTCACCACCATACATACATCCCACAAAAAGAATAAAAACAATTAAAAGAATAAATCAATCAACCACAACTCAAAGGATTTATAGTGGTTCGCCTGTGTTCACCAACTGTTATCCAACAGCCACACAAAAAGCTACTCCACTCCTAATATCCTCACACAAGGGATATTAGCGTTCACTAAAGATAGGTTTTCCTAGGTTCACCCAAAACCCTTACAATTGTGTCTTTGTATGTGGGCTTGCACAATTAAAAAAACCCCCACTTCGAGTTTTCTGGCTCTCCTCGGATAACCAATATAACAAGATTTTTCGCAAATCTTGAAAGAAACCAAAATAATAGAAAGGAATTTACAATATGTAAAATACGAATATCTTCTTCGTTGTAGACCCGGTAGAACCAAATCAAAGTAGATGATTGAATGTCCAAGTTCAATGTCCAGTACTCGATTACAATGGTTCTAGTTCTAATAGATTTTAAATTAAACCAAATAGGGCTTGCCTTAATTGATTTTGATTCCAAAGAAAGGGAATAACAATTCCTCTTTTCAAATCAGATTGGAATAGCAGAAACAAAATCAATTAAAATAAAGCTAAGGAAAGAAGATATTAAATAAGCACACTTAGCTTAGATGGAGCACAGAATTATCTCTCAGAAGTTCGACGAAGATTGGCTTGAATACTATAATTAAATCGATGATTTCTTTTGAGATTCGTGCACTATTTATAAGTGAAAAGATCAGGTCTTCGACTGGTCTAGAGTGCTCTTCGACTAGTCGAAGCTCTAACAGATTTTGAAAGATTAGGCGGGATAAGCGCAGACCGTTCTACGACTGGTCGTAGCACTCCTACGACTGGTCGTAGGTCACCTACGACTGGTCGTAGGTTTCCTTCGACTGGTCGAAGAACCTCAAAGGTTCGCTCGACTTCGAGTCGTAGATTCTACGACCGGTCGAAGATGCAGAAACACTGAAAATGGATGGTCGAAGCAGATTCCGTGACACACCAGGCTAACAGATTTTATCCAAAATTTGTAACAAACTTACGATCGATCCAGGAAATTTCTTAGATTGGTCGAAACAAGTCTAGGACTAGTCGGCAGACCTAAGACTGGTCGAAGAACAGACCAATCACATGTAAAATAACATTCGACTTATGTATCCGAAATGACCTACTTCTAAGGTCATCCTATGGTCAAACAAACCTCAATCATGAAGTATGGACATTGAAACAAGAGACCATGAAGAATGAGCCTTGAAGTCTTGATGTAGACTAAACCTTGAAGTAGCTCAATCATGAAAGTGGCTTGAGTTTCAGCTTGAGTCTTGAGTTCAGCTTGAGTCTTGCCTTGTACTTTCTTTTTCTTTTCAGCTTGAGTCTTGTGAACAGTTCTTGCATTCAAGAGTCTTGTCTTGTGATCAGTTCTTTCATTCAAGATCTTGAGTCTTGTACTTGAGAGCTTTGCTTGATGTGAGCTTAGATTGTTCATGTATGTTGATCCTTGAGAGAGCTTCACTTAAGCAGGTTATATATAACATAACAGTGATTTTGGCACCACAAATTTGACAACAAACAGGGATATAAACTATAGCACTTACACATACCTCATGGTGGGGCCCACACTATGGAAGGTGTGGATACAATACATACATTAGTGGGTCCAATGTGGGGCCCACCATAACATTTATTTCCCACCCAGCCTGTTGACAAGGTCACACAGACATGGGGCCCCACCATAATGTTTGTTTTCCACCCAATCTATTGTTAAGGTCACACGTACCTGGGGCCCACCATAATGTTCATTTGCACCCCAACCTGCTGATAAGGTCACATGGACCTGGGGCCTACCGTCATGTTTGTTCCCACCCAACTTGCTGACATAGTCACACGTGACCTGGGTGGAGAGTAAAAATAAATTTCATATGTGATCCAAAACTCCTGCAACGCAAAAAAGTTTTAACAGCAGAAGTTCAATCCTCACTATTCCCTGTGATGTGGGCCACCTAAGCACCACATACTGTTGATTTTTGAGGCAGCCCACAGCTGGAAGGAGGGCCCCCTAAATGCACATCGTTGATGTTTAAACTTGCATCACGGTGGGGCCTAAGATGGGGCCCACTGATCATTGCCATCCAAGCAGCGGACGCTGCTTACTGCAGCATCCAGAGACGCTGACAGCAACAGCGTCTACTGTTATATATATATATATATATATATATATATATATATTAATCTTGAGGTTTTTCCTTGCTAAGGCTCGTATTAGGGAAATCCGCCTCGCCGATTGATCTCTACGAATCAGTACAAGCCCATCAAGCCCAATATGCAGCATGTTTTGGCAAATAAAAACATCAAGGCGGGTTTTAACGGTAAGCACTACTATTTCCTATGGTATGGCCCGCTTGATTATCGGATTGGCTCCATTTTTTGACTCAACGCCTAAAATAGGCTGAGGAATGGATAGACGGCATGGATTATATACAAACTCTAAGGTGGGGCCTACATGAGTGGCCCACTACAAAAGCACCTTATTTTAGCTTACAATACACACCCATGTCAATACCTGCACTCCATGTTGGCTACACCCCACTCTCTTTACGTCTAGTGTCCAGAGACGCTGGAGGGTATGGATATAATGCAAGCATTATGGTGGGTCCCACATGGTCATGGCCCACCTAGTTGGATCACTGGTATTCGTGTTTTTCCTTCCATCCAGGCTCGTTAACAGGTTGGACGGTGTAAATCAACACATCCATCAAATGGGTCACATGAGGGTGGATGGTGTGGATAGATCACATACTTCATGATGGGGTCTACCTAGGTGGGCCACACGGCCACATCATCAGAAGAAAACAAGGAAAGAGAGAGAGAAAGAAAGACAAGAAAGACGGTGATGGAGGGGAGGGACCCCACCACTATGGGCCCTCCCTTTCTTACATTACATACTTTAAATGGGTCTCACCACATTTGGCCCCAAAAATGTGAATTAACGGTGGATCACCCACCTCTAGGCCTTCTCCTTGATCCCTTGGACTCCTATGCTCCTTGCCTCAACTTTTAACGGTGGATGATGGAGTTTTGTTGGTGGAGATGAGAGATGAGAGGGTGGGCCACACTTCGCTTGAGAGAGTGCTTGGGAAGGCTTGGACGTGTGGAATTCTTAGTTGCTTGAGAGTGAGGAGATGGAATGAAAGAGAGAGAGGGAAGTAATGAGTTAAAGGGATGGGGTGATGTAGTGGTTGTAAGGAAAGATATGCGTTTGTTTGAAAATGTGTAAAAGAGGAGTGGTGAGGGGAGAGAGAGGGTTGACTTATGGGAAAAGAGAGAGAGGCCACTTGTACTTATTATTGGGTGAGGTGGCATGGAGGTAAGGTGGTGTGCTTGACTTGATTTGATGTGATATGTCGTATAGATTCCTTTGAAGTTCGCAATGCATGGCGTTTCTTCGAAATGAACGCAAGCCCACATCTCCTAGCCTGGGTATCGGATCGGTGTACGAGTTACCGCATTAGAATCGCGACGACAGCATGGTCGCTATGATACAGGTTTTGGATCGAGCTAACTCCGGTATACAGGACCCGACTTAGGATCACGTGCAAACATCGGATATAGGTCGAGGGTTGCCAAAATTTGACCGGGAAGATTGTGGAAGTCCATGGAATGGTACGGACTATAATTCGGGTCTTACAACTCTCCCCTCCAAATAAAAATTTTATCCTCAAAATTTACATAATTATAGTAAGTAAACATAACTCATAATAGAAGAGGAAATAAGGCATCGTCATATAAAATGGAAAACAACATACATGATACATCATACAATTAATAATCAAAGAGATGGGGATAGCGCTCTCAAATCTCGGCCTCGCACTCCCAAGATGCCTCATCAATAGAATGGTGACCCCACTGAACCTTCACCAAGGGGATGACCTTGGTGCTGAGGACCTGCTCCTTCCAATCAAGGATATGAACTGACTGCTCAATGTAAGAAGCGTCCTCATGAACCTCCAACGGCTGCCAATCGATAACGGGAACTACTTCTAACCCACACTTCCTCAACATAGAGACGTGAAAAATGTTGTGGATGCCAGACAACTGAGATGGTAAGGCAAGCCGATAGGCCACGACACCAATGCGCTCAATGATCTCGAAAGGTCTTATGAATCTCGGGGCAAGCTTGCCCTTCGCTCCAAATCGAACTACGCCCTTTATGAGTGAGACCTTGAGATACATGTGGTCCCCTACATCAAACTCCAAAGGACGACGCCGGCGATCAGCAAAACTCTTCTGCCGGCTCTGAGCTATGCGCATCCTCTACTTGATGATATTGATAACCTCTAACGTCTGCTACACAAGCTCGGGACCTAGGAGATGCCGCTCTCCAACCTCGGTCCAACAACTCAGAGATCTGCACGGTCTGCCATATAATGCCTCAAAAGGAGTCATGCTAATGGTTGCTTGATAGTTGTTGTTGTATGTGAACTCAGCTAATCACAGATGCTCATCCCAACTACCCCCGAAGTTAATCACACAGGCCTAAAGCATGTCCTCAAGGATCTGATTGACCCTCTCGGTCTGGCCATTGGTCTGTGGGTGATACGCGGTGTTGAGCTGCAAATCAGTGTCCATCGCTCTCTAAAAGATCCTCCAAAACTGAGACGTGAACCTCGGGTCTCGGTCAGAAACGATCGAGACTAGAACACCATGTAGTCTCACAATCTCCTTAATGAATAACCTCACAAGCCGGTTCAAAGGCCAAGTCGCATAAATTACAAGGAAATGTGCCGACTTCGTCAAACGGTCTATGACAACCCAGATGGCGTCATGACCGCGCTAAGTCCTCGGTAAACCTATGATAAAATCGATAGATACGTGCCCCCACTTCCACGTCGGGACACTCAATGGCTGCAATAGACAAGGGGGTCTTTGATGATCGGCCTTGACACGCTGGCACGTGTCACACTCGGCCACAAAACTGACAATCCGGGGCTTCATCATCGCCCAAAAATACTGTCTCTTCATATCACGATACATCTTCGTCGAGCTAGGGTGGATAAAAAACTGTGATCAATGTGCCTCGGTCATAAGATCTCTGCGTAACTCAGGAATATCTGGGACACACAATCGGCCTCTGAAGCGAAGTCCACTATCAGCACCAATCTGTCAATCTGTCTGACTCTCAGATGATACCTAACGACTCATCTGCCTACTGAGCCTCGATAACCCTTACGACAAGAGAGGGTTGAATCGATAGGCTCGATAGTTGAATGATAGAAGACTGCAAACTAAAGTCAAAGTCGTACTCTGCTATATCCTCGAGCATCCTCCACTCTTGAATCATCATATGTGTCACTAGGCCTCGTGGCTGATGGCTGAGGGCATCTGCCACCACATTTGCCTTGCCTGGGTGGTACTGGAGGTCAAAATTATAGTCCTTCAGAAACTCCATCCAGCGTCTCTATCTCATGTTCAGCTCAGACTGAGAAAATAGATACTTCAAGCTCTTGTGGACAGAGAAGAGCTCAAACCTAACCTCATAGAGATAGTGTCTCCACACCTTCAGTGCGAAGATGACTGCTGCCAGCTCCAAATCATGTGTGGGGTAGTTCACCTCATGGACCTTGAGCTGATGAGACGCGAAGGCTTCATGCCTGTCGTGCTGCATCAGGACAGCACCTAAACTAATACGTGAGGCATCGGTAAATATAATAAATCCATCACTCCTAGAGGAAAGAGTGAGGATAGGAGTGGACGTCAGACGGTCCTTCAGCTCCATGAATGCTCACTCACATGCGTCAGTCTAAAAGAAATCTACGCCCTTTCAAGTCAACTTGGTCAACAGGGCTGCAATACGGGAGAAGCCCTCAATGAAACGCGGATAGTATCCCTCTAAACCAAGGAAACTGTTGATCTCAGACGCAGTAGTGGGCTGGGCCCACTGACGCACTACCTCAACCTTTGAGGGGTTCACTGCGACACCCTCCCTCGTCATCACGTGACCGAGGAACCTCACCTCCTCCTGCTAGAACTCACACTTCTCCAGCTTCGTATATAGCTGGTGGGCATGAAGGGTCTGCAATGCGATCTCTAGATGTTGCATATGGTCCTTACGGGTCCTCGAATATATCAGAATGTCATCGATGAAGACCACAATAAACTGATCGAGATATGGAAGAAAGACCTCGTTCATCAACTGCATGAAGACCATGGGTGCATTGGTCAGTGTGAAGGACATGACCTGAAACTCAAAATGACCATAACGCGTCTTGAAAACCGTCTTTAGGATGTCCTCCTCTCGGATACGAATATGATGATAACCGAAATGTAGGTTAATCTTCGAAAAGAACTGTGCACCCTGCAGCTGATCAAATAAATCATCTATCCTTAGGAGCGGGTACTTGTTCTTAATCGTGACCTGGTTGAGCTCGCGATAATCCACATAGAGCCTCAATGAGCCATCTTTCTTCCTGACGAAGAGTACTAGCACCCCCCACGGAGAACTGCTCGAATGAATGAATCCCAACTCACGCAACTCGTCCAACTGTCGCTGCAGCTCACACAACTTCACCGATGCCATACGATACGGGGCCTTCAAGATAGGCGCGGTATCGAGCACGAGGTCAATCTGGAACTCAATATGACGGCGCAGCGGCAATCCCGGAATCTCCTAAAATACATCAAAAAAGTCACAAACAATCGGCAATTGGTCAATACATGCTGCAACAGGCTCCTCAACGGTGTAAGACATCAAACATGACAACGGCTCTCCTCTAGGCTCGGCGACGAACTGAAACTACGACAAGCCTGGTATGCAGAATGTGACTGTCCTCGCGGAGCATTCCAAGATAGCGTGGTACTCGATAAGTCAATCCATGCCTAAGATAACTTCGAAATCTAACATCGGCAGCACAAATAAATCAGCAGGCAAAAAGATATCACCGATCAGAACAAGGCAAGATGAACAGAAACGGCTTAATACTGTAGTCTTCCCCAAGGGCGTCGATACGATCAATCCCTCACTAGCAGACTCTATCGACAATCTGATCGATCGGTAGAAATCCTTAGACATGAATGAGTGCGAAGCACCAGAATCAAATAAAACTCAGGTGATGCATGAAGAGACTGGAAGTATACCCTCAATGACTCCTCAGGATGACTGCGGGTCCTACTGAGCCACATAGAATTTAAGCCTGAGCTGGCTAGGGAGGTGCCTGTCCCCTTGAAGGATGCTACTATTGCTGATGTCGCTGAGGCACTTGAAACTGCTGCCTCTGCTACTGTGGTCTTAGAGGCTGGTACTGATGCTGCTGCTGAGGGGACCTCGGTGGTGGAATCTACTGTCGCTGCTGCTGTGTAGGCTGCTGCAGTGCTCTCGGCTACTATGGAGGCTGCTGTGGTGCTCTCGGTTGCTGCTACTACTGAGGTTGGGGACACTCCCACCTACGGTGTCCTATCCCACCGCATCCATAGTAAATATCAGAAAGTTGTCTCTAAGGTGGTGCCGCTGGGGGTGCCGACGGTGTTACTGGTGCTCTGGCGGATGGGTGGCACCTGTATCTCTGTGGTCGTCGATGCTACTAGGAGCTACTAGAGGGGGCATGCCACTTCCGACCTCTCCTCTGATCTCGATCACTGTGTGCTGGCCCACTTTGTCTCATAAATGTGAGCCCTCCGCACTACTACCTGAAAAGTCAGGAGCTCGTGCCCAATCACACGGCCTCAAAGACCATAACACAAGTCGTTCTCAAAACGGCGGGCCTTCCGCCCCTCATCATCAACCAAATCTGGCGCGAATCTCAATAGCGCCACAAAACGGGCCGCATACTGCACCATAGTCATGTCACCCTGCACCAGAGTCTCGAACTCTAGTGCTCTCTGACATCAAATGTGGTCAGGGAAGTACTGCTCCTCGAATCGGTCGATAAAGTCCTCCTATGTCCAAACATAATCAGGTCTTGCGATGCGGGTGACGGAGGTCCACCAGTGCTCTGCCTCACCCTGGAGAAGGAATACAGCCAACCGGACTCGCTGCTGGGTCATACATGCCATAGTATCGAAGATCTTCTCCACATCAGAGTGCCATCTCTCGGCTGCAGTCGGATCTAGCTCACCCTGAAAATGCGAAGGATCAAGCTGTCTGAACTCTCAAAGAAGGGCGCTCATGCACTCCTGCTCGGCCTGGGCTGGAGAAACAATTGGGCACATGTCCTGTCCCTGAAGCGTAACCGTCATGGCCTGCAACATCTCCTGTAACTGAGAGGCACTCACAGGCATGGTCAAATCTGCATCGGTCTCAGGTGGAGGAACGACATCCTCAAGCTGGGGAGCAGGAGTGGGAGCTGCAGGTGGTAAAATGGAAGCCTCAAGAGGTGAAGTGGGAGTCGATCGGGTCACTCTCCTACGCGGCATGTCCTATAGGAAGAATAAGGATGTCGATCAACCTTGAGAATCGCACGTTAGGGAATTCAATCGGAAGGTTACGCACTTAGAACTTAGACTCATAACAAACATGTGATGTTGTTCTTGGTTATTCCCAAGTTATGATTTGATACCAACTTCTGTCATACCCTAAACTCAGAGACCGGGCTTGCAAAATTATCGATCACCGAATCCGTCGCTGATAGCCTCTATAGTACCCCATTCTTGGCTCCCGGCATCCATGCACCAGGTTTCGATCCTAGGATACTACAAGGAGGGTTTTAAATATGATTTTGATTCAGTACAAGCATAACTATAAGCATAACCTACGAACAATAACCACAAGAACTTTGAGTACAATACATATGAAAGGGAAATATAATATAATAAAAGTAACAAAAACTCTAGAAGCTCGAGTGCACGCTCCTACTGCAGCGAGGCTACGGCTGCGCGCTGGCGTCACCTACATGTATCAATCGTGCATAAGCTTATAGAAAGCTTAGAGGGTGGTGAAAGTGTGTGCGCAATATAAGCATGCTTAGAATGCAAGGTTAGAATAATGCGGAATCATGCTGATGAGTACATGAATGCGAGCAGTCGTACCAAGGCTATGCGGTGCAAGATATAAATGCCATCGGCCATAACAAGACCATGCGATGGGAGATGCAACTCAAGCATACCATTCCTCATCCAAATCCACATACAACTCATCAAATATTAGTACAGTTCTCATTCTGGATAATCACCGGAGTCTAGTATACTCTACGCCAGCTTGTCGCCCCTATCCGAACGCACAACTGGGAGAGTGAAAAAGACCTCACTATCTGCCTGCCAATATCTGGCCCAGCTCGTCGATAGCAGACCCATTCCTCAAGTTAGTCAAACTCAACCTAGAAATTACCCCCTCACTCAGGCGGGTAAGGTCACAACCCTTTTTCAACTGACCATGACATAGTGGGAGACGCGGCCTACTGGTATACAGCCCTCACGCGCTCGAGTATCCACTCGGTCTCGACGTTAGAGTCATCCTCCGGTACCATCAGGTTTAGGGATTTTCACCCAGGTACATCTATGGCGCCCCGATGCTAGAAACAGTATTTTGGTATCTAATCCGGCCATCCATGATGTGTCTATGGAGACTGTGGCCTTGATGTCGCTAGGGCATATAATAATCACAATCACACGATGTAAGTGAATGAATCACCCTACCCAAACATGCAACAATCATGCGTGTACCGCGTGCTCATGTAGAGCAACTCTGCCTATTAGGGAGCCAATAAACAATCCGCCTGTAGGCATATGCTATGATCAGTCACCCCTCATATCAGGCATACATATGATGCGTATAATCATGAATCATGGATCTATACTAAACATGTTATGTGGTGATGGGCTCTGTTCATAACAAAGATGGGCCTAAACGGCCTACACACTACAAGTATGGGCCTATCAATGGGCCTTAGGGAGAGTGACAATGCGGACATTTAACCAACATTATCCTTACAATGTGGACGTCAAACCATCATTGTTCCCAAGGCACAACCTGTTATAAACATCATTATATATACACCACAGAGGAATCGCACATTGCAATGAACCTAATTGCATCCCATTGGGCCTTAAGTACATCAATTGGGCCGTATCATATGGGCCTTATATTCAAGTGGGCCATATCAATGGGCCACACCAATGGGCCTTACATACATTATTTATAATGGGCCATAACCGATGGGCCTTGCATACATCACAATGGCCTCACAACATGAGCCTCGTGTATATATATATATATATATATATATATATATATATTAAGGTGGGCCTCAACAATGGGCCTTATACAAATCAAGGTGGGCCTCAATAATGGGCCTTATGTATATTAAATAGGCTACGTCAATGGGCCCATGTATAACAACCGGGCTGCACCCAATATAAGTGGTGATAATAATTACCACTTAAAATTCTCAAGGCCCGCCATAACATTTATTTTCCATTCAACTTGATCATAAGGTCCCAAGGATTTCAATGGTTGGACAGTTTGGATGAAGAGTGTGGTCCACATGATAAATAGATCTATCTTATTTTGGTCTCAAGCCTAAAAATTATCTTTCAAAAATGGTTGGACGGTTGGATGCAACACATGCATCATGGTGGATCCCATAGGGATGGAAAGGATGGACGGCATGGATGAGGTACATACCTCACGGTGGGGCCCAGACTATGGAAGGTGTGGATACAATACATACATTAGTGCATCCCATGTGGGGCCCACCATAACGTTTATTTCCCACCCAGCCTGTTGACAAGGTCGCACAGACATGGGGCCCCACCATAATGTTGTTTTCCACCCAATCTATTGATAAAGTCACACATACCTGGGGCCCACCATAATGTTCATTTACACCCCAACATGCTGATAAGGTCACATGGACCTGGGGCCCACCGTCATGTTTGTTCCCACCCAACTTGTTAACATGGTCACACGTGACCTGGGTGGAGAGTAAAAATAAATTTCATATGTGATCCAAAACTCCTACAGCCCAAAAAAGTTTCAACGGCAGAAGTTCAATCCTCACTGTTCCCTATGATGTGAACCACCTAAGCACCACATACCATTAATTTTTGAGGCAGCCCATAGCTGGAAGGAGGGCCTCCTAAATGCACAGCGTTGATGTTCAACTCGCATCACAGTGGGGCCTGAAATGGGGCCCACTGACCGTTGCCATCCAAGCAGCGGACTTATATATATATATATATATATATATATATATATATATATATGTTGTTGCTGTTATATATATATATATATATATATTGTAATCTTGAGGTTTTTCCTAGTTGGGGCCCGTATCAGGGAAATTTGCCTTGTCCATTAGTCTCTACCGATCAGTACAAAGCCCATTAAGCCCAATATGCAGCATGTTTTGGCAAATAGAAACATCAAGGTGGGTTTTAATGGTAAGCACTACTATTTCCTATGGAATGGTCCTCTTGATTATCAGATTGGCTCCATTTTTTGACTCAACGCCTAAAATAGGCTAAGGAATAGGATAGACGGCATGGATTATATACAAACATCAAGGTGAGGCCTACATGAGTGGTCCACCCCGAAAGCACCTTTTTTTTAGCTCAACAGTACACACCCATGTCAGTACCTGCACTCCATGTTAGCTACACCCCACTCTCTTTACGTCCAGCATCTAGAGACGTTGGACGATATGGATATAACGCAAGCATTATGGTGGGTCCCACATGGCCGTGGCCCACCTGTTTGGATCACTGGTATTCGTGTTTTTCCTTCCATCCAGGCTCGTTAACAAGTTGGACGGTGTAGATCAACACATCCATCAAATGGGTCACATGAGGGTGGATGGTGCGTATAGATCACATACTTCATGATGGGGTCTACCTAGGTGGGCCACACGGCCACATCATCAAAAGAAAACAAGGAAAGAGAGAGAGAAAGAAAGACAAGAAAGACGGTGATGGAGGGGAGGGACCCCGCCACTATGGGCCCTCCCTTTCTTACATTACATACTTTAAATGGGTCTCACCACATGTGGCCCAAAAAATGAGAATTAACGGTGGATCCCCCACCTATAGGCCTTCTCCTTGATCCCTTGGACTCCTATGCTCCTTGCCTCAACTTTTAACGGTGGATGATGGAGTTTTGATGGTGGGGATGAGAGATGAGAGGGTGGGCCACACTTGGCTTGGGAGAGTGCTTGGGAAGGCTTAGACGTGTGGAATTCTTAGTTTCTTGAGAGTGAGGAGATGGAATGAAAGAGAGAGAGAGAGAGAGAGAGAGAGAGAGAGAGAGAGAGAGAGAGAGAAGTAATGGGTTAAAGGGATGGGGTGATGTGGTGGTTGTAAGGAAAGATATGGGTTTGTTTGAAAATGTGTAAAAGAGGAGTGGTGAGGGGAGAGAGAGGGTTGACTTGTGGGAAAAGAGAGAGAGGCCACTTGTACTTATTGTTGGTGAAGTGACATGGAGGTAAGGTGGTGTGCTTGATTTGATGTGACATGTCGTAGAGATTCCCTCGAAGTTCGCAATGCGTGACGTTTCTTCAGAATAAACGCAGGCCCACATCTCCTAGCCTGGGTATCGGATCGATGTGCAAGTCACGATGTTAAAACCGCGGCGATGGTGCAGTCACTATGATACAAGTTTCGGATTGAGCCGCTTTTGGTGTATAGGACCCGGCTTAGGATGGCGTCCAAACGTCGGATACAGGTCGAGGGTTGCCCAAATTCGACTGGGAGGACCACGGAAGTCCATAGAACGGTATGGACTATGATTCCGGTCTTACATTTTCATAAGTAGTTTTCATGAGAGAGAAATTTGAAACTCTCGATGAAGTGAAAAGGATACTCAAGTGTATCCAAACTGAGAAGGAATCACATGTTACTAAAATACGAAGTGATCATGGATCCAAATTTGATAATAGCAGTTTTGAGGAGTTTTATCGCAATCATGGGATATCGCATGAATTTTCTACTCCTAAGACACCTCAACAGAATGAGGTTGCTGAAAGAAAAAATCATATGCTTCAAGGGATGGCTAATGTTATGTTAAATAGCATGAAACTTCCTAAAAATCTTTGGGCTGAAGCTGTGAACATTGCTTGTTATATTATTAATCGTGTATATACTAGAAAATAAAATAATAAGACTACTTATGAACTATGGTTCAATAAAAAGCCAACAGTCAAATACTTTCAAGTTTTTGGCAGTAAATGCTATATTTTACGTGACCGAAAGAATTTGAAAAAATTTGACATTAAAAGTAACGAGGGTATTTTCCTAGGATATGCGCTAAACAGTCGAATGTATCGTGTTCTCAATAAGAGGACCAGTGTAATTTAGGAATCCATTAATGTGGTTATAGATGATTACCTGAATACACCTGTCTCTAGTTCAAAAGATGATGAAGTCTCTTTATTTGATAAATCAGACTCTTCATCTAGTCAAAATGACACTGAACTATGGTCAGTTAAAGACTATCCAACTGATCAAATACTTGGGAGCCCTCTCATTAGTGTGCGCACTCGTAGACAACTAGAAAACATATGTAACTATGTGTGCTTCACTTCCCATATTGAGCTAGCCAATGTAAAAGAAGCACTTACTGATGAAAACTGGATTATAGCTATGCAAGATGAACTTAATTAATTTGTAATAAACGATGTATGGCATTTGGTTCCTAGACCTGATGATAAACATATAATTGGAACTAAGTGGATCTTTAAAAATAGGTATGATAAATTAGGTAACATTATAAGAAATAAGGCTAGACTAGTTGTACAAGGGTACACTCAGATAGAAGGCATCGATTATGATGAAACCTTTGCCCCAGTAGCTCATCTTGAATCTATCAGATGTTCATATCCATTATTTGTTGCAAAAATTTCAAAATTTATCAAATGGATGTTAAGAGTGCTTTGCATGAGGAAGTATATGTAGAACAACCTAAGGGTTTTGAAGACCCTAAACATACTGATCATGTTTATCACCTAAAAAAGGCACTCTACGGATTAAAACAAGCTCCCAGGGCATGGTACGAAAAGTTGACTAAATTTCTAATGAGTCATAATTTTGTAATGGGGAGTGTTGATAAGACACTATTTGTAAAGAAACACAATGATCACTTCTAATAATATAGATATACGTTAATAACATTATCTATAGATCTACTAGTTTTAACATGTCTGTTGAGTTTGCAGAATTAATGAAGTCTAAGTTTGAAATGAGCATGGTAAGAGAATTGAACTACTTTTTAGGTCTACAAGTGAAATAGCTTGTTGATGGAATTTTTATTTCTCAAACCAAGTATGCTCTAAACTTGGTGAAAAAGTTCGGATTTGAGAGCGGTAAAAACTTCGATACTCCTATCAGTATGACACTCAAGCTCTCTATGGATTCAATAGGTAAAAGTGTAGATCATAAGTTATATCGCAGTATGATGGGTAGTTTATTTTATTTAACTGCGAGCCGACCTGATATAACATTCAGCGTAAGTATCTGTGCTAGGTATCAATCTGATCCTAAAAAATCCCACCTGATTGTTATCAAGTGTATTTTAAGATATGTCGCAAGTTTGGCTAATCTTGGCCTTTGGTATCCACATGATACTAACGTTCAATTAGTCGGTTATGCGGATGCTGATTGGGCTGGTAATATTGATGATCACAATTTGACCAACAATGGATGTTTTTATGTCGGGAATTGCTTAGTTTCATGACATTGTAAGAAACAGAGTTCCGTATCGCTATCCACGGCTGAGGCTGAATATATTGTAGCTGGTAATGTATACACTCAGCTTGTGTGGACGAAGAGAATGTTAAATGATTATGGATTTGCGCAAGATTCTATGGTTTTGTATTGCGATAACTATAGTGCAATTAACAATCTAAATATCTAATCCAGCATTCACGAACTAAGCATATTGACATTAGATATCATTATATTCATGAATTAGTTGAAGATAAGATTATTTCATTAGATTATATTCAAACTGAAAATTAGCTTGGAGACATTTTCACAAAACCACTTGAAAGAAATAGGTTCGCTAAATTGAAATTGGATATTGGTATGTGTGATGTGATCTGAGTTAATTATGTTTGCTTGTACTATATTGCATGTTTTTATTTTTATTTTTTGCAGACTTAAAAAAAAATTAAAAATTAAAAGTTGCTTAAATTGAAAATTTTTGAGGTTGCAGGACCAATTGAGTATACACTCGACCAATCGTGGTACGACCGGTCGAGTATGTACTCCACCAGTCGGGTAGCTCGGATTTGGGGTTTTAAAAAGTGGAAAAAGTATTTTTTTTCTTCATTCTTCTCATCTTCTCTAACCAACTCTTCCACGACCGGTCGAACCCACCTTCGATTGCAACTTAGTGCATCTTTTCCATTTTCCATTCAGATTTAGGATCTTTGCACTTCTATTTCCTTGATTTTGAAGTTTATTTCAAGGTTTCTAGAGGTTTCTTTGCTTATCTTGCAAAAAAAAAATCTGATTTGTGTGAAACCCTCCATTCCTTTCTTGTATTACTTTTGTGCATCTTGAAATGGAAGGTAGATATAAGAAGAGAACCACTCGTGGTCCTTCTTCCCATTCCACACCTATTTTGGTGCGTACTCTTCGACCACCCGAAGAGGACCCAGAATATGAGTGGGATATTCATCTCCGCAATGTCCTGTCAATTCCAACCATTTGAGTTCTTTCAATATTGTTCCCCTTCTTGAGGCTGTAGGATGGGCTAACATATTGAATTGGGGTGGACCCGCACATCAGTTCATTGCCCAGGCCATGTTTGCGTGCATTAGTGATTTGTCTATTGAAAATTTAACCTTCATTATTTCGTTTCGATAAAGTACATTTCCAGTAGATCGTCACTTGATTTCTAACTTAATGGATATTCCTATTAATGATGAAGGGATTCTAATTACCACATTATCTGAGAGATTAAATGAATCTAAAAAATGAATGTTAACCATAGTTTTATGCAACATGAACTCGGATTGGAATTCTGTGATTGCACTACGATCCTATCATATGTTACCCAGATACAGAGTTCTTCATCGTATCTTTATCTCGAAATTTACCCAAGTTCTGGTAAGAAGACTGAATTAACTTCTTTCATGATGCGCATTCTTCACTCTGTTGTTTCTGGTATTCAAGTGTCTTCTATCTCTAATTTGCCATATGATAATTCAATTTTGTCTCCATCCGGGCCATAGCGATATACCTTTCATTTATTTGATGACCACCCTTACTATTCATTGTCTCGTAGTCATACCTACCGGACAAGCTCCTATTACCCATCTTCCTTTCAACAATTCCAACATTAACAAGATGAATTTGAAGTTGAATCCTGGCCAAGTTGATAGGGATGTTGGAGGAGCTACTGAAGAAGCTGGAGAGGAAGATGACTACCTCTTGATGATGTAACTATAGATAATATCTTTGATGAATTAGAATCTGATTATGAAGCTGATCCTGATTATCGGCCATCTACTTTTGATGAGCAGTTGAGAACCTTAGAGGAAAAGGTGGAAGGTTTGCATGTATCACAAGAGACTCAATTCAAATATATGCGCAAATACCTTCGGCGCATTAACAAGGGATTACATCAAAATTGATCCATCTATTCTTGCTCTATCTTCTGGTTCTGACTAGATTTTATTGTCAATGGTGGGTTTGTAATACACTACGCCAAAATTATAAATTTACGTCGAATTTGGGCGACGGATGTCCGTCACCAAAATTGCTTGGTTTAACGACGGACGTAATCCGTCGCTAAAGGAAAAAGTCCGTCGCCAATCCCGTCTTTCTCAAAAAGTGTAGTTCAAGTCATGAAATTTTGCGATGGACCGAATCCGTCGCTAAAATGTGATTTACAACGGATTTGGTCCGTCGTAAATTGGCGACGGTCCAAATCTGTCACAATATTTTGATTTTGGCAACGAAAGATTAGTTGCTTTTCCTGCCCAAAATACGGTTTCTAGTTGCTTTTGCGCCTTAAACATTTCTTTCTTTCATTTATTTTTTTTTAGAATGCTGTGGAAAATTATGTTTTTTTGTAGTCTAAGAATTGTTTTTTAATAGAATTTCAGTGGTTTAATTGTACATATTTGTATCTAAGATTATTTTTTAACAATTGATTGAATGTAAAAAGAAAAAATTTATTTTGTTTTTTATATCAAATGAATGGATTTTTTTAAATTTAAAACTAATATTTAAATGATTTGTAATATCACATGAAAAAGAATATTGAGAAGTTTAAAAAATTTAACAATGTTTGAGAAAAAAATGAGATTTTGAAAAAAAAAAAATGCTTTAAAAAAATTGAGAAGTTAGAAAGAATTGAAAATTTTAAAATAAAACGATATTAAAAAATCGATACTCTAACAAAAAATAAACATTTTGAAATGAAAAATAAAGAAGAAAAAATTTGTGATTTTGAAAAATAATTGAAAATGTTCAAATTTTGAAATTAAAAGAAAAAGTTATTTATAAAAACACTGAGATTTTGAGAAGAAAAAATATATCATTTTAAAAAAGAAAATTGAAAAGTTGAAAAGAAAATGATGCTTTTGAAGAAAAAAAATCTGCATTTTGGAATTTTTGTGAAAAAGAATAAAATTTGAGAATTTTTTTGAGATTTTGAAAATAAAAATTCAGAATTTGTATTTTAATTTTTTTGAAATATTTTATAATAGAAATGATATTTTGTTAAAAGTTTTTAAAGAAAAATTAAGAGTAAAAAAATATAAATTTTGAAAAAAAAATGTTATTTTTAATTTGAAATTGAAATTTATCTATGAAAAAAAATAATAATAAATTATTAGGCACATCCACTAATTGAACCTTTAACCATTTTTGGATAATCTATTTAGTCTAGATTGAAGAGTTAATAACTTCAGATTGTTAAATCAAATTTCACTCAAATTGTTGATCAATCTTGTATGCCCAATATCTTTCTCATATGTAGCCTGATCAGGGTGAGTAATTAGTCAAATTGAGGGTATTGATCAGTAAAATAGAGTGAATGGGCCAGACATATATATAAAATGGTTCAAATATTCTTGTCAAAATTGTGACCCAACTTATCGACCTCGCGAGATCCTAAGAATTAATGTTAGTAAGTTTTGTGGGCCCCATCATGATGTGTGTCGAACATCAACACCGTGCATTTGATGTGTCCCCTTTAGGTTATGAGACATCTCAAAAATCATCCGTATACGAAACTCAGGTGGGCCATACCATCTAAAACCATGTGAAGACACAGTTGGTGGGGCCCACATGAGTTTTGGATGCGACTGAAACTTGGTCTAACCCCTCATCCAAGTGGGAGACATAATGAGTGGGTTGGATATATGAATCACATTTAGGCAGGCCCAATATATGATTATGAATGTTTTAAGGAAACCATTCTCCACTACATTTAGGTGAGTTACTCATTACCCTTACTAGAGTAAACTCTGTGGGGTCTACCATTATTTATTTATTTTATCCACTCCATTCATCCATGTTAACAGATAATTTGAGGTCTAAAGAACAAAAAGGAAGCACATCCAAATCTCAAGTGGACCACACCACAGGAAATAGTGTGATTGATCCCTTTACCATTGAAAAATTCTTGGAGGCCATAGAAGTACTTTTAGATCAAGCTGATGTTTGTGTTTTCTCTTCATTCATATCTTCTTGATATTATGAATAGGTTGGATGGAAAATAAACATTACCGTGGGCCAAAGGTAGGTATTAATGATGGAAACCATTATTCCACTGTTTCATGTGGCATGGTCCACTTGAGTTTTGGATTTACCGAAAATTTAGAATCAACCCACACCGTTCATCCATTTTTCGAGATCATTTTAGAGAATTATCCAAAAAATGAATCATATCCAAAGATCAAATGGACCACACCATAAATAAGGAGAACGGATTGGCTACTCCCCCTAATGGCTAGTGGTTGGTGCTATGTGGGCTCCACCATGATGTATGTGTTTCATCCATGCCGTCCATCTATTTTTAAAGATTATCCTATGGCATGAGACCAAAAATGAGTGTCAACCATTAAAAACATTTTGGGGGCCATAACAGTTTTGGATCGAGATGATTTTTGTTTTTCCCCTCCATCTAGGCCGGTATGACCTAATAAACAGATTGGATGTCAAATAATTAGTACAGTAGGCCTTAGGAGGATTTTAATTATGGATATCCAATCACTATTGTTTTCCATGGGCCCCACCATGATGTATGTATTGTATCCACACCTTCCATCCATTTGGAGAGATCATTTTAGGGAAATATCCAAAGAATGAGTTGAATCCAAAGCTCCCGTAAACCCCAACACAGAAAACAGTGCGATAGTGACACCCACCATTAATAATTTCTAAAGGCCACAAAAGTTTTAGATCAAGCTGATATTTGTGTTTTCCCTTATTTCATGTCTTTTTTAACTTTTGAATAGGTTCATTATGATGGGCCTTAGGATAGTTTCAACGGTGGGAATCACTCTCCCCGCTTTTTCTATCGTGAGGTCCACTATAGATTTCTATCTGCCTCATTCCTTGGCTCATGACTTAAAATGATATCTCAAAATGGATGGATGGTGTGGATATAACACATACATCATAGTGAGGACCAAAGAAATTGGCGACGTAGTTGAAATTAGGGCGTCCAGAGAGACACCTTAATTCATCTCTCTCTCTCTCTCTCTCTCTCTCTCTCTCTCTCTCTCTCACGCGTGCCACACCTCTCTTTGTCTCTCTCGCACCCTCTCCTCTCCCTCTGTCTCTCTCGTACCCCTCTCGTCTCTCTCTGTCTCCCTCGCACCCCTCCCTCCTCTCTCTGATCTCTCCACCTACCGTTGTCGAACACCCTACCCACGTGAGCCTTCTCTCTCTCTCTCTCTCTCTCTCTCTCTCTCTCTCTAAAGCTCGGTTGAAGGCCGTGAGCTCTCTCTCTCTCTTAATCTCTCTCAATCTTAATACCGATTTAGGGATTTGGGTGTGGTCTAAGATGACGATTTGGGTATTTCATTTGGGGGTTTATGATATAGGATTTGATTTGGGCGTGTTAGATTTTCTTTTCTGCTAGTCCTTATTAATCTCCACAAATGGATTTTGTATTAAGTAAATTTGCATTTGGATGAATATTAGTTTTGAATTACTGTAAGTTAGCATTTGAATGTGCATCCATCACATTTCGCATTTTGGGCTGATATGCTATCACTACATTCGCATTTTGGGCCATTCTTTTGCAGACAGGAATATTAGCAAAACTCCACTTGCATTTTCTGGGATATGTCAAATAGCATCCCCTCAAAGAACACATGGGTTGTGGAATATTTAATTAACTCTCACTATTTGATACATCCAAACCAGCCCTAAACCTGTCAAAAGCAAGGTAAGATGCAAGTCCTTTCAAAACAAGCACATCCCGCAAAATGTACTTAACTATGGAATGTTTAAAACAAGTACATTAAGAACCCATCAAAACATTACTTATTTTGAATAAGTAAACATTTTCTACCAGTCCAAACGATTTCAAACCCAGAGTGGATTGGACTATGTGGAAAAATCATTTTGGTTGTTAATCCATCCTTTTTGGGAGAGAACTATCAAGTTTAGAGACTTTTGACACTTTGCTTGATCCAACAGTCAGGCTGTCAATATTGATCAATTTGAGGTGAACCATTTGGTTAGTTTTTAGTTTTTAATAACAAGTTACGCAAAAGGGTCAATCCACCTAAGGCTAATTTCATCTACTCTATAGGGCAAGGCCATTGCAGCTTAACTTCCACCATTATTGACATTCGATTGGTAGCTATTTGAGTTCAACTATTGGTGTCTATTACTCATTTTTCTTTACACAATTCTTCTCATTCAACTTCTCTTTTCTTCTTGTATTGGCATCTCATCTTTAGCATCTAATGTGTCGACTTTTTAGCCATGGTGACCGGGCTTTGTCAATTTTGACGTGAAGTGCATGAATTGCGAATGCAAGAGTAGTGTCAATTTGGTCAGGACATGTGGATTGTGTTTGAGGTTATTTTGGATATTATTTGACTAAATCTCTATCTTAAATTATTTAGTAGTTTTTCTTGACTAATCTAGTGATTTGTTTCAGTTTTTCATCTTCTTATGCATAACAGAAGCTACACATATTTCTATTATGATTTGTTTTAATTTTTTCTCTGCTTATGTGTAACTCCTCAGAACCCGCTCTGTTGTAAGACATTACGATGCATGACGGTTCCCAGTAGGCTAAGTTACAAATTATTATTAAGAGTTGGTTGGATATATATTTATTTTTTGTAAATGTTGTTAATAGTTGGATGGATGATGAATGTATTTGCATATGTAAATGAAAATAAAAAACTTATATAATATATATATATATATATGTTATCAATGGAGGATACCTTGTTTAAGGGGACATGAAATTTTGTAGCTTATGGTATGGTGCCCCAATATTGGTTGTATGTTACTAGTATGTAGTAGATAATAATACTAGGTTCAATAGTAGATAAAGGAATTCTGTTTTGAAAATGTAATTCCTGCTTTCATCATCATCATCTAAGCCTTAACCCAACACTCCTGGATTAGGCATGAATTGAAAATGACAAATCCAACAATCTTAGATTAGGCATGAATTGAAAAAATTCATTGTTGATCTTTTCCAAAGGCTGATTCCACTTAAAAATGAGTTCGTCTCAGTTCATTTAATAGAGATCTCATTTTATTTAATAAAGATTGTTGGTTATTGAAATTATAGAAAATTATGGTTAATCAAAATGAGATGAACTCATTTTTAAGTGACACCCAAACAGGCCTTAAGATTTAGAACTAAGAGAACAAACAGTATGCCGATGATCAAAGATGAGATTGCTATCCTAGATCCATTTGTGTGATTACACAGCCCAATCATGTATCTACTACCTAGGGAGGCTAATCGATTGGTCAGCACCCCTGCTAAGGAAGCTGCTCTTGACCTTCCTCTTTAAGTACATTCTTACCTATCAATTGCCTTGATTGGCCTTGTGCATAGTCCTGTTAACAAATTTGATTGCTTTTGTTAGTAATACCTTCCATCCCTTGAAGCTGTTTATGGCCCATTGTCTGCATGAAAATTGTTAAAACATTCATAGCAAAAACAACTGCATGCACACTTCCTTATTTGTTAATTGAATGTTGTTCTTGTACATTTCAGGATAATCTTACATCAAATGAATGAAGTTATTTAATTAGTTGATTTTCTTTTCCATGAAGATCATGGGGTTTTCATTGTTTGACATGGCCTATTGTTGTTTAAAAAAAAAGAAAAAAAAGAGGCCTATGTTATTTGCGTGATTGAAGGTTTTAAGCATAATTTTACATAGTTACCTATGGTGGGCCCGCCGGAGTTATGGATTGGCCTAATTTCTGGTATGTATGATAAACATGAGGGGGTGCAATCATGCAACTAATGAACATTGGATTTCATAAACAGATTGATGATAGCTCAAATGTATTGCAACTTGTACAGTTGATTTGCTTATGGGAATATTGCATGCACATGTGTCTAATCACACAGTGAACTGTAGGCCATGTCGCACATTCAACTGTGATATGTAAAATCATTCCTAAAACCTCTAAAATCATGCAATGTAACGCCCTGAAATTCGGGGGTCGAGCATAACTCAGCTCCCGAGTTCCAAAACATCACTTATGCAATATATTTAATGATGGATGTATGTTGTCAGTATTAGTGCATAAAACATGGAATAGATTAAGCCAAATAGCAAATATAATTCAGGGATAAGTGAAGGAAGTAAGTGGAAGACTTATAAAAATATATGTGTACAAGTGCAAATCCCTGAAGTACATATACATACCAGGTCGTATTTCAAGTGTTGCTATCAAAATTATAAGTATCAAAATTACATCATTTAATTCCCAAAAAGAAATCCCAGCATCCTGCGCATCAGAACGAGGCTCACTAGAACCCATCTGAAAACTGCATAAAAGAGAAAGTAGCCTCATCATCATCCATCTCCCGCTCTACCTCCGAAGTCGCATCAACATCTACAACATCAGCAGCTAAGACAGATTCTTGTGGGTGTTTAACACCGCCCCAGAACGTGGGAGTGAGTGATCAACTCAGTGGAACAATAAAGTACAGGTTAACATGTTATCAGTTCAATCAAGCAGTAATGATAAAGCAGAACAATTAAACATGTCCTAAGTACTCTTGTTAATGCAAGGATGTATGCAGAATGATGCGTGCTCTCACGCGTACACCCTCAGCGTCTTCATCTTATGTTATGCATGACACCACCTCAAAGTGCGCCACGTTTACAAAGCACATGCAAATGCGGTGAATGAATATGATTACCAAGTTGTTATTAGTGCTTTTCATACAGCAGGTTTGGGAAACTAAGATACCTTCCTCATATCACCATCCAAACAGTGATCCATTCTAGGGTCGTCAGTCCTAGACAATCTCATACGATCATATGTTTTCAGGTCGTTGCAAAGGGCTCGTCACCAATCAATGCACGCCTATCATACCATCGTTACTACACCAAGGCTCGTCACCTTAATGTGGTATCCAGGTATGCTCAAGGTCACTACAAAGGGCTCGTCACCAATCAATGTAGGCCGACAGCGCAAATATAGTGTCCCATACCACCATAATCAGCTCATGAGTTTAGTTGCTCACTGGTCACTACGGGGAGGCTCGTCACCCCAGCATAGGCCGACAGCTCGACCACGGTGTCCCATACCACCATGTCCGGCTCATGAGTCTTAGCGGATTAAGGTACCATAGTTAATAGGATTTCATTGGTAAGTTCGTTACCCTAGATTCAAACAGTAGCGTCCATACATGGTGAACATACATCGGATAATCGGGTTACTTGAAGAACTTGACTAGCACGAGCGCACGTTGGGTTGAGCGACATAGAGTGCGCAAACACTCCGCGTGGCCAAACCACTGCCGACAACTCTAATACGACTCGGGTTCGTCTAATACGTCCTATGTGGCGAAAGCAACCTCAGCTATGAACTTAAGGCCGATTACCGATTTCCTGGACTAATGCATAGTCCCACACACATTACACTACAGCAGATATTCATAACTACAATTTAGAATAGTAATAGAACAACAACTCAAATCATATGGTACACAAGCATTTGGAGAATATCAACTTAACATGAATTGGAAGCATAAGTAATATGTGAATTGAAACAACAAGGAATGTAACTCGCATGAAGGAAAACATACACTCTAGTGGGAGAGTTGAGAATCGCTTCTCAATGCCCATACTAGGTTGATATAACACACTTTAGATCATTCAGACATTTTTACAAACACTTAGAATACATAGAACAACATACATGATGTACGTTGAAATACACACATTTGGACAATTCCTTTTACCAAGGAGTTGTCACACATACATCTAGCATACATACATGACAAATAATCATGGCAAACACATGCATATTTTATACGCATACGGTTCTTTATACATACACATAGAATACACAAATCTCAATGTAACACATGCATATCATGAACGCAAAGTAAACATAACATTTGGCATGTGAAATCTCATCCATAACAAGAATAAATCATTCACTGGCATTGAAAGCCTTGAAAACCATAACCTATACACTTAAAGTCCGCACCTTAAGCCAGAAAAGAACACCGAACTGATTCCAGACGATATGTCTTCGTCAACGGCGACAGAATACCCTAAAGCAAGAATAGAAATGAGATACAACAACATCAAGACTATTCTAAGCTCTAACACAGATTAGGGTTAGGTTAACTTACCCAAAGATGAACTCAGAATCGCCGGAATAACGATTCAAAGTGAAGGTTTATGGGATGAAGAAGAACAGGAAAGAATCTAAGATGATTCACCAACTTCTCTCTCACTTTCTCTCTCTTTTCCTTTCTCTTTCCAAGGTAGGGTTAGGAAATTCGTATGGAAAAGAGAGCTAGGGTTTTAAGGACTATAAATAGGCCTAATATTGATGGAAATAACCCCAGGGCCAAGGTATACTTAGGGTATAACCAAAGCAAGCCTCTCACGATCCAACGAAGCACTTCCGGTGGGCCTATTACCATGAAAGGTCGGACTTAAGCTCACTGACCATGGATCTAGGTCAAGCTGAGTTTTCGTACCGACTGGATCTTCAGATCAGCCGTGGCGGACCACACTCAATTCAACGGTCACAGAAACTCAATCAGGTCCACAAGCACAAGGACATGCCTGGGCCACCTTCCCTGATCAGAGGGTGAAATTGGGTCAGAATCCAATGGTCAGATTGCTTGAAATCATCGCGCAAGCGACACGACTCAGATTTCATAAAAGCTTAATAAATTTTCAACCGTTCTCACACTCTTCACTCCGAACTCAATCAAATCGACCCAGAACATCAAATGGACTTGATTTTTGAGGTGATGGTCAAGCCCAACATAGTGACCGTAATAGCCTGAGATCACCGCTATCGGACTTTCGACGCGCGGTCCAGGTCCGATCCAGAACTTCCAAAAATTCCCAAGAGCAACTGGCTTTAGCGATGGATCCCAGATTTCAGAGTAACATAGCGCTAACTAATCTACAAGTTTTGAGTCATGCAGATACAATTTAAAGTGATTGATGCAAATTTCACAAGCAATCGAGTATAGCGCTAATTACCCCAAAAAGCAACTACTAAGGAAAGATTAGCACAAAATCTTCAGGGTCATTACATGCAACTTGTCCCACCTGAGTTTTAGAATGGTCTGTTTTTTTTGGGCTTTCCCTTTATCCAGCTGGGATGCACATGATGAATGGGTTGGATAGTATATAAACATCATGGTGGGCCACATGCATGAACCTATGGTGGGAGTTCCTTATCCATTGTTCCATGTGGTATGGCCCATATGAGTCATGATTTTTGGGCTCTGGGCCTAACATGGGAGATGCAATTGATGGATGGTTTGGATATCTGACACATCAATGTGGTCCTTACACAGTGCGGCTCTCTAGAAATTGTGAAACAGTTGATTACATGTGATAAATTCCCAATGAACACCCACGTGTATACACACATGGAATCATTCAAAAAAAGTATATACATATGGACAAATTTACCCCCATAATTAGTCGTAGAAGAGTCAGAAAACTTTGGTTTTTAAAGGTGATATTGTTGCTTCTGCATCTTCAACTGGGGGTAGTGACATATGATTTCCTCCTATCACGACAACGAGAGGCAATACCATACGTTCTATCACCAAATAACCAGTAGATAAAGTGGGGACCAAGGAAGATGTAACACCCTAGATTTCGAGGGTCGAGCAAAGCTCTACTCTCGAGATCCAGCACATCACTCATGCAACATGGATAATGATATTCAAATCTCGTCCATATTAATGAGTTAAACATGAGTGGGATTATACTAAAACAACATATCATACTCCAGATACAATTAAATCAAGCAAGTGGAAGACTGAAACATATATATGAAAAGGTAGGCATTTCACAACCTCTGGAGTATGATTATGTAGCCAGGCTGAAAATATACATGTATTGTTTTAAAATAGACAAAACATCAAAATGTAAAGTGTCCAACTAATCCATATGTCCCTGTAGTCCCGACGAATCAGCACGAGGTCTACATAGACCCACCTGAGAGCTGAATGTAGGAGAATTCTTCCTCTTCATCTATGAAGTCCAACTCCGCTGCATAGGCTTTGTCATCACCTGCATCTACAATAGAGTCTGGTTGGTGTTTTAAAACATCGTCCCAGGTGGGAGTGAGTACTCAACTCAGTGGTACTATAAGGCAAAGGTCAATATGTTATTAAGTTAATCAAGCAGTAATATAAAGCAATACAAAAATTATTTCCTAACTACTGTTATTAATGTTGGGGCAGTATGCAGTAATGATGCATGCCCTCGCACGAAGCTCCCTCACAAGCGACTCCGACAACGAAATTCACACATGACAACCTCCCTAAAGTGCACCTTCCTCGCCAAAGGACATGTAATGCGGTGCATGGTCGTGTTAGCTGAATAATTAATTAGGCTTATTCATATAGCATATTTGGGAAGCTAAGGTACCTTCCTTTATATCATTAACCTAAACAGAAGGATCCATCTAGGATCGTCAATCCTAGTTAATCACATACAATAGGCAAGTTGTAGGGCATCACCCCTAATGAAAAGCAGTCGATAGGCAAATTCATTGTTTATACTTGCGGTCACTACGGGAGGCTCGTCACCTCAGCGTAGGCCGACAACTCAAACACGGTGTCCTATACTACCATGCCCGGCTCACGAGTCTTGGTTGCTCATTAGTCACTATGGGGAGGCTCGTTACCCCAGCGTAGGCCGACAGCTCGACCATGGTGTCCCATACAACCATGACTGGCTCATGAGTCTTAGCGGATCATGGTACCATGGTTGAAACGAGCTTTTATATTGGTAACTGGTACCTTAGATTCAAGCAGTGATGTCCATACATGGTAAACACACAATAGGCCAATCGATTTGTTTGGTAAGTTTGATTGGTACAAGCACCCGTAGACTTGATCGACATGGAGCGCATGAGCACTCCTTGTGGCCTAACCACTGTCGATAATCATCGTGTTATTCAGATTCGTCGAGTTTCCCAATGTGGCGAGACTAATTCAGCCACCCAAACATGAATTGTTACTGATTTCTTAGGCTAGGTCGTAGCCCCAATCTTACTCAGTTGCAGCAATTATGTACATGGAATAACCAATTCAGCATTTAACAAACAATCTAAGTGAAAATTCTCATTTGAGCATTTCATCAAACACATCGAACATATTACCAAACACTTGCATTTTATCCATAAATCGTATAGCGGCAACTGTGGTTATGAGAAAGAAACTATGCATATGATTAAGGTAATTGAGAATCCTATCTTAATATACTTAATAAATACAATTCATCAACATTTTCTCATTCAGACATTTCATTAAACACCTAAGTTACACTTCACCAAATACATAGACTAGATTAGTTACGACATATATTATGGCAATTCCTTACACAAAGAGATAATCATGCATAAGACAAACATGAATCCTAGATTAACTGCCATGACAAGCACAAATCACAATTTCATGTTCATTTAAACATTTTAACAAACACATGGGATGCATCTTGTATTCAACATAGTTCATACACATATAATATATTGAAAACATCGTATCTAAGGCAATATGGCAGCAATCAAGTCAGACACAAATCATTATCTGACATTGAAACCATTGAAAATCATAACCTAAACATTTATAGTCTGCACCTTTAGTCAGAATACTCGATTCGGACTCGGTTCGAATCATACGTTCCCGAAACGGAATGAGGGGTACCTAAATCACAAAATCCATCAGCTAGGTTGACAAAAGATTATTTTATATCTTAACTACGGCATTAGGGTTTGGATTTCTTACACAAATCGTGGCTGAATCAGATCGTGTAGTGTAACAGGGAGGTGATTCAAGGTGTGGAGTCGTTGGAAAGAATCATAGCAACGATCTCCCAATTTTTCTCCTCTCCTTACTCTTTTCTCTTCTTTTCTTTCTTCTCTCTCCTAGGGTTAGATAAATTCGTATGGAATAGAAATGGGGTAGTTTAAGGGCTTTATATAGGCCCAGTAGTGATGTAAATGGCCTTAGGGCCATGGTATACTTACTTTATAACCAAGGGGTGCCTATTTTTAGCAAACAGGGCTCATAGGAAGGTCCATTACTCATGTCATAAGGTAAGTCCCCTGACGATGGATCTATGCCAGGATATGATTTCGGTGTGATCGGACAAGCCGATCGACTGTAGCAGACCTGTGTAAGATCAATAGTCATACTTACTTGATCGGGGCCACAAGTATATGGATTCATGCACCAAAATTTTCTTTTCCCATGGGTGAAGTTTGGTCAGAAAATGATGGTTCGAAATCCTCAATTTAGCGTGTGAGTGAACGGCCCAAATTACTTAAGTTTTATTTCATTTTCTAAAGGTATTTGTGTTTCTCACACACTTTACTCAGGGCTCAAGTTGTACATTTCTGGACATTATTCGAATTTGATTCTCGCGATGATTGTCAAGCCCAACAAGGTGGACATAATCCTATGGTTTTGCGGTCATTGGACTTTCGACGTGCGGTCCAGGTCCGATACGGAGTTTCAATGTACTCCCAAGAGCGGCAGGCTCATTGAATTTCTCCTAGGTTTGTAAGTAGTGTTGAGTTAGCGATATTGACAGTTTTGGGTCTTGCCATTTGTGTAAATGGTGGTTTGAGATAAATTCACCGATTAATTTAGTTTGTACATAATTAATTTTCATCTAAATTTCTACAGAATACGGTCCTTAGGGATTTCTACCTGAGGTGGTACTCGGGTCTTTGTACGGATTTTTCCGAGACGTTACAGAAGAGGTTTTGTATTTCAACTTTTAAATAAAACTAGCTTACCCATTTCCAGAAAAATCAAAGTGGAAAGTACGGATTCCTTCTCTTGTCAAAGCAGCAACAACACTTGCTATAGTTTTGCTTTCTTGGAGATATAAACTCATAGGTCTATAAAATCGTTCACACATACCACAAATCCAACACCATCAACAAACCAAATACACAAATAGGAAACACGCGGAATGCAGATTTCTGAAACAAGAATAAGGATGACTAGATGGCCGTCTGACCAAAAGAGCTTTTTTCCAGTTTGGTCAATTCAAAATGCCCAAATCTAATAAGCCAATCAAACTAGACCAATCCAATCTGAGTCGGTACAAATGGACCATGGAACTATTAAAAATCAGCAGGTGGAACAGTTTGGACCGATTTCTTTTTCCTTTTCCTTGTTGCACCAATAAAAAAAAACTTTTAGGTCCCATTTTAGTGGAAGGCCATGAAGCCAAGTATCTCCACCTCTTAACATTCTAGTGTGGTAGGTTCAATGTTTTGAGTATGATGCAGTGATGTGTGTGATGAGGTCGAGCACCATAATTTTAAAAAAAAAAACACCTATAGCCAGCTGCATGCTAACTTGGCATGCAGCTCCAATTTTGTAAGACATCCAGGCCACACAAAATGTGTCCCACCATGAAGTCCACCCGGTGCAAAATCAGACATGTTCATTCTTTTGGTGTGCCACAAGATTGAAATCTAATAAGTAGATCAGCCTCATTTTTGAGACGGGTGATCTTAATGGATTGCCCAACTTTTGCATGGGTTAGATGTCCTACTCATGCGACATATTAGTAGGAAAAACAGGGCTGCCTGCTAAGTTGGCATCTAGCCAACTGTTGGTGATCAATTCTTTTACATACACTACAACAAAATGGGGCTTGGCCGACCGATGGGCTTACCCTTTACCCGCGACCAGTTTTAACGGCTGCGGGCAAAGGGTCCCTTTATATTTTTTAAAAAAAAAATTCCCTAGCCATTTGTGCCGTATCTCCTTTTCTCTGCCTCTCACTCTCCTCTCCCTCCCTCTCCCTCCCTCTCCCTCTCCCTCTCCCTCTCGCACGCTTTCCTCTCTCTCTCTCTCTCTCTCTCTCTCTCTCTCTCTCTCTCTCCCCCCCCTCTCGTTCTCACTCTCGCGTGCTCTCCCTCTCCATCTCCCTCCCTCTCTCTGCCTCTCCGGCCCTCTCCCTCTTGCACTCTCTCCCTTTCCCTCTCCCTCTGCCTCTCCCTCTCCGCTTGCCCAATATCGTTCCTTCATCTCCATGGCGGAGATCGGAGGAGTTGGTAAAAATAATAAAAAAAAAACCCTAGCTCTTCTGTGAGATCTTGATCTTCGATTCCATCATAAGCAGGTGATTTTCCCATCTCTGCCTTAATTTTTCTGCTTTCTGTACTGGATCTTCTATAGATACGTTTTATTGCTGTAATTTCCAACTGAGAGCATTGAATCTCAGTTTTTTGTTATCTATTCTTAATGAGATTTGAGCTTCCATATCTCTAGATTGCGTTTTCTCCTCTCTTTTTGGGGGATTTTACTAATTCTGATAGATCGGGACAATCTAGGGTTAGGTTTTGGTGCTTGTAGTAGTTTGATTTTGTGGTAGATCTGTTCATATATTTCATGTTTGGATTATGCTTATCAATTTTGTCTTTTTTTGTGGTAAATCTGTTCGTAAGATAACCATTTCAAATGATATCAGAACTTTTTCTCTGTTTTTTTTTTTTTTTTGATACCCTCATAGTATTCTTTGAAGTTGTAAGTTGTAACATAATTCTTCAGGTTCATGACAGTTTAGATAATTCATCATATGCTCCTATACATGTGCAAGCATGCAATCATGGTGTGTGCACGTTTGGCATGCACATAGATGCATGCATGTGTATTTCAAAGAGTGATGTTGAAAGATGTTTTACACCCCCTACACAGTTAAGTTCTTATATAGCTACCTTTCAGGTTTGTTATAGTTTTCTTCAAGTTTTAGTTTATATTTGAGGACCATCGACACAAGTTCAGACATTGTAATCAGCCTCATTTTGCTATTAAAAAAAAATAACAAGAAAAAAAAGTATAGGAGAAAAAAAAAACAGAGAGAAAAGAAAGAAAGTAATTAGCCTTATCATAGGCAAGAATTTGATCTTGGGCACTAGACCAAGAATGCATTTAATTCATGTTAAATCATATAATTTTTATAATTTTCTGAGTATATTGTTGTGGTTCTTTTAGTTGCATCAGTGGCATCATCTTTGGGCGTGGCTACAAGCAAGCACCCCAACTTATGCATGCATTCTACAGTAAAAAGATTCCAGATAGGCATTTCCAATAATGAACCATTTCAAATTTACTGATTGTTTTTCTTTTCTCTTTTGTACTGTAGAGAATTCGTCATACAAGAAAGCCACTATAAGTGACCTCTTGGAGGGGCTGAATAAAACAGTCGCAGTCATGGGGAAAGTGCTCCTCTTTATTAGGCACGACAATATAGCTCCTCTGTGAGTCTTCTTCCTTCAATTTTATCATGGCTTATTTGATTTTTTATCCATTATACTACCATCTACCCCATCTCTAACATATTCAAATGACCTTTTAATGGGTCTTTGTACGTGTGTGTCGTAAAGTTTTGGAGCATTTATACTATGAAAATACCAGAATACGGCCTCTTGATTTTCTTTTTCTTTTTTCTTTTTTCTTTTAAGAAAAGAATGGTGAAAGTTAAAGAGTAACTATGGAATGAAAGTACCATTTGAAAAGGCCTAGCTATATGTCCTAGAGGGGGGGTGAATAGGACAATGCCAAATAAAACTTATAACAGCGGAATTAAAAAGAATATGATAGCCAAAATAAATCACAATGCAAGAAAGTAAAATAACCTCAAAATTCAGATCTTGAGAGGTTGATACAAATGTTGTTCTAAGGACAACCTTACACCAAAAACCAGAGTTTATGGTAGGACAACCTTATTTCTAGAAAGATCTTTGTATCAAATCTCAAACCGAAGAGGAATACAGAAATAAATACAAACTGAATTAAAATAAATTGTAATCACAAATGTATTGTTCTAGGGACAGCTATACACCATAAAAATGGCAGGGCAACCATGCTGGAACAACTTTTAAAGGAAATTGAATATCAAGCTGATAAAGGAATAGCAGAAAATAAATTCTAAACTATTACAAAATTCTCACAATGCTTGAATTAAATGATTACAACATTCACCACCATACATACATCCCACAAAAGAATAATTAAATATCAGAAGTATAAATCATTCAACCACAACACAAGGGATTATAGTGGTTCGCCTGTGTGTTCACCAACTATTAAACAACAGCCACATAGAATGCTACTCCACTCCTAATATCCTCACACAGGGGATATTAGCGTTCACTAACAAAATAGGTTTTCCCAGGTTCACCCAAAACCTTTACAATTGTGTCTTTTTCTGTGGGCTTACACAATTAAAAAAACCCCACTTCTGAGTTTTCCTGGCTCTCCACAGATAACCAATACAACAAGATTTTTTTGGCAAATCTTGAAAAAAACTAAAACAAAAGGGAATTTACAATTAAATGTAAAATACCTGATTATCTCCTTCGTTGTAGCAGCTCGGTAGAACCAAATCAGAGTAGATAATTGAATGTCCAAGTTCAATGTCCAGTATTCAATTACAATGGTTCTAATTCTAATAGATTTTAAATTAAACCAAATAGGGCTTGCCTTAATTGATTTTGATTCCAAAGAAAGGGAATAACAATTCCTCTTATCAAATTAGATTAGAATAGCAGAAACAAAATCAATTAAATAAAGCTAAGGAAAGAGAATATTAAATAAGCACACTTAGCTTAGATAGAGCACAAAATTATCTCTCAGAAGTTCGATGAAGATTGGCTTGAATGGATTAATTAATTCGATAATTTCTTCTGAGATTCGTGCACTATTTATAGGTGAGCAAATCGCGTCTTCGACTGGTCTAGGGAGCTCTTCGACTAGTCGAAGCAATAACAGATATTTGAACTTATGAAGGAATCCCCGGTAGTTAGAAAGAGGAGCATTAGCCATAATCGACAAGGCCAGAGTCGAAGATCTCCTTCGACTGGTCGAAGAACCTGAAAAATATCGCTGGATTTTGAGTCGAAGATTTTCGACTGGTCGAAGATACAGTCGACACTGTTCTTTCGACTAGTCGAACAGATTCCTGGACTAGTCGAAGCCTAACAGATTTTATCCGAAATTTGTAACAAACTCACGACTGATCGAGGAATTTCTTAGACTGGTCAAAGCAACTCTAGGACTAGTCGAAGAAGGCCTAGGACTAGTCGAAGAACAGACCATACTCATGTAAAATAAACATTCGATTTATGTACCCAAAATGACCTACTTCTAAGGTCAACCTAAGGTCAGTCAAACCTCAACCATGAAGTAAGGACATTGAAACATTAGGAACTAGTGACCTTGAAGTATGAGCCTTGAAGTCTTGATGTAGTTGAAATCTTGATGTAGCTCAATCTTGAAAGTGTCTTGAGTTCTTTACAAACTGCCTTATACTCTTCTTGAAGTCTAGCAGCTTGAGTCTTGTCTTGTGAGCAGTTCTTGCATTCAAGATTGATCCTTGTACTTGTGAGCTTTGCTTGTTATGAGCTTTAGCTTGTTTATGAATGTTGAGCTTTGCTTGTTATGAGCTTTAGCTTGTTTATGAATGTTGATCCTTGAGAGAGCTTCACTTATGCAAGTTATATATAACAGTGATTTTGGTACCACAAATTTGACAACAGACAGGGATATAAACTATAGCACTTACACCATTTCACATTATGTTCCCTAAATTCGGCATGTTTAGGGCCTCTGTTTGGACACGCTTACGCAGAAGGGGGTTTCAGGCCTGCTTTTTTGGTCTACTTCAAGTCACTATTTAGGCGCCTATTTTGTCTAGTGGTATGGTGAAATAGGGGTTTTCAAAGTCCATCCGAACACATAAAAAACCTGGATTTGGCTTAAAAGTAGGTCAAATGACCCTTTTGATGTGTGTCCAAACAAGCCTTTTGGACTTTACAAGTTTTACACTACGCCAAAACTGCGAAAAAAGGACGGTCCAAAACCGTCTCAAATGACCAAAAAGGACGGTCATGGACCGTCGCAAGGGCCGTCAAATTTTAACGTGTCGTATTACTTAAAGGACGGTCGAAAACCATCATTTTTATTGATGAAAAAAAGGATGGTCATGGACCGTCCTAAAAAAGGACGGTCATGAACTGTCCTAAAAAAGGACGGTCTCGGACAGTCTCTTATAAAAGGACGTTCATGGACCATCCTTAAAAAAGACTGTCGTAAACCGTTTCTGATAAGCCTTCAAAGGACGGCCATAGACCGTCCTTTAAAAGGACGGTCATGGGCCGTCCTTAAAAAGGACTGTCATGGACCGTCTCTTATGGGCCTTCAAAGGACGACAATAGACCGTCCTTTAAAAGGACGGCCATGGACCGTCCTTAAAAAGGACTGTCATGGACCATCCTTTATAAGAGGGTCACTATACACCTGTTATACTATATTCAATCGTATTCTTCCTGATTTACACCTGTTATATAATATATTTTATCATATTCACATTCACATCCATCTAAACAACCCAAACTACGTAAATCCAACATAAACTACATTCATCCAAACATAAACTACATCCATCTAAACACAAGCAATCTTATCCACATTACATTCATCCACACATAAATACATATAGGTTTAACATCATAAATAAAAAAAGAAAAAAAATCGGTAACAATTTTCTTTGTCTTTCACTTGAAAAAAATATTAAACCAACAAAACATTATAATTCAGAATCATGAAGAATTGCATAAACTTCTTCCAAAAAAGTGGGCACTTTTTAAAAATAAAACTGATCATTAAAATAGGTTTACATTTAGGTTTTAGGTTTTAGGTTTAGGTTTAGGTTTAGGATTAGGTTTTAGGTTTTAGGTTATAAGTTTAGGTTATAGGTTATAGGTTATAAGTTATAGGTTAAGGTTTAGGTTATAGGTTTTGGTTTAGGTTTAGGTTAAGGTTTAGGCTTAGGTTATAGGTTTAAGTTAAGGTTTAGGTTTTAGTTATAGGTTATAGTATATATAGGTTATAGCTTTAGAGAATTGAGAATAGGTTAAGGCTAAGGTTTAGGAAATCGAGTCCGAGTTCGGGATCAGGTTTAGGTTTGGGTTATCAAGTTTAGGTTTAAGTTTAGGTTAGGGAGTTGAGATTAAGATTAGGTGTAGGTTTAGGTTCAAGGATTTGAGAATACATTTCAATTTTAGGTTTAGGTTTAGGTTTTAGGCTTATGTTTAGGTTATAGGTTTAGGTTATAAGTGTAAGTAATGGGTTTAGGTTTATGTTAGGTTATAGGTTAAGGTTTAGGTTTAGGAAATCGGGTTCGGGTTCGGGATCGGGTTTAGGTTTGGGTTTTCAAGTTTAGGTTTAGGTTTAGGTTAGAGAGTTGAGATTAGGATTAGGTGTAGGTTTAGGTTTAGGGATTTGAGAATACATTTCGATTTTAGGTTTAGGTTTAGGTTTTAGGCTTATGTTTAGGTTATAGGTTTAGGTTATAGGTTTAGGTTTAGGTTAGGTTATAGGTTAAGGTTTAGGAAATCGGGTTCGGGTTCGGGATCGGGTTTAGGTTTGGATTTTCAAGTTTAGGTTTAGGTTTAGGTTAGGGAGTTGAGATTAGGATTAGGTGTAGGTTTAGGTTTAGGGATTTGAGAATACATTTAGGTTTTAGGTTTAGGTTTAGGTTATATGTTATAGGTTTAGGTTTAGGTTTAGGTTAAGCTTTAAGTTTAGGTCATAAGCTATAGGTTTAGGGAATTGAGAATATGTAAATGTTTAGGTTTAAGAAATTGGGTACGGGTTCGGGATCGGGTTTAGGTTTGAGTTTTCAAGTTTAGGTTTAAGTTTATGTTAAGGAGTTGAGGTTAGGATTAGGCGTAAGTTTAAGTTTAGGGATTTGAGAATACATTTAGGTTTTAGGTTTAGGTTTAGGTTTAGGTTATAGGTTATTGGTTTAGGTTAAAGTTTAAGTTTAGGTTTAGGTTTAGGTTTAGGTTATAAGCTAGAGGTTTAGGGAATTGAGAATAGGTTAAGGTTTAGGTTTAGGAAATCGGGTTCGGGTTTGGGATCGGGTTTAGGTTTGGATTTTCAAGTTTAGGTTTAGGTTTAGGTTAGGGAGTTGAGATTAGGATTGGGTGTAGGTTTAGGTTTAGGAATTTGAGAATATATTAGGTTTTAGGTTTAGGTTTAGGTTATATGTTATAGGTTTAGGTTTAGGTTTAGGTATAGGTTATAAGCTATAGGTTTAGGAAATTGAGAATAGGTTAAGGTTTAGTTTTAGGAAATCGGGTTCGGGTTCGAGATCGGGTTTAGGTTTGGGTTTTCAAGTTTAGGTTTAGGTTAGAGAGTTGAGATTAGGATTAGATGTAGGTTTAGGTTTAGGGATTTAAGAATACATTTAGGTTTTAGGTTTAGGTTAAGGTTATAGGTTACAGGTTTAGGTTTAGGTTTAGGTTATAAGCTATTGGTTTAGGGAATTGAGAATAGGTTGAGGTTTAAGATTAGGAAATCGAGTTCGGGTTCGAGATCGGGTTTTGGCTTGGGTTTTCAAGTTTAAGTTTAGGTTTAGGTTAGGGAGTTGAGATTAGGATTAGGTGTTGGTTTAGGTTTAGGGATTTGAGAATACATTTAGGTTTACGTTTAAGAAATCGGGTTCGGGTTCGGGATCGGGTTTAGGTTTGGGTTTTCAAGTTTAGGCTTAGGTTTAGGTTAGGGAGTTGAGATTAGGATTATGTGTAGATTTAGGTTTAGGGATTTGAGAACACATTTAAGTTTTAGGTTTATGTTTAAGTTATATGTTATAGGTTAAGGTATAGGTTAAGGTTAAGGTATAGGTTTAGGTTTCGGTTTAGGTTATAAGTAATATGTTTAGGGAATTGAGAATAGGTTAAGGTTTAGGTTTAGGAAATCAGGTTCGGGTTCGGAATCGGGTTTAGGCTTAGGTTAGGGAGTTGAGATTACGATTAGGTGTAGGTTTAGGTTTAGGGATTTAAGAATACATTTAGGTTTTAGGTTTAGGTTACAGGTTTAGGTCTAGGTTTAGGTTTAGGTTATAAGCTATAGGTTTAGGGAATTGAGAATAGGTTAAGGTTTAGGTTTAGGAAATCGGGTTGAGGTTCGGGATCGGGTTTAGGTTTAGGTTTTCAAGTTTAGGCTTAGGTTTAGGTTAGGGAGTTAAATTAGGATTTGGTGTAGGTTTAGGTTTAGGGATTTCAGAATACATTTAGGTTTTAGGTTTAGGTTTAGGTTATAGGTTACCGGTTTAGGTTTAGGTTTAGGTTTAGGTTAAGGTTTAGGTTTAGGCTTAGGTTTAGGTTATAAGATATATGTTAGGGAATTGAGAAAAGGTTAAGGTTTAAGTTTAGGAAATCGGGTTCGGGTTCGGGATCGGGTTTAGGTTTAGGTTTTCAAGTTTAGGTTTAGGTTTACGCTAGGGAGTTGTGATTAGGATTAGGTGTAGGTTTAGGTTTAAAGATTTGAGAATACATTTAGGTTTTAGGTTTAGGTTTAGGTTATAAGTTACAGGTTTAGGTTTAGGTTAAAGTTATAGGTTTAGGTTTAGGTTTAGGTTTAGATTAAGGTTTAGGTTATAAGATATAGGTTTAGGGAATTGAGAATAGGTTAATGTTTAGGTTTAGAAAATCGGGTTCGTGTTCGGGATCAGATTTAGGTTTGGGTTTTCAAGTTTAGGTTTAGGTTTAGGTTAAGGAGTTGAGATTAGGATTAGGTGTAGGTTTAGGTTTAAGGATTTGAGAATACACTTAGGTTTTAGGTTTAGGTTTAGGTTATAGATTTAGGTATAGGTTAGGTTATAGGTTAAGGTTTAGGTTTAGGAAATCAGGTTCGGGTTCAGGACCGGGTTTAGGTTTGGGTTATCAAGTTTAGGTTTAGGTTTAGGTTAGGGAGTTGAGATTAGGATTAGGTGTAGGTTTAGGTTTAGGGATTTGAGAATACATTTAGGTTTTAGGTTTGTGTTTAGGTTATAGGTTATAGGTTTAGGTTTAGGTTTAGGTTTAGGTATAGGTTTAGGTTTCGATTTAGGTTATAAGCTATAGGTTTAGGGAATTGAGAACAGGTTAAGGTTTAGGTTTAGGAAATCAGGTTCGGGTTTGGGATCGGGTTTAGGTTTTGGTTTTCAAGTTTAGGTTTAGGTTTAGGTTAGGGAGTTGAGATTAGGATTAGGTGTAGGTTTAGGTTTAGGGATTTGAGAATACATTTAGGTTTTAGGTTTAGGTTTAGGTTATAGGTTACAGGTTTAGGTTTAGGTTTAGGTCAAGGTTATAGGTTATAGGTTTTGGTTTAGGTGATGGTTTAGGTGTAGGTTTAGGTTATAAGATATAGGTTTAGGGAATTGAGAATAGGTTAATGTTTAGGTTTAGGAAATCGGGTTCGGATTTGGGATCGAGTTTAGGTTTTGGTTTTCAAGTTTAGGTTTAGGTTTAGGTTAGGGAGTTGAGATTAGGATTAGGTGTAGGTTTAAGTTTAGGGATTTGAGAATACATTTAGGTTTTAGGTTTATGTTTAGGTTATAGGTTATAGGTTTAGGTTTAGGTTTAGGTATAGGTTTAGGTTTCGGTTTAGGTTATAAGCTATAGGTTTAGGGAATTGAGAATAGGTTAAGGTTTAGGTTTAGGAAATCGGGTTCGGGTTCGGGATCGGGTTTAGGTTTGGGTTTTCAAGTTTAGGTTTAGGTTTAGGTTTGGGAGTTGAGATTAGGATTAGGTGTAGGTTTAGGTTTAGGGATTTGAGAATACATTTAGGTTTTAGGTTTAGGTTTAGGTTATAGGTTACAAGTTTAAGTTTAGGTTTAGGTTAAGGTTATAGGTTATAGGTTTAGGTTTAGGTTATAAGATATAGGTTTAAGGAATTGAGAATAGGTTAATGTTTAGGTTTAGAAAATCGGGATCGGGTTTGGGATCGAGTTTAGGTTTAGGTTAAGGAGTTGAGATTAAGATTCGGTGTAGGTTTAGGTTTAAGGATTTGAGAATACACTTAGGTTATAGGTTTAGGTTTAGGTTATCGATTTAGGTTTAGGTTAGGTTATAGGTTAAGGTTTAGGGAATTGAGAATAGGTTGAGGTTTAGGTTTAGGAAATCGGGTTCGGGTTCAGGATCAGGTTTAGGTTTGGGTTTTCAAGTTTAGGTTTAGGTTTAGGTTAGGGAGTTGAGATTAGGATTAGGTATGGGTTTAGGTTTAGGGATTTGAGAATACATTTAGGTTTTAGGTTTATGTTTAGGTTATAGGTTATAGGTTAGGGTTAAGGTATAGGTTTAGGTTTTGGTTTAGGTTATAAGCTATAAGTTTAGCGAATTGAGAATAGGTTAAGGTTTAGGTTTAGGAAATCGGGTTCGGGATTTGAGAATTGGTTTAGGTTATATGTTTTGGTTAAAGTTATATGTTAAGGTTAAGGTTATAGGTTTAGGTTTAGGTTAAGGTTATATGTTTAGGTTTAGGTTAGGTTATAGGTTTTTGGTTAAGGTTTAGGTTATAGTTATAGGTTTTGGGATTTGAGAATAGGTTTAGGTTATAAGTATAGGTTTAGGTTAGGTTATAGGTTAAGGTTTAGGCTTAGGAAATCGGGTTCGGGTTCAGGATCAGGTTTAGGTTTGGGTTTTCAAGTTTAGGTTTAAGTTTAAGTTAGGGAGTTGAGATTATGATTAGGTGTAGGTTTAGGTTTAGAGATTTGAGAATACATTAGGTTTTAGGTTTTGGTTTAGGTTATAGGTTATAGGTTTAGGTTTAGGTTTAGGTTTAGGTTTGGTTTTGGTTTTGATTTAGGCTATAGGTTATAGGTTTAGGTTAAGGTTTAGGGAAAGATAATAAGTTTTGATTTAGGTTATAGGTTATAGGTTTAGGTTTTAGGTTTAGGTTTACGTTTTGATTTATGTTATAGGTTATAGGTTTAGGTTAAGGTTTAGGTTTAGGTTATAGGTTTTGGGATTTGAGAATGGGTTTGGGTTTAGGTTATAGGTTTTGGTTATAGGTTATAGGTTTAGGTTAAGGTTTATGTTTAGGTTATAAGTTTTAGGATTTGAGAATGGGTTCGGGTTTAGGTTTTAGGATTTGGTTTTGGTTTTGGTTATATGTTTTGGGATTTGAGAATGGGTTCGGGTTTAGGTTATAAGTTTTGGTTTTGGTTTAGGTTTAGGTTATAGGTTTTGGATTTGAGAATGGGTTATGGTTTAGGTTTAGGAAATCGAGTTCAGGTTCGGGATTAGGTTTAAGTTTGAGTTTTCAAGTTTATGTTTAGGTTTAGGTTAGGGAGTTGAGACTAGGATTAGGTGTAGGTTTAGCTTTAGGGAATTGAGTTTAGCTTATAGGTTTAAGGAAAGCTTAGGTTTAGGTTATAGGTTTTGGGATTTGGGAATGGTTTTAAGTTATAAGTATAGGTTTAGGTTAGGTTATAGGTTAAGGTTTAGGGATTTGAGTTTAGGCTATAGGTTTAGGTTTAGGTCTAGGTTTAGGTTTAGGGAATTGAGTTTAGGTTATAGGTTTAGGGAAAGGTTAGGTTTAGGTTATAGGTTTTGGGATTTGAGAATAGTTTTAGGTTATAAGTATAGGTTTAGGTTAGGTTATAAGTTAAGGTTTAGGGATTTGAGTTTAGGTTATAGGATTAGGTTTAGGTTTAGGTTTAGGTTTAGGGATTTGAGTTTAGGTTATAGGTTTAGGTTTAGGTTTTAAGTTTAGGTTTAGGTTTAGGTTTGGGTTTTGGGATTTGGTTTTGATTATATGTTTTGATTTAGGTTATAGATTATAGGTTTAGGTTTTAGGTTTAGGTTTGGTTTAGGTTATAGGTTTTGATTTAGGTTATAGGTTAACGGTTTAGGTTATAGGTTTTTGGATTTGAGAATGGGTTCGGGTTTAGGCTATAGGTTTTGGCTTTGGTTTAAGTTATAGGTTTTGGTTTTGGTTATAGGTTATAGGTTTAAGTTTAGGTTTAGGTTTAGATTATGGGTTATAGGATTTGAGAATGCATTTGTGTTTAGGATATAGGTTTTGGTTTTGGTTTTGGTTTTGGTTATATGTTTTGATTTAGGTTTAGGTTATAGGTTTAGGTTTTAGGTTAAGGTTATAGGTTTAGGTTAAGGTTTAGGTTTAGGTTTAGGTTAAGGTTATAGGTATAGGTTAAGGTTTAGGTTTAGGTTTAGGTTTAGGTTATAAGATATAGGTGTAGGGAATTGAGAATAGGTTAAGGTTAAGGTTTAGGTTTGGGTTCACGATTGGGTTTATGTTTGGGTTTTCAAGTTTAGGTATAGGTTTAGGTTAGGGAGTTAAGATTAGGATTAAGTGTAAGTTTAGGTTTAGGGATTTGAGAATACATTTAGGTTTTAGGTTTAGGTTTAGGTTTTAAGTTAAGGTTTAAGTTTAGGTTAAGGTTGAGGTTTAGGTTATAGGTTAAGGTTTTAGGTCATAGGTTTTGGTTTATGTTAAGGGTATGGTCCCTGCAAATATAGATATAAACACGACCATCCGGCGCAAATGGCCAAGCCCTTCCAATGCTGTCCATAAAAAATGGACAGCTTCATCATGGTCATAATAGCGGTTCCCTCTTTCCAGGGAACCCCGCTCTTCCAAATAGCTCCGACGCACATCCGGGTCTGCTCCATTAATTTCGATCAAATACATAAACACGGCATGTCCAAATGGCCAGGCCCCTCCAATGCTGTTCATAGGAAATGGACAACTTCATCATGGTCATAACAGCGGTTCCCACCTTCCAGGGACCCCCGCTCAACATCCGGATAGCTCCAATGCACATCCGGGTCTACTCCATCAATTTCGAGTTAATACATAAACATGGCCTGTCCAAATGGTCAGGCCATTCCAATGTTGTCTATAGGAAATGGACAGCTTCATCATGGTCATAACAGCGGTTCCCACCTTCCAAGGACCCCCACTCAACATCCGGATAGCTCCGACGCACATTCGGGTCTGCTCCATCAATTTTGATCTAATACATTTAAAAACAACATAATTGTATCTAAAAGCATTTGGATACCTGGGGAAGGCCTCCCATATTCGTATTGTTGGTTACTCATCCCTTTGTCTATAAGCCATAATCGACCAACACTTTCTATTGCTACCTGTACCTGAAACCAACACAAATATAACTGGGAAACAATATAAGGAATAAAAAAATGAATTTACCTGTACACATCATTAAATGTTTCCCTATAAGGAGGTGATATTATATCTTTGATAGCCACAACCTGTATGACACATCATTAAATGTTTCCCTATAATGCAACCTACATATAGATCCATGCAACCGATACATGGATCTATATATATCCGCAAATATATGCACATGGTTAGGTGTAGGTTTTAGGTTACAGGTTATAGGTTATAGCTTTAGGGAATTAAGGATAAGTTAAGGTTTAGGTTTAGGAAATCGGGTTCGGGTTTGGGGTCGGGTTTAGGTTTGGGATCATGCATACAAACATGCATGATGATACATCCATTTATCCATGCATGCATACATACATAAACACATGCATGATGATCCATCCATCCATGATCTAACAATCCATCCATCTATCCATGCATGCATACACACATACACACACATGCGTGATGATCCATCCATCCAGTCTTCCATCCATGCATGCATACATACATACATATACACACACATAAATTCATCCATGCATGTATGCATGCATACACACATGCATAATCTGTCCATCCATGCATGCATGCATACGTTTCATCCATCCATGTGTGCATGCATACATATACACACATACATACATGTGTTTTATCATAAAACCATGCATGATGCATCCATACAAAAAAAATCAAATGAAATCAAATGAAATCAAAAAAATCAAATGAAATCATAAAAATCAAGTGAGTTTGCCTTGCACTTTAAACTTTCACTAAGATCATAGAGTATCAACACATGTTATATGTAAGTGTTTATAAAATTGGATAACAGAAGAAGATATAAGAGGAAGCCCAATTTCTCTAACAGTTCCCAATTGTCCAAACAAAAAGGGAAAAAAGAGAAAGAATGAAACAAAAAAACCAAAAAAAAATCTAATATAAAAGAAACTGAAACTGCATGTCTCCTCTTAGGCTGAAATTACTGCAATCAAAGTGGCCATGTTTCCGTATATGCTAGATCAAGAGGGAGCTAAGAAGTAGGGAACACAGTCTCAACTACTTAAAGAGTTTCCACCACCAAAGAGATTCAATCATTGGATTGTACTCATTAGTAACTTAAGTTTTAGTAACAAGCATTGGTGGCAAGTTTTCTGTGACAAACTTAAGCGAGCAAGATCATTTGTGTGGGTTCCAAAAACGGTAAAATGAACAGCAATTTACAGTAATGCAGACAATCACATACACCAAAAACTAAACAATGAAAGAAAATCAACATTTGAGAGTCTAAGTAACTAATAGAGAAAAAGAAGAACACAGGATCTGCCAAAAGCCAAATATATGAGAGTAAGATGACACCCCAGGTTAATTTATCAGCTACAGAAAAATCAGAATCAGCAAAAACTGAAAGGAACCATAATATATTGTTTATTTATTTGACAAGGATCCAACCAAAGGGGAACAATATGTAGAGCATCATGTATCTAAAACATGTCAGAGGCGGCAATCAGCTATTAAAAAAATTATAGGTTTTGGGATTTGAGAATAGGTTATATATTATAAATTCAGAATAACATTTTCAGAGAAGTACCCTACATTAAACATTTGGCTATGTAATTCAAATGTCTTCAGTAAAACCAAATTACCGTCTTAAAAGAAATGCACGCCACGCATGCGAAACGTCATTTTCAAACCAAACTACACTCACTATTTTCAAATGCACGCCATGCATGGTTAAGTGCATTTTGCAAATAAGTATGATAAAAGGGTGTGAAATACCTACAGAGACTGTCCAGACATCACACGAACATATCATGACAGTTTTACATTCAAATAAACCATTCCATTCATCCATCATATAGATGGATCTAGCAACTATACCTAGTAATGAAGGCTTGCACATTCATCCATCATATAGAGCGAGAGAGAGGTTTACCTTGACAACTGCTATAAACATCTCCCTTAAATTGCACTTCCTGAACCAATGGACACTCACACACCCTTCCACGAAATGTATCTTGAAGAAACAAAGCAACTATCAGCATACATGGAAACATCTCAACTTGTATGCTGGGCTAATTGTACCCTTTAATACCTTGCAACCAGTAATGTTGGCAACCTCGTCTTCCCAACAACCACCATTATAGTTCAAACACTCATTTTTCTGAATTTTATGAACTGACACCATTCATTTAAAAATTTAGCTGAAAATAAAATATAAAAACAATAGAAAATGAGATGCAAAAATCTGATCTAAGGCATGCGTTTGTACATTTAATGATTCTACATGTATTCCAACCATCCACACTCAAAAGAAGAAGAAAATTTTGGTAAGCTTCTTTCAAACTTAAAATCTTGGTAGGCTTCTTTTGAGAACTATATCTGAAACTCCAGAAAAGAACTTCCCAAAAGAATTTTAGAAAACTCCACCAAGAACTATTTATCTAGATCTATGAAAGAACCAAAAAAGAGAGATCATGACCATCTAGTTCCCTAGAAGGCATGAAACAACTCACAATGCCATTCCCTTAAAACCATGAAAGAACCAAAACTAATCAACAAAAAAAAAAGAAAAAAAAGATTGAAGAACCACTTTAGCACAGGCAACCCCCCTTCTTTGAAGAAACTAATGACAGATTCAGTTTCAAAGATGGTAGCTCATGCTTAATGAATGAATATCATATTCCTTATGCAGCAATATCTACAAAAATCTTATTAGAGTTGCTTGTTGTCACAAACCCTTGTCTAGGTAAAGTGTGCTATATAAAACCATCCTTGTAATAACCTTCTTCTTGGTTTTTGTACCCTTTTGCTGCTGGTATGAGTACCAGCTAATGTTAGCTGCCCATACCAACAACTGTCAACTAATATTATTTCTAATCAAAGGATTCAAAGAGCCATGAAAAAGATTAAAGACATTAAGAAAAAGATGTTTTCAGCTACTTTTATTAAGCCAGAGTGCCTCAATAGGGTCTTTCCTTTGCCTTTCAATACAGTGGAGATGGTTGAAATGAGAAAGAAAGAAAATAAATAAATAAAATCAAAACTCCAAACAATGAGATCTGAAAGGAAAACAGATCTAGGTGAACAACACTTGTCAAAGATCCAGGCCATTCATCAAGAAGGGTGCATTGTAAAATAAAATACAGTAGCATACACTACGGATTCCAAAAAGAATATGTCAATGAAAAGCCATTTGATCAACATACTGTAATGGAAGAAAACTCCAGCATACCCAACTCATCAAAAAATTAAAAAGAAAAGGAAAAATAATGAAAAATAATGATGAACATGTGAATCAAGTGTTTAAGAGTGGAGGTCATTGAACCAACTCCTTTTCTACTCATTTGATTTGCAATTTGGAGAACCCTAAAACTCTTTTGCATCAGCTTATCTTAGCCAAAAACCATAGCTGTTATTCAAAATTGGCTTCTATAATGATAGACGCCGGATGCTTTAGAAGGAATATCACCAAAGGGTGCTTTGAATAATCCAGTGGGCTATGTTGTCTGATGGAATTTGCAGTCATAAGACGTGAAGACTTTGAAAAAGGCTGCCAGAAGTGATAGATGATAGATAGAGTAGGATCTAAAGGAAACTGAAAGTTTTCATAAAGAATCTGGTTCCCATGCATCATCTACTTCTCATATACCAATCTCCCATATAAGAATATACTCAGTTAATTAATACGCATGCACCAACATTGATCATGGACTAGTTACAAATGAAAGGTTAGCAAATATGAGAAGCATATGAGAAATAGCTGCATGTTGAACACATTGAATATGCAAATTTTAGCATGATAAATTTATCATGGTCGATAACTTCAAATCACCCACACAATCAAAAGCTTATCTTAAGACCATAGCAGCTAGTAAATTCCTTTAATCTCATGCTGTCAATAAATTTTAGTTTTTTAAAATCGCTATTTAGATAAAATTACATGCTCCATTGCACTGTTATTCATTCATCATTTTGATTAAAAAAATTGAGACCCATATTTTGAACTGCAATTGTACATAACAATTGGAAGTTGAAAGAGGCCCAATTATAACAATGATGATACTTTGAATTGAGTGGGCCCCCAAATAATTAGACCAGTCTCCACAAATTGCACAGATTGGATTATCCTACAGATCCAACTGGCGAGCTTTTCCCATGCTGTAATCCATTTAGAAGTCATCAGATAGGATAGATAAGACAACCCAATTGGTGATATCATCTACAGAGGCCTGACCACAGTAGAACCCATCCCACAAACGGTTCAGGTGCTAATGGTGTCCAATGCAAGTGTAGTGCAGCAGTCATGGAAATTCATGCCATGCAATCCAACCAGATTTTGTCTAATTTAAAATACCATAGTTCGAGTGAACTCACAATCATTGATGCCGGCAAGGGCCATTAAGCGAAAAACAACTTCTCGCTCCTCTGCATCCTGAAGGGCCCTCGCATATGCCTCATCACTATCAAACACTGACGGGTCGATCTCCACACCTAATTCATCCTCACTCGGGGCCCGTCCATGCACATCGAATGCATCTTCACCATCATCAATGCTCCCAGTATCATTCCCATCATCATTCGGATCATCACCAGGTTCATCTTCATAAACATAACTACCACTATCAGAACTTCCATAACCGCTTCCATCACCGCCATTCATTCTAAGCATCATATATGCCCTTCCTTGGCCCATAAGCAACAAAACCCAACAACAAAAAAGACAAAGAATGAAAGAAGGAGTTGATTCAAGAAAACCCAAACCCTAAATAGAATAATGGATCGAACCTGTTCTTGAAGTGTACGGGCGAGGGCCAGATCGGCATCAACTTGGCTGAGGCTGGTGAAGGGCGCGCGGGAAGGCTGTCGAGATGAGGGGATGGATTCGGGTTCCGGTTCGGACTCGGAGTTAGGCTTAGGGTTTTCTTCGTTGGGTTTGTTGCCATGGTTAGATTCTTTATCGTTCTCCATGTAGATAAGAAAAGAGAGAAGAGAACCCTAAAGCCTGGATCACAGAAAGAGATCGAAGGAGATGTGGGTTAGGGAACAGAGAGAGAGAGAGAGCGAGAGCGAGAGCGAGAGAGAGAGCGAGAGACAGGGAGGGAGAGATTTGGGATTTGGGGGTTTTTTTAGGCGCGGCTCTGTGTTTGAGCGCGTGCCCAAATTTAAGCCGTGATCAGTCCGGGCTGTGTGGGCCCTACCGTGATGCGTGTCAAACATCTACCCTATCAGTCAGATGCACCATCCCATGATGGGCCCAGGGATTAAAAATCAAATCAATCTATTACTTGTGTGAGCCACACCACATACAAAAGTTGAGAGGGGTTACCCTCCATTAAAACATTCATAACTATTTTTTGGGCCCACTGAGATGTGATTCACAAATCCAGCCCATCCATTATGTGTGTGCCACTTGGATGAGGGATCATATCAAGTTTCAAGCGCATCTAAATTTCAGGTGGGGCCCACTAAGTGCTTTTATATGTTTTAGGCATGTCTTCACATGATTTTAGATGGTATGGCCCACCGAAGTTCCATATATGGCTAATTTTTGGGATATCCCATAATTTAAAAGGGACTCATCAAATGCACGGTGTTAATGTTTGACACATGTCATGGTGGGGCCCACACAGCTTGACCTCATGGGGACGGCTTGGATTAAACACAAAGGTCAAGCTGTGTGGGCCCCACCATAACATGTGTCAAACATCAACACCGTGCATTTGATGAACCCCCTTTAAATTATGGGATATCCCAAAAATCAGCCGTATACGGAACTTAGGTGAGCCATACCATTTAAAATCATGTGAAGAAATGCCTAAAACATATAAAAGCACTTGGTGGGGCCCACCTAAAATTTTTATGCATTTGAAACTTGTTCTGACTCCTCATCCAAGTGGGACACACATAATGGATGGGCTAGATTTGTGAACCACATCTCGGTGGGCCTAACAAATGATTATGTATATTTTAATGGAGGGTAACTCCTCTTTTTGGGATCAAGCCATAAAATGATCATTAAAAATGGATGAACGGATAGGATGAAACACATACATCGACCACCAGCCACGGGGCCCACAGAGCATCATCCAACATGTTCATAATATTAAAAAAAATGAACGAAGGGAAAACACAAACATCAGCCTAAATGTGGGTCACACCACATAATATAATGGAGGGGTTTCCTTAGAATATTCATAATCATATATTGGGTTTGCCTAAATGTGATTCACATATCCAACCCACTCATTACGTGTGTCCCACTTGGATGAGGGGTCAAACCAATTTTCAACTGCATCCATGTCTGTATTAACTTATAAACAGGTTGGATCTCAAATAAACATCGCGGCGGGCCCTAAGAAGTTTTCAATAGTGGGTGTCACTATCCCACTCTTTTCTATGGTGGGTCCACTTGAACTTTGGATTTGCCCCATCAGTCAGATGCACCATTCCATGGTGGGCCATGACCTTAAAAATAATCATTTATTGGGCCCACCTAGATGTGGTTCATAGATCCAGCCCATTCATTATGTGTGTCCCACTTGGATGAAACACATACATCATGGTGGGACCCATAGAGCATCGACTAACATCCACCAAGTTTTGTGGGCCCCACTATAATGTATTTGTTATATCCACGCCGTCCATCCATTTTGAGATATCATTTTATGTCATGAGCCAAAGAATGAGGCAGATATAAATCTGTAGTGGACCCCACCACAGAAATCTTAGGTGCACCACACCACATGAAATCCATAATAATTGGATATCCATCATTAAAATCCTCCTAAGGCTTCCTGTATTGTTTATTTGACATCCAATATGTTAATTAGGTCATACAGGGCCAGATGAAGGGAAAAAACAAAAATCAACTTGATCCAAAGCTTTTATGGCCCCAAAATGGTATGACATCCAATATTGTACTGTTTATATTTTTTTAGATGTCTTCACATAGTTTTAAATGGTAATCAACACCTGAGTTTCGTATACGTATGATTTTTGAGATATCTCATAAGCTAAAGGGGAGACATCAAATGCACGGTGTTGATGTTCGACACACATCATGATGGGCCCATTTTACATGTCTGGTCCATTCACTCTATTTTACTGATCATTACCCTCAATTTGACTAGTTACTCGCCTCGATCATACTACATATGAGAAAGATATTGGGCAAACACGATTAATCAACAATTTGAGTGAATTTTGATTTAAACATCTGAAGTTATTTACTCTTCATGTCCGGACTGATTAGATTGTCCAAAAACAGTTAAAGGTTGTTCATAATATCAAAAATATATAAATGAATAGAAAACACAAACATCAGCTTGATTCAAAACTTCTATGGCCTCCAAGAAATTTTAAATGGTAGAGGTTCAATCACACTATTTCCTGTGGTGTGGTCCACTCGAGCTTTGGATATGCTTCCTTTTTGTTCTTTAGACCTCAAATTATCTGTTAACATGGATGAATGGAGTGGATAAAATAAATAAATAACGGTGAATCCCATAGAGTTTACTCTAGTAAAGGTAACGAGTAACTCACTTAAATGTAGTGGAGAAAGGTTTCCTCAAAACATTCATAATCATATATTGGGCCTGCCTAAATGTGATTCACATATCCAACCCACTCATTATGTGTGTCCCACTTGGATGAGGGGTCAGACCAAGTTTCAACCGCATCCAAAACTCATGTGGGCCCCACCAAATGCTTTTATATTTTTTAGGATGTCTTCACATTGTTTTAAATGGTATGGCCCACTTGAGTTTTGTTTACCGATGATTTTTGAGATATCTCATAACCTAAGGGGGACACATCAAATCCACGGTGTTGATGTTCGACACACATCATGATGGGGCCCACAAAACTTACTAACATCAATTCTTAGGTTCTCACGAAGTCAGTAAGTTAGGTCACAATTCTAACCAAAATATTTGGCCCATTTTACATGTCTAGTCCATTCACTCTATTTTACTGATCAATACTCTCAATTTGACTAGTTACTCGCCCCAATCATGCAACATATGAGAAAGGTATTGGGCATACAAGATTGATCAACAATTTCATTGAAATTTGATTTAAACATCTGAAGTTATTTACTCTTCAATTTGAACTGGTTATATTGTCCAAAAATGATTAAAGGTTCAATTAGTGGATGTGCCTAATAATTTAGTAATTTTGTTTTTCACAAATAAATTTAACATTTTTTTTCAAAATGTATATTATTTTTACTCTTTTAACTAAATATCATTTTCATTATAAATAAATTTAACATTTTTTTTACAAAATTTAGTTTTCTTTTTTAAAATATATTTTTTTTTACAATTTGTCAATTTTTTCACAATTTTGTTTAATTTTTTAAATTTTCTTTTTCAAAATATCATTTTTTTAATCTCACTTTTGTTATCTAACTTTTCAATTTTTCTTGTAAAAATACAAAATTTAGTTTTCTTTTGAAAAAATATATTTTTTTTACAATTTGTCAATTTTTTTCACAATTTTGTTTAATTTTTTAAATTTTCTTTTTCAAAATATCATTTTTTAAATCTCACTTTTGTTATATAACTTTTTAATTTTTCTTGTAAAAATACAAAATCTAGTTTTCTTTTTTAAAAAATATATATATTTTTACAATTTATCAATTTTTTCACAATTTTGTTTAATTTTTTAATTTTCTTTTTCAAAATACCATTTTTTTATCAATTTTTTTTTAAAAATTATCAACATTATTCAAAGTTCTTAATTTTTTTTTTCAAAATCTAGATTTTTATAAAATTACAGTTTTTTTTCAAAATTTAAAATTTCCTTAAACATTCTTAATTATTTTTCTAAGCTTCTCAACTAATTTTTTTTTTCGAAATTCATAATTTTTTTGAGCTTCTTAAAATTTGACCTGAGCATTAGAGACGGTCTTTGACAGGGCAATAAGACGGTTTAGGACCGTCTCTGATAGAGACGGTCTTTGACAGTCTCTAATAGAGACGGTTTAGGACCGTCTCTAATAGAGACGGTCCAATAAAGACGGTTTAGGACAGTCTCTAATAGAGACGGTCTTTGCCAGGGCTATAAGACGGCTAAGAGCCGTCTCTAATAGAGACAGTCTTTGACAGTCTCAGATTACAAGTAAAAGACGGCCAATGACCGTCTCTAATAGAGATGGTCAATGACCGTCTCAGATGGCCGCATATAAGATGGTCAAGGACCGTCTCTAATACTGAAGGCCAATGACCGTCTCAGATGACCCATATAAGATGGTCAACAACCGTCTTAAATGAATTGTTGACGTTCAAATTTTTAAGACAATATTAAGGACGGTCAGGGGGCGTCTAAAATTTTAGAGACGGTTTATGGCCGTCTCTAAAGCGTCTTTAAACCAAGCAATTTTAGAGACGGTCCATAACCGTCTCTAAATCTGTCATTTTTTTCCATTTTTCACGTAGTGTTACCCATAAACTTGAGGTGTCAAACATGATGATACGCTATGGATGCATTCTCTAGGTTGAAGTATCCAGGTATCATGTATTTTAATTAGACTTGACAGCATACAATACTTGTCTAGGAGAGACTAAAAGTAGTTAAAAGCTAAAGTATGGCCTGGGTTGAAACTTTATAACTAATCAGTTATTATTTTGCAGATACTATTTGGTATGTGATTCAGATCAGAATTGTTTTGCTCTTTCGATGTATGGGCTGCGGAATGATGCTATAAGGATGACCTTTTCAACTATCGAGTTTTTCATTTCTCTTTTATGCTAACAGTAAACCCTGCTGCCTTCTTTTATGGGACTTCTCCTTTATAAATTTTGTAAAGTAGGCCCTGTCAATAGGCTGGCCTTGGGGCTAGAAAAATCATCATAGTTGTCATCATAGCATTGTCCCAGCTTTACGAGTCTCGTTTCACCATCAGACACCATCAGGGGCTTGGCAAGAGGAGGACTTGGGGCTGTATCAGGCCTGGATTTTAATCTGGCTGGGTTGGGCCTATTCAAAATATCAATTTTGTCTGGCACATTGCCAGCCCTTATCCTATATAAAGCCTATTCACATATTTAACTTGTAGAATTAAAGTTACAATATTTAGTATTGTCCATGGTCTTACATGGAAATCACCTTACTCAGAACTCAGAACCTAAACGGTTCTGGAGGAAATGTTCTTTGCTAAATTTTAATTGATTGTTTATTTTGGCATTCTTATGCACCAACTCCATGATTGCTCCTTTCTGATTCTTGAAGAGTGAGGGGCAAAGGGATTGATCAAGAAACATCTCTTGTTCTTATTATAATTATAAGATTGTGATTTGATCCGTACATTTTTGGTAAAAAGAATAATCTTCTCCTTTGATCATAATAAAAAATTGGAAAGTGTTCAATTGGAACTCGAAAACATGACTGAATTGGGCCCAGTTACTCTTTAGGAACTGTCTGTAAATTGTTGTGCTTCATGGTTGCCAAGTAGTATTTGGACTTAATCACCAACATCATTCTTGACTGGGTTGCTCTATTGTGTAGTTATAGCCTGAAAAGTTCCAAGGCAGAAAGAAATGTCATTAGGATGAAGAAAAGGTACTATGCACCTAATCCCTGTTATCTTCCACCTAGTCAGTCTGTAGTCTGTACCTGAAGGCAACATGCATGCATGTATTCCTTCATGATTGGTCTAATCGGTGATGCTTGGATTCTTCTAAAGGCTAGAGTACCCAAGTCAGACCCTTTTATCAGGATAAGGGATCCGTCTTCCCTAGGACTTGGAAATCCTGAGCTACTCAGTTTTGAGCTCTAAAACCTATTAGTTATTTAGATTATTTTAGAATTTACTACTTATTTAGCTTGTTTTAGAATTTATAGTAAATCATCCTTCTTTTTTGAAAAATAAATGGAATTTGGATGCTATCTATTGAGTTAATCCTCTATTGGATTTGATGAATTGGTAAAGTAGTCACGCCAATTTGGTTTTTGTTCATACTTCTTTGTTGTTACTTAATTGTTCTATTGAATTTGAATTTCATATAATATAATTTTTTTGTGTGATTGAAATTTTATTAGTGGTTTATCTTGACTTCATCTCCGAGGTCTGGTCATTGTAGCTATGCAATTTGTTTTGTATGTCCCACTTCTCAGAGATGGAATTGGAAGCCTCTCCATCTGAAAACATTTGTCTGATCTGATCTCTCATTAAATGAGTAACTCATGACTCTTGACTGTCCATCTAGCGGGACCCAGCTAGAATGGATCACAATTATTGATTGATCATTAACATCACTTTTTCTGCAGTGTTCCATACTGAACCCTAACTTCCACCCATCATTGCTTTTACCTTCTGAATATTTTCTCTAATCCGATTACACTCAAACAAATGGCGTACTTATGTCTTGGCTACCCATCTAGAGCCCACCTAGAATGGTTCAGAATTACTGATTGATCATAGACTATGCCACTTTTCTTCACTTTTCTCGATCTAGTGAGGTCAATCTAGATTGGCTCACAATTACTGATCATCCTAGACATCACTTTTCTGCAGATTTTCCAGGCTAAACCTCAACTATTAATCATTAATAATTTTTAGCATTGGAAAGTTTTTTGCAGATTTGTTTACTGCTAGTAAATGAGGAACTCATGAATCTTGTCTCTCCATCTAATGGGGCCCATCTGGATTGGCTCACAATTATCGATCATCGTAGTTGTCACTTTTCTGCATGTTTCCCTGCCAAACCTTGACTGCCAAACCTAAAGGCAACATGCATGCATGTATTTTTGTTGCCTATTTGCTTGTGCTTGAAGGAACTTGTTGTTAGTGTTTTACCTATATGATCTATTATGTTGCAGTCTCAGTCTGTCTAGTTAAGGATCTTGGCCTGACTCAATCAACTAGCAAGTACTAGAGGCTTGGAGAGTTTAAACAAGTCACGATCGGTGAGCTTCTAACGACCGGTAAATGATTTGAATTGCCAAAAGGTGGACTTGCATGTGCAGATTGGTGTCCCTGTTAAATGCTTAAATCGAACATTGTATGATTATGAAACGCTTACGGAAGTTGGTTCCACACAACTACAAAGTTCACTCAAACCCCCCACAACATGCAAACTGATCTAGTACACAAACAACCATTTACCTGTAATCAGATTACAGCTTAAAGCCGGCTGTAAACACTTTACACCTATAACCGGATTACCACCTAATGATTTTATAGGCATCCTATCTCTGCCAACAACCCATCCTTTTGTATTATGAAGTTCCCTTGATTCCCATGTGTTAGATTGTGTATTTTTTTTATTCGTTCATATTTCAGTACTCCCTCAAGATATTGTATTAATTTATTATTTTTTTTGGTACTAGGTTAATATCTTCTTGATTAAACAGGATATTTGCAGCTCTATTTACGAGTACATCTGAAGGTTCTAAACAACCTCATTTTGGTGCGCAAGTCATCTAAGTCCAAAACAGATAAGGTTAGGTGACTTTCCATTAATATATGATATTCCTCATTAGTTTTTGGAAAGGTAGTGCCTACAGTTTCACCCAGCAAAAGGTAAACCGCAACACATGTAACAGACTGTAACTTCCTATTCACATTGTTCTCTTTGTTGTAGCTGAAAATTTTTATGTTTATTTTTTCATTGATTAGCTGCTTTTATAGCTTTTTAATTTTTTAATTTTTAATTTCTAATCAATATGCAATCTTTTATTATTTGCTATTGTCATGGATATGCTTAGATACTTAGCTTACTCCTAACTTGTAACAGATCATTCTCCTTCCCCACAGTTTCTTGGAACTTGTAACAGATCATTCTCCTTCCCCACAGTTTCTTGGAACTTGTAACAGATCATTCTCCTTCCCCACAGTTTCTTGGAACTTGTATAAGATCATTCTTATTAACTTGTAACAAAGCATTCTTTAGTAAGAGTGTTGTCTCAACCCACCAAGTACATTGGATAGTTTCCTTTATCTGGCTACGGTCCCTGTCAGACCAGAACTCCCTATTTGTTTAAGACAACTACATTTACAGCACAAGTAAGATGCAATAGATACAGATTCCTTCATTTTGATGGAAGCAAACCTGCTCTTTACTTTACCAGGAAACTTTAAATGACATTTGTTGCTAATCTTGATAACCATATGATATATGCTTTGTATGTTTATTCAGAGTTATTATATATGAGAATGAAGTTGCTAATCTTGATAACCATATGATATATGCTTTGTATGTTTATTGAGTTGACTTATATTGCAAGGTCATATCAAAATTTATGCAAATTCAGTGCTCACGTGAGTCACAATAGGAAAATAAAAATTTGGGCAGTATGCTTTATATGTATTACATTTATTTTCCTTAAATTATTATTGTGACTTGTTGGTTTATAATTGTGACTTGTGATTGTGATTTGTGAGTTAGATAATTAGTTACCCGTTTGAGAATTTCTATGTGGCCATACATAGATATGGTGTGTTTTTGGTGGCATAGAAATTGCTCAAATTGTCCCATTTTGGACAGTTCAAGGTTAGATGGATAGTATGCTTTCATATAATCTATTTAAATGTTCATGCCTGATCTGCGGTCCATCTCCTCGTTTCTCTTTGGATATGTTTCTTCCGTTCCGTATCCAATGCCAAATATCTTTACATTGCTTTAAATATTTGGCATCGGAATGTAACGTAAGATCAACTTATCTGGAGAGGCATGGGGAGATGCTGTCGGATTTTCGGCGTGAACGTTTAAATGGGAATATGAAAGTATTATAATCTATCCAACCTTGGATGGGTAAGTAATTTAGGATTTAATTGAGCGATGGTCCCTGGAAGGTGAGAACCGCTGTTATGACCATGACAAAGCTGTCCATTTCCTATGAACAACAATATAGGGATCCCTGGAAGGTGGGAACTGCCGTTATGACCATTTAAGGTTGGATAGATTAGAATGCTTTTGGTTCCTTAATTTAAATGTTCATGCTCGTTTTGCATTGCATCTTTATAATTGATTTTTAATGTCAAATATCCTCACATTGTGCGGATACTTGACATGAGAATAAAATGCGAGATTAACATATCTGGAGAGACATGTGGAGATGCTGTCGGAATTTCGATGTGGGCATTTAAATGGGAACTGATTTAGTCAATTCTAGTAAATCTTTGACAATAGTGAATCTTCAAGTGAGTCATTCTAGTAAATCTTTTGTAGGAAGCTTTGTCGGGCCCACATTATATTTCCACCAACTTGTCTTATGAAGTGGCTAAGGAACATAGTGATGGATAAGAGTTGGATTCGTATGTCAAGGTACCTCAATAACTTTTAGTTGTTATGGCCCATTGGTTAAGATGCATTTTTTTTACATCTCCTCCATTTTCATTGGATGGTTTAGGGTGAGCAACGAATACTTAAGTGGAGCCATGAAATTCCTAAATTTTACATTTGCAAATACAAGCAATAGAAGGAGGATCCTATGTCCATATAAGAAATGCAACAACAACTACTGGATGGAGCACAAAAGGACGCCTCGCTTGTCCTTGTTGCAATAAAGACACTTCATCTAAATGGTTAAAGCATGGTCGAAAGTTTTGTTATATGGGTCATCGTCGATTCTTGGAACCTGATCATAAGTTTAGAACGGATAGCAGATCCTTTGATGGCATGAAAGAATTTTGTGAGGCGCCAACTCCACTATCTGGGTCTGATGTGTTGGCTCAGTTACAAGGAATTAATGTCACCTTTGGGAAGAAGACCGTAGGCAGTCATGGGCATAAGAGAAGACGAGAAGACAATGAGGAAGAAAGATATAACTGGAAAAAGAAGAGCATTTTCTTTGATTTACCGTATTGGGAGCGCATAATCTATTACGTCACAATCTAGACGTGATGCATATTGAAAAGAATGTATGTGACAATGTGCTTGGGACATTGTTGAACATTGAAGGGAAAACAAAAAATAATATGAAAGCACGTCTTGACATGCAAGATATGGGTACAAGACAAACATTTTACCTGAGACAGGTCTCATCAAATAAAATATATTTGCCACCTGCATGCTTTTCTATGTCATCGAGTGAAAAGGATGATTTCTGTAAAGTCTTGAAGCGGGTGAAAGTTCCAGATGGTTATGCAGCAAATATTTCACGGTGTGTGCATCTCAAAGAGCACAAAATTTTAGGACTCAAGAGCCATGATTGTCATGTTATGATGTAACAAATACTTCCGTTGGCGATACGAACAACACTTCCTCAGTGTGTGAGCTCAACCTTGCTTGAATTGAGCAGTTTCTTTAGGGAATTATGTTCCAAAGTAGTCCGAGTAAAAGATTTCGACCAATTGGAATCTCGAATTGTGCTAACACTTTGCCATCCAGAAAAGATCTTTCCACCGGCTTTTTTTGATATTATGGTGCATTTGCCTATTCATTTAGCGGGTGAGGCCAAACTAGCAGGACCGGTATAATACCGATGGATGTACCCCATCGAGAGATGCGTGCTAATATTTATAAATTAAATTTATTTTCCATGATATGCTAATCGACCATATATTTCTGAACTGTTTAATATTGGTGACCATAGGTACCTACACACATTGATGTCCTATGTACGTAATAGAAGTCGACCCGAAGGTTCAATTGCAGAAGGGTACTTGGCAGAAGAATGCTTAACTTTCTGCTCAAGGTACTTGCATAGTGTGCAAACAAGGTTCAACCGACCAATACGGAAGGATGATATGTTAGGACTTGTTATGGTAATGGTGACAATGCTTACTTTTTTTCATTTTTCATTTTTTTTTCCATTTTTTTGTTCATTATATGATTGTCTGGTTTTAACATGTGATGCAGTCCAAGTTTGAGTTTGACGCGGATGCAAAGAAGTGGGTGTTACAATCAATTGGTAGAAAATGGAAGGATTGGAAATGTGAACTAAAAAAACTCTACTATTCTCTTCATGAGACTGACGAGGAGCGGCTTGTGAACCTTGATGAGCGGGTCAAAGAGGATCAGTGGAAGGCACTTATTCAGTTTTGGAACTCTAAAGAAGGGAAGGTATGTGATGAGTAATTATCGATTGCTTTATGCTTTAGAATTACACAATAATCTTTCGTTGATATCTTATAATTTACTCCGTCGGTGTGTTTACATATAGGCTCGTAGTAAAACAAGTTTAAAGAATCGAAAAAGACAATTAATCGGCCACGCTGCAGGCTCAAAGAGCTTTACACGGATACGTGAGGAAGAGGTAAATTTTCTTAATCACTCGATCAACCATGTTGGTCTAGTTATTATATATAACTTGTTTACATAATGATAGAGGAAGAAAACGGCTAGTGGCGAGGATCCAAGCCGAGCAGATGTGTTTATATTGACCCATACGTGCAAGAGTGGTAGGCCTGTGGATGAGGCTTCATTAAGAGTAATGGTATATCCATGCATCTAATCGTTATGTTTTATACTTTAAAAAAAAATCTCTCATTTATCATTGTACAATCTAAACCGATATTTTTCTATTGCAGGAACAACTTAATGAACAAATTTCTCAGCAGCCCGATACCTCACAGAATAGCACAGGAAGGAATGACTTGTTCTCTCAAGTAATGGGAGAAGATCGACATGGCCGAGTCCGCACTTATGGGTTAGGCCCCACTCCTATTGATTTGTGGGGAACAACACGTAGCCAACGAAGGATTGCCTCCGTTGCTCAGAGTAGAAATGAAGAATATGAAGGACTGCAGATTAAAGTATCACCCCTAAAATTGAAAGTTTCATCCCTAAATCAGAAGTATCATCCCTAAAATCAGAATTTTCATCTTTTAAAGAATCCATGGCGCAGCTGATATCCTCTAGGACAAATCTGAAATCCACAGTATTAGATAATTCAGCTAATCTCAACCTAAACCAACCGGCCTCATCATCAAGCCAGGTAATTATATGATATATATGCATATATTTACATGTGTATTATGTCTTATATTATATAGAGTTTAGTCGGTATATGATGATTGACATTGATTTATCATTTGTAGGGACACTTAGTGAAAAAGGGAAAGACTACGACTTGCAGTAATACCGGGGTAAATTTTCACACAAATCGAATAGTTCTTTTATTATGTTTTGAGATTATTGTGTTCTTAATTAGATGTGGTATACAAATGATGCAATGTATTGTGTTAAATAGTAACTTTTATTTGTAGGACGTAATCGAAGTTCTTCTTACTAGTATCCGTGGGGTTACTGTCGCTAGAGGGATTATCTTGAGTAAGGATCCGCTCACAAAAGTAGGCGGGTTCCCACTTGGAAATGGTTTTTGGGAAGTATATATTCAGGTGGCAATTGTACGTGAAGAGACTTTGATGAGACCCTATGGACGATACAGAACAATTGGGGATGCGGCTGGAACAAGTATTTGTTGGCCTGATTGTTGTTGTTTGGTAAGATTTTTTTTTTCATATACAATAGAACTTATATAAAATTATAAATATTAACTAATTTCTTCTTGTTATTTTATTTTGTAGGTTGTGACAACTATGGATTGAGCTAAATGGAGGGATCTCTCTCTCTCTCTCTCTCTCTCTCTCTCTCTCTCTCTCTCTCTCTCTCTTTGTTATTTCTGAAAACAAAAATAATTGATTTTGACAGTTGGTTGTGACAGCTAATGTTTGTTTCATGTTAGTATTTTTGCTTGACTAATCTACAAAGATTTATATTGTGATTTGTTTCAGCTTTTCATCTTCTTATGCGTAACAGAAGGTACACATTTCTATTATGATTTGTTTTGATTTTTTCTCTGCTTATGCGTAAAATATTTTGATTTAAATATTAAGAACTACGTAGTGGCTTGATCCCAATCTTCCGAACAATGGGTACGTAGGCAGTCGTTCATACTAGACCGTATCGGTGCAGCCACAAATTATTATTTTTTCCCCTTCTTGTAGTGTAGATGCATTTTCATCAGAACTACTTGGCAGCAAGAGAGGTGGATGATCAATATATACCCTTGTGTTCAGTTTCTATGCAGGTAAGCAGATATTCCACCCCATAAGTTTTTGACATGTTTGTTTATCTATATGTTAGAAAGATGATCTTAGAACTGTGATGTCCTTTGGCCATCACTGGCTACAATAGGAATTATCCTGATGATAATTACTTAAATAAGTTAGTCCATTTTTGTAATACAAGTTGTGTCAACTTGTATATATGCATATTCAGTTTACAATTGTACATGTGGCATGTCATTAGCCCAGTCTAAATCATCCAAACTGCAAGTCTCAAAGTGCATATTTGATGAGCCTAAGATTAGAATAATCTTGTTTGTGAGTTTAGATGGTTGGATATATTTTTTTAAAAGAAGTTTGAGTACTGTTTCTGTGATGGGTTTGGCTGAATTCGTATGTTGTTGGATTTTTAGTAACAAAGTCTGATTTAGTTTACTTTGATTATCTTTTTTCCAATTCGGTTTTGAAATTTTGAATGTTAGAGAAGTGCTACTGTGATTTGTCTGGATGTATTTAAGTGACTATTTTGTGTGTTCTCTACACCATAATGAAGGACCACAGCTGGTCACAGAAAGTTGTGAGGTGCATTGGACACAGAAAGCTGAAGGAGATCTAATAGTCCAATGCTCCTGAGCTTTCACGAAGACCATTTTTCCTGGAGAGTTGAAGAGCTGATTGGTATAATTTATACCATCAGCTGGTGGACCTTTATGTTGGGATGGCATGGTTTGGCCTTTCTTGACTAATGGATCTTCTGAAAGATGTTTCTTCTTGCCATCTTATGGCGATTGCAGGAGTTGAGAAATTGAAGAATATTTGATGGCAAAGTATTCTCAATTAAGTAAATAAGAACTTGTATTTGATTGTGGAATCGACTATGGTGCTTCTGAATGTCATGGCATTTTGAGAGGTGAGCTTTTCATGATTGGAATCAAATAATGGAAAACACAACAGGGTGATTGTGGATAGTCTTTCAGCCTTTAGTCACTATCTCGGTAGTTTCAAGGGGATTCATGATCATTGGATTGTTTTTCTTTTTGGTTAGTGGCGGTGTTTTTCGTTTTTCTTGAGAATTGCCCTGCAGCATGCTTTCTTTTCTTTTCTTTTTGTCATGGTTTTTCTTAATGATTTTTGGTTTATCGTAAAAAAATGTCACAATATTGGGGTTGTATGATTGTGTCAACTGAAAGAGAAGTCGAACAACACTTTTCAGATCAAAACCTGCGTCAGTGTCCTTGCATTTTCTGTTTTCAGAGTTCCATGCAACTGTCTTGGAAAAAAAAAGGAATTCTGCAAGCGTAAGGAATGCATATGTGTAAATTGAAAGGGAAGGCTAGTGTGTGACACTTAAAACATGAGCTTGTTTTGGGTCTCATGTGAGCCAGGATGAGATAAGTTTGTTGTCCTTCACCATTGTACATATTGTTTCACGGCTAAATGGCCTAGACCATTGATCTGGTGGTCTCCATGGACATACCATGATCCAGGTATGTACCGTGCTAACCATTTGTTCGGTGGGCATGTGGCCCTTTTGTGGTTGAATTTGGACTTTTGCCACTTTCTGTTTCCAATGTTATTTGACTTTCAAGGATTTGATATTTGGAGGCTAAACTACTTGTGTGGAGTTTGTAAGTGCTATAGTTTATATCCTTGTAAGTTGTCAAATTTGTGGTGACAAAATCTCTGTTATGTTTTATATAACCTACTTAAGTGAAGCTCTCTCAAGGATCAACATTCAAGACTTCATGAACAAGCTAAGCTCACATCAAGAAAAACTCTCAAGTACAAGACTCAAGATCTTGAATGAAAGAACTGATCACAAGACAAGACTCTTGAATGCAAGAACTGCTCACAAGACTCAAGCTGAAAAGAAAAAGAAAGTACAAGGCAAGACTCAAGCTGAACTCAAGACTCAAGCTGAAACTCAAGCCACTTTCATGATTGAGCTACTTCAAGGTTTAGTCTACATCAAGACTTCAAGGCTCATTCTTCATGGTCTCTTGTTTCAATGTCCATACTTCATGATTGAGGTTTGTTTGACCATAGGATGACCTTAGAAGTAGGTCATTTCGGATACATAAACCGAATGTTATTTTACATGTGATTGGTCTGTTCTTCGACCAGTCTTAGGTCTGCTTCGACTAGTCCTAGACTTGCTTCGACCAGTCTAAGAAAATCCTCGACCAGTCGTAGGTGACCTACGACCAGTCGTAGGAGAGCTACGACCAGTCGTAGAACGGTCAAAGTATATCCCGCCGGATTTTTCAAATATCTGTTACAGCTTCGACTAGTCGAAGAGCACTCTAGACCAGTCGAAGACCCGATCTTCTCACCTATAAATAGAGCACGAATCTCAGAAGAAATCATCGATTTAATTATAGTATTCAAGCCAATCTTCGTCGAACTTCTGAGAGATAATTTTGTGCTCCATCTAAGCTAAGTGTGCTTATTTAATATCTTCTTTCCTTAGCTTTATTTTAATTGATTTTGTTTCTTATATTCCAATCTGATTTGATAAAGAGGAATTGTTATTCCCTTTCTTTGGAATCAAAATCAATTAAGGCAAGCCCTATTTGGTTTAATTTAAAATCAATTAGATCTAGAACCATTGTAATCGAGTACTGGACATTGAACTTGGACATTCAATCATCTACTCTGACTTGGTTCTACCGGGCTGCTACAACGAAGAAGATATTCGGTATTTTACATATTGTAAATTCCTTTCTATTATTTTGGTTTCTTTCAAGATTTGCGGAAAAATCTTGTTATTTTGGTTATCCGAGGAGAGCCAGGAAAACTCGAAGTGGGGGTTTTTAATTGTGTAAGCCCACATACAAAGACACAATTGTAAGGGTTTTGGGTGAACCTGGGAAAACCTATCTTTAGTGAACGCTAATATCCCCTGTGTGAGGATATTAGGAGTGGAGTAGCTTTTTGTGTGGTTGTTGGATAACAGTTGGTGAACACACAGGCGAACCACTATAAACCCTTGTGTTGTGGTTGATTGTTTTACTCTTCTAATTTTTATTCTTTTTGTGGGATGTATGTATGGTGGTGAATGTTGTAATTATTTCAAGCTTTGTGAGAATGTTGTAATAGCTTAGAATTTACTTTCTGCTATTCCTTTATAAGCTTGATTTTCAATTTCATTTGAAAGTTGTTCCAGCAAGGTTGCCCTGCCATTTTTATGGTGTATGGCTGTCCCTAGAACAATACATCTTTAATTACAAGTTATTTCAATTCAGTTCATATTTGTTTTTGTATTCCTCTTCGATTTGAGACTTGATACAAAGACCTTTCTAGAAATAAGGTTGTCCTACCATAAACTCTGTTTTGGTGTAAGGTTGTCCTTAGAATAACGTTTGTATCAACCTCTCAAGATCTGAATCTTGAGGTTGTTTTTCTTTCCTGCATTATTATTTAATTTGGCTATCATTTTCTTTATTATTCCGCTGTTATAAGTTTCTATTTGGCATTGTCCTATTCACCTCCCCTCTAGGACATATAGCTTGGCCTTTTCAAGTGGTATCAGAGCCTAATAGCTCCTTTTTAATTCTTGGATTTAATTCCTGAGCTAACGATTTAAGCTATTTAAGATGTCAAATTTTGATAGCCTTTCAGTCACTAGGCCTCCACCCTTTGATGGCTCCAACTATGCTTATTGGAAAGCCAGAATGAGGATCTTCCTCAAATCAATGGATGAAAATGTGTGGCAAGCCACAGTGACTGAATGGAATCCTCCTATCATGGAAGTTACTGGAGTTGATGGTTCAAAGTCTATGAAAACCACACCATATTACCAATGGACCACCCTTCAGAAAAGTGAGAGTAGTGCAAATGCTAAAGCACTAAATGCAATTACTTGTGCACTATCACCGGATGAGTTCAAAAGAATCATCTCTTGTGATACTGCAAAGCAAGCTTGGGATATATTAGAAATGACACACGAGGGTACTACAATTGTCAAAAAATCTAAAGTCCAACTCCTCATAACCAGATTTGAAGAAATTCATATGGAGGAAAATGAAATGTTTATGGACTTCTACACTAGATTGAATGACATTGTAAACTCAATGTGGGGTCTTGGTGATAAAATCCCAGAAAGTAAAGTGTGTGCAAAAATACTACGCTCACTTCCTGAACGGTTCAATTCTAAAGTAACCGCAATCTAGGAACTTCGTGATACGGATAATATGAGGGTTGAAGAACTAGTTGGTTCTCTACAAACCTACGAGTTAAACTTTAAAGCTCCTAAAGGTAAATCTATCGCTCTAAAATCTTCTAAATGTAGTTCAGAAGAAAATTCTGATTCAGAAGATGACATGGCTCTTTTAGCTAAAAATTTTTACAAAATTTTCAAAAGCAAGAAAAGAGTTGATTTTCAAAAATCAAATGACAAAAAGAAGTTTAGACCCAAATCTCGAAAATCTTTGAAAGATAGTCAATGTTACAACTGTCTAGAATATGGGCACTTAGCAAATAGATGTCCTAAAAGGGACAAACCCAAGAAGAAGGGTATGTTGGCTACATGGGATGAATCATCTGATTCTGAAGGTTCTTCTGAATCAGAAGATTCTGAAACCGAGTCGGGCAATGAGGTCAAAGCTCTTATGACTCTAGCCAAATTCACATTTTCAGATAATGACTTTACAAGTGAAGAAAATTTGAATAGTGAATGTGAAAATGAAGATGATCTTCAAGACGCTTACAATGCCCTATATAAGGAAAGTTGTAAAATTGCTGTCAAACTTAAACTTCAAAAAGAAAAGTTTTCTAAACTCAAAAGTTGTTTTGATTCACTTGTCTTAGAAAAATCACAAATTTCAGATAGTTTTGAAAAATCAAAATGTGATTTGGAATTCAAAAACTCTCAAATTGTTGATTTAAAATCTGAAATTGAGAATCTTAAAACTGAAGTATCTTCTCTTCTGAGTTTAAAGGACACATGGAAATATGTCCAAGGTGATCCAAAGTTAGAAAAACTTTTATCCGGATCAAGAAAATGTGGCGATCGATCCGGGTTGGGCTATGATAAAAATTAACCTCCTAAACAAAAGTATACTCCTCCTATGTTTGTTAAAGGAGAGTCCTCAAACTCAAAAGGGAAAAGTACTTATCAAGATTTTTCTAAAAATTCAAAAACTTTTCAAAAACCTAGAAACAGCCATGTCAACTTTAATCAGAATCGAAATCCACTAGCTGAAAAGATAGTTGATTTACTCAAGGAGCTATTAAAATCTAACTCTATAGGTCCTTCCTACAAATATACACAAAAGAAGACCAACTATGTTCCTAAACCCAAAACAGTTATGAAATGGGTTCCTAAAGTCACCTGCTTGGTTGCTCACACTGCTTTCAAAGCAACAAGTCATTCAAAGTGGTACCTAGACAGTGGATGCTCCAGGCATATGACAGGTGACAAAGCTTTATTCACCGATCTGAAAGATATGATTGATGTTCAACCACATTTGGTGATGGTAGCAACTGCAAGATAATAGGCCAAGGTACGGTTCAACTTTTTAATCTTCCTGTGTTTAAAAATGTTTTATACGTTGAAGGCCTAAAGCACAACTTGCTTAGTATATCACAAATATGTGATAATAACCATAATGTTCGGTTTTCTAATCAAAGCTGTGAAATATTAAATAATAAGGGTTCTGTAATATTAACTGGACGTAGAACGTCTGAAAATTGCTATATTATTAGTAAATCCAGCTCATCTAATCAAACATGTTACATGGTCCATACAGACGAGACTGATTTATGGCACAAACGTCTTGGACATGTACATTATCGAAATCTATATCGATTGAGCAAACGAGAACTTGTAAGAGGTTTACCCAAACTTCAGAAATTAGATAAAATATGTGGTGAGTGCCAGATAGGCAAACAAACAAAGAACTCACACGAAAAGGTGAATTCAAATACCACATCAAGACCACTCGAACTTCTCCACATGGACCTGATAGGACCTACCAGAACGGAAAGTCGTGGTGGTAAAAAGTACATCTTGGTAATAGTCGATGACTTTACCAGATTCACTTGGGTAGTCTTCTTAAGGGATAAATCTGAAACCCTTGAAGAAGTAAGGAAAGTTCTCAAAAGGATTCAAACTGAAAAATCTTCTCAAATCAGTAAAATTCGTAGTGATCATGGATCTGAATTTGAGAATAGCAATTTTGAGAAGTTCTGTACTGACCAAGGAATATTACATGAATTCTCTGCTCCCAAAACTCCACAACAAAATAGAATTGTAGAAAGGAAGAATAGGGTGCTTCAAGAAATGGCTAATGTCATGTTGAATAGCATGAAGCTCTCTAAAAATCTTTGGGTCAAAGCAGTCAACACACTTGCTATATTATTAACCGAGTCTACACAAAAAGATAATAATAAGACGGCTTACGAATTGTGGTTCAATAAAAGCCTCTGTTAAATACTTTCGAGTTTTTGGCAAAGAAGTGCTATATTTTACGTGATCGTGAAAATTTGGAAAAGTTCGATACGAAGAGTGATGAAGGTATTTTTCTAGGATACTCTTTAAACAGAGCTTATAGGGTTCCGAACAAAAGGACTGGTGTGATTCAAGAATCCATTAATGTTGTCATTGATGATCATTTAAACACACCAACTTCTAATTCAGATAATGATGAAGTACTAATCATTGATAAACCTGATACTTCATCAAATCAAACTGATTCTGAGTTGAGGACTGTTAAAGATCATCCAACCACACAAATTCTTGGAAACCCTCTCACTGGTGTTCGCACCGTAGACAACTTGAGGATATATGTAATTATGTATGTTTTACATCCCAAATTGAACCATCTAACGTAAAAGAAGCGCTAACTGATGAGAAACCGGATTGTTGCGATGCAAGATGAACTCAACCAATTCATAAGAAATGATGTTTGGTATCTCGTACCAAGACCTAAAGATAAACACATCATTGGAACAAAATGGATTTTCAAAAATAAGTCGATGAATGTGGAAATATAATTAGAAACAAGGCTAGACTGGTGGTACAAGGTTATACTCAAATTGAAGGGATTGATTTCGATGAAACCTTTGCACCAGTAGCACGTCTTGAATCTATCAGACTATTTATATCCATTGCATGTTTTAAAAAGATAAAGATCTATCAGATGGGTGTAAAAAGTGCTTTTCTAAATGGCTATTTACATGAAGAAGTCTATGTTGAACAGCCAATGGGATTTGAAGATTCCAAAAATATTGATCATGTATATCGGCTTAAAAAGGCACTTTATGGATTAAAACAAGCACCTAGGGCATGGTATGAGAAACTAACAAAATTTCTTTTAACTCATAATTTTCAAATGGGATTTGTTGATAAAACTCTGTTTGTTAAGAAACATAATGATCATATCTTAATGGTACAGATTTATGTTGATGATATCATTTATGGATCAACTTGTACTGACTTGACTACTGAGTTTGCAGATTTAATGAAATCACAGTTTGAAATGAGCATGGTTGGGGAATTGACTTATTTCCTTGGATTGCAAGTAAAGCAACAACCTGAAGGAATATTCATTTCTCAATCTAAGTATGCCTTGAATCTAATCAAGAGATTTGGATTTGAAAATGGCAAAAATTTTGATACTCCTATGAGTACTACCCTGAAACTATCAAAAGACTCTAATGGTAAAAATGTTGACTCAAAACTTTATCGGAGTATGATTGGTAGTTTGTTATATTTAACTGCTAGTAGACCTGATATTTCTCTAAGTGTTGGTATTTGAGCAAGATATCAATCTGATCCAAAAGAATGTCACTTGATTGTCAAGCGAATTATTAGATATGTCGCAAGACCGTAAATCTTGGTCTCTGGTATCCTCATGAAACCAATGTCCAATTAGTTGGGACACTCGGATTCGATTGGTAATCTAGATGATAGAAAATCAACCGTGGTGGTTGTTTTTTATTGGAAATTGTCTAGTTTCTGGTTTAGTAAGAAACAAAATTCTATTTCACTTTCAACAACTGAAGCTGAGTATTGCAGCTGGTAATGCATGTACACACTTGTTTGGATGCAACGAATGCTAAGTGATTATGGAATTAAACAGGATTCTATGTTATTACATTGTGATAATTCCAGTGCGATAAATATTTCAAAAAATCCTATTCAACATTCTCGTACTAAGCATATTGACATTAGATTTCATTATATAAGGGAATTAGTAGAAGAAAAAGTTATATCTCTAGAATATATTCCTACTGAAGATCAACGTGCTAATATTTTCACAAAACCTCTTGATAAAAGCAGGTTCAAAAAGATGAAATTTGATCTTGGCATGTGCATTTTAAATTGATAATTTATGCCTTCTTGTATAATATTGTATATATTTGCTAGATTGTATTTCAATTTTTGTTTAAATTGCAAGATAATTCATGCTATCTCAAATGGTACTCAAATTTGTTTGCCATCCTTAATCTGTCATTTCATTCTTCAGTATCGACTCCATCCTGGTCATAGTGTCATTCCATTTGCATACTTTATGACTGTATTGGCTACTCATATGTTAGTCGATATGCCTGTTGATGAAGCACCAATCCATCATCTGATCTTCAACAATACAAATATTAATAAGATGAAGTTGGATCTGCTTCCTGAACAAGGTGGTGGTGTTGATGGTGGTCCTGAAGAAGCTGGTGTTGATATTAATATGGATGATATTTTTGAGGAACTGGATTCTGACTCTGCTAATGATCCAGATTTTGTACCATCTGATGTTGATGCACGTCTGAATCTAATCAAGAGATTTGGACATTAGAAGGTAGAGTTGAGGATATAAATGTTAAGTTGGAAAACATGTCTGTTGCTCATGATTTGCAATTCAAGTATATGCGCAAATATTTTAGGCGCTTGAACAAAGGCATGCACCAACTTGTTCCTTCTATTCCTGCTCCATCTTCAAGTTCTAATTCTGACTAGTTTTTATGAGTCTTTTTGGTCTGTAATAACTTTCTTCTTAGCACTTATTTGCTTGGGTTTGAGTTGGATTCTATGCTGGATATTTGTTTTTCATGTAAAATTTATGCTGGATATCTGTGATGCTATCTTGAGTATCTCTATGACTCTTTTGCTATACTCTATTTCCTCCTCATGTTTACTCTCATTCCTTTATTTAGTTCTCCTTATTGTGACAAAAAGGGGGAGAATGGTTTGTTGTTAATGTGATTGTGAGAGGAGTAGCATTGGTTATGTTACTCAGGGGGAGTGGGGTGTCAAGGAGAGTATCTGTGATCTTGTTAAATGAAGTTGAGCTGAGACTGGTTGAATGTTAAATGTTGAATATTGATTTGCATGTATTAACCAGTTGATTTACTTTTGTTTGGTTATGTGTTTTGTCACTAATTTGACAAAGGGGGAGATTGTAAGTGCTATAGTTTATATCCCTGTAAGTTGTCAAATTTGTGGTGACAAAATCTCTGTTATGTTTTATATAACCTGCTTAAGTGAAGCTCTCTCAAGGATCAACATTCAAGACTTCATGAACAAGCTAAGCTCACATCAAGAAAAACTCTCAAGTACAAGACTCAAGATCTTGAATGAAAGAACTGATCACAAGACAAGACTCTTGAATGCAAGAACTGCTCACAAGACTCAAGCTGAAAAGAAAAAGAAAGTACAAGGCAAGACTCAAGCTGAACTCAAGACTCAAGCTGAAACTCAAGCCACTTTCATGATTGAGCTACTTCAAGGTTTAGTCTACATCAAGACTTCAAGGCTCATTCTTCATGGTCTCTTGTTTCAATGTCCATACTTCATGATTGAGGTTTGTTTGACCATAGGATGACCTTAGAAGTAGGTCATTTCGGATACATAAACCGAATGTTATTTTACATGTGATTGGTCTGTTCTTCGACCAGTCTTAGGTCTGCTTCGACTAGTCCTAGACTTGCTTCGACCAGTCTAAGAAATTCCTCGACCAGTCGTAAGTTTGTTACAAATTCCGGATAAAATTTGTTAGCCTTCGACTAGTCCTGGAATCTGTTCGACCAGTCGTAGGAACAGTGTTTCTGCATCTTCGACCAGTCGTAGAATCTACGACTCGAAGTCCAGCGAAGATATTCAGGACCTACGACCAGTCGTAGGAGGGCTACGACCAGTCGTAGAACGGTCAAAGTATATCCCGCCGGATTTTTCAAATATCTGTTACAGCTTCGACTAGTCGAAGAACACTCTAGACCAGTCGAAGACCTGATCTTCTCACTTATAAATAGAGCACGAATCTCAAAAGAAATCATCGATTTAATTATAGTATTCAAGCCAATCTTCATCGAACTTCTGAGAGATAATTTTGTGCTCCATCTAAGCTAAGTGTGCTTATTTAATATCTTCTTTCCTTAGCTTTATTTTAATTGATTTTGTTTCTTATATTCCAATCTGATTTGATAAAGAGGAATTGTTATTCCCTTTCTTTGGAATCAAAATCAATTAAGGCAAGCCCTATTTGGTTTAATTTAAAATCAATTAGATCTAGAACCATTGTAATCGAGTACTGGACATTGAACTTGGACATTCAATCATCTACTCTGACTTGGTTCTACCGGGCTGCTACAACGAAGAAGATATTCAGGTATTTTACATATTGTAAATTCCTTTCTATTATTTTGGTTTCTTTCAAGATTTGCCAAAAAATCTTGTTATTTTGGTTATCCTGAGGAAAGCCAGGAAAACTCCGCAGTGGGAGTTTTTTTAATTGTGTAAGCCCACATACAAAGACACAATTGTAAGGGTTTTGGGTGAACCTGGGAAAACCTATCTTTAGTGAACGCTAATATCCCCTGTGTGAGGATATTAGGAGTGGAGTAGCTTTTTGTGTGGCTGTTGGATAACAGTTGGTGAACACACAGGCGAACCACTATAAACCCTTGTGTTGTGGTTGATTGTTTTACTCTTCTAATTTTTATTCTTTTTGTGGGATGTATGTATGGTGGTGAATGTTGTAATTATTTCAAGCTTTGTGAGAATGTTGTAATAGCTTAGAATTTACTTTCTGCTATTCCTTTATAAGCTTGATTTTCAATTTCATTTGAAAGTTGTTCCAGCAAGGTTGCCCTGCCATTTTTATGGTGTATGGCTGTCCCTAGAACAATACATCTTTAATTACAAGTTATTTCAATTCAGTTCATATTTGTTTTTGTATTCCTCTTCGATTTGAGACTTGATACAAAGACCTTTCTAGAAATAAGGTTGTCCTACCATAAACTCTGTTTTTGGTGTAAGGTTGTCCTTAGAATAACGTTTGTATCAACCTCTCAAGATCTGAATCTTGAGGTTGTTTTTCTTTCCTGCATTATTATTTAATTTGGCTATCATTTTCTTTATTATTCCGCTGTTATAAGTTTCTATTTGGCATTGTCCTATTCACCCCCCCTCTAGGACATATAGTTTGGCCTTTTCAGAGTTGCATATTTGTGATGCAATAATTTAGTTGGTAATGGGAAAGATCTGTTTGAAATCTCTAGATGAGATTTAGCAAATGAACTAGAATTATTGACTATTGGCGTTTGGCATCTATGAATGTCCTAGTGTGAGAATGAGTTCATGAAGCTGTTTTCAGTTTGGATAGGAATAGTGCTCTGGGTCGAGATGGCCATCATTCTGGCGGATTCTTTTCTGAGTTGTGGGAATATCATTAAAATGGATATTTTCAATATGGTTTAGGAAATTTTCCATGGAGGTTCGTGTTTACCTCCTCTTGTTGCTCTTATTCCAAAATATAATTGCTCGCCAGATTTTAGGAAATTTCACACTATTAGTCTTTGTAATTTTGTTGACTAACATGTTGGGTGCAATTATTCCAAACTAGTATAGGACAAACATTTATTATTATTATTTTTTAAAGTCTGGAATAAGCGTTCTAGCATTGGAAATGTCATTATTAAACATGATATGGCAAAACCTTGTGACTGTTTGGATGCACTTTACGATCATGAGGGAGTTTGGTTCTGTCAAGTTGGCTGGCCTAATCTATAAAGTGGTTGTCAACTGCTTCTTTTCAATGGTGGTGAATGGTGAGCTATGTGAATATTTCAAATTTACTGAAGGTATTTGTCAAGCGGATGCATCATACCCATTGTTCTCCATCATAGCTGAAGAGGTTCTGAGTAGAGGCATTAGAAAAAAAAAGTCTTTGATAAAATTCATGTTAATTTGTACTAGGGGAGTTGGACATGTTACAGTCTATTTCGCTGATGAGACTATCTTTTTTCTTTGATAAATAAGCAATCTTTGTCAGAAAGTTCATGTCTCAAGCCTCTTTCTTACCTCTTAAATGCAGTATGCTGTCAAAATCATCATCCTGCAGGCTACCAATGGCACAGTTATGATTGTTCAATGGAGGAAGTTTTTCGGCATTGCTGTTCTGTTATTTGGGATCACCAAATAAATGGTCTGCATTGCCCTAAGGTGGTCTCCATCTGGCCAGTTGATTGGCCAAGCATTGTGTATAAATCACCTTCCTTTATTTTATTTATTTAATTTTTTAAAATGTTGTTGAGGAGGTTTTTTTTTTTTTTTTTTTTAAATGTTGTTTAGGAGCTTTTCACATCGTCATTTAGCACAATTGAAGTACATCTTACCCAAGGTGATTAGTATAAAGAAGATCCTTGTGCATGATGAGAGGACACTTTGTATGAAGCCCGAGCTTCAAATCAACCTACAACTAGATGCATTCGAAAATGGCGGTAACCGTAAATCAAGAAGTGGGTATGCTTTTTTGAGGAAGATGTTCCATGCCTACCTTTTGGATTTCTGCAATGCACACCCTGAGGTACTTTTTAATTATAACTTCTCAGCATTTTATGTGGATTGAAGTACAATGTATCTCAATCTATTCGAATATTTAATTCTTATGATTGCATGTTATGAATTCGATGTCCGCTCAATATATCATTATAGCTTTGAGAAATACTTTGATACTATCTCATAGAGTGATGGATGATATGAAGGCAGTTAAGAAATTACTGAGAAATTGCATGCATAACATACAAGTGATTCATACTAAACTGTCCAAATCTGGTTAGATGTATTATCATAAACAAAAAATTACTCCTATTTGGTTATCTAAAGAATGGTATTATATGCCATTGACCGAGAGATATGGTACCAATGGCTACGGTCGCACTATGGCTACTCATCTTTAGCTACAGATTTTACCTATAGCTTTTGACCAACTTTCTGGTAGTCTAGCAAAAAACTGGCGATTTAGCGGCGTCCAGCACAATTGTCAGTAAAGGTCCTGACTGCCGGTAAAGCCTTTACCGACTGAGGCTTTACCGGCTGTTAGCTGACCGCGGGTAAAGTTTTTACCAGTGGTTTTTTGGGCCTTTACCGGCGGTTTTAACCGCCGGTAAAGACTAGTTTTCTTGTAGCGATATAGAACTAATTAATCACCCACAACCAGCTGCATGCTAACTTAGCATGCAGCTCCAGTATCTCTTCCAAACACTTATATTTGGCATTGAAATCCCAAAAGGTTGGGATTTCAGCCACATACAGATAGGCCCTTGAGAATTAGAGGATAGACTTGTTATAAAGTTTAGAAACTAATGCAGGCAGGCGTATGTAGGTTGTGTTTCTATTACTATTTTGTTATGTTTAGTGGATATGTTTTTATCTTAAGGTTGTTGGATCTTAGGGCTGTAAAATTGTTCCCACTCATCAATCAGTTCAAGATCTTGGCCACATGGTTTATATTGCTTGATAAAGGGGGGTTCTTGAGAATTAATGCATTTTTGGAATTTTAGGTTGGTGACGGATTGTTACCTGTTATAAATTAGTTGTATCCCAAATCAGAGAAGATGCAAACCCCCAAACAATGTTAGGTTGTGCTGTATCGAAGAACATGGAATGGCCGAACATATAGGAATTCGCGTTGAAAACTTTCAACATATTAAATTTGCAAACACCAATTACAATAGGGAAATCATGAAAACAATGGTGGTTAGTTGTAGGCTCCCACAACAACACATTAATTAGCCATGACATATCAAGTAAGTTTAGGCTATGTTGTTTTTGCCAATCTTTATCCATATGATGCATTAATATCGAGCAGACCAAACTCCAGACATCATATGGATAACTACAAAATCGATGGTAGAAGGAAATAAAGCAGTTGGTGCGATGAAAGCAGTCGGTGTTACTTGTTAGCTATGGTAGTTGTTTCCTCACTTGCTAAATTTTGTTGTTAGCTGTGGGAGCTGTTTCCTTAACCCATAGTTGGAAATAAAGCAGTCGGTGTGATGAAAGCAGGGCAGACCTTTACAATTGAACCCATGATCAATGTAGGTATCCTTTTGAGATTTTAGCAAATGTCTAGCATTTCAGTACCTTTGTTAAATTCATTCTGATAAAAGCTTCCTTTGTAGGAATAAGATCATCTGATTTGAGGGTTTTTTTCACCTTGACAATGGAATGTAAGTTGACCAATTGGATGGTCCAGATTGATCAACTCACCACATGTCCAAATTCAACTCATTATGCTTGAAGCTCTAGCACTATCTTATTTATTTATTGCTTAATTATACCTAATTTACTTTGTTTTGCTTTATGGCTGCTACAGGATGATCCTGTTTGTGTTACTGCTCAAGGTGATGGCAAGATTCTTATTACAGATCTATGGGTTAATGGTAAGCTTTTACATCCAGTATATCGAATTTATTGCAATTATTTGGTTCTCATTCTACAAAAAGAAAAGGTTGCATGATAGTTTCAAATGAAGATATTGGGCTAACAGTTATGTGGATCTCAACTAGATAGGTAGTGCAGGTGGATCCTCTCCCGTCAATTAAATCCATTGCATTTCCAGGTATGTGGATGTCGACCAGATAGGCAATGCTAATGATTTCATTATTTATCCATTTATTTGAAACAAATATATGAATATAATCAAATTGTTCTGACTCCTGATATTTGTGTAGGCCTTGACACGCTTTCAGGAAGTCACCAACAGATATTGCCAATAAAAGAAATCTGTATGTCTTGATTCCCCCAACATCTTTCCATATACATTGTTTTATAAAGTAGGATTATATTAGAAATTGCAGTCTTAATTATGGAGTCCAAATCTCACTTGTAATCATAATTTAGTTCAGACCAGAAATTAAATAGGAATTCGAGTTGTTAATGGAAATGTGCATCTAGATATTGCTTGCCTATAACATTGGACTTGCTCTTGTACAAACATTGTGCCGAATGTTTATTATCAATGTTGGCCTTGGTTTTAGGCTACTGTGGAGCACAATGAAGTCTTTTATCAATACAAAAACCACTTCAAAGATTCATATACTCTCAATGGGGCTTTTCTTCTATTTGTATTTAATTAATTAATGTTCCGTCTTCTAGAAATATTGTGACAATGTGTCTAGCAATAGTTTTTAACATGCTTCTCTAATTTGGAAGGGCAGGGTTCTCAGAGTAAGTATACAAGTATATATTAGATTTCATTAGGGAGTTGCAAGCTTTTGCAAGTCAATGGTTATTTAGTGGATTCCATTTATGTGCATGTATTTTTCATATGAGGTATCATATAATGCTTTGGCAGGGATTTTTTATTTTTAATATGATTGAACTTTTTAGTTTGACGAATAGGATTTATTTTGTGAATAGAATTCTTATTAAACAATCGTATGAATTATTTTTTGAATGACTATCAGGTGTAAGATTCAAAAATAATAATAATAATAATAATAATAATCTGACGATATTTTTTTAATTTACAGATATTTTAGCGATGGACCAAATCCGTCGCTAATTTCTGAACAAGTTGCAAATCAACGACGGATTTGAATCCATCACTAATATTTTTAATGACGAATAATAAAGGTGGGCTTTTTCAAATTTTAGCGACGGATGTTTTATTTTTGTGATAGATCTTATCCATTGGTAATTTGTGACGGACTTTATCCATCGTAGATTAAATGACAGACTTTATCCGTCGGAAAAAAAACGACCTTGAAAACAGCGATGGACCAAATTAGTTGTTTATTTGGTTTTATGACAGATCTTGTGCTTGGATAGTTCTTGAACATGTGTTTGTATTTTTACTACTTTATGAAAATGTTAGTATGCGTAAGGATGATATTTGGATGCTAATTTATAGACATGTTTATGTTATTCACTCTCTTATCTCATATTCTTCTCATATCTTCTTACTTAAATCATCTATTTGTTTTTCTTTCCATTGTCATATTGTGACAAAAAGGGGGAGAACGTGGTATGGATATATTTAATGTTATATGATGATTGTTGGGGAGGTGTGATTGTGGAATATATGGAAGTGTATTTTTTTTGGGATATGTATTTGATTAATACAGGTTCTACAAATCACCTCGCCTGGATTGAGGGGGAGTTGTTGTAGCATGACTGGTACATGATTCTTTAGTTAGTTTTGTCACAAATTTGACAAAGGGGGAGATTGTAAATGCTATCTTGTAAATCTAGCACCCGAAGTTGTCAAATTTTGTTGTGCGAAACTACTTACAATCTGTATCTTGTTTTGATGAGATGGATAGATCAACTTTATGCATTGTGAATCATCTTCGTCATCGCCAAACTTTTCTACGTATTCAAGTTGAAGAACATTGTTGAAGTTCAGGGATTACAAGTTCAAGTACAAGAATAAAAGTTCAAGGCTCAAGTTCAAGTTGAAAGCTCATTGTTATACTTTAATGAATCAAGGACTCAAGCCCTAGCTCAAGCTCAAGTTCAAGATTTGGAACACAAGCTTCATGTATTTCAAGTGAATGAGTTACTGAAGCGATCGATGTTTCATTGGTTCAAACTTACAAATAAAGTATGAATGACCCAGATTGACCATAGGTTAGGTCATATTCATTGCATATTTTATTTGGGTCATTACATAATTTTATATGTCATTTCCTCGACTAATCCTAGTCTTTGTTTGACTAGTCCAAGCATTAGATCGACCAGTCTAAGAAGTTTCTCGACCAATTCAAGATTTGCTGTAAATTTTTAAAATTTTTTATTGGACCCTCGACCAGTCAAATGAATAGTGTTCAACCAATCATGCAGTCCTTGACTCAAAGTCCAACAAGGTTTTTTGGTCCCACTCGACCAGTCGAGCAGGCCACTTGACCAGTCAAGCAAGCCACTCGATTAGTCGAGTAACTATCTTATCTTATCGTGCCGAAAATTTTGAAATGTAGTTGGTCCTTCAACTAGTCGAACCGACCCTTAGACCAGTCAAGTGAACAGTATTTTCACCTATAAATAGTGGACGAATCTCAGAGTTTTTCATTCATTCCAAGCATAATCAAGCCATCACTCTGAGAGATAAGTTCCTGCATTTCTTAAGCTATATTGTGTTCATTTTAGATTTTCTTAAATAGCTTTTTGTATTTGATTTTGTGATTTCCATTCAACTCTATTTCATTAAAGAAGGGAATTGTGATTTTACCCTCTTTGAGATTAAAATGAAATTAAGCTAGCCTAGGTTGATTTAATCTAAAAATCATTTAGACCTAGAACCCTTTCATTTGTGAGACTGGACATTGAACATCTTCGTATACATTGGATTGGTTCTACCGGGCTTCATCAGAAGGAGAATCTTCAGATAAGTACAATTTAATTTTGTGTATCTTTTGTGGTTTACAAGATTTAGCCAAGAAAATCTCATTTTTGGTTGTCTAAAATAAGCCAGAAAATCTTAGAGTGTGGGGTTTTTATAATTATGTAAGCCCATCTAAAAACACAATTGTGAAGGTTTTTAGGTGAACCTTGGAAAACCTTACTTGATAGTGAAAGCCAATATCCCTCGGGAGAGGATATTGGGAGTGGAGTAGTTGTGTGGCTGTTTTTCAAATAGTTGGTGTACACACACGAATCACTATAATTCTCGGTGTTTAGTGGATGCTAATGATGATGTATGTGTGGTGTTGAATGTTGTAATTTCCTTTTATGCACTTGTGGTGATTGTTGTAATAATTTAGATTATTTCCTTTGCCTCCTCTAAGTTTGAGTTTTTGATACTTACAAACGTTCTAAAAATCAGGTTGTCCTACCATAAACCTTGGTTTTTGGTGTAAGGTTGGTCTTCGAACTCAGTTTGTATTAACCTCTCAATACATGTGCTTTGAGGTTGCTTATAATTGTGATATCTATCTTTGTTTATCTTTGTAATTCTGCATTTATTTTTTAATTTGGCATAGTCCTATTCACTCCCCTCTAGGACTTTAAGCTCAGCCTTTTCAAACTAGCCAATGTATCCTCACATCAATCTAAATCGTTCAAAGAGTTCAAACCCTAACCCACTTCTAATAGATGGTCAAACCAATCAAAACCATCCAGTGGCGAACCGTATCATCTGGATTGTTGAATTAGAATCTACCATGTAGAGTGCCCATTTAGAAATCTAAACTATTCATTATCTAAACCATCTAAGTATACATCTAATGAATGGCATTTTAACTTCAGATCTTACTTACGTGCATATTATTTTAGATATGAGTATAGGTATTAGCATGAGAGGTGTTACGTAAGTTAGAACTTTTTAGCATTAAGTAATAAAATTAATATTTAATTAAGAGCTTTAAAATTTATTATTTTTTTCATAAATGAAAGACCATTAAATTTAGCTTTAAAATTTTTTTTTTAAAAAAGTAAAAAAACAAAAAAAAAAAAAAAACAAAACAAAACAAAACTCATTTGTAGTTAAGGTTAGCACTTGTTTGCTTCATGTATGAAGCACATGTATGAACATTTATGACATTAGCCCTATGAATAGGAGTTTAGCCATTAGCTTACTGCAGGAGTGTGGGTCTAGTAGAGTTTAAGTGTGGTCTCACCCTTAGAATCATAACAATAGGTGGTGTGTACATGGCGCATATGTGTAAGTCCAGACTCGATTTTAGACATTGTGCACATTGAGTGTATACATCGGGTTTGTAGTACATAAGGTTTGGCCCACCACTTTAAATAAGGTAGGTGATCTTATCTTAAAGTTCAAAATTTTCAGTTAATTATTATGTCATCCTAATCCAAATTTTAAAAGTAATATTGCTTAAATTAATTATTTATGTGATTGATTTTCTTATTTAAAATTTATTTAATTATCTACCGTAATTGTTGAAATTTTAAAATATACCTTAAAACAATTATTGAATTAAATCGGTTTGATTCATAGTTAAATTTTAATTTAACATTCAAAGTATATAAAAAATCAATCTTAATTAGTTTAGAATATAATATAACTTAATTAATAAATAATCAAAAGTAAATTTTATTTTAAAAAAATCTAATTTTAATTCTAAACTTTTATAAATTAATAATTTACATAAAATTTGTTATTAAAATAATCAAATTCATCAGCTTTAGAATTTATTTAATAAATTAGATTATAATTTGATTGATGTAAATTAATTTCATTAAAAGTTAAATTTAAATATAATTTTATTTATTATTTATTGTAAAAATACTTTATAAGGCTCATATCCTAGTCCGCACCGTTCCTTAGACTCCCACGACCCTCCTCATCGAATTTCGGCAACCCGCAACTTGTAATTGGCATTTGCATGCATTCCTAAGTTGCTCCCATAGATCTGAGTCAACTCGACCCAAGACTTGTACCTTAGTGACCGCGCCGTCGCTGCGGTTCCAACGCCACATCTTGCGCATCGATGCAATACTCAGCTTAAGAGTTGTGGGCCTACGTTTATTTTGAAGAAACAATGCATGTTGCGAATCCCGAGAGAATCTCTATCCAAACATCACATCAATTAATCAAGTACTAGCACTACCAGAAAATAGAGAAAAGGCTAGGGATAAAAATCGTAGCTAAAAGCCTATGGCTACGGTTAAGATCCGTAGCACGACCGTAGCCATAGGTCTAAAAGCTATGGCTACGGATACAATCCGTAGCCATAGAGTTAATGGATACGGATTAAATTCGTAGTCGTTGCTTCTGTAGTGTTAAAGTATTTACAGCTATGGATTATATCTATAGCTAAAAGTTGAGCAAGAACCGTAGCAATAGGCTTATATTAGCAACAGCTATGGTTTTCAGATATTAGGTTACAGTTAATATCCGTAGCTAATTAAACTATAGGTACGAGTTAAATCCATAGCAATATTGTCCATAGCCTAAAATTATATACAGCTACAGATTGTATTCGTAGCTAAAAGTAGAATGAGAACCGTAGCAAAAAGATATGTTTAGCAAGAGCTATGGTTTTCAACAAAGGGCTACAGTTAATAGCCGTAGCTAATGCCTATTGTTAATAAAAAATTTAATTTGTAATGGCAGCTCTTACCATTGTAGTACACCCTGATAACTCATATAAGCTAATATAGATAAATACTTCATGGCTAAATCATTCCTTCATTCAATCAAACACAATCATTCATTTCCATTCACAAAAGTACAATGCCAACATAATAGTTATATGTCTATTTAAAGCTCTCATTAACAGCAAGATCCAATGCCTTCTCGCAACCAAATAGCTTCTCAACAATTGCAAGCAAAAACTCCATGGATGCACATCTACTGGTTATCAATTTGCAATCAACTAACACCCTATTCTCAGCTTCGCTTTGATCCGAAAGCTTACTGCACATGGATGATCATATACCTGTTTGATCTGAAGGAGAATCAATGTTATACGCTGCCAGTCGTTCTTTCAGCTTGAGCACCTCATCATCTTCCTCTTCACTATCAACGGCAGTCGGCATTTTCTGCTGAAAGACCCAAACCAAAAAGGCAATGAGAAGTCCACAAAAATAGGGAGATACTTGGAAAATAAGAAGTTTCAGAATTTGCAAGCACACCTTTCTAGTAGGAGCCTTCTTCAGAGCTCCCCTGCCTTTGGGTTTTGCCCCCTCAGAAACATGTCCTATGGAGAGAAAAAGATAACATGCATTAAGATGAATGAAATCTTCAAGATGGGAAAAAAATGGTAACTGATAATCCACCCATTTTGGGTTTCAATTTCTGTGCTACCGATTGGCGTGTACGTTCGCCAATCGGGTTTCAATTTCTATGCTGCCGATTGGCGTGTACATCCAAACACTGGCTTACTAACAAAGATGGTTTTTTATTCATCAAAAAAGAATGATGCCTACCAGTTTCAGCTGTAGTACTAACCGATGCTACAGATTCAACAACAGTATCTGCTTCATTGTCTTTCTTGATGTTGTTCTTTCTTGGGTTCTTTCCAACTTGTCTAGAAGCCGTAGCGAGAGGCTTGCCTTCCTTGCCCTCCATCTATCCTGTCACCTCCTCCACCTGAGCTTCTTCCTTCTCATGCTTCTGCATCAATTGAAAATCAGACAAGAAAGACCCAAAAAAAAAAAATGGAAAGTCATGTCCTCAAAATTGGGATGAGATGACATCCATAAAAATCAGCCACATCTATTTTATGGCTGACGTCAACAGACGTTTAGCATACAATTGCTAATTGAATGAAGCAAATGGGATCCCTGAAGCCAACAAAATATTAATCAGCCCAGTCTTAAGGTACTCAGTTAACAAGAAGGATTTTAATCAAAACAAATATTGTTGCTATTGAAAGGCAACACACAATTTCAGATGATCCCAGTGAATTTGATTTCCATTTCAAGAAACAAGGATTGAATTGTAATGAAGTAGGATACACTGTTCATATCCATTAGACAAGGGAACAAATTCCTGACCTTGAGAAGTTGAGGAAAGAGAAGCAGGCACTCTTTCAGACATTTTTTAAGGAAACAATTGTGGTGTTGGATAACCTACCATGCATCACCCATGAGTAAAGTCTGTTCTTTTAGGGTGTGTTTGGATGTTCCACTTCCAGCAGTAGATGGGATGTACTTTACACAAATATGTATTGAGATATTCCTGTCTCACTCTATCGGTTCAGACCAGAAATTTTGGAAGAAGGAATCCAGCTTATAGTTTCTGTTTTCTGCACCAATGCCAACTCAAAGCGGGGAGCTTCAGCTGAAAGCTCCATACTAACCATTACTGGGAGTCACATCCAAACTAGCCCCCTACATATAGAAAATAAAGTACATTTAAGAAGAGGAAAGTAGGAGAATGATGAGAAAACCTCATCTATGCTCTTTGCAGTTAGAAGTCTATTGTGCATCACATGCCAATTGGGTTCAAGAACCTACGAATGGCATACAAGGAATTATTGCAATGAACAAAAGAACTTTGGTTCCAAAAAATGAAAATAAAACGATATGCCATTGAAAATAAGACAAAGCTTACCTCAAATGTCAAATAATGTAAAAGGCTATTAATAAATTTAAGCATGCTGCGGCAAAGCACTGATGAGCGGGAGATGGTTGTTCCCAATTTGTTAAAAGCATGAACCCCCTGTAAATATATCAGTAATTTAGAAAGCAATCAAAACCCACCAAAGAGACATTAGTACTTGTAAAGTGCAAATGACCCTCTGCGAGTGACAAACAGAAGTGCCTACACACGCAAGAGTAGCATATGCACAAGATCCGACAATTCATCAAGGGGGGGGCTTTTCTTTTCTTTCTTTCTTTTTCTTTTTTTTTCTTTTGTTTTGTTTTTTGAGAAGAAAAAAAAAACTTATTAAAAGAACCAACAGACAAAAGAATACAACAGCTAGCCATAGCCAGCAAAAAACACTAGCCAAAACTTAGAACATCCACTTCCTTTTACATATAAAAACCTTCCTAAGGACTTTCAAGAGGGGGCTGCTACAATTACAAAAGCAATGGTTATTTCTCTCTTCCCAAAGAGACCAAAGACCAGCTAGTGAAGCCATCTGCCACCTAGAATTTCCTTCCTTCCTAGGATGACCTTCGTGCCAAGTGGATACAAGAACATCCCAGGAAACTTTGAAAGAGTCAAGACGAGCAGCCCACACTTTCCAAGTGAAGGGCGATGGATGAATTGGTGGTCCACCAATTCCACATCTTCCATACACATCAAGTAGATATTTGGGATAATCATAGCCCTCTTGCGCAAATTGTTGGTAGTGAGCACCCTTTTCCTACCAACAAGCCAGGTGAAGGCTGCAACCTATGGGGGGAAGGGGGAACCAGAATGCTTGATAATGATTATCACCTAGTCCAAAAACTAAGCAGGCTAACTTGCAGGTTAAAAATATACAAATTGTTCACATTCAGCATAAATGTGTGGCCCACCTGATAAGTGGACTAGAAACAATTTTGGGCTAAAGCACATTCACCATGGGGGGTAATTGGAACGCATGATGGTGATTATACCTTAGTCCAAAAACTAAGCAGGCTAACTTGTAGGCTAAACACATGCAAATTGTCCACATTCAGCATAAATGTGTGGCCTACCTGATAAGTGGAGCAAAAAGATTTTAGGGCTAAGCACATTCGCCATGGGGCCTACCTAATGAATATCCTGGATCTTACAAATGCATTTCTCTTAGGGAACTTGTGTTTAGCACTTACAAATGCACGGCTACATGTAACACTCCTTGCCACCTAAACATGTCTACATGAAAGAAACATACACATGCTTGATGGACTTGCCATGCTCCACAAAGTTGGCGGTTGATGTGTTTACAATGAAACAGGAATCAGAAAATCAACTGATACTTTGTCAAGGCTTTTCTGGAAATCACAAGGGACAATGGCCATTGCACCTGTTCTTGTACCAAAATTTAATTACTAGAGAATATCCCTAGAGGATACTATGATTCAAAATGATAAAGGAATGCAAGAACATGACATACCTTGTAACTCAGAGAGAACGTTTCTAGGCCAGTGACACTTACTGGCTCTATCTGATCATTATCATCAGAAACAGGCTTCTGAACTTTAGGAGTAGAAAGTAAATTTTTCATCCCATATTCTAGATCACTAAGAGTCCCCAATCTATTAAGAAAAGAAGATCTTGCCTGTGTGTGTAATTGGAGGAAAGAAATATTACGTTTGAGAAATCATACTTGCAAATCATCTGCGAGCACCAATCACTAGTGCTCCATAAGTAACAATGTGGTATCCGTCTGTGCTAATCAGGCCCGTTCATCTTAGTACTATCCACATGATGAACATGTCCTTGCCCAGAAGACATGCCAGACTATTCATCAGGTGGACAAACATGTACAGTGAATGTGAACATTTGGTTATACCATTTTAACTTCCCGTCTCTTTGTACAAGGGTGGCCTACATGATGAGTGGGCCACCCAAACTTTTCAGCTATGACTCATACAAAGTGGGGTTGCTTGATTGATGAACCTAGTGTCAAACATAAGCCACAATGGCTTGCATTGATCATTTCAATTAGCATTTGCAACATGTGTCTACAGGTAACACTCATTCAATTCCCACCAACTCTATATTAATGCAAGCTAATAAAAGGAGTCCCTTACCACACAACATGGCAGTTCCTCATGACAAGGATCTGCTGCTACAGCTGTGGTCTGCAAAGCAGGGTCCTAAAGAGACTGTACTCTTACATAGCATCATACATTAAAATCGATCTGAAGCTGCTCCCCAGCTCTTAAAGAATCTTTAAAAAGAGAGAATAGAATAGGAAGACATCAAGCCACTATTAGCAAAGGTGAAATTGAACCTAACCTGCAGTTTCTCTATAGATATGTCATCAAGCCTTTTAACAAGCTCATCTCGAGCTATATCCATAAAAAAATCAGACAGAATTTTCAAAAACAGAGTGCCAATAGGGGTAGGATCTTAAATCGCTGAGCTCAATCGCTGAGTTGAAATCACTCTTCTAAAGCTCAATCCATGAGATGAAATCCTAAAACTTTTAGTGATCTTAACACATCTCTAAAATGTAGTTATAGTTCAGCAAAGAGATAAATCCCAAACAAAGGGAGAAATTCTACAATCAATAGATGATGATAATTACAAGGAAATCTTACCGGTATTGTTCTGCTGCAGGTTTTATCCATTTTTGGGTCCTCTATAAATGCAAGCTTATTGCCTCTTGAGCTCCCTGGAATGCACTCTGTCTCATACCGGTCAATGATTTCAACAACCTGAGAGTTACACTTCCACCCAGCTCTTGCTTGATCTTAAGGGAAAGTGGATATCACCAATTAAAAACTATCTAGTTATAGTAAACTCAAAAGCTATAACAGCTTCAGAAAATGGAAGAAAAGGACATGACTCACCATACGCCACAAGAATAATAGAGTGTTTTTCTTCCTGACATTCTGCCTGAATTTCTCTCAACAGCATGAATGTCCTTGCCAACCTGCAAGCAAAAATAAACTCAAAAATTATAACAGCTTCAAAAAATGGAAAAAAAAAAACTCCCACCTTTATTGGGGAGAGTAATGCCTTCAACCAAGATACTACACATGTTACCCCAAACATTTTATAATTATCTAACTTAAATATTAAATCATGAAGTCAAGCTGAGCTTACAGGCTTTTGAATTATGCTTGACAGTAATGTAATTCCAATTCCACCTTGCATGTGGGGTCCACAGGTTTTTGTATATTTCAGAGGATGCACCAATGAGATGAATGGACACCCCAAACATCACGCCATTCCAAAGCTAAGGTGGGCCACACCATGTGATTTTTTATGTTTTGAGCATGATTTTACACGGTATGGTCCACTTGACTTTTGGATCAGCCTATTTTTGAGAGCCAAGGAGAACATGAAGGGGCACACATGATGCACTGATGGATGTCATGCACACATCACAATGGGGCTCCACACATTGTATAGTAGGTTAAGTTTAACCTACAGTGCTTTGTAGTGGATCGGCCTCATGACAAAATCATACAGACCGGTCTGAACTTAAAAAATCCATGTGAGAATGTGAATTGTTCAATTTAAGGCACATAAATCAAAACTTAATAGTAGATACTTCCATTATTATAACAAAGTATTCTCAATATGAAATAATTTTGTATATGCAAGTGAAAGATCAGGAACATACGCAACAAGTTCTCTAGTCGTCACTCTTGTAAGGTCCAGCCCTTCATGTGTCTTGGGATCATTTTCTACATAATTTTGGACATAGATGAAGAACTTACGAGCACAGCACTTTTCAAATAAGCCCATTAATGGAGATTTGAGGGCCTCCATATCTGTTGCTGGAACCTTGTGAACCTGTTGCAACGATCAGCAAGTGTAGGTGTAAGAACTACTGAAAGCCGAAGTGATGGGAGAACAGATCATCAACACATTAAAGTGTAACGAACAGAAATGGGGTTTACCTTTCCCTTATTAAAGACATAGCCCCCGTCCATAGCTTTGAAGCTTAGGTACTTTGTAACATCCGTATGAATAAGAACCTGAGCTAGAGTACCATTCACCATCATGAACTGGACCAACAAATATTGCTCAAATAATTTTCATCATACAGAAAATCAATATTCAAGCACGTTCAACCCAAGGTGACCATTTGGAATCCTCTATGCTTGACCCAACCTGAATTCCAACCCAAGGTGCCCAACCAGAATCCTCTATATGCTTGACACAACCCTACCCAACCCAAATACATGTGATCATTCCCAACCCTAGCTAACCCAACCCAAATTTGCTCAACCTGAACCCAACCAAAATTCAAATCAGGTTGGCATTTTCCAGCCCGAGGAAGTTGACAACCTGACCCCAACTCAGGTTGGGTCTTTGGGTTTGGGTCAAGAAAGAGCCTTCGTAGCATTGTAACAGTTGGATTTAATTTACCCAATGCAACTCTATATGTTCTTTTAAAAGATAAGAGTCTAAACAAATTTGAATTAGATAGACTAACCAGACTAAGAAAGCAGTCAAAGAAGGCAAAACATGGAAGCAAAGCACCTCAACTAATTCAGTATTATGTAGAATTCCACTTCCATGTGGAGGAAATACATCTTATAGGCTTATAGTAATACAGAATTATTATACATATGAAAACATTTTTCTTATTCAATTTTTTCCTACTGTTGATTCTTCGCCCGAACAGGGCTCCTGTTCTGGTGGGCAATTATCCACATTATTTCCTCTTGAAAAAATCAACGAATCTGTCGCTGGAATTCCTAAAGCCCCACTATGGCATGAGAATACGAAAGGGTTGTTAAACACTTATAGAGAAGATTTTCTTGCCTAGATTAGAAAAGGAAAAAAAGACAAGAAAATCATATCGATGGGAAAATTTAAGGATTAAAGGGTAAAAGGGATAGATGATTGTGACTGAGGGTTGATTATGACCATATCCAAGCCTCAAAAAGTCCAAAAGTATTTGTGAAGAAATCACTAGAGTTTTTCAAGTGCTTGGCAACTTTTCACCAGATACCACCAGGTTTTTCAAAAGCTAAGTCTTACTAAGTTGAGTTGAATTCTACTTGTAAAGTAGTTGAATAAGTTTAGACTTGTAATCAACATTCATTGGAAATTTCACTATAGAAGTTCTGACAATTTGGAGAAGAAACTTCAAAGAGTAAGAGAGCTCAATAATAATTAATAGACAGAGATTTGTGAAGAAATCAAGCACAGCCCTAAACATCACCTTGTTCCTTCAAAAGCTGATTTCCTGGCATTTTCGTTTCTTTGACTAAATTGTGTAACTTTAACTATCGAAATCAAATTAAGCATGAACATTATTTGTTGAATGGTCTCTTGCTACCCATGTCTCAAAAATAATAAGAAAACCTTTAAATTAATTAGAAACACATTTAAATTGTTTGGGGAATTTTATAGAAAACTAAGAAAATATGATAATGTATTAATTTAAAGTTTCACTATCATTTCAGATGTTTTACTTGAGTTTCATAGTCGTTTCGCTCATGTTTTACTTACTCTTGAGAAACGTTTCACAAGAGGTTTGCTTATGTTGCCAATAAAGGTTAAAAAAAAAAAAAAAGAAATGAAAAGAAAAAGAAGTTTGAAATGAGTTTATCTTATGTTTTACAAATACATCGCAAGTGTTTCAAGGAAATTTTGAAGTGCAAAATTATTGCTTTTTCAAAATTGCCTTTCACAAACGTTCCCCAATGGGATGCATTTCAATTCTGACAGAACATTTGAAATGCAAATCTACCTTTTCTGAAATGCATTTCAGATGGCCCTAGGGTGTTTCCAGCTACCATGGTCAAGATGAACTATTTCACATATGTAGGTTACAACTACCATCAAGAAACATGTTTTCCTGAATGGTGTGGATCTATTACTAAAGAAATCAATCAGATACCTATCCACGTTTCACATAGCCAATTGATATTTAGTGCATTTCAAGGTCACACATTAACTATAATTGTATATATTTCTTTATTTTTCCTTCTATTTTGAGAAACATGGTGGTGACTCAGCTGAGTCACCCCAACTCCAGTACAACGCATCTCAAGACCAAATGAGTTGGTGCAAGTCTTAAAACCATGCAGACAATGGCTAACCAGCATAAGTTTGAGCCCAACCTCTCACTTATGGAGCCATGAACACAGAGCCCCAGCTAAAGCCAACAAGTACGGATCTCTCATTCTCCACAAGCACATCTTCAGATTTCAACAATACAATGTACAAATCTATGACATGCATACCAGTTCCAATAGAATCAAGCTAGGAAACCTAACCGTACAAATAGATGAACAGATCTAGAAACATACATGCTTCAACAACCCAGTTCCGATTTTCCAAGTAGAGAAAGGATCTAATTGAGTCCAAAAGCATGAAAACTGTATCAGACATCAATCAATCACCAAAAACATGCAGAATTACACAATCTGGGTTTAAAAAGAGAACAAAAACCATCCAGTATCCAAGATTGAGAGAGACAGGGGTGAGATCTGATACCAATAGTGGGGATGGTGGTGATGATCTCAATAAGCTTAAGCTTGTAAAGGATGGTTGTTTTACCGACGGCATCAAGACCGACTGAACAGCTTCGTAAACATGAGCCCCATTTTCACCTACAATCCAAAACTGAAAAAAGTAAAATATAGAGATGATCAGATCAAACAAAAGGAAAGAAAGAGATTGAAGACAGAATATCAAATCTGATTAGATCACTATAAATGAGAAGCAAACGAGATAGAGAGAGAGATTAGAAAAAGGGGCGTGGGAGAACGAGAGAGAGAGAGAGAGAGGGACGTGAGAGGGAAGCGGGAGAGAGAGAGAGAGAGAGAGAGAGAGAGAGAGAGAGAGAGAATGGGGTTTTTTTCTAAGGAGTGGAGGGAAATGAAACATTTCGTGAGAGGGGAAAAAGAAAAAGGCAGCGCAGATAATGCATTTTTACCTGCTATGGTCCTGCTACGATTTTCGACCATAGCTAAAAGCCCTCTGGACCATAGCCATTGTACCATCCTTCGTAGCCCCCTCCGCGTTCGCACATCTGACGGTGCTGGACGGACGGTCTTGTCGAGGGCTTTGTGGGGTCCATCGTGATGTGTTTGATATATCCACTCCATCCATTAATTTTGTAATTTTTTTCCATAGGGAATGACCCCAACATCTAGGCAAATGAAAGGTTCAATTGAACCACACCATTAATCAATGGTTGGTATTAATCTCCACTGTTGCCTACCATGTGGTCCACTTGAGCATTTGATCTAATTCATTTTTTGGACTCTTGCCCTAACATTCTCTTTCAAAATGGATAGACATATTAGATGGAGTACACACATTTTAATGGGCCTCGTAGAGTCCCTTATGGGGCTATCCAGGCTAATTGAATGTTTTAGAAGTGTTACCTTTTAGCTACGGTTTGTGGATCTTTTAGCTATGGTTTTAAGTTGTAGCAAACTAGCTACGGTATATGTCCGTAGCTAAAAACTAGTATAGTCTGTAGCCTTTGATTGTTTTTTTGGTAGTTTAGTCAAGTACAATCCATCACTCCACCCATCCATTTCTTACACAAACCATACCCAAAGTCAACTCTCTCTCTCTCTCTCTCTCTCTCTCTCTCTCTCTCTCTCTCTCTCTCTCCACTCATCCCTTTCTTACAACAACCCATCACTTTCTTACAACACACCATCCCTTTTCATCCCATCATAACCTCTCTCCCTCTCAATGTCTCTACCATCCCAAGCAACCAACGAGTGGACATCTAAGCTCTTCCAAGAGAGCCAAGTGTGGCCCACTTTGTACCCCCCTCATCTCTCATCCTAGCCCTTCAATCTCCATCATCCTTCATCAAAGTTGAAGGCAAGGAGCTTAACATTCTAAGGAGCCTAGAAGATTAGCAATCAGTGGGTGTTTTGTAGGATTAGATTTCAATTTTTGTGATGGACCAAGTGAGGCCTATCGATTGATGGTATGAATCCTATTTGGGACCCATCTTGATGTATGCATTGGTGAATGTATTAGAGGGGCCCGTAGTGCCGAGGCCCCTCCATCGTACGTCCCTCTCTCTCTCTCTCTCCCTCCTTATTTCATTTTCTTTCCTTTATGATGATGATATGTGTGTGTGGTCCACCTGATGTGATTAACAATCTGGACTGTCCAGATTTTCTAGACATTGAGCGAATGGGGCCCGCCTTGCTGCCCGTTTTGGGCCAGCCAGGACAAAGGAAAACATAATTATCAGTCTGGTCCAAACTAAGTGGGCCACGTGCATGTGGGACCCACATGTGATGCACGTGCCTTATATCTGCATCATCTGTCCAGCAGGGACGGTGGGTCTTACGCAGCTTAGCTGTTATATTAACGTTAGCAAGTTCTGTGGCCTGATCATGAGATATGTGTTATATCCAATCGTCCATCTGTGTGGGGAACACACGTGTGGGGCCTACCATGTTGTATGGGTTTCATCCCCACCGTCTAGCTGCTAGATGGTGGGAACCCACCACAATATCTTTTTTACCCACGTTGTCTGTCCGTTTTGGACATGGGACCCACCCCACATGTGCTGCATGTGTGGGGGTGGGGCAGACCTTGATATATGTATTCTGTCACGCCCCAAACCTGAAAATCGGGCTCACAAGATTCCCGATTGCCGAATCCAGTGCCGACAGCCTCCGTAGTACCCCATTCTCGGCTCTCAAAGCCCATACGCCAAATTTCGATCCTGGGATCCTACAAGGAGAATTTTTCAATGTACATTTGTCTCATAAGAAGCATAACCACAAGTTTATCCAAATCACAAAGGCAAAATCATCATCACATATCCACTAATATAAATAATTGAATACGATGCTGAAAGGGAAATACATATATCGAAATCAAAGCTCCAGAAGTCCGTTGCACGCTCCAAACTCAACGCTGCTGCAACCTAACGCCACTTGCATGCATCTATCGTGCACAAGCTTATAGAAAGCTTAGAGGGTGGTGAAAGTGTGTGCACAAGATAAGTGTCAAGTATTCAATATAATGTCATAATCATACAATATCAAAAATACTGGCAAGATTATGAATCATATGCTATTAGAGTAAGGGGAAACATACTGGCAACATCATGAATCATACGATATTAGAGTAAGTAGAAATATACTGGTAAGTCCATCAGTGTTATCAGCCACACCAAGGCTATGCGATGCAAGGCATGAATGCTAACGACCATATCAATGCAGAAATATGACAACCCAAAATGCTAAATGTTGCGGATGCAATGCAATATGCGGTGCGAATGAAATGACCAAGCTGGAGTGAAGTCGGGATGATAGTACATAGTATCATAAGCTATGGGGCTCCATCATAGGGGACTTATATCCAAACTAGTCCAATACCTAAATTTGGATAACCAGATTCAATGTAGTAAACTCATGATCTCATGTTAGTTGCGAGCCCCAACCAAAATCCTTGCCATTACGAAGGTACACATAACAATTAGTTGCACACCACCAGCCCGAGTTGATAGTGAATGAATGAATGGTTAAAATGCTGAGTACGCAACTCCTGCTTAATAAGTCCACATATTAATATTGTATATCTCTAGGATCATCACCGGGGTCTAGTACACTCCAAGCTGGCTACCGCCCTAGCCGGCCGCGCAGCCCAGCGAATGGAAAAGACCTCACTACTCGCCTGTTAGTAGTATACTAATGCCTACCTAGCTCGTCGATAGAGGAGCCATTTGGGAGCTGGTCAAACTCAACCTAGCTTACAGCCCCCTCACTCAGGCGAATAAGGCCACACCCCCTCCCAACCAGCCACGACACAGTGGGAGACGCAGCCTACTGGTAGTCGGCACTTAGGTGCTCATGTATCCACTCAGTTTAGATGTTGGGGCATCTCCTGGCCATAGAGGTTTAGGGACTTCCACCCACGGATATCAAAGTACCCAGATGCTCGAACCAAACATTTTCAGTGTCCCATCTAGCCATCCACGACATGCTTGTAGAGGTTACGGCCCTGATGTTGCTAGGGCGTATAGTAATCACAACACACAATGCATGATGCATGAGTCATACAATCCAGTCATGCATCAATCTTGCGCATACCGTGCGCTCATGTGAGACAATCTCCTCCTATCAGGGAGTCTCATAATAACCTGCCCAATGACATATGCAATGGTTAACTACATCTCATAATGAACATGCAGATGATGCGTATGGGCATATACATAATGCTATGCTGTCACATACTCATAATTGGTATCGACAACCGACACTGATAATCGACATCGATAATCGACCTATACAATAGGAATTAGCCTCGATAATCGGTATATACAATCAGAATCAGCCTCAATAATCAGAATCGGCCTCGACAATCAGAATCAGCCTCGATAATCAGAATCGGCCTCGATAATCAGAATCGGCTTCAACAATCAGAATCAGCCTAACAAAGGGCCTAAGGGGAGGTCACGATATGGATATTTAACCATCATCGCCCATCAATGTGGACATTAAACCATTATTGCTCCCAAGGGGTGGCCCACATAGAGCCAAACGTATCGTGGGCCTATGGCCTCACACAAGGACTTAATAAACATCACTATGGGCCTCACTCATGGGCCGCATATACATCACAATGGGCCACATCTCAAGGCCTAACACGCATCACGATGTGCTGCATCTCATGGGCCTCAAATATATCATAATGGGTCATGTCCTATGGGCCGTATACACATCTCAATGGGCCTTACATAATCACAATGGGTCGCATACCATCACAATGGGTTGCATATAATCACAATGGAGCCACACACAACCTTAATGGGCCTTAAATACAACAAGTGGGTTGCATCAATGGGCCACACCAATGGGCCTCATATACATCAAGTCGGCCACACCAATGAGCTGCACCATTGGGCCTCATATACATCAAGCTGGCCACATCAATGAGCTACAAATGCATCCGGGTGGGCCTCATAGATGGGCCATAAATACATCAAGGTGGGCCTCATGGATGGGCCACAAATACATGAAGGTGGGCCTCATGGATGGGTCACAAATACATCACAACGGGCCGCACCATGTAGACTGGAATTACAACACAATGGGCCGCTTATATACATCACCATACACATCGCAATGGGCCGCATACATGGGCCGAAAATACATCACAATGGGCCTTACGAAATGGGCCAAAAATACATCTCCTTGGGCCTTACCAAATGGGCCACAAATATATCACAATGGGCCTTACCGAAGGGGCCAGAATTTTATCACAATGGCTTCATCATATGGGTCCATATGCCTCATCAAATGGGCCACAATTGTATCAAGGTGGGCCTTATACATATCAAGTGGGAGCTTGGATTACACCAAAAATCATTTCAATAGTTGTAGGTGTAACATGTGTATCACTGTACACTATCATTCTATAGGGCACATGGCTCACTGATGATGATCAGCACTGTCCAAACATTGTCCAGGTAAATCAGCATTGTCCAAACACTGTCTAGCACAATCTGCATGTTATGGATGAAATAAATATGTCATGGTGGTCCCATGCTGGAAAAACAGGTGGACAGCTTGGGTAAAACACATATACTAGGGTGAGCTCCACCCCCTGGACGATGTGGATGAAATAAATACATCCAGGTGTGGCCCACCGTCCAGATCTGCTGGACGGCGTGCATACAATAAACAAATCAAAGTGGTCCACTGTCCAAATCTGCTGGACGGTGTGCTTACACCACAAACATCAATGGTGGGGTGCATGGCCGAACAGCCTAAATAGACACATACCTCACGGTGGTTCCCACCATCCAAAGCGCTGGACGGTGGAGGTAAACACATACATCATATGAGGGCCCACCATCCAGAAACAGATGGACAATGGATGTTGAATAAAAACATCAAGGTGGGTCCCACCTACTCATACGTGTCACACGTGTGGGATAGGTCCTATGTCTCTGCACTGTCCATCTGTTTTAGAATGCATACATCAATGTGGGCCCCATCTCCACATGTGCAGCACGTGTGGAGTGGGTCCCACATCCTTAAAGAAATGGACGGTCTGGAGAAGACATGGTGGCCCACACGTGCATCATGGTAGCCCACAGGACCTGCTGTCATCGGCACTAAAGCACTAGCTGCGTGGGATTCACCGTCTGGATGGAAGGTGTGGGTATACCACATACATAAGGGTGGGTCCACACGTGTGGGACCCACCAGCTTGTAATATCAAGCTGATATTTGCATTTCACCTTCATCTGGGCCTGTCCAGACGGGCAGCCAGGTGGACCCACTCGGCGGACGGTCATGGGAAAAATACATTCATCATGGTGTGGATGAATCTCCACCGTCCAGATCTACCGGACGGTGCAGATATAATAAATACATCATGATGGGTCCACATCAGCGTGGACGGTGTGGATCAACATCAAGGTGGGTCTCAAGAAAAGGGGAAAGAGAGAGAGAGAGAGAGAGAGAGAGAGACGTCGGATGGTGGAAGGACGCCGCCACTATAAATCCCTCTATGCAATGTATACATCAAGATGGGTCCCACATATGTGGGCCCTATATCAAAATCAAATACTATAAGCACCCACCTATACTTCTTCTTGGACTTCTTCTTTCATCAACACATCCTAGAGCTCTCAAGGATCATGATTAAGGGCTGAGATGAAGCTTGGATGGTGAAGATGAGAGGTAGGAAGGTGGGCCACACTAGCTCTCTTTTTTTCTCCTTGGAAGCCATGGACGTTTCCTCCTTTTGGTGCTTGGAAATGGTTAGAGAATGAGAGAGAGAGAGAGAGAGAGATGTAAGGAGAGAGGGATGGGTGATGGGTGAGTGATCGGTGTGTAAGAGATGGGGTGAAAAGGTATGGGTATTGTTGACTTTGGGAAAGAGAGAGGTATGGGTTTATGGGAAGTGTACTTGACTTGATTAATTAATTGATTTGTTAGATTCTCTCGGGATTGCAAATGCGCAACATTTTCTTCGAACTGAACGCAAGCCCACATCTCCTAGTTTGGGTATCGCCTTGGCATGCAAGATACAACGTCAGAACCGCGGCGACGACGCAGTCGCAAGGGTACAAGTCTTGGGTTAAGCCGACTCTAGAATATGGGAAATGACTCAGGGTTATGTGCAAATGTAGTCAATGAGTCACGGGTTATTAAAATTCGATCGGGAGGTTCGTGGAAGCCTACAGAACGATACGGGGTAGGATATGGGTCTCACATATTCTGTACCCACACCGTCCATCTCTAGACGGTGCCATGTGGGTTCAACCATTATGTATAGGCCTTATTTTCACCGTCCAGATTGCTGGACGGTGGGAATCCACACTTATGTATGTGTTCTCCACGTTGTCCATCTATTTTGGCAGCGGGTGGGGCCCACCTTGATGTATGTACTCTATATCTGCACCGTTCATCTCTGGATGGTGTTGTGTGGAGCTGACCGTGATGTATGGGTCTTATCCACACCGTCCGTTGCTGGACAGGTGGGGCCCACCTTGTAGTATGTGTTGTATATCAGCATCATCCATCCAAATGGGCTAGACGTGGGCCCACCATGCTGTGCATGTTTCATCTATGTTGTCCACTTGTGTGGCTCACCGTGATGTATGATGTACGCACCCCCCCCCCCCCCATGCTATATGCATTATATATCCTAGTTGTCCATCTAGTGAGGCCTAATATGATGTTTGTGTGGCCCATAAGTGGGGCCCAATATGATGTTTGTGTGGCCCATATGTGCGGCCCAATATGATGTTTGTGTGGCCCACATAGTGCGGCCTAATATGATATTTGTGTGGCCCATAATTACAACCCAATATGATGTTTGTGTGGCCCATATGTGCGGCCCAATATGATGATTTTGTGGCCCACATATGCAGCCCAATATGATGTTTGTGTGGCCCACATAGTGCGGCCCAATATGATGTTTGTGTCACCAATATATGCAATTCATTTGATGAGGCCCAATGTGATGTATTTATGGCTCATTTGGAATGTGTAGGGCCCACCTTAAGGTGATGTACTTATGGCTCATTGTAATGTATATTTGGCTCATGTGATGAGGCCCATTATGATGATATTTGGCCCAGTAATGAGGCCTATTATGATGTACATTGGCCCATGTGATGAGGTCCGATGTGATGTATATGAGGCCCATATGATGAGGCTCATTGAGAAGTATATTAGACCCTTGTGGGAGGGCCATTGTGATGTATATTGGGCTCTTGTGTGAGGCCTTTATAGTGGATTTTGCGATGTGTGCCTTCGTTATTCTCAGATGTACTTGCTGTGATCTTGGGTATACTCGTATTGAAAATGATTATGCTATTATAAAAATCCTCCTTGTAGGATTTCAGGATCGGAACCTACCCTAGGAGCCGAGAATGGGGTACTACGGAGACTGTTGCGGCTATAACCGGCCATCGGGTTCCTTGTGAGTCCAGTTATCGAGTCTGGGGTGTGACAGGAGTTGGTATCCATTATGTTGTTTGTGAGGCCATGGGCCCCACTATATGTTAGGCTTTACGTGGGCCATACCTTAGGAGCAATGTTGGTTAAATGTCCATATTGTGACCTTCCCTTAGACCTTTGTTAGGCCCATTCTCATCCTTCTCTAATTGGGTTGACCCTAATCATTGGGCCCCATTGATAATTGCATGATCCATTTATTCTTATTGGGCTAACCTAAGCTGTTGGGCCTCCATTAGTTAGTAGTAAGGTTATTTTAATCTTAGAGTCCATCTAGGACTTATTTGGGCCCCCCTAGGGCATCTAGTGGGCCATATGATAGGATGGTGAAAGAAGCCCGTTCCGGATCCTTAGGATTATAGGTAGGTCAGCTAGGCCCAACATTGTTATGAGGAGAGTTCATCATCATCGTAGACGAAGGGATCTGTGCTATTAGATTTATTATATCCACAGTCGAGCATCGACCTTCATGTTATGGGTCTGCTGTCCGCCTATGGACCTCGCCTTATGTATAAGCTGATTATCGATGTCGACTATGAATACGTGCTAGAATAGCATCATGGTACAAGCCATTGAGATGGTATAAGGCTCATTGTGATTGTATTAGGCTCATTCTCATTTCCCCTTAGTGGGCTAACCCAAATTGATGGGCCCCTATTATTATTAGTATGATTCATCTTGCCTTATTGGGCTATCCTAATTCTTCAGGTCTCCATTAATGCTAGTAGAAGTACCCAAACCTGGAAGCCCACTCTTAGGCTCATGAGTAAGCCATCTAGCCCCATCCTTATTATGAGGAGGATGCATCATCACCTCTGGCCATAAATAGAAGAATCGGTGGTATTAGATTTGGTATATCCACTGTTGAGGACCAATCCTCATGTTATATATTAGATCTGTTGTCTTTTTATGGACCCCACCATATATAGGCCGATTATTGATTACGACTATGTTAGTTTATGCACTGAGTATGTGTTAGCATAGCATTATAAATGTATAAGGTCATTGTGAGGTTTATTGTGATTATATGAGGCCCATCGTGATTGTATGAGGCTTATTGTGTGATTGTATGAGGCCCATTGTGACCATGTGAGGCCCATTGTGATTGTATGAGGCCCATTGTGATTGCATGAGGCCCATTGTGAGATTGTATGAGGCCCATCGTGATTGTATGAGACCAAATTGTGATTGTATAAGACTCATTATGATTGTATGAGATCGATTGCGATGGTAGGAAGCCCGTTGTGATTGTATGAGGCCCATTGTGATTGTATGAGGCCCATTATAATTGTATGAGGCTCATTATGATTGTATGAGACCCAATTGTGATGTATGAGGCCCATCATATGTGTGAGAACCATTATATGCATGAGGCCCATTGTATGTGTGAGTCCCACCATGTGTAGGTGATTATGTGCACACCACCCATTTATTTATACCGGCCATGGACTGTCTTATACCGGGCCACCATAATGTATGTGATTATAATCATGCTTGGCATACTTCATGATACATGCCCATATGCATCATCCGTATGCTTGTTATGAGGAGTGATTAAGCATAGAAAGTGTCATTGGACTGATTGTTTATGAGACTCCCTGAGAGACGGAGTTGCCCCACATGAGCACATGGTACGCACATGTTTGATACATGACTGGATGGTATGACTCATGCATCTCGCATTTTGTGATACGACCACCATACGCCTTAGTGACATTAGGGTCATGGCCTCCACAGGCATGTTGTGGATGACTAGATGGGACACTGAAAATGTTTGCTGCTAGTATACGGGCGCGATAGATGTCCCTAGGTGAAAATTCCTAAACCCCTGAGGCTAAGGGATGCTCCAATGTCTAGACCAAGTGGATATATATGAGCGATTAAGGGTCGTATACCAATAGGCCACATCTCTTACTGTGTCGTAGTCGGTTAGGAGGGGGTGTGGCCTTACTCGCCTGAAAGAGTAGGCAATGTTAGACTGAGTTTGATCAGCTTGAGGAATGGGTCCGCTATTGACGAGTCGGGCCGATATTGGCAGGCGGATAATGAGGTCTCTTCCACATACCCAATTGTGTGCTTGATGGGGTGACAAGCTAACGTAGAGCGTACTAGACACCAGTGATGATCCCAAAATTGTTCTGTACTGAGATGTGGAGTTACATATTTATTGTTTGACTCATTTATTCATTCATGCACTATCCAATTGGGCTGGTGGTGCGCAACTAAATCATTATGTGTACCTTCGCAATGGCCAATATTTCGGTTGGGTGCATGACTAACCTAATATCAAGAGTTTACCACATTGAGTCTAGCTATCCAAATTTAGGTATGGGACTGGTTTGGATAGAAGTCCCTTGTGATGGACCCCACAGGTTGTAATACTACGTACAATCATCCCGACTTCACATTCTAGTTTGGTCATTTCTTTCGCACCGCATATTGCATTGCATCCTCAGTACATAGCATTGGTTTACTACGCTTCTGTATTATATAGCCTAGATGAAATTGATAGTATTATGGACTCGCCAGGATCTGCATATTGCATTGCATCCACGGCATATGGCATTTGGGTTGCTATGTTTCTGCATTTATATGGCCTAGATGAGGTTGATGGTATTTGTGGCTCTTTAGAATTACATATTATATTACATCCTCGATATCTGATATTTAGCTCATTATGACTCCGCATTGTATAGCCGATCTGCAATGCATACTATGATATTAAATGACTTATAGCCTTGTCAGTATTCCACTTACGCTAATATTTGTATGCTTGACACTTATCTTGTGCACACACATACACTACTCTCTAAGCTTTATATAAGCTTATGCATGATAGATGCGTGTAGGTGACGATAGGATGCAGTCGAGCTGAGGCAAGAGTGTGCAGCAGAGCTTCTGGAGCTTTTGGCATTTATCTTGTATTTCCCCTTCATCTATTGTACTCAAGTTTTTTATTTTAGTGGATATGTGATGATAATGTTGTCTTTGCGATTTAGGTAAACTTGTGGTTGTAGTTATCTACAAAGAAATTCATATTGAAAATCCTCCTTATAAGATCTCAGGATTGAAATCGGGCGTATGAATGCTGTAAGCTGAAAATGGGGTACTACAGAGGCTGTTGGCACTAGATTTGGAGATCGAAAATTTTGTGAGCTCGGTTTCCGAGTTTGTGGCGTGACATACTTATTTATAAATTTGTTAAATTTTAATTTAATATCATAAAAAATTTATTGTGTTAAGTTTATGTTATAATTAAAATAAATTTTAAATTTTAGAATTTAGTAAATAAAAAAATAATTTATTTTATATTAATATGATTTATTATATTTAATATTATTTAAGTATAAATAATTGTTAGAATTTAAAATAAAATTTCTTATACATTATCATATCTCGGAAATTCCTAAATTCAATAATAGTAAAAAAAAATTTTAATTATTAAAGTTTCAACAAAATTATATTTATAATTATTAATTAGAAATAAAAATTTATATTGTTGATATTTTATTAATTTAATAATTATTGATTCCTATAATAATTTTTAAAGTAGTAAAAGCACGTGAATAAATCCATAATATCTTTATGTTGATATTTGCAATTATGAAACAATGATTCATCTTCCATGCATGTTTACATTCATTGAGCATCGATATTAATATGTTGGATGTAACGTTAGCAAGTACAACGATCGTGTCCCTTAGGTGGAAGACCCTAAAGCTAACAAGTAGGGTGATCGTGTCCCTTGGGTGAAAGACCTTAGAACCCACTGGATCCTTTAAAGTCTCCTTTGTGTACGGCGTATAAGTACAATTGTGTGCGTGGACATACATCAGAGGTATAACTGGAGCAACAGTCTGACAAGTTAATGTATAAATGAGTCCCTCACCATAAGGTAACAGTGTGTGAGCGTTAATGCAACGTGACCATCCACTTGGGTATGATGTTGTAAGAAATGACATATATTATTTATGAGAATTCATGAAAAGTATCACATGTATAACAATTTTATAATTATACTGCTTAAATTCATATTCTTTTATTATCAGTATTATATTTTTCTCCATTGTTTATAAAAATTTGATATAATTTGAATATTTTAAATTTTAGGTAAGAAATGACCCTACTAGGCTGTTATGCTCACCCTAACATAAAAAAATGCACATGTGTAGAGCTGGAATAATACGAGCAGGCGGGCCTTTACTATTAGTTTTTATTTTTCTAGAAAATTAAGTTTAGTTTAAATTTCAATTTTATTTTTTTTATTTTTTTATTATTTAGGTAGAAATTTAAACTATCAAGAAAACTATCAAGAGAGTTGAATTTAGTAAACATTATATTATTTCCACGGTATTTTTCTTTTTAAATGACTTTGAATATATATTAAATTTGATAGATTCATGTGGATTGTAATAAATATAGATATATTAAAACTCACGAATTTGAAATTCGGGTCCTAAGCACCTAATTCGGGCATCCGAATGTTTAACGCATGACATTATGGGTCCTTGAAAGATATGTTTGAAAATGAAGAAGTATATTAAAAAACAAAAAAAAAAAAAAAAAAAAAAAAAAAACTCTATGCAGGTACCAAGTTTCAAAGTAAATGCATTTTCATCAACTAATTTTCTAATGTAATTAGAATGCCCATTAAAAATTTTACTAGAGAGGTTAGACTTTTAGGGCTTTTGGAAATATCACAAGTATAATATGTTAAAAATACTTCGAAAATAACATAAAAGGTCACACCCGTCAAAACAATGAACCGTTGACCATTTTGCTTTTCACTGTCCAGCGAATGGATAGCCGTGATCATCCAATGAGTGTTATTTATGGGATACGATGCATATACAGTGAGGCCAATGATTTTGACATTAATGTGCATGCATGCCCATGTTCCTGATTGATGAGTCACTCTATTTAAGAAATAATGATGACCATGAGTCATCATCTCAACAACAGACATGCGTCACCATCTCCCTCTCTATTAACGATGTAACGTTGACTTTCGTCATTTGTACTTCCAGCGCAAAATGTCAACGATAGAACGTTGACAATGATCTGTTCAACTTTCAAGGCAATCGCCAACGATTGAAGGTTGACGATATCATTTCTACTTCCAAGGTATCATTCATGTCCTCTCTCTTTAGTGTATAAGTTGTATATTAACATAACATGCAACGTTTTTTTTCCACTCTTACGTGATACTTCAGTTGAACATCCCATCTTCGAAAAGGTTGAAGCAATGCATGAAGATCATCTTTATCAAAATTTGGAGTAATCTACTCATCGGGTGGGCCACACACATGTTGAGTCAGGCCATCAGGTGTACATTAATGCGAACGGTGTAACCTACCTGATGAATGGACCATCCTGGTTTTTTCCTTGATTAATAGTTATGATACGGCCCACTTTTTGCATGGACCTGATTTTACACACAAGTGGCACGTCGAAAGAAAATAGAAACGTTGTATATGATCAGTTCTTATGAGGTGATGTAAGGATAGAACGTTGACTATCCTCTTCATAGCGATCTGTGCAGGAGATGCCAGCTGCAGGAGCGGTAGAGAGAGTAGATGCTGCAGATCTGAAAACATATCAGTTTGAACTTTGGGAAGCCAAACGGAGCCTTCTCGTGTGTGTAGCTTTCTCTGTTTTCAGCGTTGAAAGATGAGGATAGTGGTTGACGTCGACATATGGGTCAACTCCTTTCTCTGCCGGAAAGCCGCGGAGTGGATCTTCATCAATGATGACAGGGAGATAATTTGATACCCGGGTTGTTTATGACGCATGATACACAGGCACATAAAAATGGTGCACCAAGCCTAAATAAGCTTAAATTAAATTGACTACATTTTCTAACATATTGTGCTAAGTTTCAGTTTAAAAATCAGATTGGTTGAACAATATTGACCTTCCTGCTAGTAGGCACCTGCTCGTTGAAATTAGAAAACATGGTATTTTCATTTTTAACCGTCCATTAAATGGCTACCAATTTGATGATAATGTAACCAACTAATTATATTATTTGGTTCGTGATAGATCATAGCAGGTATCCAGAACTTGAATGGTTTAGTTTTAGTTAGTTGTATGACACATGAATTTCCTAATTAATTTCTAAGTGTACGCTCTGCCAGAGCATCAAAGTTTTCTCGTGAGAAAAGGGAGAGTTGACATCTCCCGCAAATAAAAGCACCACCCAGAAACCGCTGGTGGCTCGATTTTATGAGTGTTTTTGCATATTCTGTGTGACACATGATTCCCCATGTATTTTCCCATTGGGACCCACGTGCTGTGATGGTATGATCATTTGAACCGTCTGTTTTATTGCTATTAAAGGTGCTTTGCTAAGCCAACACGGCTGTACAAGCACGCAATGCACATGACACCAAATATGCAGCGTGGCAGACTGTTGAGATATCCAAGCTATCCATCAGCAGGGTACCAGTCCATGAAGTCACTATATCAAGAAACATGCTGGTTTATTAGTTAGGTGGCGCACAATTAACTAAACAAATGAATCGTTCTGAAAATAAAAAGGCCGAAGTTTTCTAACCCGTCAATTATTTTCTCATATCATGGTTCACCTACAAAATGGGCCACCTTTATCTTTGGGCAATAACATCTACGCAGTGAAGTACACTTGATAGATGGCTTAGATATTTCACCTATCTACCATGCTGCATGTGTGGTGAAGTGTACTTTAGCTGAGTACTTCTCCACACGCATTTTTATTTTCTTAAACACACCGCACACTCACACACACCCACACTGGATGAGCATTCAATCTCATGGAGCCAGACCCTTAAGCTTAAATGATGATCTTAAACGTGATTTTTATTTTTATTTACTTTTTCATTTTTTTTTACGACCCATATAACATGATGACCATGACTTATGTAACATAACAACCTCAACCCTTACCAAATTATAACCACGACCCATATAACATGACAACCACGACCCATACCCATATAACATGGTAAGGGTCGTGGTTGTCAGGTTGATGTAATTAATAACTTGATTATTTTTAAACAATAGGAGTCAAGGCCCACAATGAGGTGATCCGTTCTGTCTACCTTGTCAGGCAGCTCACTGTGAGCCCAAAAAGTCTTGACTTGGGCAGTGTCCACTTCTAACAAACATCACAGTGAGCCTAGAAAGTTTCAATAATGCATGAGTGCCATTTTCACCATTATTTTCTATTATGTGGCCCACACGAGCTCTGAATCAAGCTGATATTTAGGCCCTGGCCCTAAAATGACATGGCAAAAAGGATGGGCGGGATGGAATATACACACATTAATGTAGGCCCCATGAGTTGAGCCTTGCCCATGCCTAAAAAGGCTTCCATCCACATCACTTTCATAGCATTAAGTACGACGTAACTTCTTATTCACTCGAAAACCTTACAACTATTGAACCAAGGACAATGACATTTTGGTCCGAAAAATTTTCCAAGACCTATCAGAAGGCCACCCTCAGAATATTTGGAAGGTCGAACCTCTTTCGAGAATTTGACCATACAACGATGCCAGTATGGTCAAAATCTGACGTGTGTGTGTATATATATAGACACACACTATAAGGTCGACCTCACGGGAACTTCCCACGAGATCCAGCTGTGTGGGCCCACCATGATGGGTGTCAAACATTAACCCCATCAATCAGATCACTACAGGAAATTTATCTTTTACCGACGACATAATTCGTTGTTATTTTATTTTTTTTGTCAGTAATAATTATTACCGACGAAATATGTCATCGCTAAGATTGTCGCAATAAGACCATGGCTGAAGGCTTTTTCCTGATGAAATATGACTTCATTGGCAATGATAAAACAAGTACCGACGACTAAAATCATCGGCCAAACATGTTACTTTTGGTAGGAAAAAATAATATATTTCATCGATAAACGCAGCTTATACGGACAAATATCTTCGTCGATAAAACTGTAAATAGACGACGTTACCGACAAGTATGTTCATCAGTAAAACAATAATACTGACAAGTATGTTCATCAGCATAAGCCTGGATAAACGACATTACCGACAAGTACGTTCATCGGTATAACAATAATACCGACGAGTATGTTCATCGGCGTAAGCCCGCTATTACTGACGAAATAATTCGACGGTATATCTCATATATAAATCGTTAGTATAAATGTTTGTATTAATTTGTACCTATGAAATATTTTGTCAGTATAAGTTTTCAACTTACTATTACTAATAAAATATTTCGTCAGTAATAGTCTGTTTCTTCTTGGTTTCATTTATTTTCAAAATTCAGGAAAACCTGATATACACCTGTAAATACACCTGTTACAATACATTTTCATCATATTCACATTTACATCTATCCAAACATAAACTACATCCATTCAAACACAAACAATCCTATCCACATCCACATACAATCCACATGCATCCACACACAAATACATATAAGTTTAACATTTGTATGTAAAATAAATTATAAATAAAATAAAAAATCCTATCCACATCCACATACAACCCACATTCATCCACACACAAATACATATAAGTTTAATATTCGTATATAAAATAAATCATTAAAAAAATTTAAAAAAAAAATCATGAAGATGAAGGCGGAGGTGGTGGGGCATCGGTGGCAAAGCGTGCAGCGAGAGCTTGAAACATTTCCTGCATCCATCGCTCATGCTCTACCCGCATCTCCTCGATCCTCCTCTCGTACTCCTCCCATCGCCTCTCCTCCTCTCTCCTCCTCTGCTCCTCCTCCTCCCTACACCTTTGCTCCTCCTCCCTTTGTCTCTCCAGCTGTTCTTTGATCTCATCAACGACGACCCGTAGTTGTTAAACCTCTCTCTTTCTCTGCGATATCAGCTCGGCGTAGGGCGCTCTCCCCAGTGACAGATCGGCTAGAGGTAGCTCTAGCGGGTGCCATGAGCTTGGCATCATGGCCAAGCCCACGTACATATCCAGAACGGGTGCCAAGCACCTCGCTTAGGATATCTGGCTCACTCCACTAACTACCATCAGGAGTGGGCTGACTGCGTATGGTGTCCATCACTGCCTATAATGAAAACATATGAATTTTTATAACGAATGACATTATTATAATTCAATGCAATTAAATTTTACAATGTAAAGATTTTTACCGAATTCTCGCTGGCTCTATGATGAACCCAAGATCCCGTCCCTTGCTGACAGTGAGTCCCTCTATAGAGATCTAGTAGTTCAGGTTCCTAACCGGTGACGGAATCTCGCTGCGCAATTGAAAGGACAATAAAGTTAATATAAATGCATGGAAAGAATATATCAATTTAATAATCACCAATAATTTCTTGCCATGTCGTAACGATGTTGTACAAATGACTTTGAACCAGCTACATGATTCACTTGTAACTTTTCTCTGTTCGTAGAATTTATTATGCTCCTCTTCTGAACATATTATTCATAATACATTGTTATTAATTGCGAATTTAATTGTTACCTTAAGATATAGTAAATATGTAAATATTACCTGAAAAGCTTCAGACGAAAATCTCTCACAGAGTATCCGTCAGTCGTCTATAGTCACGTGCGGTGGTGCGGATAGCATGACCTCATCGTGAGTCCTGCACTACTTATATCACTGATGTAACTCTTCGCGGTACTCTTTGAACTGCTCCTTGACCATGTCGTCGACGGCATGGGAAATATAAGGAACACTCAAATCTAAAACAAATTTATCTTGCAGTTTCGTAAATAATAGATTAAGGCAATAAACTTACACTACTAAAAAATCAGGCAAAGGATATAACCTATGGCGGATTTTAGCTACGGTTTAAAGCTGTAGCTATATAGCTACGGGTTTAATTAAAATCCATATAATTGTAGCTAAATCCATAAAAATAAAAAATAAAAAAAGTAGCGCGGATTCTTTCTATTTCATTGATGCGGGTCTTTTTTTAATTCATTCCCTCTCTTTCAAACATCCCTCTCATGCCTCCACCTCACCCCCACGCCCTAGCCGCACCTCCACCTCTCTCTCTTTCTCTGGTTTTTCCAAAATTTCTCCTTTCAAGTGCCCTCTCTCGTTCCCATTTCTTTCCCCCTTCTCTCTCCTTCTAAATTTCTGATCATCCCCTTTTCTTATTCTAGGGTTAGGTTTTTTATTTCCCATTTCCCATTTCCGATCTTTTCTTCCTTTCTCTTCTACGCAAGAGGAAAAGCATCGGTGTTGACGGTGATTCCATCAATGGGGGCAATTCGAGCGGTGTCGGCAGCGAGTTTGTAGAGGTAAGCAACCACATTGTGTTGTGGTTATTGTAATCATATATCAATCATCCCTGTTGTGGCTGCTACTTGGGTTTGGTCCGCCCAAAAACTGACTGACCCGAATTGAGTTTAGGATAGGTGACATGGGGACTGAAATCTGAAACATAGTTTACAATACCCAGAAATTGTTGGATCTTCTTCGTGGTAATTAATAACCAATCGTAGTTTTCCTCTGACCAGTTCAACATGTTTGTTGACGTAAAACGCTTCACATGCCCGGTGAGTATGTGGATTCAATCAATTTCTGGCCATGTAACTTTCATAATTATACTTGGGCTAGAGTTAGATGGTTAGGACTCGTTCCTTGGTGACTGCCAGTGGTTGGAGTGATTGGGACAGTCTGTTTGAATGGAAGATGGATGAAGATGTTTGGGTTTTTCCAAAGTGGGTGAGAGTGCTTGTCTGCAAATTCTGAATGGGAGTTGGCACAACAATTAATTTTTAGGTTGGCTTTGATTTGTTGCATGGGTTGTGCCATATGGAGGTTTAGAAGTTTTGTCCATGGGAGAAAGTGAGATTCATGGATTAATCAAGATGGTGTCCATTGAAGGGCGGAAATTTGATATAAGATATCAAATCCAAGGATGAGATCTTTCCCTGAGAGGCTTGAGCTAAGAGCACTGGACCATTTCAATTATGAAATCCGAGTATATATGAAAATGGTTCGTATTTCTAACACAGGTATTGATTCTAATAGACAATCAATGATGGCCCTAACAAGTAGATGGATAGATTCTTGCGTAGACCTATTTTATGTAAATAATCTTGACCATCTATATTTAGGGTCTGTTGATCAAATGGTTAACGTTTGTTATATTAGTGTGATCATAGTAGCCCATGAAACATGTGTTAGACCTAATGAACAGATCAGGAATTGACTAAGTGTCCCAATGCAACCAGCTGCACTATAACTTACGGTGCTCTGAGAGCATTGGACCATTCTCAATTATGAAATCCAAGTATATGAAAAAGGTTCGTATTTCTAACACAGATATTGATTCTAATAGCTCAAAATTTTGGAGAAATATGGTTAGTTGCTGAGCCTTTTTAATTAATTAGATTGATGAGGATGCTGGCAATAGTGATTTGAATTTCTTGTTGGATCATTGATTAGGTGATGGGCCTTTTAATTGATCAGGTTGAGGAGAAAATGTAACCATTAAAGAAGGAAGCCCTAGTGAAATTCGACTAGAGAGGATGGCTCACAGTTCCTTGCGACGTTGAAGAAACTCCAATTATAAATGTCGGCTGTTAGCGATCCTCTTTGCCGTATGGAGCTGTGAAAGGTACAGTTTACTTTTCTCACCAGAAAATCTTGAATACAATCTGTGAACAATTTCCACCATGGCAATACATCTGCTTAAAGTTTCCAATGCGTTGAAATGTTTAACATTGTTTAAAATTCACATTCTTCCGTGATGGATATTTGTACCTTGTTTTGCTCTTGATCTCTAAATTTCATTGATTATGAAAGAAGCTCGTATTTTTTTTTGGAAAGTGTAGCTGCTTCGTTAGAGTTCTTTCTTTTTTCTTTTTTCCTTTTTCCTTTTGTGGTTGGACCCACTTGGGGTCCCCAGAGAATAGGTGGCCATAACCTGCTACATAGTTCCAGCAGGAGACCCTTGACTGGACTCTAACCCGGTCTTTCCCTGGCAGAGTAGGCATCATAACCAGTTAATCTAGCTAGAAAGATGAATTTTGATTTTCATTAATTCAATTGAAGAGGGTAGAATGGTGCCAATTTGTATACGCTTTGAAGTGTTCAAAACTGTATGAATTCTTTGTGGGCCTCTTTGTGCTTTAGTTTTAAAGCATAAGGTCAAACAATTTCATTGACAGGAGGGCCTTGCCATTTTTTTTTCTCCTTTTGGAATTGTTTCATTTCTAAAGAACTACTCTTTTTTTTTTTTTTTTTCACATTTTGGAATTTTAAAAAAATATCTCTGTACGCTTTTCTGTAGTTTCTTCAATTGTTTATGGTAGTTCTATAATTATCTGTTGTTTGGTAATGGTAATCTTCCTTAATAAATTAACATTTTAAAAGAAAAAAGAAAGGAATATTATAATAGTTTAGCAAAAGAAGCAACTCATCACTAGATAATTCCATTTGCTTGTCAGTTATGAATAAAATCTGTACATAAAATGTACATAATTACAACATCTCTCCTCTGTTTGAGATGCATAGCAGTGGGGCCATTATCATAACCACATCAAAAAGAAAGAAAAAAGAAAAGAAAATAGTAAATCATTAATCACCACCATCACCAACGCCATTATCATAACCACATCATAACATCATAAAAAGAAGTAAACCATTTGGCATCCCATAACGCTCGAGATCTTAAAAATAGCTTTAAAATACTTGTTTGGTTGATGTGGAGTTCATTCCTAGGTTTTTATGTTTTCCAGGTAATGTTAGAGTTGGCATAGTAATACATAAGGAATGGTTAGATTTTATATTTAATAAACCGGTTTCCAGGGAGAATTTGGAAGTGTATGTTGACATGCAGAGCTGACCGGTTGTAAAATTGCTATTGAAATGGAAAGAATTTACTGTTAAAAACAGGGGATGATAGAGCATCAAAAACTGCGATCCTTGCTAGCCTGTTGGCATTTGCAGGAGTGGCCATCTTGGGTTCAAGCTTATGCTGCTATAAATGCAGGAGGAAGACACCGCAAGAAGGTAAACTTCTACCCAAGAGTCGTAAAATCATGTAAATGCTTAGGTCCTATTTGGTGAATGCCTAAAACTGATTTCATCTCATTTTAGTTAACAATATTATAGTATTAACTTTTTGTTGCTTTTAACTTCTACCCGCTTACACACATGTTAGACTTGTAACTTTTTTATTGCTACTTTGATGGGATATAGTGGATACATGGCTCCTGAGTATGCAATGGCAGGGTTGTTTTCAGTGAAGTCTGATGTGTTTAGCTTCGGCGTCTTACTGCCAGAGATTGTAAGTGGGAAAAAAAACAGCAATCTACATTTCCCCAAAGATGCCCAGAGCCTTGTCACTTATGTAGGTTTCCCTTTTCTGGGCTTCGAATTCTTGGTAAAATGAATTGAGTTTATGCTCAGGTGGGGCAGGCCTCAGATGGCCCATTTTTATAATCAGATATGAAATAGATCCAATTTCAGCTAGCTTCCTAATAAGGCTTTTTCTCTTCTGTTTAACGACTATAAATGGACCGGCCAGGACAGGCTTAGCCTATTGCCAGCCTGAACTTTTGTAATCTCTTCTAGTAGTGTTTTTGCTGTTAAGCAATTTTAATTGGGATTCTGTGAAATGTAAATTTACAGGCATGGGCACTATGGTGTGAAGGAAAGTGCTTGGAATTGATCAATCCATTGATCGCAGAGGCATGCCCCACTGAAGATTTGCTGAGATGCATCCATATTGGGCTATTGTGCGTTCAAGAAGATGCAACAAATCAGGAGCTCAGTTCACATTCATGGTGGGTTCCTTCTGATGAATGGCCCATATATTCGCACATGCCATGTTGACACGTGCTGCAAATCTCCTTATGGATCTTCTTGCATGAATCACCTTGGCATTTCTCAAGCTTTTCAAGGCATGTAGGGGTGGTTCCTGGGAAGTGCTTAGTTGTAATGGTCGCATGCTTGAGAAATCAGCTCCAGTTGCTACCATTACCACCTTCCAAAAAGTTAAGTGTAGCTCACATCTCACTGGGTATTTCACAATGAACAATTTCTGCTCCAATATCCATCACTACCCGCTTCTTTAATAAGCCTTTGGTTCATCCCTTTTAACAGGTGGATGGCTTATTAAATGTGTTGATGATGGTTCCGACAATTCAACAGTATAGATCACCTAGCTTTGGACTACCCCTATGCCAATCAGGTGCACAAGGACATGTTCAGGGTGACCTTGTGCCTAGGATCATTTTTTTTTGCTTTCATTTTTCTTTTCTTCACTACTAATGTAGTAATTTATTATCAATGTCCCATTTCTATGAATGTGAAAAATTGATTTTCATTGTACTTAAGAAACAAAATGAAAATGTGAAGGTGTTCATACTCTCCATAACATGGAATTTTATTTTTATTTTTTAAGGAAAGAATGAAAGAAAGGAAAAAAAAAGAACCTAGTAGTAAAGCATAGGAGAAACTATTAAATTCCCATTGATGCATTGCCATTTTCTGTTATTGGTTTATAGCTAAGGAGTAATACTGTAAGACCCTAACCCAAGTATGCTTGCCGTTTCTTTAGGTCACATGGTCCTACTGGTCGAATCCCAGTGACCCGCGACCTTCGAGAAGTATTTGCGGTCGTTCTTGAGTATGGTCACATCGACCCGACTCAGATAGACCCGAAACCTACGCCATCTTGTCCGCGTCTCGTGCGTCCATCTGAGTTGTAGATCTTAAGATGTGGGCCGTAATCATTCTAGGCCATTGATCGTGATTGTAGGGCCCACCTAGGATTTGGTGCAAATCCCTAAGCATAGGTTTCATCACCCTAGCCATTTTAAGGTAGGTAGATTAGACTAGGTCCCTAGCCCTACCTAGCTAGTAAGTGATCATGAGTTCTCTATCCAAGAGAGCTCCTTTTTCTACCTCCCATGCAAAAGCTACTTTTTCCACTTCCCTAAATCTGAAATTTTAGAATTTCTCTTCTCTAGAGAGAGAGGAGAAGATCATATCCCTCTTTCCTAGCAAAACAATCATTACATTGCATAAAACTCTCTCTTGCTAGCAATTTCATTCATTTCTCTCCCTTCCTCTCTCCTTCTCATCTCTCCTTTTCCCTCTCTACCCTTGGAACGTCCCACCCTTCTCCTAATCTCCAACCCCTTATACCCTCAAAAACCCCCTTATCTAACCTTCCATCTCCAATCTTAGTCATTGATCCTTGAAGCATGAAGCATAGAAGTCCATTGGTAGGTGTTTGGTGAAGAACTATTGAGGTGGGTGTTTTTAGTTTAGGATTTTTTTCTTCCTTCTTAGATCTTTTCATTCCTACCTTGAGGAGCTTGTGGGGCCCACCAAATGATGGTGGAGGCCCCCAAGTCTCCATGGATGAGGCCTATGGCCCATCTTCCTTACATGCACGATTCCATGAATGGGGCCATTCTCCATAGACCCCATCATGGCTTTTTCTTTTAATCCATGTTCTTGTAGGGTCATCTCCACCTTAGATCTGAAATTTTATTACATGCATGTCTATGATGTAACTTGTAAATGAATATAGTGGAAGGTGTAATGTTTGTGATGAAGGGAGGGCCTCAATGGTGGTGGAGATCCTCTTGTGGCCGAATCTTACTTTCTTTCTTCCTTTTCTTTGTTTTCCCTATCCTCATGACCTGATCTTTGAGGTGTGTGGCCCACTTAGAGGCTTTGCAACATCCAGACCGTCCAAACATTGTGGACGCCCTGTGTTGTCCATACTTGAGACATTGGTGCCCCATTTCCCCCATATGTGATGCATGTAATGGGTTTTTGGATGGGGATATGGCCTGGATAATTGTGGAGTCAACTAAGGTGGACCATGGCACTAAATTTATGGGGTAATCTCCCCTTTATTTGACTCATATGCTTAGTATATTCCATGTATATGTTGCTGTCCAGAAATTTTCTGGACAGTGTCTGGTTATTTTTGAACCAGATTTTGGGACTGATTGGGGGACCTTTTCTACCATTCAAATATACTTTTCTTAAATGTGGGGACCTCACTTAGATGTCCCCCAAATTTTAGCCCCATCTGACCTTGACTGAGGTCCCAAAGGTGTGGCCCAAGTGGGGTATACAGTCCAGATTTTCTGGACTATCCAGCAACATGTCAGTTTGGAAATCTTAAAATATAAAACATTTTTTGTATTGGTAGGCCACTTTTGTAGACCCTACCTTTTAGTATACATATGTGGGGATGTTAAAATCAATTTTTCCCAATTTTTGGAGATCTTGGGCCCACCCCATTGGGTGCTCAAAACAAGGTTAACCATAATTCTGCACTAACCAGATTTTTGGACAGTCTGTTTTCTCTTAATTCACAAAAATACTTCCCTAACTCAGAAAAATCCAAAATTTTAATTGAAGATGGCCCACCCCTGCTAGGACCCATCTATCAAATTTCGGGTCCAACAGACCACCGAGGAATTTTTGGCAAGGGCTAGACCGGCCCACCAGGCAAGACGCCCAAGGCTGGGGCGTCTAGCATGGGCTGGCCGTCCACCCCATTTTGGGGCCCACCATGATGTGTGTTTTATCCCTCTGGCCTTCTTTTGTGTGGCCCACTTAAGTATGGTTCATCCGAATGTGGAGTACCCAGGGTGGGGCCCACCTTTTTCCTAGCACAAGTGCTGGGAGTCCAGCCCATCGGGACGCCCAGGCCCATGTGGACTACCTGCTGGACCTTGGTCCAGTAGTGTGGCCCACCTTTTTCCCCAATTAATGTGATGTAATCCTATATGGTGGGGCCCTCTGACTTGATGGCTGGACTACTTGGACCAATGTCCTAATCAAATGGATCAGTTCTAGGCTCCAACAGGCCCATAAACTTATTGAGTTAAAAAAATCGAGCAATGTGTTATAATTATGCTTGGCCTTTGGGCTGAAATTTGAGAAGTGGGGCCCACCACATTGTGAGTACTTAGAAGGAATAAAATCATGCTTAGAATCCCCTAATTTTAGGCTTAATTAATGCTTATTTTTTAGGCCTACCATAGTTGGATGTTAATAGGTCCATGTATGTATCAAGTTTTTGGACTCTTTAGGCCCATAAGGGTTGGAACTCTCTTGATAGGCCAATTGGACCTTTGGGCCACTTTTCCATATTATTGTGTTGGGTTTATGGGCCAGATTAGACAAGTGGTCGGGGCCTTGGTTTCCCACCAAATCAACTTTATACTTGGGTCGGGTTGTAGGCCCAACTCACTTGACTTACACATGAGAATTTGCACAGGTGCTTTGAGTAATGGGCTGCCCACTAGGCCCACTACAATATGTGGACTAATGACCCTTGTGTTTGGGCCCAAAACTTCCATATGGGTCCATGATATTGCTTATGGGTTGGGCTATGTGTGTTGCTCACGAGATCCATGTATTGGAATAGGCCTTGGGCCTTAATCCGCGATTGATTAGAGATGGACCACCTCTTGGGGACCAGTTGTGGTTGGATGTCCACATTGGTGGCCCTGAGGTAGGCCCATGGGTTTCTATGGGTGGTTAAAGGCCCATCATAGACCCTTGCTAGGACTGTTCATCTATTTAGGCCCATGTTATTGTTCTCCTTAGCCTTGTGGGCTACCCCAAACTATTGGGCCCCCACTAGAGGATGACTGCTTAGAGAATTTGTCTAAGTACCTAGACTTAGTCCCTCCTTGGAAAGGAGGCGTATACTACGACATCATCACCGTATGGCACACCTAGTACACCCTTATGACCCATGTGCATCATTGTGTGATTTGATTGCATTGTGCGTGGTCATTGGGAAAACGTGATAGTTTCCCTGAGGAATGAAGTTTCCCCTCTTGTGCACGTTGAGTGCTTGGAACTGATGCATGATTGGTATGTGCGACTCATGCATCCGACATTACATTTCATGGATATTATTTGCCCTTGCTTCATCAGGGCCGATGCCTCCACTGATATATCGTGGGTAGCCGTTTGTGGATATCGGAAACACTATTCGAGCATTTGAGGTGCATTGGATGCCCCTGGTGAAAGCCTCTAAACTTTCAGGGTACCGAGAAGATGCCTTAACGCTGTAACCGGGTGGAAAACATGAGCGTCTGAGTGCCTTACACCGTTAGGCCATGTCTCCCACTATCATGAAGTCAGTTGAGATGGGATGTGGCCTTATCTGCCTAAGTGAGGGGACATTGCTAAACTGAATCTGACCAGCTCGTGAATGGTCCGCTACCATCGAGTCTCGCTGGTGATTGGCCATCCACAGGTAGGTAGTGAGGTCTCTTATGCTCGTTTGACTGTGTGGGTCTGTCAAACGGCAATCATCCTACAGTGCACTTGACCCCGGTAGATTCCTTATGATGAAACTGTGCTTAATATGTGGACTGGATATGAGCACTGGCATTACTTCACATTTGCATTGGCATCGACTGTTTAAGCCTTATTGCATTGCATACCCTTGGTACCACTACAAGAAAAACGGGCAAAGGCTACGGCCAAAAACTGTAGCAAGAGCCCTTTTGCTACGAATATGATCTGTAGCACGTCCGTCGCTATTGGTGGGTAGCTAAAGGTATAGCTACGGATTATATCCATAGCAATAAATACCAATAGCTACGGATATAATCCGTAGCAATAGATACCAATAGCTATGGATTATATCCGTAACAATACCTTTAGCTACCCCACCAATAGTGACAGAAGTGCCATGGATCATATCTGTAGCAAAAGGGATTTTATCCATAGCAATAGATACCAATAGCACCAGTAATATCCGTAGCAATAGATACCAATAGCTATGGACAAAAGCCGTAACTATAGCTACAAATTATATTTGTGGCTATTTTTTTAAAATTGTAATAATACGACCTGTTTCCATTGCAAGAACCTTCTGTGATTGATAACTCATCTAAGCTTAATGTTGATAGAAATAGTACATAAAATGCAATCAGAAAAAAAATGATGCATTTATTACAAATAGCAATCAAATCATACAATGCATCCTACGTTCACATTTCTAAATAAACAATACTTCATTTTGCTCAACCTATCATAAGAATTACAACTAAGGCGTGCCCTCATGTGGAAGAAACAAATACACTCCAACACAGTAAACACCCTCCATATTCATTCAATAATGGTCACATTTTTACAGAATTTTCTTCCTTTAGACGGTCAATTTCATCAAATGCAGAAGATAGAGCTTCTTCTTTCCTTGAAACTGCAGATGTAACTTCTGTGGACTTCGACACAAGATCACTTTCAAGTTTTGAAACCCTTCCCTTGAGAAAATGAATTTCATCCTCCACTGACTTCTTTAGCTTGTCAGTCTATATAAAATAGCATTTGTAGACACAATCAAACAAGCATGCCTTTGTACACATATCAAAAGGAAGAAAGACAAAAAAAAAAAAAAAAAACACTTATATATGAAGAAATCAAAAATGTACCTACAAATCTTCTAGACTATGGCAAAATCCAACATGAGTTATGTGTTCAAACCTAGGATGGACTTTTAAACTCAAAACCTAGGTTTAGGTTAAGGTCATAAGTTTAGGTTTAGGTTTTAGGTTTAGGTTAAGGTTATAGGTTTATGTTAGGTTTAGGTTATAGGTTATAAGTTATAGCTTTAGGGAATTGAGAATAGGTTAAGGTTTAGGTTTAGGAAATCGGTTTCAGGTTCAGGATCGGGTTTAGGTTTGGGTTTTCAAGTTTAGGTTTAGGTTTAGGTTAGGGAGTTAAGATTAGGATTAGGTGTAGGTTTAGGTTTAGGGATTTGAGAATACATTTAGGTTTTAGGTTTAAGTTTAGGTTTTAGGTTTTAGGTTTAGGTTTTAGGTTTAGGTTAAGGTTAGGTTATAGGTTATAAGTTTAGGTTATAGGTTATAGGTTATGGGTTTTGGTTTAGGTTTAAGTTAAGGTTTAGGTTTAGGTTTTAGGTTTAGGTTTAGGTTATGGGTTATAGGTTATAGGTTAAAGCTTTAGGGAATTAAAAATAGGTTAAGGTTTAGGTTTAGGAAATCGGCTTCGGGTTTGAGATCGGGTTTAGTTTGGGTTTTCAAGTTTAGGTTTAGGTTAAGGAATTGAGATTAGGATTAGGTGTATGTTTAGGTTTAAGGATTTGAGAATACATTTAGGTTTTAGGTTTAGGTTTAGGTTTTAGGTTTAGGTTAAGGTTATAGGTTTAGGTTAGGTTTAGATGTAGGTTATAGGTTATAGCTTTAGGGAATTGAGAATAGGTTAAGGTTTAGGTTTAAGAAATCAGGTTCGGGTTCGGGATCGGGTTTAGGTTTGAGTTTTCAAGTTTAGGTTTAGGTTTAGGTTAGGGAGTTGAGATTAGGATTAGGTGTAGGTTTAGGTTTAGGGATTTGAGAATACATTTAGGTTTTATGTTTAGGTTTAGGTTTTAGGTTAAAGTTAAGGTTAGGTTATCTGTTATAAGTTTATGTTATAGGTTATAGGTTATGGGTTAAGGTTTAATTTATAGGTTTTGGTTTAAGTTAAGGTTATAGGTTATAGGTTTAGGTTAAGGTTATATGTTATAGGTTATAGGTTATAGCTTTAAGGAATTGAGAATAGGTTAAGGTTTAGGTTTAGGAAATCGAGTTCGGGTTTAGGTTTGGGTTTTCAAGTTTAGGTTTAGGTTTAGGTTAGGGATTTGAGATTAGGATTAGGTGTAGGTTTAGGTTTAGAGATTTGAGAATACATTTAGGTTTTAGGTTTAGGTTTAGGTTTTAGTTTATAGTTTAGGTTATAGGTTAAGGTTTAGGTTTAGGTTATAGGTTTTGAGATTTGAGAATAGGTTTAGGTTAAGGTTATAAGTTTAGGTTTAGGAAATCGTGTTCGGGTTCGGGATCAGGTTTAGGTTTGGGTTTTCAAGTTTAGGTTTAGGTTTAGATTAGAGAGTTGAGATTAGGATTAGGTGTAGGTTTAAGTTTAGGGATTTGAGAATACGTTAAGGTTTAGGTATAGGAAATCAGGTTCGGGTTCGAAATCGGGTTTACGTTTGGGTTTTAGGTTTAGGCTAAGGATTTAGGGATTCAGATTCGGGTTCGGGATCAGGTTTAGGTTTAGGTTTAGGTTTTACATTTAGGTTAAGGTTATAGGTTTAGGTTTAGGTTATAAGTCTGGGTTATAGGTTTAGGTTTAGGTTAGGTTATAGGTTACGGTTTAGGGAATTGAGAATAGGTTAAGGTTTAGGTTTAGGAAATCGGGTTCAGGTTCGGGTTCAGTTTTAGGTTTGGGTTTTCAAGTTTAGGTTTAGGTTAAGGAGTTGAGAATATGATTAGGTTTAGGTTTAGGTTTAGATATTTGAGAATACATTTAGGTTTTATGTTTAGGTTTAGGTTATAGGTTTAGGTTTAGGTTATAGGTTATAGCTTTAGGGAATTGAGAGTAGGTTAAGGTTTAGGTTTAGGAAATCAGGATCGGATTTAGGTTTGCGTTTTCAAGTTTAGGTTTAGGTTAAGGAGTTGAGATTAGGATCAGGTGTAGGTTTAGGTTTAGGGATTTGAGAATACATTTAGGTTTTAGATTTAGGTTTAGGTTATAGGTAATAGCTTTAAGCAATTGAAAATAGGTTAAGGTTTAGGTTTAGGAAATCGGGATTGGGTTTAGGTTTGGGTTTTCAAGTTTAGGTTCAGGTTAAGGAGTTGAGATTAAGATTAGGTGTAGGTTTAGGTTTAAGAATTTGAGAATACATTTAGGTTTTAGGTTTTAGGTTTAGGTTTAGGTTTTAGGTTTTAAGTTTAGGTATAGGTTTAGGTTATAAGTATAGGTTATAGGTTTAGGTTTAGGGAATTGAGTTTAGGTTATTGGTTAAGGTTATAAGTTAAGGTTATAGGTTAGGGTTTAGGTTTAGGTTTAGGTTATAGGTTTTGGGATTTGAGAATAGGTTTAAGTTAAGGTTATAAGTTTAGGTTTAGGAAATCGGGTTCGGGTTCGGGTATAGGTTTGGGTTTTCAAGTTTAGGTTTAGGTTCAAGTTAGGGAGTTGAGATTAGGATTAGGTGTAGGTTTAGGTTTAGGGATTTGAGAATAGGTTAAGGTTTAGGTTTAGAAAATCGGATTCGGGTTCGAGATCGGGTTTACGTTTGGGTTTTAGGTTAAGGGTGTGGTCCCTGCAAATATAGATATAAACACGGCTTGTCCAAATGTCCAGGCCCCTTAAATATTATCCATAGGAAATGGACAACTTTATCATAGTCATAACAACGGTTTCCACCTTCTAGGGACCCCCGCTCATCCGGATAGCTCCGACGCACATCCGGGTCTGTTCCATTAATTTTGAACAAATACATAAACACAGCCTGTCTAAATGGCCAGGCCCCTCCAATGCTGTCCATAGGAAATGGACAACTTCATCATGGTCATAACAGCGGTTCTCACCTTCCAGGGACCCCCGCTCATCCGGATACCTCCGACACACATCCGGGTCTGCTCCATTAATTTTGAGCAAATATATAAACACAGCCTGTCTAAATGGCCAGGCCCCTCCAATGTTGTCCATAGGAAATGGACAGCTTCATCATGGTCATAACAGCGATTCCCACCTTCCAGGGACCCCCACTCATACAGATAGCTCCGATGCATATCTGGGTCTGCTCCATTAATTTCGAGCAAATACATAAACACGACATGTCCCCGGGATCCACCGAATTCGTCTGATCCTGGGATACAAGGAAGCCAGATACTATAATTTGGGCCATAGTTTCAGCCATCCAAAACGCTGAAATCATGCACACTTTCATAATCCGGAAAGGAAATTTCTTTTGCTAAAATATACCAACAAAAGTAAATAGCATTCTTGATTTTCAACTAGAAAGCATAAAATATGAACTGGAACATGAGAGCAGAGAAGTGGTGACTCACTTGTTCACTTTAACCCAAGCAACTTTTAGTGTTTCCTTCTTTTCATCAAGCTCTTCAATCACCTTCTTGATTTTTGACTTATCACTCCAAGCAAGAGAAGAATACAGTAAACAAACAACTTCAGACTTAAACAAATTCAATTTAAAAAAAGAAGAAAAAAAGATGAAATCCTTTACAGGCTGAGAAATATAGCAATATACCTCAATGATGTTTTTCTTAGATAATAAGTCATTGTATTCATCTTCAGCTTTCTTGAACATTGTCATAACTTTTTTGTTGACCCTCTTCTCAAGGCTGAAAGCAATCAATCAGATTAACTGAGATGCATGTCCATTAACCTTCTTCTTTCAAAAAAAATGCAAAACCAAACATCAATTAGGTGTTGAATCATACTATTTCATTGTCATGGAAAAGAAAACAAAGAAGCACAGGAAACAACATAGCAAGTAATCTAATCACACACCCAGATTGTTCAACTTGAAGTTTCTCAAGCTCCCCCCTTGATTTAAGAGGATCACGAGATGAGAAGTCATAATTTGTCCCACTTTTTCCAAATAATTGTTTCTCAGCTACAATTCAACTATGCCTTTCTAGTAGTTTATCTACCTTCAGGGAGCAATCTTTCTGTTCCATCTCCATTCGCTTAATCTGTGTGAATGGGAAAGAGTGGGTTTCTATCAAGAACACATACACAATTTCATAGATCAAGCAAGTTAAATAAAATAGGAACAGAACAACCACTGCAAGTACCTCATTTTCCAATTTTTTCCTCTTAACATTTGCATCACTAATTTTATGTTGAAGCTTCTGTTGCTTCTTGACAATGGCACTGATCTCAGCGTCACATTCTTTCATCTTTGAATGACTCAAATTGAGCTCAGATTGGGCTTGATCATATTCCTTCTTTATGGAACTAACCTGTAATAGGAAAGGCAATAAAGACGCGTGCATTTTGTGTTCAGCAAAAAGGGTTAGATTGTAAGTTTAAGCACCTTGCTTGTAAGGTTATCTACTTCTGCAGTGAGGCTGTATATCTGTGACTATAAAGAAACCAATTGATTTTCTAGGGAAGCATGCTCTTGAATGACTGCGTCCTTCTCCATAATGAGCCTCTCTCTTTCATTTTCAAAGTCATAAATCCTTTCACAATTGAATGCATCAAAATTTAAAAATAAACATGTGCAAGAATGCACCAATTACAATAAGAAGTGTATGCAAGAATGCACCTTGTTGTCTATTGAAGATGGAATTGAATCAGTCTTGTTTTTGTTGGGATTGCTTTTACCTACGTTGATGCTCAAATGCAAGACACATCCCATGGAAATATCTGCAATTCCAGATCAAACCTATAAATCAACAACAAAATAGAAGTGCAGTTTAGGTAGTATCGCACAAGTGAGCAATGTACATACTAGCTGATTTATCTATGAATTCAGGCTCCACTGTAGAAAAACGAGATAAAGCCAAAAAACTACCAACTGATCAATGTACATACCGGCTGATTTATCTAGTTATTCGATGTTTTTAAGTGGAAATGAACTAACCTTGAGAGCTTTTTTCCTCATTTGCATACTGAAATACCGACATAGAGAAAATGCCTCCACTGAAAATGTAAGCCTCAACCAGAGCTTGCATCCTATGAGAAAACGCCATAATGAAATAGATAAATTAAACTTTAAGAATAAAAACATTGGTATAAAGTAAAAGGAATCAGAACAAAGAAATCATTGCTAGCAAAACATCCTACATTTGAGAAACTCACTGATATTGAATTCAATGGAAAAAAACTGCATGCACAAAGAAATCAGAACATCCAAATGTAGACTATAGGGGCTGAGGACAATAATATTTATGACTGCTAGAAGTGCCACCTTTTTACTCTTTCATTTTCTTTTTTGTCAAAAGAATGAGGTGGGTTGGTGATCTTGGTAACATTGGAATGGACAACTAGTTCCGCACCTAGGCGACATCAAACGTATCCATGTCAAGTCCATGAGCTTGATATGCTGACGCATTTGCAGGGCTGAGATTACATGGGTGGTTTTTGGTGCATTAAAATCATAAGCATATATGATGATTCAAATGTGTGAATTGCAAAAACTCATAGAATATCTATACACATCTAAATCATAATATAAAGGAAAGAAAGCATATATGAATCATGTGTAGCCAGGCCGCAAGCCCCAGCCTCATCCGCATCCTTAGGCTCAGCAGCAATTTCAGCAATTTCATTTTATTTAATAGAAAATGTATGGTCTACATGACAATTAACCAGCCTGAAATGAAATACACTCACTACCAGAAAAAAAATCTGATGACTCAATATCTGAAAACAGGGTAGCATAAAACCTACACCAAACTGAGGCTTGCATTCCTGAACCTGATGACACAGCTCAAAATCTCATCGGGTCAACTGAGTCAGCTCGCTGACTTGATGAACCCAAAGACCTACACTAAAGATGTTGAAGAAAGATAGAAGGCTATCTTCAATACCTTGTTTTTTCCTTTCTTCTTCTGTGTTGCATTCTGGGAACCCTTATCCCATAGATGTAACATCCAACATATAACTTCCAACCTATTAAGTGAATGTAACATCCAAAACTTTCAATACGTTGGCCCACTATGAGGATCACCTAGTGTAAAAATCATCCCATTTATTCATCATATATATGGGTTACACCTAGAAAACAATGTCTTACCATTGATAAATACCAAAATAGAAGGGGGTCGCCGGCTCTATCAATGATGTAGCTGCAGCAACCAAAGCACGTTTAAAGACATTGAGTGTTGATTGGTACAAACCAGTGTAACACATCTGAAAGTAATGAGGACCATTACAGCCCCTGGGCAATGAGCAATTACCTGACCATCCATTCCCTTTATGCCTGCTCCATCTCTTCAATCATAAGGCATGTGACAAACCCAAAGCCCTTCAAATATCCTGATGTTCGATCAGTTACCACCCTAGCTGATACATGACAAGATACATATACAATGGCATGAATTTTATTACTCTTACACAAACCTTGAACAACTAACTAAATTTTACTACAAACCTGATTTTGGGCATGCATCAGTTCTGCTTCTGAAATTTACTACAAACTCAGAATTTTATTCTAAAGAAAAAGAAATTCCAAATCAAGATTTTTCTTAAAAAAGAAAGCTAGAAATAAAATAAAACATAAATAAAAATCAATATATATAGGTGTGCTGTGTCCAACTCATGTAAAACACAAGGACTGCTACTAATTGCATTGGAATAATTACTCCAATGTCAATTAACCTATCAATATCTCATGATAGGTGGCTATGTCCAAATCACAAGTGAGATAAGAATAGGACCTTCATGTTCTTACCTCACTTGTGATTTTTAGCATCAAAAGTGGGAAATGACAGCCTGCATAAAGGTAGGTTATGTTTTCCACTCTGCCATAAATAGAAAATGGGTCAAACCTTAGCCTGTGCTTAGCCCACTTTACATTCGTGGAATTGTATTCTTATGATGCACTTAGAGAGTTTGAGTAAAACATTGGCATTAATGTGGTAAGAAATGAGCATAAAAGAAAATGGAAATTGGGAGAAAATCAGGTAAGAGAGTTGGTATAAATGATTTACCATTGCAACCTCTTCATAGTTATGAGTTAATAAAGATAGCTTCTTCAATCCACCACCTGAAGTCAAAGCAACTTCCCCTACTACACCTTGAAACACATTGCACTAGACCTATAATAAGCTACCAACTGCTTTCCCCAAGTGATTGTCAACGGTAGGCATTCAATCCCATTTATATGTAGTAAATAGCTATTTCTGATGGTTTCTGTGGTAAAAAAGACATGCACATTTATATGCAGTAAAAAAGCAAAACATGTGTATCATTCATATTTTGTGGCATACATTTGATGGGGCATTAATGGTTTCTGTTAACCTGACCTGCCTAACCTTAAATAGCAAAAAGAAAAGAAAAAATGGAAAAAAAAAAAAAAAAAACAGCAAATTTTACAAAGACAATAAATACATGTTTATATATAAACAAGTTACATACATGTTGTCATAAAAAAACATGCTTATAATAATTTCAAGGATGAGCACAAGCAACCTAATTACGATAGAGAGTAAACCACAATAATAATAATAATAATAATAAAGACACAAAATGCCTAAAAATGTCCAAAGATGCCCGAATCAACTTTTCTTTCCTTACTCCTCCAAGCATGAGCACAAGCAACCTAATCATGTATCATTTGCAATAAAAATAAAAAAGATAAGAAAAAATTGATTAAAAAAATCAGTGAAAAAAAGGGGTTAAAACACGAATAACTGGAAAATCATCTAAATGGGCCCTAATAGAACATGCATCAAATATGATTAGGTTAATTGGGGCCCATTACATTGAAAATACAAAACAAAAGAAGAAACCCAAAAAACAAAAAATGATTATTTATCTGTCTTGCATGTTTTTCCCAATTCCCAAAGTGATCCATTCAACTCAGATTCATCAAACACCCTTGAATTTTGTATTTGGATATGAAAATAGGCATATAAATTTGGTCAAAACCACAGTATAATCTTCCTCCAAGCTCAAGGTGAAGAAAAAATAAATTTTTTTTTGAAGGAAAACATTCAGTTATGTCAGTTGATCCAACTGATGTATTCTGATGAAGACCAACAATCCTTCTTTGCATAAAAGGAATGAGAATACAGCCGGTAAATGCAATTGCTTCCCAAATAGGTATAAATTCCTTGTTGATGCAAACTAGTTGCATTCTCCAATCTGCAATTTATTCAAATTGGCCTTAAGACAAACTATTTTACCTTTCTCAACATTTATAAATGGCATTTTAAGAAACACTGTTTCCTTCATTTCTATTTCCACAAAGCCAAATAAGCAGTCCTGACCATTGGTCTGTTACATTCTTCCTTGTGTAGAGTATTAAATTCTTTTAGCTGGGACAATTCTAGCCTTTTGATTGTGGCAAAATAAAAAAGTTCATTTTGGTTGAAAATTAGAGTGCCGATCTCCATCCAAATGAAGTTTATCCAAAGATTGGTGCCTATGAATTTCCCATCACAGAGATTTTCAGGCCTTCATCAATCTGCAATTCGATGCAATAGGCCAATGGTCTGGATTACAGAACCATGGGTCCCATTGTCAAATATAATGTTTGTCCTTGCACAACTACAAATGGGAATGTAAAATCTGTAAACAAGAAGCACTACTCTTAAAACAACATGAATGCAATTAAAATCTACAAAAAAGATAAGTATTAAATAGGTGCATATAAGGAAAAAAAATCCAATAAATTTAAATTTTTGAACGTACCAACTGATCCAACCATATGCCGAAGAAGAGAGGCAACATGCACATGGAGAGAGGAAATGAACCTTTCCAACTATTTTTTGCTGCAACTAGAAAGTAGAGAAATAGGAATAGATCCTGAAGATTTTATACAATGCCTCGTAAACGGCAAAGTTTAAACAGATTGACAAAAAAAAAAAAGAGTATAATAAAATTTCTAAAGACCTACATACATGCATTCACTTTGCTACTACAAACATGTAAATAGTCTAAACTAGAGTTTAATCAATTACTGTGCATGAGGAGCCATGCCATTTGTATTCCCAAAAAGATGCCTGGCAACAATGACTGAAATCCCATGGTTTCTTGCAGCAACAGAAGCCATATGTCTGTATTTCAAGTTCAAGAATAGATATGCAAAACCATCTCTAATTTACTCTCCTACAATATCAACAAAAGGTATAGTCAGATGGCAGGTTCCTCTACTTCAATGTTATTGTAACACCCCGAACTTTTCAATACCCAAGTATTGAAAGTTCTCGAGTGTTACCATGAAATCTAACTTAATAAGTACATGAATACGATGCCAATATAACTATCCTAACCCTATATTTATCCTCCAACACGAATCTGACCATTGAGAATGATCTTCATCAATAAATCAAGTGATTCGACCGTTGCTCATGCAGTTTGATATATGTACCTTCCTTTAACTAAATCAGTGAATAAGTCTTTATCTATAATGATTTAAATATAAGTCCTTTTGTAAGAATTGTTTAGAAAATGACATATAATCATTTAGAACCATTAGATTTTACAAAACTCTGAGATCAGCAATAATTATGAAAATGCCATCAACCTATACCCTGAATTCCAATTCACATGGTTGTCATGATCCCTTTCATATGAAATTTTATATCAAGCCTAATTATTATAAATTAACCGTGCACATCAAATTTCAGCCCTTAGATCACATTAAATTAGCTACTTGATCTCTACATCCGTCCGTACACTTATTAGATCAAGATTATGATCTGTTCATCTTGTTCACACCATATGAATATGCTTAACCCACCATTAGAATTACAATATGAGAAACCTACACGTGTGAGAAAGTCACTCGAACCTAACGATATACATGTCCTACCCCTAATTACTCCATAAACACACTTTATGACCATCCGTATACAAAATTGACCTTACATCCACCTACATACATGGTCAGAGTGCTAACCACCAAGTCCCCCTATTTTTAGCTAATCATCTGACCATCCATCATGTTTGGATGAACTGACCATCATAAAGATCTTAGGACAGGTCGAAACTACCCGGTAACTCGTCAATCAAAGGTGTACAAATACTGTTTCTAATTGTGGAGAGTGTTAGCCAATAAAAGAGCATCTCGGCCATCCTTGGTAGATCAGGCCCCAAATTTAATCGGTTGAGAGATCTTAAGAAATGAGGATGATTGGTAAAGTTTCACTTCTTTTGGATAGCACGGTAGGGAGGAACGGATGGCAGAAGATACAGTAAGAGGGAAGGGAAAATTTATAAATACCAAGTGCATGGCAACCACGTACTAAGGAGGATGGGATTAAACGGTGAATGACACCTCATGCATCGAAAGATCGTGTGGCCTACTTGGAAATCGGATCTGACTCAAACTTGGGGTTGTGGGCCACAACGACATGTAAAAAGTGGTGAATGGCACGGATTCTCCGAAAGATCATCACAAGTGGATCTCACCTAACTAATCAAAATTGGCACCTTCATAAGCTATAACAACTGTTACAGCGACTAAACCAGATGGAATGATGGGTTTCACCCTACCTCCCTACACCGCTTGTGGGTCATCTATCAAGGATTTCCCCCATATTTTGGCCCCTGACTAAAATAACCATACAAAACTAATGACCGGATTAGATCTCTAGGAATGCCATCAAAGTGGACCCCACTCAATGCTACAGTTAGTCATAACTCTCCAAGCTAGCAACCCTTCCGAAATAAGTATGTATTCAAATTCAAAACGAACTACCTCCATTTCTTCCTCCTAAAATAATCACATTCCAACTAGGATTAGCATCAACAGATCTCACCAACTAGGATTAGCATCAACAGATCTCACCACTCCATATGGGATGATCCCTACCATCAGTGGACCCCGCTAACTCAAGAACCAATTTGGAAAAGAAACTCTCTCGCACACTATAGCAATGCTCGTGAAAATCGTCCGCGTAACAATCTGTAGTTTAGATTTGGGGTGTACCCCATTAGCATGAGCCACTTGAGTTTTGATCTTGCACCACCCATAGTCAGATGGCCTATATAGGACCCATAAAACATGACAGACAGTATGGATCTCACTAATCCTCATTGAAGGCCTCACACATTGGTGGTGCATATACACATAATGTGTACACTCCCGAGGATCACCAAAACCAAGGCTAGCCCAGATTTTGCTCGAGATTTCAGCTAAGGAAATTCTTTCTTCCTTCCGCATTCACGGACGACCGTCCACTGGGACGAGTCGTCACCCACCATGATCATCCCTAGGGATGATCTGAACTATCCATTTGGTTATTTACGCGACAAAACCCAAAACCTCTAAAAACTGAAAGACTCTATACAACTCGTGGCATTCGCACCAGTCAAAACAAGGATAGTCGTTTCCCATTGAAACCGGTAATGGCAATTGTGTAAGTGCTATAGTTTTTATCCCTGTCTGTTATCAAATTTGTGGTGCCAAAATCACTGTTATGTTATATATAACTTACATAAGTGAAGCTCTCTCAAGGATCAACATTCATGAACAAGCCAAACTCACAACAAGCAAAGCTCACAAGATAAGACTCGAGCTGCAAGACTTCAAGAAGAGTACATGGCAGTTTATGAAGAACTCAAGACTCTTTCAAGATTGAGCTACATCAAGCTTTCAAGGTTGATCTACATCAAGACTTCAAGACTGATACTTCAAGGTCACTTGTTCCTAATGGTTCAATGTCCATACTTCATGATTGAGATTTGTTTGACCACAGGTTGACCTTAGAAGTAGGTCATTTCGGATACATAAACTGAATGTTTATTTTACATGTGATTGGTCTGTTCTTCGACTAGTCCTAGGTCTTCTTCGACTAGTCCTAGACTTGGTTCGACCAGTCTAAGAAATTCCTCGATCAGTCGTGAGTTTGTTACAAATTCCGGATGAAATCTGTTAGGCTTCGACCAGTCTAGGAATTTATTCGACCAGTCGTAGGAACAGTGTCGACTACATCTTCGACCAGTCGAACATCTTCAACTCGAATTCCAGCAAAGTTTTTCAGGTCCTACGACTAGTCGTAGGTGACCTACGACCAGTCGTAGGAAAGCTTCGACTAGTCGTAGAACGGTCAAAGTATATCCCACCGGATTTTTCAAATATCTGTTGTTGCTTCGACTAGTCGAAGAGCACTCTAGACCAGTCGAAGACCCGATCTTCTCACCTATAAATAGTGCACGAATCTCAGAAGAAATTATCGAATTAATTAATCTATTCAAGCGAATCTTCGTCGAACTTCTGAGAGATAATTCTGTGCTCCATCTAAGCTAAGTGTGCTTATTTAATATTCTCTTTCCTTAGCTTTATTTAATTGATTTTGTTTCTGCTATTCCAATCTAATTTGATAAGAGGAATTGTTATTCCCTTTCTTTGGAATCAAAATCAATTAAGGCAAGCCTTATTCGGTTTAATTTAAAATCTATTAGAATTAGAACCATTGTAATTGAGTACTAGACATTGAACTTGGACATTCAATCATCTACTCTGATTTGGTTCTACCGGGCTGCTACATCAAAGGAGATAATCAAGTATTTTACATTTAATTGTAAATTCCTTTTTGTTTTGGTTTCTTTCAAGATTTGCCAGAAAAATCTTGTTATATTGGTTATCTGAGGAGAGCCAGGAAAACTCAGAAGTGGGGTTTTTTAATTGTGTAAGCCCACAGATAAAGACACAATTGTAAAGGTTTTGGGTGAACTTGGGAAAACCTATTTTTAGTGAACGCTAATATCCCCTGTGTGAGGATATTAGGAGTGGAGTAGCTCTTTGTGTGGCTGTTGTTTAACAGTTGGTGAACACACAGGCGAACCACTATAAACCCTTGTGTTGTGGTTGATGATTTATTTTTCTGATCTTTAAATTATTCTTTTGTGGGGTGTATGTATGGTGGTGAATGTTGTAATCATTTAATTCAAGCATTGTGAGAATGTTGTAATAGTTTAGAATTTATTTTCAGCTATTCCTTTATCAGCTTGATTTTCAATTTCATTTGAAAGTTGTTCCAGCAAGGTTGCCCTGCCATTTTTATGGTGTATGGCTGTCCCTAGAACAATACATTTGTGATTACAATTTATTTCAATTCTATTTGTATTTATTTTTTGTATTCCTCTTCGGTTTGAGACTTGATATAAAGATCTTTCTAGAAATAAGGTTGTCCTACCATAAACTCTGTTTTTGGTGTAAGGTTGTCCTTAGAACAACGTTTGTATCAACCTCTCAAGATCTGAATTTTGAGGTTATTTTAATTTACTGCATTGTGATTTACTTTGGCTATCATATTGTGTTTAATTCCGCTGTTTTAAGTTTTATTTGGCATCGTCCTATTCACCCCCCCTCTAGGACATATAGCTTGGCCTTTTCAAGTGGTATCAGAGCCTAATAGCTTTTTTTTTTTAATTCTTGGATTTAATTCCTGAGTTAACGATTTAAGCTATTTAAGATGTCAAATTTTGATAGCCTTTCAGTCACTAGGCCTCCACCCTTTGATGGCTCCACTATGCCTATTGGAAAGCCAGAATGAGGATCTTCCTCAAATCAATGGATGAAAATGTGTGGCAAGCCACAGTGATTGAATGGAATCCTCCTATCATGGAAGTTACTGGGGTTGATGGTTCAAAATCAATGAAAGTCACACCATATTACCAATGGACCACCCTTCAGAAAAGTGAGAGTAGTGCAAATGCTAAAGCACTAAATGCAATTACTTGCGCACTATCACCGGATGAGTTCAAAAGAATCATTTCCTGTGATACTGCAAAGCAAGCTTGGGATATATTAGAAATGACACACGAGGGTACTACAATTGTCAAAAAATCTAAAGTCCAACTCCTCACAACCAGATTTGAAGAAATTCATATGGAGGAAAATGAAATGTTTATGGACTTTTATACTAGATTGAATGACATTGTAAACTCAATGTGGGGTCTTGGCGATAAAATCCCAGAAAGTAAAGTGTGTGCAAAAATATTACGCTCACTTCCTGAACGGTTCAATTCTAAAGTAACCGCGATCCAGGAACTTCGTGATATGGATAATATGAGGGTAGAAGAACTAGTTGGTTCACTACAAACCTACCAGTTAAACTTTAAAGCTCCTAAAGGAAAATCTATCCCACTAAAATCGTCTAAATGTAATTCAGAAGAAAATTCTGATTCAAAAGATGATATGGCTCTTTTAGCTAAAAAATTTGACAAGATTTTCAAAAGCAAGAAAAGGGTTGATTTTCAAAAATCAAATGATAAAAAGAAGTTTAGACCCAAATTTCAAAAATCTTTGAAAGATAGTCAATGTTACAACTGTCAAGAATATGGGCACTTAGCAAATAAATGTCCTAAAAGGGACAAACCCAAGAAGAAGGGTATGTTGGCTACATGGGATGAATCATCTGATTCTGAAGGTTCTTCTGAATCAGAAGATTCTGAAACTGAGTCGGGCAATGAGATTAAAGCTCTTATGACTCTAGCCAAATTCACATTTTCAGATAATGACTCTACAAGTGAAGAAAATCTGAATAGTGAATGTGAAAATGAAGATGATCTTCAAGATGCTTACAATGCCCTATATAAGGAAAGTTGTAAAATTGCTGTCAAACTTAAACTTCAAAAAGAAAAGTTTTCTAAACTCAAAAATTGTTTTGAATCACTTGTCTTAGAAAAATCACAAATTTCAGATTGTTTTGAAAAATCAAAATGCGATTTGGAATTCAAAAACTCACTAATTGTTGATTTAAAATCTGAAATTGACAAACTTAAAACTGAAGTATCTTCTCTTCTGAGTCTAAAGGACACATGGAAATATGCCCAAGGTGATCCAAAGTTAGAGAAACTTTTATCCGGATCTAGAAATTGTGGCGATCGATCCGGGTTAGGCTATGATAAAAATTTATCTCCTAAACAAATATATACTCCTCCTATGTTTGTTAAAGGAGAGTCCTAAAACTCAAAAGGGAAAAATACTTATCAAGATTTTTCTAAAAATTCAAAAACTTTTCAAAAACCTAGAAACAGCCATGTCAACTTTAATCAGAAACGAAATCCACTAGCTGAAAAGATAGTTGATTTACTCAAGGAGCTCTTAAAATCTAACTCTATAGGTCATTCCTATAAATGTACACAAAAGAAGACCAACTATGTTCCTAAACCCAAAACAGTTATGAAATGGGTTCCTAAAGTCACCTGCTTGGTTGCTCACACTGCTTTCAAAGCAACAAGTCATTCAAAGTGGTACCTAGACAGTGGATGCTTCAGGCATATGACAGGTGACAAAGCTTTATTCACCGATCTGAAAGATATGACTGATGGTTCAGTTACATTTGGTGATGGTAGCAACTGCAAGATTATAGGCCAAGGTACGGTTCAACTTTTTAATCTTCCGGTGTTTAAAAATGTTTTATACGTTGAAGGCCTAAAGCACAACTTGCTTAGTATATCACAAATATGTGATAATAACCATAATGTTCAGTTTTCTAATCAAAGCTGTGAGATTCTAAAATATAAGGATTTTGTAATATTAACTGGACGTAGAACGTCTGAAAATTGCTATATTATTAGTGAATCCAGCTCATCTAATCAAACATGTTACATGGTCCATACAGACGAGACTGATTTATGGCACAAACGTCTTGGACATGTATATTATCGAAATTTATATCGATTGAGCAAACGAGAACTTATAAGAGGTTTACCCAAACTTCAGAAATTAGATAAAATATGTGGTGAGTGCCAGATAGGCAAACAAACAAAGAACTCACACAAAAAAGGTGAATTCAAATACCACATCAAGACCACTCGAACTTCTCCACATGGATCTGATAGGACCCACCAGAACGGAAAGTCGTGGTGGGAAAAAGTATATCCTGGTAATAGTTGATGACTTTACCAGATATACGTGGGTAGTCTTCTTAAGGGACAAATCTGAAACCCTGAAGAAGTAAGAAAAGTTCTCAAAAGGATTCAAACTGAAAAATCTTCTCAAATCAGTAAAATTCTTAGTGATCATGGATCTGAATTTAAGAATAGCAATTTTAAGAAGTTCTGTACCGACCAAGGAATATTACATGAATTTTCTGCTCCCAAAACTCCACAACAAAATGGAATTGTTGAAAGAAAGAATAGGGTGCTTCAAGAAATGGCTAATGTCATGTTGAATAGCATGAAGCTCTCTAAAAATCTTTGGGCTGAAGCAGTCAACACAGCTTGCTATATTATTAACCGAGTCTACACTAGAAAAGATAATAATAAAACAGCTTACGAATTGTGGTTCAATAAAAAGCCTACTGTTAAATACTTTCGAGTTTTTAGTAGCAAGTGCTATATTTTATATGATCGTGAAAATTTGGGAAAGTTCGATACGAAGAGTGATGAAGGTATTTTTCTAGGATTTTCTTTAAACAGTCGAGCTTATAGGGTTCTGAACAAAAGGACTGGTGTGATTCAAGAATCCATTAATGTTGTCATTGATGATCACTTAAACACACCAATTTCTAATTCAGATAATGATGAAGTACTAATCATTGATAAACCCGATACTTCATCGAATCAGACTGATTCTGAGTTGAGGACTGTTAAAGATCATCCAACTACTCAAATTCTTGGAAACCCTCTCACCGGTGTTCGCACCCATAGACAACTTGAGGATATATGTAATTATGTATGTTTTACATCCCAAATTGAACCTTCTAACGTTAAAGAAGCTCTGGCTGATGAGAACTGGATTGTTGTGATGCAAGATGAACTCAACCAATTCGTAAGAAATGATTTTTGGTATCTCGTACCAAGACCTAAAGATAAACACATCATTGGAACAAAATAAATTTTTAAAAATAAGTCTGACGAGTGTGGAAATATAATTAGAAACAAGGCTAGACTAGTGGTACAAGGTTATACTCAAATTGAAGGGATTGATTTTGATGAAACCTTTGCACCAGTAGCACACCTTGAATCTATCAGACTATTTATATCCATTGTATGTTTTAAAAAGATAAAGATCTATCAGATGGATGTGAAAAGTGCTTTTCTAAATGGCGATTTACATGAAGAGGTCTATGTTATTACATTGTGATAATTCCAGTGCAATAAATATTTCAAAAAATCCTATTCAGCATTCTCGTACTAAGCACATTGACATTAGATTTCATTATATAAGGGAATTAGTAGAAGAAAAAGTTATATCTCTAGAATATATTTCTACTGAAGATCAACGTGCTGACATTTTTACAAAACCTCTCGATAAAAGCAGGTTCAAAAAGATGAAATTTGATCTTAGCATGTGCATTTTAAATTGATTATTTATACCTTCTTGTATTATAGTGTATATATTTGCTAGATTAAATTCCATATTTTTGTAGAATTTGCAAGTAATTTGAATTTTTGGGGTTTATACGACCAGTCGTGAGTATACACGACCAGTCGTCCTACGACCGGTCGTAGATACCCACGACCAGTCGTAGAGCACGGGTTTCACTTCAAATTGGGGATTTTTCACTTTCTTCCTCATTTCTTCTTTCTTCTCCTTGGAGCCGAACTTTGACTTGTCGAACCCATCCTTCAAGTTCTTCAAGGTTAGTGTTCCAAATCCCATTTTTCTTGCATATTTGTGTCTAGATTGTTTCCTTTTCTCTCTTGTAGCTTTCTATTTTGAAAATCATTGAGATTTGGGGTTTAGATTGTGAAAAATCTGTTTTGAGTAAACCCACTTCTCAATCCTTTGCAACTTCCTTATTCCTTGAAATCCTTGTTGCAAATGGCTTCTAGAGGTAGAAAAACTACTTCGCGTGGTCCTTCTTCTTCCTCCAGATCGACCGCTATCTCTAAACGTCATCTTGTTGTTCCCAATGATGATCCATCATATGTTAGGAACATTAGATCACGTAACGTTATCATTGAACATCCTGTTGATGTCAATCATATTGCACCTTTTGACATCATTCCTATGCTTGAAGCTGTAGGTTGGGTTAACTTATTGCATTGGGGTGGGCCTGCATACCGGTCCATTGCCCAATCCATGTTTACATGTATTAATGCTTTTTCACAGGATAATTTAACTTTTCAAATTTCTACTAGAGAAGGGCCTTTTGACGTTGATCGTCATTTAATTTCAACCCTTATGGAAATTCCTGTGAATGATGAGGGTATTCCTATCCATAATTTAACTAATAAACCCTCAATGGCTGAAAAATGCATGCTCACTAGAGACTTGTGCAAAATGGATGTTCAATGGACTCAAAAAGGGAATGCGCTCCCCGCAAGGTATTTGTTACCCAAATACAGAATTCTCCACAGAATCTTTGTGTCCATCTGTATCCTCGTTCGGGTAATAAATCTGACTTGAGTTCGTTTATGGTTCGTGTTATCCATGCTATTTCCAATGGTACTCAGATTTGTTTGCCTTCCTTAATCTGTCATTTCATTATTCAGGTTCGACTCCATCCTGGTCATAGTGACATTCCTTTTGCCTATTTTATGACTGTATTGGCTACACATATGTTAGTCGATATGCCAGTTGATGAGGCACCTATCCATCATCTGATATTCAACAATACAAATATTAATAAGATGAAGTTGGATCTGCTTCCTGAACAAGGTGGTGGTTATGGTGGTGGTCATGAAAAAGCTAGTGATGACATTAATATGGATGACATTTTTGAGGAACTGGATTCTGATTCAGCAAATGATCCAGATTTTATACCATCTGATGTTGATGCACGTCTGAGTGCATTAGAGGGTAAAGTTGAGAATATAAATGTTAAGTTGGAAAACATGTCTGTTGCTCATGATTTGCAATTCAAGTACATGCGCAAATATCTCAGGCGCTTGAACAAAGGCATGCACCAACTTGATCCCTCTATTCCTGCTCCATCATCAAGTTCTGGTTCTGAGTAGTTTTTATGAGACTTTTGGTCTGTAATAACTTTATTACTTAGCACTTGTTTGCTTGATTTTGAGTTAGATTTTATTTATGTTTTATGCTGGATATGTGTTCTTGATGTAATATTTATGCTGGATATATGTGATGCTATCTTGAGTATCTCTATGACTCTTTTGCTATACTCTCTTACTTCCTCATGTTTCCTCTCATGACTTCCTTTATTTAGTTCTTCTTTGTCATATTATGACAAAAGGGGGAGAATGGTTTGTTCTTAATGTGATTGTGAGAGGAGTAGCATTGGTTATGTTACTCAGGGGGAGTCAGGGGGAGTATATGTTTGATCTTGTTGAATGAAAATGGTTGACTGTTGAAACTGGTTGAATGTTGAATATTGAATATTGATTTGCAAGTATTAACCAGTTGTTTTACTTTTGTTTATCTTGGTTATGTGTTTTGTCACTAATTTGACAAAGGGGGAGATTGTAAGTGCTATAGTTTTTATCCCTATCTGTTGTCAAATTTGTGGTGCCAAAATCATTGTTATGTTATATATAACTTGCATAAGTGAAGCTCTCTCAAGGATCAACATTCATGAACAAGCCAAACTCACAACAAGCAAAGCTCAGAAGACAAGACTCAAGCTGCAAGACTTCAAGAAGAGTACATGGCAGTTTATGAAGAACTCAAGACTCTTTCAAGATTGAGCTACATCAAGCTTTCAAGGTTGATCTACATCAAGACTTCAAGACTGATACTTCAAGGTCACTTGTTCCTAATGTTTCAATGTCCATACTTCATGATTGAGGTTTGATTGACCATAGGTTGACCTTAGAAGTAGGTCATTTCGGATACATAAACCGAATGTTTATTTTACATGTGATTGGTCTGTTCTTTGACTAGTCCTAGGTCTTCTTCGACTAGTCCTAGACTTGCTTCGACCAGTCTAAGAAATTCCTCGATCAGTCATGAGTTTGTTACAAATTCCGGATGAAATCTGTTAGGTTTCGACCAGTCTAGGAATTTGTTCAACCAGTCGTAGGAACAGTGTCGACTGCATCTTCGACCAGTCGAACATCTTCGACTCGAATTCCAGCGAAGTTTTTCAGGTCCTACGACCAGTCGTAGGTGACCTACGACCAGTCGTAGGAAAGCTTCGACCAGTCGTAGAACGGTCAAAGCATATCCCGCCGGATTTTTCAAATATCTGTTGTTGCTTCGACTAGTCGAAGAGCACTCTAGACCAGTCGAAGACCCGATCTTCTCACCTATAAATAGTGCACGAATCTCAGAAGAAATTATCGAATTAACTAATCTATTCAAGCCAATCTTCGTCGAACTTCTGAGAGATAATTCTGTGCTCCATCTAAGCTAAGTGTGCTTATTTAATATTCTCTTTCCTTAGCTTTATTTAATTAATTTTGTTTCTGCTATTCCAATCTAATTTGATAAGAGGAATTGTTATTCCCTTTCTTTAGAATCAAAATCAATTAAGGCAAGCCCTATTCGGTTTAATTTAAAATCTATTAGAATTAGAACCATTGTAATTGAGTACTGGACATTGAACTTGGACATTCAATCATCTACTCTGATTTGGTTCTACCGGGCTGCTACATCGAAGGAGATAATCAGGTATTTTACATTTAATTGTAAATTCCTTTTTGTTTTGGTTTCTTTCAAGATTTGCCAGAAAAATCTTGTTATATTGGTTAACTGAGGAGAGCCAGGAAAACTCAGAAGTGGGGTTTTTTAATTGTGTAAGCCCACAGACAAAGACACAATTGTAAAGGTTTTGGGTGAACCTGGGAAAACCTATTTTTAGTGAACGCTAATATCCCCTGTGTGAGGATATTAGGAGTGGAGTAGCTCTTTGTGTGGCTGTTGTTTAACAGTTGGTGAACACATGGGCGAACCACTATAAACCCTTGTGTTGTGGTTGATTGATTTATTTTTCTGATCTTTAAATTATTCTTTTGTGGGGTGTATGTATGGTGGTGAATGTTGTAATCATTTAATTCAAGCATTGTGAGAATGTTGTAATAGTTTAGAATTTATTTTCAGCTATTCCTTTATCAGCTTGATTTTCAATTTCATTTGAAAGTTGTTCCAGCAAGGTTACCCTGCCATTTGTATGGTGTATGGCTATCCCTAGAACAATACATTTGTGATTGCAATTTATTTCAATTTTATTTGTATTTATTTTTTGTATTCCTCTTCGGTTTGAGACTTGATACAAAGATCTTTCTAGAAATAAGGTTGTCCTACCATAAACTCTGTTTTTGGTGTAAGGTTGTCCTTGGAACAACGTTTGTATCAACCTCTCAAGATCTGAATTTTGAGGTTATTTTAATTTACTGCATTGTGATTTACTTTGGCTATCATATTGTGTTTAATTCCGCTGTTTTAAGTTTTATTTGGCATCGTCCTATTCACCCCCCCTCTAGGACATATAGCTTGGCCTTTTCAAATTGTTCTGCGATCAACAGCCTGTCCCTTAGTGCAATCAGAACCATCCAAACTCATCCTCAGGGGATTCCTAGCCTCGCCAAGGAGGCCGATTTGAGAGATACCTCACACCTGGATCGCTGGCCGATCCATTCTCCAAAGGCAAAACCACAACTGCCTTCTCTACGCACGAAACTGGAGCTACGTAAGTCCAGCCAATCATCCGGTTGCGTGAGAGATATGAACAGGTCCTTATGTCTACAAAAGACCTCCCGTCCCACCACGCACGGGTCCTCATGTCTACAAAAGATCTCCTGTCCCACCAGTATAAGCCACGACAGAAAGAAAAGAAGAAACATGGGAGAAAGAGAAGGTTGAGGATTCAGTTAAAACCCCAGATCTGAACTCTAATTCACACCATTATTAGAATCTAGCCATTCTCCCGTTAGTTGGATTCAAATCCTCCTGTTTTGATCGATATTTTATTTCATCTCACGTAGTTTTCTGTTTTAAAATTTCGATTCCAGTTCCAGTACGGATCTCTTGAAACCGGTTGCATTTCGGCCACATCAAAAGGTCTAGCTCTCACTTCCTAATTTTGATATATAAATATCTATCTTTTCATCCATTGCTATAAAACCCCTCTCTTATTAATATTATTGCTAAAAAAATCCTAATCTTGCACGCCAGTCGTAAATAAATAATTTTTCTTAAAAAAAAACTTGGCTGAAGTTTTCTATCCCACCTGCCGACCTGGATGGGGTACTACTTCTCTAGTAATCTGAGGGGCCTACATGATCTCTGGTTTGATCACTATACATATATTCCATGTGGAGTGTGGTCAACGTTGCCTGGATCTTACCTGTATCAATGTTCAACCTGGTTAGGTAATCTAAACCTTAGGTTGAGACCTTAACCCTAAATAGTGTGTAAGCTTGAACCTAATTGTATAAATTTATAACTTATGATAGGGTTTGATTCTAAGGACACGCACTCCCTAGCAACTCTGGTAGGCGATTCAAAGTATAAGGTGATGATTTTTCCCCTTAAGCTTTCCATTTCCAAATTGGTTTAAGTTATAGTCTTTATCAAATGTTAAAATTGTTAATTCATAGCATGCGATCTCTTATATGGTTTATATATGATTTACGATTAATAATTGTGAAACATGATTGCATGCGATAGTTGCTACATGATAGCTCTCATTTTAATTTATAGTTCACATCATGACCTGTTGTGATTATTATGCTTAACATATGCCTGTCATGCTATAGCGGTATATTTTCATATGAATTGTTGTAAGTCATTATGGACCTATATTCACTACACTTATTAGTGGGTAAACCCTCTAGTGTATGTGAACCCATGATGTAACATGATGGAGTGTGGAATGGAATGAACCCTCGATTAGAGGTTATGTAGGACATGAGATTCCCTACTCAATTCATTTGATTGACCACTGATCGATGGGTTTCATTAAGCATCCTAAGGTGGGAGAAATCTCATGAGCCGGGGATGGTGGTAATGGAACACTATGCTCGAGTTGTTGGCCTACGCTGGGTGACGAGCCCTCTAGTGACCATTGAGTTACTTAAAATGATTGATTGTAATTGGAATAATAACAGTTTGGCTGATCATGTATCCATAGCATATTGGCGATGACAGGTGGCTAATTTTAGATGTTGTAGCATGTTCCCTTAGGAGCATTAAGGGATTACTTTGCTAGCTCCTAGACCACCGACTATCGACCTATTTGTCTAACTGGAAGAGCATTTCCAGGTCGATGATTGCATGGGTGACGAGCCCAAGTCCAACTGGATACATCCCCAGGTCGATGATTGCATGGGTGATGAGCCCAAGCTGACTGGATGAGCTTCCCCAAGTCGATGTGCATTCATACATCCATGCATTTTAATAAGACTGCATCTTGCCTGTTTTGGATTATTTCCTTATTTTTCTTTAAACTATGTTTGCTAAGGCGGTGGTGTGTAATCTTGTGGGGAATTCACACTGAGCTAGTCACTCATTCATCGAATATCCAACTGTATAGAGTATGCAGGTGTAGAGCGAGCTGATGCTATTCACTGGATTGCTAGAGCAGATCAGGTAGCTGAGGAGCTAGACGGGGGCCCTATGGCCCATACTGAGCTCTACTACTAGTTGATTGATTCATGTTTTTGCTTATATGAACTTTGTTATTTGGGATTGTATAAGTCTTGTATCGGCACTACATTTGGATTTTATTTATGGTGTTTTAAGTGCTTTTATACAATGCATGGTTTACTCTAGTTTCGTTGATATTCACTCTGATTAATAATAAGCAGTTCAAATTTACACTGAATTTTATAGGCTAACACTCAGGTTTTTGGAGGATGAGTCATATACTCGGGTTTCAAAAACCGGGGCGTTACAGTCATTGACAACCCCACGGCATCTTGGGAATCCATAATAGCAAGAAAGTTGTTCCTCTATCGAAAAAAATCTGTAAGTGAAACATTAAAAAAAACTAGCTTAAATACTATAGAAAATGGAAACAAAATGCACATCATATCGGGAATCTTCAAAACCCCTTTGAAAAAACCCACCTCGTAGGGCAAAACCAGGCCACCGCACGTCTGGAATCCGAACTCCTCTTCCGCTTTCTTTAAGAGGGAGACGAAAATCGGGAGGTTGAGGAACCGGGTCGGGATCACGAACCCCCTTTGAAAAAAACCACCTCACAGGGCGTTCACGACTGATGCATTGGAGAGAAAGGGAGGAGAATGAGAGAGATGGAGCAGAGATCGGGAGGGAGAGAGGATTAGGAAAGAAGAGCTTAGGGAAAGCTCTGATTAGGGAACGGAGAGAGATAGAGAGAGAGAGAGAGAGAGAGAGAGAGAGAGAAAGCGCGAGTGAAATACTTGTGTTTGGGCGTGGCTCTATTTTGAGGGCGCGCCCAAATATGGGGGTCTTCTGATGGACGGATGTGGACAGACGTAAATTAGAGGCTCCGTGGGGCCCACCATGATGTATTTAGTTAATCCATTCCGATCCATAATTTTAATAAATTATTTTACTTTAATACACAAAATTTCAAGTATATTGAAGGCCCAAGTGGACCACACCATAAGAAGCAACTGTAATTTAATATCAATGTTTCCTACCATGTGGTCCACTTGAGCCTTTGATCTAGCTGATTTTTTTTTCCATCCTCTAAAGTAATATTTATAATTATATAGATGGCTTAGATAGAACATATAATTTTTTTAGGCCTCATAGAGCCCCTTACAACACTATTAATTATTAAATGTGTATCAACTTTTTAGCTACGGATTAAAACCGTAGCAATTATAGCTAAGGTTTATATCCGTAGCAAAAAAGTAACGTGGTCTGAATCCTTTGCCCCTTTTTTTGGTAGTGTATGGTTCCTTGCATTATAGCTTAGCCTCGGTAAAGCTAGCAGCATTAGTATTGATCATGTTTCCCTTCAACATTCCCTATTTTCTCCTGTGTACTATTGTCACACACCTTCACCGCCCTCTAAGCTTTCTATAAGCTTATGCACGATTGATGCGTGCAGGAGGTCCTAGGTCAGCACAGTAGTGGAGGAGCTGTGGATTGGATTGGCTCGAGCTAAGGATCTGTTGCAGACCTTTCCTTCCCTCTTTCTATATTATGTATTTCCTTTTAAGCCTTGTACCTGTAAAGTTTAAATTCTTAATGGATGTTGCAGTGTGTTCCTTGTTTATTTTCTGAGATTTACTTGCTATGATCATGGGTATGCTCGATTTAGTTTGGAATTTGTAATATGGAAATCCTCCTTGTAGGATCCCAGGATCGGAACCTATGATAGGAGCCGAGAATAGGGTGCTACGGAGGTTATTACGGCCGAAATCGGCTATCAGGTTCCTTGTGGGTCCAATCAACGAGTCTGGGGCGTGACAAATAGGTTATTGGTTTGCCTTGGGTAAAGTTATCAATGCTAGTTATCTCTAGCTTTGCTATTCCAACTTCTAATATTCCCTGTTTAATTATCATTATTGTGCCATCAAATGTATCCTTAACTATTATGTTTTAATTTTTAATTTTTTAAATTACCTCAGCATTCCCATCTCTGCTGCATGATTTTTACAAGGCTTTAGAATGTTGTTGCACTAGGAATCCAACGTATTATGATTTCCCCAATGTGGAAGACATCATCCATGACTCAAATTTTGCCCAAGACAATGAGTTGTTGTTAAAGGGTCTAGGGAAATAGTTTTTCATGATTGGTTGAAAGGTCAATTGATATCTCATCTCATTTTGCTTTGATTTTGTTAATGCACTCCAATAGTTGAGAACCATGGAATCCTATGCATATTCTCCTATTATTTATCTAACTTGTAAACCAACTGAAATTAGAAGTCATAACAAGGGACCTCATTTCAAATTTAAAAGCCGCTTGTCATATGAAACTGATTGTGTATGAAAAAAAATATATATATCTTTTGGCAGGCGACAATTCTTAAGGAAGAATTTAACATTGATCTGTGGGTGGGAAAGGGTGCTTAGCAACTTCCTTCCCCATCACCTAGGTACATGCCTAGATTTCTGATTTTCAAACCATTTGGAGTCATTTTTATAAAATTTGGATTCCTAGTTGGCCTAGAGTAGATTTTGTTGTAAACAAGTTAGTGGCGACTCTTTGTTTTTATTTTTATTTTTGGTCTTTCCTCTGTTGTCATTTTAGTCTGCCGGACTCATATCCACACGTGTATGGTTGGAGAGTCACCACCATCATTTAAATGGCGGTGTAGTGTGAGAATCACCACCTTTTTCTGGCAGTGGACCAATTTGTTGTATCTTGAGTCAAGTTATGTGGATGACTCGTGGGCCCATGGCACTGAACTAGATTGGCAACTAAGTCCAAGTCTTTTTCTTGGTCGAGTTCTTTTTTATTTTTCTTTCATTCTTTTGTCCCCCTCTGTTGTTAGTCTATAAATATGATGTTGAACTCAAAAGCTACCACATCTTACATATATGCATGTCGTTCACTCATGATTGTTTACATCTTGATCCTTGTAATCACTAGTAGACGTGATAATGGTTGCAGCTGACATCATTCTGGGCCCATATGCTTTCACTTGTAGAAATTGCTGCTGAATGGAAGTGTACTTTAAGCTGAATATTGTTAAATACTCGTTGGAAGGTATATCTTCAAATTATCAGTTCATCTCTTGTAATCGACAAGAATTTTGTTCTTTTAATTGGTTGGAAGTGTCTGATTTTTAATTTGTTGGTTATTTGTTCCAATGCAAACTAGTAAATATGCAGAATTCCATCATTAATCAAATGGCCTATTTCATAATACCTTTTTTATGCTACAGGCTCGTGAGAAGTTTATATCATTGAGGAAAGGTACAAAGTCGGATGTTGTTGTTGTCTTAGAAGAGGTATTGTCCTATTTTCAACTGAGAGGCCTTTTTCTAATCCTGACTCATAGAAAATCTGACATTTTGTTTTTGGTATTTCATTTGTCAGCTTAATTCCTTAAGATAGAAATATTAATTTAGTAATAAGCATATTTCAAGACCTCCACATTGCAAGATCTTCATTCGAGCAGGCTCGCTTCAATCTGGTATTTACAACTTTATGCACGCAGACTATTCTATCCATGTTCAACATTATTACTTCCAGCAGAGATGCATTGATATGAGATCCTGGATATAGATGTCTAATGATAGCCAGTGGCTGGTGCCATTAATTGTCGTATTCTCTCTTTCCAGGTCACAGTTCTTTCTAATGTCGAGGCCAAGATGAGGTTTGAGTTTTTGGAAGCTGTTAATGGGGCAATGGATGCTCACCTTATTCGTTATTTCAAACAAGTACGCATACGATTTCCTTGTTCACTGTCCTATTGAATGTAGTTTGTTGCTCTTCTTTGGTGCTTCTTTAAAAGCTTTTGACCTGGTTTTCTTGCAGGGATATGAGCTATTGCATCAGATGGAGCCATATGTCCACCAGGTCTGTTTTTGTTTATGAATTGCCATGGAAAGTGTAGGGTGCTTAATTTAGCAACATGAGTTAGTGCATAGACTAGATGTGATCTACATTCTTCTGGTTAGTTAGAAGACTTTATGGAGGTAAATTGTCTCTTATCTAGGAATCATCCACATAAAATGATTATGAACCTCAATATTTTTTATCATTGCCTAAAACCAAGCTCTTGGTTATCCAAGCGGACAAATCATTAGAGGGGTAGCCTTTCAAGTTATTTTTTATTACAGGGGTAAATAGTCTAAAAAGCTGTTCCAAGCCTGTGATTTATTTCTTATTCTCATTATCTTCATTTTGGTCTCAATTCTTAATTAGGTTTTGTAAGACATTGATTATGTCTACAAAAGATGCATTATGATTTATGTCAGTTCATTATGCAGGTACTCACAAATAAACTTTAAAACTCATCTACACCTTGAAGAAGTAGTGTACTTCATAGGCTAGTGGTTGCTGCCAAATTTATAATCACATTCAAACGTCATAAAAGAGCTAGCAAATCAATATTTCACTGGTATAGAGGTTGTTGTATTTTATTGCAAAATCATTTGGAATGTATTGAAATTTGTTATTACTAAGTATGTATTTGGATGCTTAGTTGAGTTGATTGGCAATATGTCAATGTAATAAAGCAGAAATGTCATGCCCCAGACTCGGTAACCAAGTTCACAAGGAACCCGATAGCCGGTTCTAGCCGCAATAGCCTCCATAGTGCCCCATTCTTAGCTCCTGAAGCATGTTTTGATCCTGGGACCCTATAAGGAGGATTTCTATGATAGTATAATCATTACCAATACGAGCATATTTAAGATCACAACAAATAAATCTGAGAATAACAAAGGCACACATCACAAAATCTACTATGAATTTAAACTTTTACAAGTATCCATAAGGTTCAAAAGGACATACATAAGATAATAGAAAAAGGAAAGGAATGTCTGCAACACTGGGGTCCTAATCTCAACTCTACTCCACGCTCTACCGCTACGACACCTGCCTAGGATCTCCTACAGGCATCAATCGTACATAAGCTTATAAAAGCTTAGAGGGTAGTGAAAGTGTGTGATAATAGTACACAGAAGAATAATAGGGGATACAGGAAGGAAACATAATCAAGCCAACACCACCAGCCTTACCAGGGCTGTCATGAATGCAAGAAGCTATACCAAGGCAGTACAATAATATAGGAAGCCATACCAAGGCTATATAATGCAATGAGTACTGTAATGCAAAGAGTACAGGGCGTCATGCCAAGGCTTATCATGAATACTATGCAATATGAGGCTTACACAGGTGATGCAAATGCAATACGAAGTAATGCCAGTGCTCATATCCAATCCACATATCAAGTATATTTCCATCATACGGAAATCACCGGGGTCCATTACACTGCTGGATAACTTCCGCTCTATAGACCCCTCACAGTTAAACAAGTGTAAGAGACCTCACTACCCTCCTGTGGACAGCCAATCACAGCAAGGCCTGATGGTAGCAGACCCATTCACGAGCTGGTCAAACTCAGCCAAGCAATGCCTCCTTACATCAGGTGAGTAAGGCCACACCCCTATCTAACTGACTACACGATAGTGGGAGTCGTGACCTAATAGTATAAGGCCTTTGTGTGCTCATATATTCCACTCGGTCACAGCATTGGATCAGATCCTTGTTACAATGGAGGTTTTGAAAATTTCACCCATGGGCATCCTATGCACCCGGTATGCTCAAGTAACATTTTCGGTGTCCAAACATGGCCATCCACGATGTATCTGTGGAGGCTACAGCCCTGATGAAGCAAGGGCGATAATACTCATATGTTATACAATGCCAGATGCATGAATCACACAATCAACCATGCATCAATTCCAAGCATCCAACATGCTCAAGAGGGAATACTACGTCCCTCGTAGAAGGTAACATGCAATGCCCAATAGCATAATATGACCACACACACAGTATCAACCAAGCATACAATGATGTACATGGGTCATGAGGATGAATTTAATCACATTATATGGCGATATACAATGTATATTACATTCCTCCTATCCAAGAAGGAACCAAGACTAGGTGCTTAGACAATATCCTTAAGGAATCCAACTTATAGTGGGGGCCCATTTACCTCGAGAAGACCACGAGGCTAAGTATACAAGCTACGGGTCTAAGTAATATAGAAATGAGCCTAGTAAGAGTCTAAGATGATTATCCAATCACTCTTAAATACAACCGGGCCTAGAGGGGTCTATAATGGGGACATTTAACTGTCATTCCCCAAAAAGGCATATCAATCATGAAGTATATGGATAGGATGCCCAAGGCCTACATTTAAGAGAGAAAAAAATAAAAGTAACCACATACATATATTCCTCATAATAGGCCATAAAAAGATATAATACCACTTTTAACAACATGGGCTCCAAGAGGGGAATTAAGGCCTAAAGCTCAATTCCTAATGGCCATAGAATACATGCATTAAGTTGGACTTGGTGGGCAGCTTGCGTACATAATATATGGCCCAAAAAATAAGTTTAAGTTTGGATGAAATGGGCCCAACTACATCAGCCCAATAACTATCAATTTAAGTAGGCAACCAAGGGCCCAATATTATCCTTATCTCAACCCACAAGCCCATCAAAATGGTGGAAGTCGGCCCAATATATGGTTGGGCCAAGCTGGACGTTCCAACCCACTCTGGGCTCATGGGATGCCCCAAAAATCTAATCTAAGATGGGGTTCTCATGTGATCATTAAAGGTGACCCAAAAGAATACACTGATTAAGCCTAAAGATTATAAGAAAACATAAGCATGAAACGTGTGCACAAGTTCTCAATATGGTGGGCCCCACAGCCAAATAAAGTTTTAATCATGAAATTGTACATTTAAGGCCCTTTGAATAACTTTTGGCCCGTTTGACTTCATGGACTTGTTAAGGTCTAGAAACTAGTTAACTATGTGGAAATAATCTAATGAAGGCCAACTATACTCACTAGGGGACCCCACCGATGGAGAGTGTGTATATATCATGAAAAGATCAAGTGGACCTACTACCGAATTGTGAGTCCAACAGCAACATAAGGTAGAGAGTGCTTCCATGATCCGGTGATCCAAGGCTTGAATGGCTTGGACCAATCTACGTGGAGGTAGGCTCCACATACATCTATATTTAGCCTCAAATAAATGGCCTAGGGTCTATGGTGAGCCTTTAACCAACCATAGAGAAACCCATGGGCTACCATAGGATCACTCAGGAGGACATCCAATCTCAACTGGGTCCCAAAAGGTAGCCCGCTACGCAAATAAAGTAAGGTTTAAGGCCCAAGCAATGCATGGCTTAATGGGCTATACATAAGCCCAATTCATAGGCAAAATGGTGGGCCCTCAAGCAAGGTTTGGGCCCAACCGTAAAGGTCATAAATTCATATATTGTGGTGGGCTTCATGGGCAACCCAATAGTTCATTCTCATGGGCAAATTTCATATTTTACACAAGTGAGTTGCGCCCCACTTTTTGGCCCAAGTACAAGGTCAACTTAGTGGTCAGCCAAGGGCCCAACTACTTGTATATTATAACCCTTAAATCAATCACAATAGATAGGATAGTATAAGCCCAAGATCAATGGGCCTATCTAAAAGGATTTAGTCCACAAGGCCTAAGGAACTAGTCTTTCAATCACATGCAATATTCCATTAAAACTCAACTTGGGTGGCCCTTATATGGGCCCTAATTACACTCCATATTACTATAGAAAAATGGTGAGATAACTAATTTAAATCCTCCTCAAATCTAGTGGGTCATACTGCCCCAAAACAAACATTTATAGGCAACAATTATTAGGCTCATTGCCAAATTTCAGCCCACCCATTTTTCTGGGTTGGTTGGAATCCAACAACAAAAAAATTATTTTATAGTAGATGAAATTCCTGATGGCCCACATACATAACAATGGGTCCCACCAAATGAGAGTGGGGATATAAATCATATATCAAGTGGGCCACGCTGTTGGAGGGCAGGCCCAACAACGGCCCAAGACAGGGATGCCTCATGTGTAGGCCGCCTTATGAGCCCGCGTATTTAGCCCAGAATCTCATCCAAATGGGCCCCAATTGGAAACCACCGAAGGGGAAGATGATCAAGTCCCTTAAGGACCCCACATGGATGGATGATGGGATATACAACATGTATAGGTCGGCCGACAAAGCAGGTTGGATGCCCCAGCCTGGGCGTCCTTGCGTGGTGGGCCACTCCAGGCCGTACCGCGGGTTGTACAAGGGCCAAATGGCTCTGAAATTTTACAGGGAGATATTTCCATGGGTGTGCCACACCTTCACAAAATTTAATAATTTTTAGACATTTAAAAATATTTTAATTAATTTAAATAAGGCAGTCTGCCCATAAAATAGGACTGACATGGACGTCCCAACGTGGTGGGCCGGTCTAGCCACCACCATGGTGTGTACAAGAGTCCATTATCTACCAAATTTTGTAGGTGGGTCATACCATTGGTGTACCACACCTCCACAAAATTTCAAGATTTTTAAACATCTAGAAATATTTTAATTTATTTTAAGAAAATAATTTGTCCTGAGATACTGCCTGATCTGGACACCACAATATAGTGGGTCGGTCCAGCCATCACCATGGTTTATACAAGTGTCCATTAGCCCCCAAATTTTGTAGGTGAGTCCTACCATGGATGGACCATACCTCTACAAGATTTTAAAATTTTTAAGGTAGTATAAGTATTTTATTTAATTCACATAAATTATGAACAGTAAGGTCCAGAAATAATTCCTGCTGAAACAATGCTGCTGCCCCTGACTTGTGCACCTCATTAGAGTGGGCCCAGATCTGCCAAAATTTGGGAAAATGTAGGGCCAACATTCCTTTACAAGTATACAACAAGGTGAGGTCCACAAAGGTAGACCACCGTTTCAGAAACAAGCTGATATTTATGTTTTTTTTTTTTTTTACAACATGCAGAGTGGCTGGAAAGTCTAGAAAATCTAGACTGACCAACCTTCTTGGCCCACCTTTTTGGGTGATCAATCAAGAGCGGATGGAGGTGGGATTCAACAAACATCAATGTGGGGTCCACGCCACCAAGAATCATATATCAATGGGGATGAAACATCCCTCTTATCAGTCCATAATCCTAACCCAAAAACCATCTAGCAACTGTTCAGAAAATTTCTGGACAGTAACATATATATGAAATGAACTGAGCATGGGAACCAACATAAGGGGAATCACCCCATGAAATTAGTGTTGTGGTCCACCTCAGTGGGCCCCACAAACATCCAGACTAAGTTTCCTTCATAAAACCTATTGCATGCATCCGATATGGAGGAATTAGGGTGGCCACATCTAAGGAATGGACAATCATGGGCGTTCACCTTGCTTGGATGGTCTGGATATTCCAGGGCCCCCAAGTGGGCTACACACATCAGAAAAGAAAGATAGAATAAGGGAAAAATGAAGGTCCGGCCACAAGAGAGGATCCCCGTCACTATTGAGGTCCTCCCTTCATCACAACACATTCATGTCATCCATTAGATCATATACAATCTAAATCTAGCACATGCATGGAGTTAGGAATCAATCCAATGGGGGGAATGCCTTTCTCACCTAAATCTATGGTATAGATGACCCCTAAAAGACATGAGTCAAGGAAAAATACCATGATGGGGAAAAATTCCATGATGGGGTCCATGGAGAATGGCTCCATCCATGAAGCTTGCATGTAAAGGAATGGACCATTAGCCTCAATCATGGAAACATGGGGGACCTCCATCATCACTTGATGGGCCCCACAAGTTCCTAAGGATGAGATGAAGGGAAATCTACCACAAGAAAATCAAAAAATACTAAGCTAAGTGCACCCACCTTAATGGATCTTCAAGATTCTCCTATCTCCAAGCTCCTTAAGCTCCAAGGGTTATAGATCTATGGTTAAGATTACTTTTCAAAGGTTAGATTGGGAGGTTTTTGAGAGAAAATGGGCTGGAGTTGCTAGAATATGGGGGACGTCCAAGGGCCTTCTCTTGGGTTGCTAAAGGAGAGAAAATGAAGGATATGAGAAGAAGATGGAGTGTTGTAGAGAACTCATCATTGCAATGTAAGGAAATCATTGCTTTTTGGGAAGAAAATCCATGATGGCTTGTAAGAGAGTTGACTAGATATCTATAAGTAATGATAGATCCCATAGGAAATGATGGAACTAGGGTGGGTCCACCTAGGAAAATGTGCACAAGCACCAGGTGGGTCCCACATCGTGATCAATGGCCCAAATAATGTGTGGCTTACAACTTTTGATGCACACGTCGAATTTATGCACGAGACGCAGCGTTGGAACCGTGGCGACGATGCGGTCGCAATGGCATAAGTCTTGGATCAATTTGGGTTGGGTCTTCCTGACCGAACTCAAGGATGACATCAAACACTACTTAAGGGTCGCGAGTCGCTGGAATTTGATCGGTAGGACCGCGGGACCAAAATGAACAAGATGCATACTCACACACACATGCACACATACAAACTTGGGTCGGGTTGGGTCTCACAATCCTCCCCACCAATAAAGAAATTTTAACCTCGAATTGACAAAACCAGAATAATAAAATGCACAACATCATCATATATATATGTATATCACAATCATCAATCACAAGAGAAGGCAATACAAGTAATCAATCATCGAACAAATGATGATAATGCTCCCTAATCTCGGCCTCGCGTTCCCAAGAAGCCTCGACCTCCGAATGATGACCCCATTGCACCTTCACCAAGGGAATGACCTTGGTCCTGAAGACTTGTTCCTTTCGATCAAGAATATGAATCGGCTGCTCAATATAGGAAGCATTCTCACCGACCTCAAGTGGCTGCCAATCAATCACAGGAATAGTGTCCGACCCACACTTTCGCAACGTAGAAATATGGAACAAGTCGTAGTCGCGGACAACTCAGGAGGTAAGGCGAGCCTGTAGGCTACAGCACCCATGTGCTCGATAATCTCAAAAGGTCCAATAAACCTCGGGGTAAGCTTGCCCTTCACACCAAAGCGAACCACGCCATTCATAGGCGAGACCTTGAGATATACCATGTCCTCGACTGTGAACTCAAGGGGTCGACGCCAACAATCAGCAAAACTCTTCCGCCACCTCTGAGTTGTGGGCATCCTCCGCCTGATAACATCAATAGCTTATGACGTCTGCTACATAAGCTCGAGACCTAAGAGACGACGCTCTCCAACCTTGGTCCAACAACTTGGAGATCTACACGGTCTACCATAACGTGTCTCAAAAGGAGTCATACCGATGGCTGCCTGATAGCTGTTGTTGCACGCGAACTCGGTGAGGCGCATATGCTCATCCCCACTGCCCGCAAAGTCGATCACACCAGCTCTAAATGTATTCTCAAGGATCTGGTTGACCCTTTCGGTCTGCCCATCCGTCTGCGGAAGATAAGCGGTGCTGAGATGTAAAGTGACCCACAATGCATGCTGGAAACTCCTCCAAAACTGAGATGTAAATCTGGAGTCTCAGTCTGAAACAATCGAAACTGGGACGCCGTGTAGTCTCACTATCTCCTCAATGAACACCTTTGCAAGCTGGTCCATAGAATAGGAGGCACGTACTAAAATGAAATGAGCCGACTTCATTAAACGATCAACGATAACCCCGCTCAGTCATCGGCAAACCTGCGATAAAGTCCATCGATACGTGCTCCCACTTCCACTCTGGAACGTTCAACAACTCCAAGGGACCATGGGGTCTCTGGTGATCGGCCTTGACACGCTGGCATGTGTCACACTCGGCCAAAAAAATAGAAATCTGGCACTTCATCCCATGCCAGAAGTACTGTCGTGTCAACAAAGCAAGCTAACAAGCTCAACATTGGCAATACGAAACTATTCAGCAAGCAAGAACATCTCACCAAGCAAAACGGAACACGATAATATCATCGACCTAACACAGCGATCTTCCTAAAAATGTCAATACTAACAATCCCTTACAGCAGACTCTAATAGCAATCTGAGTGAACAAAAGCCCTTTGATACAAAAAGGGTGCGATGCACCAAAACACAAGACTTGCATACAGAGACAAGGAGAATACCCATAACTTCCCTAATAACTAAGGGTCCTACTAAGTCGCGGAAAATCAAGCTTGAGGTGGCTGGGGAGGTGTCTGTCTCCTCTGCATCTACGGTCTCTGCTGCTACTGCGGTCGCTGCAAAGGTCCATCCTGCTGATGGGGACACTCGCTCCTACGGTGTCCCGTTTGCCTATAATCGAAGCAAACTCCAGTGAATGGTCTAGGAGAAGGGACTGCTAGCTGCGCCGATGGTGAAGCTAACTAGGTAGAAGCTGGCACTAGCTGTCCACTGGCATTCAAAACCCTAACCGTCTCATACGTCAACGACACTGACGTTGATAGTAGCCACTGAAATGTGCCTTCCTCTTTCGGCCTTCTCCCTGAAGTAAATACACTGTCATCAGGGCTCATTGCGAAGTCGAATCTCGTAAAAGGGGGCTTACACGCTCCTACTCTGCCTGTCCGGGCACCTCAGGAACGGGTCGATGGGTTTGAAGAACATCAATGACGACCTGCATCAACTGTTGGAGATGCTCAGCTCCTACAGGAATCGTCAGATAAGTGGGGGTAGCACTGGCCTTTGACGGAGGCACAGGTACAGCAGGAGCCTCAGGAATATACACGGCAAGCTCCAGAGGGGAAACAGGAATCTTAAATGGTGGAGCAAAAGTCACTCGGATCACTGGAGCGGAATGAGAATGATGTCCATGGGCACCACGGACACGGGCGTCACAATCATGGGCACCTCGACGATACGACATGGTCTACAGAAAGAACAAAGGTGATGGACACTTAGGAATTAGAATCCTTGAAGGCTCAAATGGAATGAGGGAAACGCACTCGGGACACTACTTGTCCTAAGCTCGCAGTAGATATGTGATACTATCCCAAGTTATTCCAAAATTACTTGTTATGCTCTAATACCAACTCCTGTCACGCCCCAGACTCGGTAACCGTGTTCACAAGGAACCCGATAGCCGGTTCTAGTCACAACAGTGTCCATATTGCCCCATTCTCGGCTCCTAAAGTAGGTTCCGATCCTGGGACCCTACAAGGACAATTTTCATGATAGTATAATCATTACTAATACGAGCATACCCAAGATTATAGCAAGTAAATCTAAGAATAACAAAGGCACACATCACAAAATTCACTATGAATTTAAACTTTTACAAGTATCCATAAGGTCCAAAAGGACATACATAAGATGATAGAAAAAGGAAAGGAAGGTTTGCAACACTAGGGTCCTTAAGCTCAACTCTACTCCACGCTCTGCCACTACGACACCTGCCTAGGATCTCCTGCACGCATCAATCATGCATAAGCTTATAGAAACTTAGAGGGTGGTGAAGGTGTATGATAATAGTGCACAGAAGACTAATAAAGACTAATAGGGGATACAGGAAGGAAACATGATCAAGCCAACACCACCAGCCTCACTAGGGCTGTCATGAACGCAAGAAGCTATACCAAGGCAGTATAATAATGAAAGAAGTCATACCAAGGCTATAAAATGCAATGAGTACTGGGTGTTATGCCAAGGCTTATCATGAATACTATGCAATATGAGGCTTACACAAGCGATGCAAATGCAATACGAAGTAATGCTAGTGCTCATATCCAATCCACATATCAAGTACATTTCCATCATATGGAAATCACCAGGGTTCATTACACCGCTGGATGACTGCCACTCTATAGACCTCGCACAGTCAAACGAGCATAAGAGACCTCACTACCCGCCTGTGGACACCCAATCACCAGAAAGGCCTGACGGTAGCAGACCCAATCACGAGCTGGTCAGACTCAGCCTAGCAATGCCTCCTTACATCAGGCGAGTAAGTCCACATCCCTATCTAACCGACTACACGACAGTGAGAGTCGCGACCAACAGTGTAAGGCCCTTGTGTGCTCATATATTCCACCCGGTCATGGCATTAGATCAGATCCTTGTTACTATGGAAGTTTTGAAAATTTCACCCATGGGCATCCTATGCACCCGGTATGCTCATGTAACATTTTCGGTGTCCAAACATGGTCATCCACGATCTATCTGTGGAGGCTACATCCCTGATGAAGTAAGGGTAAGGGCGATAATGCTCATATGTTATGTGATGCCAGATGCATGAATCACACAATCAACCATGCATCAATTCCAAGCATCCAACGTGCTTAAGACGGAATACTACGTCCCTCGGAGAAGGTAACATGCAATGCCTAATGGCACAATATGACCATACACACATTGTCAACCAAGCATCCAATGATGTACACGGGTCATGAGGATGAATTTAATCATATTATATGGTGATATACAATGATATTACATTCCTCCTATCCAAGAAGGAATCAAGACTAGGTGCTTAGACAATATCCTTAAGGAATCCAACTTCTAGTGGGGGCCCATTTACCTGGGCTAGCCCTCGAGGCTAAGTGTACAAGCTACGGATCTAAGTAATATAAAAATGAGCCTAACAAGAGTCTAAGATGATTATCCAATCACTCTTAAATACAACCGGGCCTAGAGGGGTCCATAATGGGGACATTTAACCGTCATTCCCCAAAAAGGCATATCAACCATGAACTATATGGATAGGACGCCCAAGGCCTACATTTATGAGAGAAAAAAATAAAGGTAACCACATACATATATTCCTCATAATAGGTCATAAAAAGATATAATACCACTTTTAACAGCATGGGCTCCAAGAGGGGAATTAAGGCTCAAGGCTCAATTCCTAATGGCCATAGAATCCATGCATTAAGTTGGACTTGGTTGGTAGCCCGCGTACACAATATACGGCCCAAAAAATAAGTTTAAGTTTAGATGAAATGGGCCCAACTACATCAGCCCAATAACTAGCAATTTAAGTGGGCAACCAAGGGCCCAATACTATCCTTATCTTAGCCCACAAGTCCATCAAATTGGTGGAAGTCAGCCCAATATATGGTTGGGCCAAGCTGGAACGTCCCAACCCACTCTGAGCCCATGGGATGTCCCAAAAATCTAATCTAAGATGGGGTCCTCATATGATCACTAAAGGTGACCAAAAATAATGCACTGATTAAGCCCAAAGATTATAAGAAAACATAAGCATGAAACATGTACACATGTTCTCAATATGGTGGGCCCTACAGCCAAATAAAGTTTTAGCCATAAAATTGTTCATTTAAGGCCCTTTGAATAACTTTTGGCCCGTTTGACTTCCTGGACTTGTTAAGGTCCAGAAACTAGTTAACTATGTAGAAATAATCTCATGAAAGCCAACTATACCCACTGGGGAACCCCACCAGATGGAGATTGTGTATACATCATGAAAAGATCAAGTGGACCTGCTACCGGATTGTGAGTCCAGCAGCAACCCAAGGCAGAGAGTGCTTCCATGATCGGGCGATCCAAGGCTTGAATGGCTTGGACCAACATACGTAGAGGTAGGCTCCACATACATCCATATTTAGCCTCAAATAAACGGCCTAGGGTCTATGGTGGGCCTTAGACTATCCATAAAGAAACCCATGAGCCTACCATAGGATCACCTAGGAGGACATCCAACCTCAACTGGGTCCCAAAAGGTAGCCCGCTACGCAAATAAAGTAAGGTCTAAGGCCCAAGCATTGCATTTCCTAATGGGCTATACATAAGCCCAATTCATAGGCAAAATAGTAGGCCCTCAAGCAAGGTTTGAGCCCAACCATAAAGGTCATAAATCCATATATTGTGGTGGGCTTCATGGGCAGCCCAGTAGTTCATCCTCATGGGCAAATTTCATATTTTACACAAGTGAGTTGGGCCCCACTTTTTGGCCCAAGTATAGGGTCAACTTAGTAGGCAGCCAAGGGCCTAACTACTTACATATTATAGCCCTTAAATCCATCACAATAGATAGGAGAGTATAGGCCTAAGATCATTGAGCCTATCTAAAAGGATTTAGTCCACAAGGCCTAAGGAACTGGTCTTTCAATCACATGTAATATTCCATTAAAACTCAACTTGGGTGGGCCTCATATGGGCCCTAATTACACTCCATAATACTATAGAAAAATGGTAAGATAACTGATTTAAATCCTCCTCAAATCTAGTGGGCCATACTGCCCTAAAACAAACATTTATAGGCAATAATTATTGGGTTCATTGCCAAATTCCAGCCCACCCATTTTCCTGGGTTGGTTGGAATCCAACAATAAAAAAATTATTTTTATAGTAGATGAAATTCCTGATGGCCCACATACATAACAGTGGGTCCCACCATATGTAAGGGGGGGGGGGGGTATATAACTCATATATCAAGTGGGCCGTGCCGTTAGAGTGTAGGCCCAGTAGCTGCCCAAGACAGGGATGCCTCATGTGTAGGCAACCCTATGAGCCCAGGTATTTAGCCCAGAATTTCATCCAAATGGGCCCCAATTGGAAACCACTGAAGGGGAAGATGATCAAGTCCCTTAAGGACCCCACATGGATGGATGATGGGATATACAACATGTCTAGGTGGGTCCACAAAGCAGGCTAGACACCCCAGCCTGGGCATCCCTACCTGGTGGGCCACTCCAGGCCGCACCGCGGGCAGTATAAGGGCTCGATGGCTCTGAATTTTTTCAAGGGGATACGTCCATGGGTGGGCCAAACTTCCACAAAAGTTTAGGATTTTTGGACATCTGTAAATATTTTAATTAATTTAAATAAAGCAGTCTGTCCAGAAAATCAGACTGACATGGACATCCCAACGTGGTGGGCCGGTCCAGCCACCACCATGGTCTGTAAAAGTGTCCATTGGTCCCTAAATTTTGTAGGTGGGTCCTACTATGGGTGGAATACACCTCCACAAAATTTTATGATTTTTGAACATCTAAAAATATTTTAATTTATTTTAAGAAAACAATCTGTCCTGAGATACTGCCTGATCTGGACACCACAATATAGTAGGCTGGTCCAGCCACCACCATGGTGTGTACACGTGTCCATTGGCCCCCAAATTTTGTAGGTGGGTCCTACCATGGGTGTACCAGACCTAGAAAAAAATTTAGAATTTTTGAGGTAGTATAAGTATTTTATTTAATTCACATAAATTATAAACCGCAAGGTCTAGAAATAATTCCTGTTGAAACAATGCTGCTGCCCCTGAATTGTGCACCCCATTAGAGTGGTCCCAGATCTGCCAAAATTAGGGAAAATGTAGGGCCAACATCCCTGTACAAGTATACAACAAGGTGGGGTCCACAAAGGTGGCCCACCGTTTCAGAAACAAGCTGATATTTATGTTTTTTTTTAACAACATGCAGAGTGGCTGGACAGTCCAGAAAATCTGGACTGACCAACCTTCTTGGCCCACCTTTTTGGGTGATCAATCAAGAGCGGATGGAGGTTGGATTCAACACACATCAAGGTGGGGTCCACACCTCTAAGAATCATCTATCAATGGGGGTGAAACATCCCTCTTATTAGTCCATAATCCTGACCCAAAAACCATCCAGCAACTATCCAGAAAATTTCTAGACAGTAACATATATATGAAATGAACTGAGCATGGGAACCAACATAAGGGGAATCACCCCCATGAAATCAGTGTTGTGGTCCACCTCAGTGGGCCCCACAAACATCCAGACCAATTTCCCTTCATAAAACCTATTACATGCATCCGATATGGAGGAATTAGGGTGCCAACGTCTAAGGAATGGACAGCCATGGGCGTCCACGTTACTTGGACGGTCTGGATATTCCAGGGCCCCCAAGTGGGCCACACACATTAGAAAAGAAAGATAGAATAAGGGAAAAATAAAGGTCCGACCACAAGAGAGGATCTCCACCACTATTGAGGTCCTCCCTTCATCATGTAACGACCTTGGAATTTTTGTGCTTATCTTTCCTTAAGTAGTTGTTTTGGGGTAATTAGTGCTTTACTCGATTGCTTGTGAAATTCGCATCAATCACTTTAAATTGTATCTGCATGGCTCTAAACGTGTAGATTAGTGAGCGCTACGTTACTCTGAAATCTGGGATCCATCGCTAAATCCAGTTGTTCTGGGAAATTTTTGGAAGATCTGGATCGGACCTAGACCGCGCGTCGAAAGTCCGATAGCGATGATCTTAGGCTGTTGCGGTCACCGAGTTGGGCTTGATCTTCACCTCGAAAATCAAGTCAATCTGATGTTCTGGGTCGATTTGGTTGAGCTTGGAGTGAAGAGTGTGAGAACGGTTGGAATTTAATAAGCTTTTATTGAAATCTGAGTCGTGTCGCTTGAGCGACGATTTTAAGCATTCTGACCGTTGGATTCTAACCCAATTTCACCCTCTGATCAGGATGGTTGGCCCAGGCATATCCTAGTGTTTGTGGACCTGATCGAGATTCCGTGACCGTTGAATTGAGTGTGGTCCGCCACGGCTGATCTGAAAACCGATTGGAACGAAAACTCAGCCTGACCTAGATCCATGGTCAGTGAGCTTAAGTCCGACCTTTCGTGGTTATAGGCCCACCAGAAGTGCTTCGTTGGATCGAGAAAGGCGTGCTTTGGTTATAACCTAAGTATACCTTGACCCTGGGGTTATTTCCATCATTTTAAGGCTTATATATAGTCCTTAAACCCTAGCTCTCATTTCCATACGAATTTTCTCTAACCCTAGCTTGGAAAGAGAGTGGAAAAGAGAGAGTTAGTGAGAGAGATTGGTTGGTGAATCATCTTGATTCTTCCTTGTTCTTCTTCACCTTTGAACCTTTACTTTGAATCGTTCCTCTGACGATTCTGAGTTCTTTTGGGGTAAGTTAAACTAACCCTAATCTGTGTTAGAGCTTAGATTAGACTTGGTGTTGTTGTATCTCATTTCTATCCTTATTTTAGGGTATTCTAGCGCCGTTGACGAAGACAACTCGTCTAAATCAGTTCGGCGGTTCTTTCTTCGCTTAAGGTGCGGACTTTAAGTGTATAGGTTATGGTTTTCAAGGCTTTCAATCCCAGTTAGTGATTTATTCTTGTTATGGATGAGATTTCACATGTCAAATGTTATGTTTACATTGCTTTCCTGATATGCATGTGCTATATTGAGATTTGTGTATTTTAAGTGTATTTATAAAGTACCGTATACGTATAAAATACGCACTTGTGCTTGCCATGATTATTGGTCATGTATGTATGCTAGATGCATGTATGACAACTCCTTGGTAAAGGGAATTGTCTAGGTGCATGTATTCCAACATACGTCATGTATGTTATCCCTTGTATGCTAAGTGTTTGTAGAAATGCATGAATGACCTAAGTGTAACTGATTACACTAATTGTGGGCGTTGAGAAGTGATTCTCAATACTCCTATTGATGCGCATGTTTTCCTTTATGCAGTTACATTCCAAGTTATTTAAATTCAAGCATCTCCTATGCTTACATTTATGTTAAGTTGATATTCTTCAGATGCGTTTGTGCCATGATTTGAGTTATTGTTCCATTACTGTTTTACATTCCATATGAATATCTGTAGTAGTGTAGGATATTTGGGACTATGCCTTAGTCCAGGAGATCAGTAATTGACCCTATATTCGTGGTTGAGATTGCTTTCGCCACGTGAGACGCATTAGACGAACCCGAGTCGTATTAGAGTTGTCGGCAGTGGTTCGACCACGCGGAGTGTTTGCGCACTCCATGTCGTTCAATTCAACGTGCACTCGTGCTAGTCGAGTTCGTCAACTAACCCGATTGTCCAGTGTATGTTAACCATGTATGGACGCTACTGCTTGAATCTAGGGTACCGAACTTACCAGTGAAATCCTAATAACCATGGTACCTGATCCGCTAAGACTCATGAGCCGGACATGGTGGTATGGGACACCGTGGTCGGTCTGTCCACCGTGGGGTGACGAGCCTCCCCGTAGTGACCAGTGAGCAACTTAATCTCGTGAGCCGATTATGGTGGTATGGGACACTATATTCATGCTGTCGGCCTACATTGATTGGTGACGAGCCCTTTGTAGTGACCTCGAGCATACCTGGATACCGCAAGGAGGTGACGAGCCGATCTGTGGTAGTAAGGGCATGAAAGGCGTACATTGATTGGTGACGAGCCCTTTGCTACGACCTCAACTATATGATCGTATGAGATATCTAGGATTGACGACCCTAGTATGGATTACTGTTTGGATGGTGATATGAGGAAGGTATCTTAGCTTCCCAATCCTGTTGTGTGAAACGGACTAATAACAACTTGGTAATCATATCCATGCACCGCATTTGCATGTGCTTTGTAGATGTGGCGCACTTTGAGGCGATGTCATGCGTAACGTAAGATGAAGACGCTGAGGGTGTACGTGTGAGGGCACGCATCATATTGCATTCATACTTGCATTAACAAGAGTACTTAGGATTTAATTACTTATCCTGCTTTATCATTACTGTTTGATTGAACTGATAACATGTTAACCAGTGCCTTATTGTTCCACTGAGTTGATCACTCACTCCCACGTTTCTGGGGCGGTGTTAAACACCCACCAGACTGTCTTAGGCCCTGATGTTGCAGATGTGGATGCGACGTCTGAGGCAGAGCGGGAGCTGGATGACGACGAGGCTGCCTTCTCCTATATGCAGTTTTCAGACGGGTTCTAGCGAGCCTCGGTCTGATGCGCGGGATTCCTGGGATATTTTGGGGACTGAAATGATGTAACTTGTACTTATAATTTTGTTAAAGAACACTTTTACACGATCTGGTTGTATATGTAATTCAGGGATTTACACTTGTATACATTTTACTATAAGTCTTCCGCTTGCTTTATTCACTTATCCCTGAATCATATCTGTGTTTTGGCTTAATCTATTCCATGTTTTATGCACTAATACGGTTAACATACATTCATCATTAAATATGTTGCATAAGTGATGTTTTGGAACTCGGGAGCTGAGTTATGCTCGATCCCCGAATTTCAGGGCGTTACACATCACAACACATTCATGTCATCCATTTGATCATATACAGTATATATCTAGCACATGCATAGAGTTAGGAATCAATCCAATGGTGGGAATGCCTTTCTCACCTAAATTTATGGTCTAGATGACCCCTAAAAGACATGCATTAAGGAAAAATGCCATGATGGGGTCCATGGAGAATGGTCCAATCCATGGAGCTTGCATGCAAAGGAATGGACTGTTAGCCTCAATCATGGAAACATGGGGGACCTCCATCATCACTTGATGGGCCCCACAAGTTCCTAAGGAGATGAAGGGGAATCTACCACAAGAAAATCAGAAAATACGAAGCTAAGTGCACCCACCTTAATGGATCTTCAAGATTCTCCTATCTCTAAGCTCCTTAAGCTCCAAGGGTTATAGATCTATGGTTGAGATTACTTTTCAAAGGTTAGATTGAGAGGTTTTTGAGAGAAAATGGGCTGGAGTTGCTAGAATATGGGGGACATCCAAGGGCCTTCTCTTGGGTTGCTAGAGGAGAGAAAATGAATGATATGAGAAGAAGATGGAGTGTTGTAGAGAACTCATCATTGTAATGTAAGGAAATCATTGCTTTTTGGTAAGAAAGCTCATAATGACCTTTTTGGGAAGAAAATCCACGATGGCTTGTAAGAGAGTTGACTAGATATCTATAAGTAATGATAGCTCTCATAGGAAATGATGGAACTAGGGTGGGTCCACCTAGGAAAATGTGCACAAGCACCAGGTGGGTCCCACATCGTGATCAAGGGCCCAAATAATGTGCGGCCTACAACTTTTGATACACACGTCGGATTTACACACAAGACGCGGCGGTGGAACTGCGGCGACGATGCGGTCACAATGGCATAGGTCTTGGATTAATCTGGGTCTGTTCTACATGACCAAACTCAAGGATGACCGCAAACACTACTTAAGGGTCGCGGGTCGCCGGAATTTGATCGATAGGACCGCGGGACTAAAATGAACAAGATGCATACTCACACACACACATGCACACATGCGAACTCGGGTCAGGTCTCACAAGAAATGACTACATGAGGCTATTCGTTATTCATTCATAATGCGGGAGTCACCTCCAGATAGTAATTTTCTTTTAATTATCCCCCAGATAGCGATTCATACCATTCAAATGTAACTCGTGTAACTTGCAACATATTGATTGTGATTAGAGGTCATCAGTATGAATTAAAATGCTCCTACCTCCATTGTGATCACCTGCTATATATTTAAGAGAATTATTCAAGTGTAATTTTGGTCAGCATACAAAGATGCCTTAAGTTTTGTTTTTACTATGTATTATTTTGCTTAGAGATATTTTTTTTATATACTATCTGTATGACACTGGGTGTAACATATTGACACGTTAGTATGAGGCAATGGAAGATTATGAAAACCTTTCTTTATTGTCAAGCTACATTTGCACTTACAAAATAGCTTCAACATTTAGAATGCTGGGTCGCTTGGTGCTTTTGCTAGATTTTCTATTGCTATAGTTTTTACCTGGAAGTCGTTGAGGTCTTCCAATACACTGCGAAGAAGGCAACAAAAACAAATAGGTTCCACATTAGCAAGAAATGGTATTTAGACGGTTTGTGCAGGGTCCATATTATTGTGGTGCCGGAGTTGACAATACATTTGGACGATCATGCATTTGGACGATCTCTACTCTTATTATACTTATAACCAGCGATCTGTTGTATTCTAAAATTTGTTTATTTAGAAATGAGAATGTAGGATGCATTATATGATTTGATTGCTATTTGTAATATGAATGCATCATTTTTTTTTCTTGATTGCATTTTATGTACTATTCGTAGTAGCATTAATTTACTAGCTTAGATGAGTTGATCAATCACAGAAGGTTCTTGCAATGGTAACAGAAACCATTGTTATAATTTTTTTGCTAATTAAAAAAAAAAATAGCTACAGATATTAGTCGTAGCTCTTGTTTTGAAAACCGTAGCTATTATTGATTTTAACATATTGCTACAGATTTCATTCTACTTTTAGCTACGGATATTATCCGTAGTTGTATGTACATTTCGGTACAGAAAGTATAGCTATGAATTATATCCGTAGCTATTGATATATATTGCTACGGATTTAATCCGTAGCTATAGCCTTTTAACCTTTAGCTGCACCACTAATTGCTACGGTCGTGCTACGGACTATCACCGTAACAATAGGCCTCTAGCTACGGTTTTTATTCGTAGCCTTTGCCCCTTTTTCTAGTAGTGTTATTAAGTAAATAACTTAACTGTAAATGACCTTTCACAAAAGAAAATTTAATTTACTAAAATTTACCTAAAGGCGATGATGGATGAGCTGCCGCACATCATCTATTACGTCTGCCCAACGGGGGGTGGTGGCGGGGATCAGAGATCAGCATAGGACACCGACCTCTGATATAAACAACCTAACATTGTCCCCAACAGGTCTAAGGCAGTCCTGTGGGAATTCTACCGTCACCCTACCCTCATGCATAAGTCGCTTTAAAACTAACCCATGCGTGGATCCACGTCCTTGTCGGCTAGTCAACGATGCTGTCGCAAAAAAATAATATGTAAGTCTAAATATAAACAGAAGTCACTAAATAAATATATGTCTAGACTTTACATGCAGTGTCCGATGTATGCTCAACTGAGGGCTCAAACGCCTGTGATGTAGCATGCGGCGTCGATGATGTCTCCATCACATCACGGGTGGAAAGGGTAGATTCAATGCGTGAACGACCTGATCTCATACTCGGTGCCATGATAAATATGTGTGAACTATGAACTTATAAATTTAAACAATGTCAGTACAAGTATATAAACATCAATATAATAAACACATTCAACTTTATAGTACAAGTGGAATAGACTAAAACATTATACAAGTAGTGTTGATGGAGAATGAATTTGTGCTTATGCTTAGAGAGATGATTAAAATATGATTAGACCATTACACTATAATGCAAGTAGCATATAATAAAACTATAAACATTCTAGTAAAATTTAGAATTTTTATTACACATTGTCATTCTATATTAAATACATGTATTTCATTGTAATACGAAACAACTTCGGATCAATTATCCAAAGTACTCCCTATATAAGTTATCGTACACTGCAAAAGTATATTTCAAGCTGTGTGAAGCACTCGACATTATTACAGCCAATATACTAGTCACGATAAGAGAAATCTGGTCTCTTAGGACTCGATTCAGATGTGCAAGTGACAAAACCACTTCTTTCATATGAAGTTTTCCACGGTTATATTCCTCCATCAGATCCGAAATTTCTTTGAGATTATATAATCTTTCATCTGAGTCATTGTCAATATATTTATCCCTATACTCATCGACCAGACCGGGTATTCTTTGGCCTTACCAGAAGAAGATAGGGTTGAAACGTTTATCCACAACAGCTGATGAAGTATGTTGCGTGCTTCCGCTACGCTCCGGTTTGAGGAGGACATGATCAGAAATTGACTCAATTACAAATGTGAATTATAAAAAAGTCAATTAAAGGAATAAATCATAACTTGTAAAACATGTATACATGTAATAATCAAATTATTCAATTTGAAAAATGACATGTAAATCATGTGTACATTTAATAATCGTCATCTTTATCACTGACACTTAGGACTATTTCTTCTTCACCATTAGTATCGCTGATCAATATTTCCTCTTCATCGTCCGCAGCGTTGTCATCAATGAAACCACTGTAAATGCTATTGTATAAATCTAGCACCCGTAGTATTGTCAAATTTTGTTGTGTCAAACCATTTAGTATTTATATCATGCTTTGAGTTGAAGTGATCAGGTTCATACATTTTTAAGTTCTCTGGACCTTTATCGAACTTGCCTACATCTTCAAGATGAAGTGAAGAGTGTTAAAGTTCATGGTTTCAAGCTCAAATTCAAGAACTCAAGTTCAAGTTTGAAGTTCAACTACTGTATGCTAAAGACTTAAGAACTCAAGCGTGACTCAAGCTCAAGTTCAAGAAATCAAACTTTAGCTTCACATATCATAATTATTCAAGATTTTGAAGCAAATGGTGTTTCAAGTGTTCCAACTCACAAATAGGTTTGGATGACCCTAAATTGACCTTATGTTGTGTCATATTCATTGCATATTTTATGTGGGTCATTTCTTTTATTTATAGGTCATTTTCTTGACTAGTCTTATTAGACCTTGTTCGACTAGTCCAAGTACTGGATCAACCAATCTAAGAGTTTTCTCGACCAGTCCAAAGTTTGTTGTTATTTTTCGAAATTTTCTGTTGGACTCTCGACCAGTCCTGGAGACTAGTTGACCAATCGAGTGAACAATGCTCGACTGGTTGTGCAGGCTCAACTCAAAGTCCAGCAAGCTTTTCTGGTTCCACTCGACCAGTCAAGCAAGCCACATAACCAGTCGAGGAACGACCTTATCTTATCGCACCAGAAAATTTAAAATTTTGTTGGTCATTTGACCAGTCAAACCGACCCTTAGACCAGTTAAGTGAACAGTATTTTCACCTATAAATAGATACAGAATTTCAGAGTTTTTTCATTCATTAAAGTGAAATCAAGACACCACTCTGAGAGATAAATTTGTTAATTTATTAAGTTATTCTATGCTCATTTTAGATTCTTTTTAATTAGCTTTTACAATTTAATTTTGTGATCTTTATTCCAATCTTATATTTAGAAGGGATTTGAGTTTTTCCCTTTCTTGAGATCAAAATCAAATCAAGCTAGCCTAAGTTAATTTAATCTAAAAAGCATTTAGAACTAGAACCTTTTCATCTATGAGACTGGACATTGAATATCTTCATCTACATCGGATTGGTTCTACTGGGCTTCTTCAAAGGAGAATTTCCAGATAAGTATGATTTACAATTTTGTATATCCTTTTTTATTTTTGAGGCTGTGCTAGAAAAATCTCTTTTTAGTTTGTCTGAGGTAATCTAGAAAATCTCAGTGTGGGGTTTTTGAAATTGTGTAAGCCCAATCAAAGAAACAATTGTGAAGGTCTTAAGGTGAACCTTGGAAAATCTTTTTTATAGTGAACGCTAATATCCCGAGGGAGTGGATATTTTCTAACAGTTGGTGTACACACAAGCGAACTACTATAATTCCTGGAGTTGTGGTGGATGATTGAATGTGCTTATGTGTGTGAATGTTGTAATTTATTTTAAGCATTTGTGATGAATGGTGTAATTTCTTTTATGCACTTGTGGGAATGCTGTAATAACTTAGTTTATTTCATTTGTTATTTCCTTTGCCTCTTTATTGGTCTGGGTTTTTAATACTTACAAACATTCTAGTAGGATTGTCTTGCCATGAGCCTTTGGTTTTTGGTGTTAGGTTGTCCCTAGAGCTAAGTTTGTATCAACCTCTCAAGACTAGTACATTTGAGGTTACTATTTACTTGTGCTTCTTTATTATTTGATTGTGCTATCTTTCTTTCAATTCCGCATTTACTTTTTAATTTGCCCCCCCCCCCCCCCCTAAAAGACGCATAGCTCAGCCTTTTCAAGTGGTTTCAGAGCCTAATAGCTTCTTTTTATTTGGATCATTTCTTAAGCTAATCGATCTGAGCTTATCAAATGTCAAATTTTGATAGCCTCTCAATCACTAGGCCTCCACCTTTTGATGGATCCAATTATGCTTATTGGAAAGCCAGAATGAGGATCTTTTTAAGGTCCATAGATGAAAGCATGTGGCAAGCCACAATGATAAGATGGACCCCTCCTACCACTGAAGTTCTAGGCACTGATGGAATCAAATCTATGAAAGTTGCACCTTATTTTTCTTAGACCACACTTCAGAAAAATGAGAGTAGTACCAATGCAAAGGCTTTAAATGCAATTACTTGCTCACTATCAGCGGATGAATTCAAAAAAATTATATCTTGTGATATTGCAAAGTAAGCCTGAGACATTTTAGAAATGACACATGAGGGTACGACTATTGTCAAGAAATCTAAACTTCAAATCCTCACCACTCGGTTTGAGGAAATATATATGGAAGAGAGTGAAACTTTCATAGACTTCTGTACTAAGTTAAATGACAAGCAAAATCTGTGCAAAGATATTGTGCTCATTGCCTGATAGGTTCAATTCTAAGGTCACTGTCATTCAGGAACTTCGTGATACAGATAATATGAGGGTTGAAGAGCTGGTTGGTTCTTTACAAACCTACAAATTAAACTTTAAAACTCCTAAAGGTAAGTCCATCGCCCTTAAAGCTTTCTAAAAATACTTCTCATGAAAATGTTAGTAATTCTGATTTTGAAAACTCTGAAGATGATATGGCATTATTAGCCAAGAAGTTTTATAAGATTTTCAAAAGTAAAAAGAGAGTAGATGTTCAATAACCTTCAGAAAAGAAAAGAACTAGATCTAAAAATTGAAAATCTATTAAAGACAAACAATGTTTCAACTGTCATGAATATGGTCATCTAGCAAACAAATGTCCAAAGAGAGACAAATCTAAAAAGAAAGGCATGTTAGCCATATGGGATGAATCGTCTTGCTCTGAAGCCTCTTCTGAGTCAGATGATTCTGAACGTAAGTCAACTAATGAGGTCAAAGCCTTAATGACTCTAGCCAAATTCACTTTCTCAGATAGTTGTGATTCAACTAGTGAAGAAAATCTAAGAAGTGATCATGAAAACGATGAAATTTTATAAGATGCTTATGATGCCTTATACAGGGAAAGTTGTAAGATTGCTGTAAAATTAAAACTTCAAAAAGAAAAATTTTTTAAATTAAAAGAAAATTTTGATAATCTAGTATTAGAAAAATCACATTTTTCGGAATGTTTTGAAAAAGCTAAGTGTGTTTAGATTTCAAAACTTCCCAAATTAAAAACATAAAATCTGAAAATGAAAAACTAAAACTAGAAGTCTCCTCTCTTGAGTTTGAAGGATACTTAGAGGTATGCCCAGGGTGATCCTAAACTAGAAAGACTACTAATCGGATCAAGAAAATGTGGTAATAGATCTGATCTAAGCTATGATAAAAATATACCTCCCAAGAGCAAGTCCACTCCTCCTAAGTTTGTTAAAGGGAAGTCTTCTAACTTAAAAGGGAAAAGTCTGAATCAAAATAATTTTAAAAATACTAAAACTTTTCAAGCTATAAAACCTAAAAACAACCATATCAATTATAGAAATCAGAATCATAACCACTTAGCTGAGAAAATTCACTACAAAAAAATTGGGCAAAGCCGATGGACTTGGGGTGGTTTTAGTTACGGCTAAAATCCTTCGGCATTGAAACTCAATAATCCGTCGGTGCAGCTGCAATTTTGAATGGTGGACATCCAACCGTCCTGAGTTTTCTCATTTTGTGGTTCACTCAAGACTTAATTAGGGCTCATTTTTGGGGATCAATTCCAAAATGATGTTGAGAAATGGATGGACGATGTGGATGAAACATATCCATCATGTTGGGGCCCATAGAGCCCTCCCCTTTCCAAAGCTATGTTTACCGTTTTTCTGTGAGTTTTGTACAGAATGTAAAATAGTGGTGACTCGTTCATGAAAATAGTGGTAATAATATAGAGTTATCCAGACCATTCAAATAATCCTTCTAGTTGTAAATGTTTAATATTTATAATTTTCTTAGATAATACAATCTTAACCATCCAGAAAATGGTCCCTCTTGCATGCACAGATGTTAACAGATTGTTTGTTATAAACAATGGTAAACACACACTGTTTCGTATTTCAAAGGTTTATCATATTTAGAAGAGGGATTGCGAGCGCCATTTGCTCTTTTCCATTTTCAAGCAGTGCATCCCAGCCTGTGAGCGCAATTTGCTCTTTTCCATTTTCAAGCAGCGCATCCTAGCCCTCAAGAGCTTCTCCCATTTTCAAGTAACGGCATCCCGTTGCCATCGAGCAGTGACATCTTCCATGGCCATCGAGCAGTGTCTACGAATGGGTGAGCCTCTCTTTCCTCGCCGATCAGACCCACCATGATGTGTTTTATGTGGCCCCACTATGATGTATGCCTTAGCTTTTCTCATAGAATGGATGTTTTCTCTAATAAAAGGAACCATCTCTCTCTCTTTCTCACTCAAAAGGAGAGATCGGGACCATTAGAAAAGGGAAGTTTGGGCAGAACTTGCCCACTGATGAAATCTTTCTAGAACCTACTTGGTCAAGGGTTTTGATCATCATTATAATTGATGGTGGGCCCCCAATAGGTATGGTGATCCGACTCGTCTCGGACTGGTTGCGTTTGAATTGGGAAGAGGATGAACAAAAGAGGACTTGGCATGCGAAATCTAACTCGGTTGAGACGGGTCTAAATATGGAAATGTTTGTTTGTTGCGATTGATTGACGGAAACTGGATGGTTTGTGTTATTTGACAGAGTTTTGTAATCAATAATGTAAAAGCGTCGCTTGTTGGGGTTATTTGATCAATTTGAAAATGGAATGATATTTCTCATGAGGAATTATAGGATGCATGGTTTCCATTTCTATCAGGTGGGACTCATTTTTTGGTAATCCGGAATATGATCTGCTGCATCCTGCCATTGATGAGCTGGAGCTGTGTACCAGACATATACTCAATAGGACATTTTCACCTTTTGATATCTTGATATGTATTGATGGTTAAGAAGAGAAATGCAACAATCATCCAATTCAAACTGAAAAAAAGACAAAAAAAAAGTCTCATGATTGGTCACTAGGATCTTCTAATCTGGAAGTCTTTTGGGTCATGCTCCATTCACAATGGCATGCAACAGAGCAAGGTTTGGGCCATACAAAACCATAGGCCCTACTTGTCAGAACTGAAAGTCCATGTATGTTGTGCAAAGATGCAGATTCTGCATTGTATTATGTATCTGTTTATTTTGCTAAGTAGTTACATTTTAAAAATAAAATAAACAACTTGAGAGAGAGAGAGAGAGAGGAACTTAGCCCACGTCACAACTAAAGATCATGATTTTTGAGGAATTATATGCTTGTCAAAACTGAAAATCCTTGTATATTGTGCAAGGATGTGGGCTGTGCATCGTATCATTCCTCTGTTTATTTTACTAAGTAGGATGTTGTTGCATTGTTCAAAAACTACTTGATTGTGGGACCCACCATGGTGTCCAAGATGGCCCAATAAGGATGGGGCACTACAAGAATGAGGCTGATTCAATTATTAGGTGGGCCACACCAAGAAAACAATGGACAACCGCAATACAGGTTCCTCTAAGGAACGTAACGAAGGGCCTGACTGATTGACGGGAGGGCCTGCTAAACTATTTGAATATCTAAGGGCTTGTCGAGGCCTGATCTTCAAGGCATGGAGCAGAAAGTTCCGGTTCAGTTCTAACCCACGTCCAGAAGAAATGCAGAGTAGATTTGGCTTTGCCTTGTTTTGCCCGCAATGGCTCTGCCTTGTTGGTATTTTTGAAAATTTGATTTTCTGCAGGAGGGATAGCTTCAAATGATGTGTATCAAGATCAGATAAAACATTTCCTAATAGTAATGTCTTTGCATGTTTACCGATATATATATATATATATATATATATATATATATATATATATATATATATATAGGCAAACTGAGTCAGATATACTTCTTGGCTGTTTGAATTTGCTTTAATTGTTGGTTTTTCTTCTATACATCTCACATCTCTCAGGATTTTCTACTGTAGATTGAAAGTGTATCTGGAACGACGGTTATGCGCTGGGTTAACTCACAGTCAGGAAGCATTTTAGGATGGGTTGAATGGGCCATTCAACAGGAGGTAATTTCTTAAGAATTTTAGGATGGGTTGAATGGGCCAAGGAGTCAGCCTGTCTTTCGATGATGAAAACCGAAATTGATATTGTTTAGTGAATTATAGTTGAATGTATATGTCCACATAGGTACTTGGGTACCTTGGAGATTATCATCTTTGAACAATCTCTATACATTCCAACTTGTGTGGTTTTGTCTCGGAAATGGTTAAAAGGTTTGTTTTATTATTTTGCAGCTGAAGCCAAATATGGATAAAGAAAAGGATCCAATGGCTGGAATTATGGATTTGATGAAGGTGAGTAAGGTATCCATTCTTTTCTTGGGAAATGTCCAATGCCTCGGCAATAAATGTCCTCCAATCCAATAGACAAATAATTAAATAAGTTAAGTGCTTGATTATCATTGATGACATTTAAAGAGTTCTAATCTATTTATTTTTTTTCAAATTATTGTCCTTTGAAATTAAAATTTAATTCTAGAGCTAATTTTCACTTTTGACAATTTGGAATTTGGCCAAAGTTTAATTTCTAATTTTAAGTCATTTACAATTCTTTCTAAAAAGCTACTTTTCATATTCTTAGAGATTATTTAAATTTAAAGGTGTTAAACACAACTTGAGAGACTGAAATTCTCAAGAATCCAATTACTATAGATGTAGATTCTTCAAAATTCAAGTGTCAAAACCACCTATAAATTCCTTTGAAGAGATTTCTAACCTCACTTCCATCTTTTTCTACCTTTTTAGGCTTGTTTCTTAAAGGTGCCGTAGTAGAAGAAGAAGAAGAAGAAGAAGAAGCAGGTATGTATGTGTACGGACCCAGTACTGATTCGACAAATACCCCCATCAGTTGTGCTTTTAGTCATATAATAATTCTAATAGAAAGAAGAAATTATGGCAAAACTGGTGGTGGAACCGGTGTAGGATTATAGAGACCTTTCCATAGTACACATGACAGGGGTGATGTTGCAATTCAGTTTGTTCATTTAATTGCCCCTGTTGTTGATGAAACATGATTAAAAATATATAAATTGGATGATCCTAGCCATCTGGTTGGCAGATTCCAAACCAACAGTCAGAAGAAATTTAGGCTAAGTTTTCATAACCAAAAAATAAATAAATGAAGGGATTAGGATTTAAGATGGGTCCTACTAGATGGACGGTCTCAATTTCACTTTTGACCATAACCCATGTGCAATAGAGGGATGACTCTACCTTATCAACTTTCTTGTTTTGTAACCATTTCCTGTTGTAGTGGTATGCCCACAAGGACCTCCCTTGTTACAGATGATTAATCCATCTGATGCTTCTACGCATACATGATCATAACAAAAACAGGTGCGGCAACTCATCAAGTGGACCACACATTTATAAAAAGTAGGTATGTACGTCTGTGGCATCAACCCCTACGATTTCACCCATCTAGGTCATGCTCGCTCTCATAACTTTCGATGTCCTGTATAGGTACATTTGCTTGTTTTCATTCTATTTGCTATTTAAATTAGGCACTTGCTAATATCTTACCCAACAACACTTGCCATCTTTGTACATTATGCTTCATTGGCAACTTAAGATCAAAAAAAAAAAAAAAATCATTATGGAGTGGGTTCAACCCTTTCTTTCTTAAAACTTTCTTTTCCATTTGTTCCTGTAATTCGACCTTTTCTTTCTTAAAACTTCATGTCCATTTAATTCATATACTTCTCTTCATTCTATTGTCATGAATTATACTAGATTGTGAGATGGGAGAGTCACTCGTTGAAATACAGGGTACTATGGCCAATTATGAAATCAGGGATATTTCTCAGCCTTTGCAAGTGGGTTCTGTCGGGTAGGTGCATGCTTTATATTCTGTTTAACTTCCTTTTTTTCTTTTTTCTTTTTTCCTGTTTAGGTTGTAGGTAGGAAGGAGCATGGGCAACCCAATGTTTCCACGAATCATCCACATGATGTGGGACTTGAACGTTTTCCTCCCATACCCTCCGGAAGGCTATAATTTTTTATTGCATTTTGTGAAGAAGATTGATTTTCTAGTAAACTGTGTCAGTTACCTATTGAAATCGTTAATAGCATTTTCGTTATGTATGTCATATACAATTGAGAGGGTCAAAATAAGGTATACTTAATGTATAAGTGGCTATAGGATGAAGGAATGGCAAAATCAGTGTTGGCTCTGAGTAGAATCCTTGCCTATTCAGATAAGACATTTATATTGCATTTTGTGAATTGTCATCGAAGGGCCCTGAGGTTTGAGAAAATTTCAAGAATGAATGATCTTTGGGCTAAGCATTGTCTTTTGCTTGAACGAGGAAAAAAAGGCCGTCCCTTTCATGAGAAAAGAAAATGTAGGAAAGCCCACAAAAGAAAGAAAAAAAAAAAAAAACTATATTCAATACCATTAAAAGCCATGACCAATGAAATGTGATTCTTGAATCTTGATATTTTGAGTTAAAAAAAAAATAAAGCTTTTCCAATTATTAGCTTCCTTTTTTGGTTGATCACATTTTGATGCAACTTGGTTATCAAGGCAATGGTTAATCACATTTTGATGCAACTTGGTTATCAAGGCAATGGTTAATCACATTTTGATGCAGTTTGGTTATCTGAAGCATAAATGTGAGCATGCATGGAATCAATTTCAAAATTCTCAATATCTTTTGTTTTTTTTTTTTTTTTTTTTTTCATATTGGCCATCTCTAGACTATTTTTTTATATGTATAGTAACTCAGTTACTGAAAAATGTAGATCTTTAGCATTGATTAGAGAAGTGCTTATATTTTTTAACGAAACCAGATGGTTACTGGTCTTGTACTTTTAATCTCTGTCTTGTTATTGATTACATTTTCTTTGTTATGTTTTGCTTTGTTTTACCATTGAAAGTAACTGAATATTTCTTGTACCCTGGTCTTTAGACCTACACAGAGTATTGGAATGCTATCCAGCACATTTTTTAGGAGTACTCGGAAGGAAGATATTGTAGTTCCTGTGGTAAGAATAGTTTCAGGTATTGTTGTTGCATACTTCTTAAATGCTTTTGAATTGTGTTCAAAATTATTTTCCAGCAGGCTTATTACTATATTTATGTTGAATGAAAGTAAATTGGCTAGATAATCATTTAGGGGTGGTTATGGGCCAGGTTTGGGCCATGTCAAGGTCATCCTGAATCTAACCTATTTACTAATTGAGCCAAAATCAGACTTCACACACATTATTTTAATGCAAGCCGAGGATAAACATCTTATGCTAGAAGTAAGATTCATTTTTCTCTACTTGTTACTTTATTAAAAGCATGCCACCATTTTTCTCTAGTGTCCAATCTGTTGATATGATGGACTCCCTGTAGATGGGAGATGCACCAAAAATTTGCCAAATGGGGGGATCCTATCAATTATTCTTAAGAGCAGTAACAACCCATATTCTGAGATTTGTTTTGGGAGATGAGTGTTTGATGATGCAGGCTGAAGTGTATCATTCGTACATGGAAGTGTTACCTAGATGCAGATGGAGAGATGTGGAGGAAGCAAAGAAAGACTGCAAGCTTGGAGTTCGCATCAAAGAACTTGAGAGATTCCAGTACTCTGGTATTTAGAGACTATGCCCTCAAGCTATCAACTATCTTATGCCAAGCTTTTATACAAAACCAACAAGTAGGCGTGCAGGTCTTTCTCATCTACCCAAAAAACACTCTTCTAATGCATGCATATCTGTATTGATGCATGTGGATGTGCGTGTCTTTCTAAAGAGTAATGATCACATGAATCTCATCACATTCAACTCATAGTATAATACCATGTGGACTCTTCGAATATTTCCAGGCAAGTCCTGCTGTTGACACTACTCTTATAAGACTTCCAGTGGCAGCAATTTCTGCTGCTTTCCTCGCGGACTTCAGCTGAAGACGAAATTCATTGCAGTGTTTCACCACTAAACAACAGAAGTATATATGCAACAAGATCATATAAACATAGGATAAGAAGATGTGAAAGGAACTGCAATTCACATTTAATTCAAACAGAAAATAAATCATACATCTCCTACCAGTTCGTCATTTCGAAAGGCATAGAAGTGCTGCATTGAAATGAATGACACCCTACCTCATCAAGCAAAAGAAGAGTACCATTGGCTCCCTTTCCAAATTCGTACTTTGCGTCCACTAGTATCAGACCATGTTCCAAAGCCACACGCTGCAAGTAACAATTAACAAGGCGCGATGAATGATAGTGGAAAGAGAGATTATGAAGTTAACTTTAATATCAAATCTGAGACTACAGTTATATGCTAATGGCGACATCAATATTCATGTCACGTTGATAAAGAAAAGAACCCATGTGCTACATCATCAAGATGTATGCAGCACTAGACTGTCAATAGTCAAATCTTCTTTGCCAGACAAGTTTGTCAATACAGAAATCTGGGATTTGTGAGGCAACTGAACTAAGAACATAAAAGAAGAGAATGAAGTGAAACTTTGCGTGTATGCTTGGTCTGCTTTCAGCAGTCAGCATGAAAAAACGGCATATCAAACGTGCCATTTCTTGAAGTCAACATAATTCTACCTTTGAAAAGAAACTGTTCCATATGCTAACTGTTAAATATGATTTGTGCAGTAATCAAACAACAAGCTTTTAATAGAAACTTCCCATAGAGGAACATGTGTTAGTAGATTATTGTTTCCATTAAAAAAATATTGTAGGGCCCACTGTAATGTTTATTTTCCATCCAACCTGTTGACAAGGTCTCACACATGCATCTGGATGAAGGGAAAACACAAATATCAACTTTGGCCCACAAATTTATTTTTAAAGTAGTCATTCATCCACCTGAGATTTGTATTGCTACATTTGTGGACACAGGAATAAAATGATTTGGCAAAACGGATGGATGGTGTAGATATAGAACCATACATTGAAGTGGGCCCCATGGTCAGTGCACCACCCACAGAATTCTTAAGAGAATTTTTTGGAAAGGTCAGCATAATACTAACATGTCAGTTTTCTGAATTACAGAGAAAAATAACATTGTAAACTGCAACAATTAACTCCTGCTCACTTTCCTTTGTAAACTGCATGATCATATTTTGCTAGAGGCAGTTTACTAATGAAAGAAAGCTTGAGACATCCATCACTAATAGCATGAACAAGCACAAGAGTAACTCAAGGGAAATGTCTACTTCACAAGCATGGGCTTCTAGGAAATAAGCAATATGTGGACAGCAAATAGACAGTTTTCCAGCTTTGGGAAAGCATAATTTTTTTATTTTTTTAAAAAAGGATATCACATAGATTGACTTGGGAAAACGTAATTTGTGTCAAAAATATCTGGACCAGAACTTCATATCCCTTGATTGGTTGATAGGGAAAAAAAATCTTAAATGCTAACATCTACACAGGCATGGACAGAGCTAAGAAAATAATCGGGAACACCATCAATGATACTTACAAGATATATCTACCAGTTTTGAGAATCATCAATAAGAAGCAGACAAACTATCAACATCAATTCATAGGGCAAAAGCCTAATTTGAAAAGTACTTGAACCAAAGTACTTGAACTAAAATTAATTGCCACAGACTCTCACAAGTTTGAAAAGACATTAAACCAAGATACTCATTGGGGTGACACAGAATGTCCACATCAAGGAATTCACTATAATCCGAGATGGTCAGTGCACTAGTAACCATGGAAATCATTCAAATGAAACTTAAGAGAATCGAAGGATTAGTATACACCCAGCAGTTCAAAATCTTTGGGGCTAAAGGTTTTAAGATTTCTGAAGTTCAAATGCAATCCTTGAGTAACTTCTTTGACTTGCATCTCAAATGACTGGATTCTCTAGTTGCTGAAGCCTCATTTATGCAATTCTAAGGGAACAGTTGGCATGTTAATGTTGTTTATCACATCTTTAGAACAACCAAGAAAATCACCATGTATTGTGTTGCTTAAATATCAAAATCTGGATGGCTAGGAGACTTATTTATCAAATGGAATGATCAATAAAATCGAGAAGGCGGGAGAGATGCGTACATCCTTTTTTTTTTTTTTTGTCCTATGGGTGTCTCGTAACAGTACTGGCTTTCACTTGGTTATAGTTGGGAGAAAGAGGGTGTTGATTGTTGACAACCTTCAGAAGGAAACAGTCAACCACCTCTTCTTGCACTGTCCTTTTGCCTTTTTAATAGATTCTTGTTACCTTTCGAATAAAATTAAATCAAGAACAAACTTAAAATTCTAATGACCAAGCTGGAAAGCAAAAATGGAAGTAACAATTTTCCTAATAGAACTAAAATCTGATGTGATGCAACTTTTGAAAGGATCTATGCCATCTGAGACTCACATGCCATCTTTCTTCGACCTGTAATCTAGATACTTAATCAATATGTCATCGACATTTGGGTTATGTGGAAGTTTAACAAGCTGCAGAAAAGGATTCTGACATTAATACATGCATCAAGCAGTAAGACAACTTATGAACCATAAGAAAATTATGATCTATCATTAAACTCTAAATGGAAGTGAAAAAAGATTACGACAAGATCACATCAGATATAAAAGTGCATTAAGCTTTCAAAGTCATTTCAATGAAATATAAAAGCAAAATGTTTTAAGATCCAAGAAAAATCTATGACAAAGATAAAAGATGAAGAGACCCAAAAGATAACTGATTCAAGGTAATAATTTATTCTGTTAAATCTAATACACCAAAAATCTTCCCTATTCCACTCTTGAGAAAGGTTTCATACTACCCCACAACCATTAGCAAAAAAATTATAAATAAATAAATACAAACTTAGCATCCTTGTCACTGTGGCACTGCATTAGTGTGCATCAAACAGCATAACCACAGAGTTACAGCAAGAAGAAAAGGCACAGTTTCACACACGAACAGAGATGAGGATCTCAAATAACTATTGTAGAGTACTCGGGAATGTAAAAATGACAGGGCCCTAGAAGTAGACTAGTGGAAGATTCTGACTGATGAAATTGGCTCCATGAAATGCATAAGGGATATCTTCTATCTCCAAAGAACTCTTAAGAGTGTGTTGTGATTATTGATGACTAGATTACTTCAATGTGCACCATCAATCCAATTGCAACAAATCATCATTTGCCATATCAGCATAAAAGTACATGTTTCTCCCCAGAAATTCCAAGGTCTTAAGTGACTAAGAATAATTTGGTAAGGGCACAATGAAGTAGAAAAAAAGAAAAAAAAAGAAAGATAATCGCACATTCCAAATTTCATAATCATAATTTTTTTCAACAACAAGACTTCTATAAAGAAAAAGATGGAAGAGGTGTTATTAAAAAAAAATAATAACAAAACAAAACCTCAAGCAGAGTCAATATTACGTAAGAATTAGATGCACTGGGGAATACATCATGATAATGATGTGTTTTGCACTCAAAGAAGATTTTGGAGAGGAATCATCAAATAAATATAAAATATTAATGTGTAGAAAGCAAACCTTAGTATCAAGCATTATGGCAACAATATTGTCCTTGGACTGAGCACTGTATTCTTTAACCAGATCAATAGTCTTCTGAAGGGAAGCATGGTCTCCATGGGACATGTTTAGTCATGCTACATTCATTCCCTCTTCTGCTAGTCTCCATATCATTTCACGTGTACTTGTGGAAGGCCCGATGGGCAGTCCTATCAGGGGTTTTGTGGGGCCCACCGTGATGTATGTAGTCTATCCACACTTGTGATGAAGCTTGGGCACGATTTTGTTTTCAGATTTACACTTTAAATGCGAAAGATTTACAAAAGAAAGAAAAAGAAAAAAAAAAAGAAAAAAAAAGAAAAAAGAAAAAAAGAAACAGAGAGATAACAAAGTGAAAATAATTAGAAAAATGCTGTCCATAAAAATTGAAACTGTGCTAAGCTTTTACCATGCAATATAAATTCAAAAGCTGAAAATGGGACTAAGATGCTGAAGACCGACCGCAGTCCAAAAAAGCCAACCAGATATTCTAAACCCCAAATGAATAACTAGAAGGAAAACCCTACAAATCAGAAAAAGTTTGGTAATCCAAGGATCCAAAACACTGCATATATATTTCACAATCCACATATGAAAGCTAAAGAGTGTCCATGGAACAGCAATCAACTGCCTCAGCATAACAGACAAAATATGGAAAACTAGGAACGAGACAAAATGATAGATTAAATGAATAAATAATAAGGCAGCTTCAGTAGCTATCTCACTCTCTAATCAGTGGACTCAAGAAGGCATACAAGAAGGATTTGCAGTCAAGAAATGTTTGAATACAAAGAAGTTTAATTTCTTTTCTCAATCCAATATCAAGACATAAAATATGCAAATTCCTGAACTAACCAACAAACCAAAGCACAGATGTGGCATACCTTTTGTAGATGGAGCACGACAAATGGTACAAATGTACAAGTGGTTAAGAGACGCATATCTCATGGCCGGTCCCGGGAGGTAATGTCAGGAAAACTGCTCATCAAGGCAATGGAATATGAGACATGCACCTTGACAGAGAAGCTCCACAAAGGCAGCACACTCAACATCCACAGACATTTTTCTGTGATGTTTACAGCAGAATATACAAACATATTAAGGTCTGCTCCATCATGTAAAGGACGTTTTTACCCCAAAAAACCTTCCCCGTCACGAAAAAAAAAAAAAAAAAAAAAAAAAAAAAAAAGGAAGAAGAAGAAGAAGAAGAAGAAGAAAAGAAAAAAAGAAGAAGAAAAAAAGAAGAAGAATGAAATGAAAATCTAATGTGAAAGATGCATTCTCGCCTAAAGCTTCTCTTTCTTAGAGTTGCCTTGCATGCTCGTCCAACTGAGAAGTTAGTCCTGCTTCTTTTCCAGCAGCCACTGCCCTCACACTTTCCACCTACAACTATTTGAGTTAAAAATGAAGGGATTACTCAAATTTCACTAGAGTAAATCCATACAGTATGTGATACTTTCAGTAACAGACAGTACCTCTTCTTTCAAACGGGTCTCAACCAACATCAATTGTTCTTTCTTTCTTTCTTTCTTTTCTTATAAAAGAAATTTAAGAAAGGGGACTGATTTTATTAAAGCAAAAAAAAAAGGAACAAAAAGTTGCTACCATGATTATTCCTTGCATGTCCGATGCTTCAATTCAAAATTTCCATTTTAATTTTTGCAGCATTGAGAGAATTATTCAGGGCCAAACTAGGAATCTGCCCATGCTCTGATTTCTCATTGGGTGAATTGATGAAAGAGATTGGGTTGCCACACATTTAGCCAACTCCATATTGTTGTTGTTGTTGTTGTTGTTAACAAAGTTTTGAAAAAAGAAAGTCTAGCATATAAAGAGAAAACAAAATCTACGTGATAATTAATATTTTAATTCATAGTAAAGTACAGAAACATCAATAGATTTCACTACACAATGTGCTATATATCACTACGACAATGCAGATCATGCAGTTGAATCAGCAGGAACTAACAATGCTCTTTCTTACCCAGCAGATCATTCCTAATAGGCAAATGATCCTTGAATAAAAACTGACAGAAACCATTAGTTATAGAAGTAATTCCTAATAGGCAAATGATCCTTGGAGCCTATAGAGATTTAAACTGCATCCGTTGCATTATAGGAAACCATTAGGTACCATCTTTATGTAACCTAGAATGTTAAATACAAATCCCAAATTGTTTACAACATTGTAATGCCAAAACAAAGGTTTGACTTGATATTTATGGGAGTTTTATGCCAATTTAAACATAAGGCACAATACCAAATTGAAGAATAAATCAAGTATTGTACTGCTAAACATATCAATACATTTTATTTTCAAAGAACCATCAATGCAAGAAAACTATACTTGAACACAATGCCCAAACCTTTCAAAGTCTTATGCAACTTTCATCATTTTATTAAATCAAAGTCAAGTATGCCTCAATATAAAACATCTGTAGCTTCAAAGTTGCCAATGGAAGTACACTTGCCTAATATGGCTGCAGATGAGTGTATCAAATTTACCAACTCAAGATCACATCCAGATATAAGATACTACAATCCACACAAAACATTTCTGGTTAAGCCATTTTATCAAATAGTTAGCATGCGCAAAATACAGGAGGTATTACATAATGGCTCTATGAAATCCAACTATTAGGATCTAAAATCATGTTCAGTATAGATTGCAAGTCACAAAAGGTAAAACAAAAACCACCTAAAAATCTTAGTAGTCTTCACAACACAAACTCCCAAAACTTCCAGCAATGCTAGGCTGCTGGATATAATAAACCAAATCACTAGGATTTTAAACCCATTACTGACAGTAACTGAAATACATGTCTGATCACCTCCATCATCGTCTGCTTCACGGACAACCGATTGAAGACCCACCGAATACGGCAACCATTAGTGTCAGCTGCCACTGTCATCACCGTTGAGCTTGCGGCAGCCATTAATGGCAGCAACAAGCTCTTAGAGCTCCCAACCGAAATAAAGAGGGGTTTTCAAATCATAGATGGGAGGAAGAAGAAGGCTTAACAGATGAGTGGTGGCTACCATTAGAGGTGTGCAACCGCTAAATCCTGCTTTTGATTTGAGTTAGCGGTGACGAATCGAACTCCGGTGGCTGTGATTTTGAAATCCAGATGCTGGCATATCTAGCTTTCTCCCTTCTTTGGATCCAACACATACAGAGAGAGAGAGAGAGAGAGAGAGAGAGAGAGAGAGAGAGAGAGGGAGGGAGCTCTCCCTTCTTTGGATCTAGCACATACAGAGAGAGAGAGAGAGAGAGAGGGAGGGAGCTCTCCCTTCTTTGGATCTAGCACATACAGAGAGAGAGAGAGAGAGAGAGAGAGAGAGAGAGAGAGCGGGAATGAAGGTGGTTGGTTTTCTCTTGGGTAAAATACCCCCACCAAGATTTGGAGCTAGAGATGGCGGTCATATCGGGAGTTTCGTGGGGCCCACCGTGATGTATGAAGTTGATCCACACTGTCCATTCATTTTGACACCCAGTTTTAAGGCATGATTCCAAAAAGAAGGCAGATCGAACGCCCAAGTCGACCACATCATAGATCAATGGTAGACACTTAATCTCCACTGTTTCCTATGGTGTGGTCCCCTTGAGCCTTCGATCCGCATCCCTTTCTAGGATCATACCTAAAATAGGCTTTAAAAATTGATTGGCAGAATAGATGAAATGCACATAATTACGGTGGGCATCATAGAGCTCTTAAAGGACCATTAGGCTCCAACCACGCTGGAGACGAAAGCAGCCTTTAGCTACAGATTATAGATAATCTATCTATGGTTTATAACCGCAGCAAAATACACGGACTCAATAGCCTTTCCTCGTCTAATTTTTTTACAAGTCTGGTGCGATTTAAAACCATTTCAAATTTGAAACGGGCTTCAGTCATTCCAGAACCAAACATGTAGGCATTCCAAATTTGCGATTTTGGTGGTGTTAACTTCTTGCCCTCTTAAGCTTGACTGAATGTCCGTCTTTGAATGTTGATGAAATTTTTGCTAAAATAATTATTTGCATTTAATTAATCCCTTTAAATCAGTTTTTATATATATATATATTGGATGCTGCTCACTTGCTAAGACATTTTTTTAATATGAGACGTCTCTAAATCCAACCTCACCTCAGTTGGAACATGCAAACCAGATGCATCCTCCCTACAATTTGCATATTCATCCAACAGATGCATCCTCTCTATTATTTGCAGATTCATCCAACAAATGCATCCTTCTTGTCTCATCCAGATTCATTTTTGAAAGATGCTAAGAATGAAATCTGACACATTAATTTATTATAAATATTTTATTTTCTATAAGATTTTTCTAATAATATGCAGATAAAACCCTCAAATTTTGAAAATCTTCCAAGAAATTATAGGCCGAGAAATTGCGAGAATATAATATGTCACTGTGCTTAGCAACATTGAGAAAAAATATACCGCATTGTACATGGTTTTCCCAAAATACACGATATGATGCTGGATTCTTGAACCCACTTGGTCACTTAAATAATTGAATGAATACATATGATCCTTTGGGCAAGAGGAGCACATGCACACTTGCTGATCTTTGGCTCACTGTAGCTATATTAAGCATTGTATATTTTATTAGGGTTTGTAAAAATTTTTTTAAAAAAAAAAGGAATAAAAGAAACCAAAAGACAAAGTATCTTCTTTTCACCTCTTTTTATTTATTTTTTTTCAATTGCAAAAGTTACGGTCTCACGTTAGATGAGAAGAAGATACAGGGATGTGTTTATAAACATTTATCTCCTTTTAACTTCTTGAAAAAGTGGGTATGTACACGTGATACTCGCTATCGGACAAACAAGTACAAATCTTGTCCTCTTGGGCTTGACTGAATGTCGGTCTTTGAATGTTGATGGGCTTTTTGGCCATATATATATATATATATATATATATATATATATATATAAAACTATTGGATATGAATGGATGCTGCTCACTTCCTAAGACAGTTTTCTAATATGAGACGTTTCTGAATCCAACCACACCTTTGTTGGAACATGCAAGTCAGATGCATCCTCCCTGCTATTTTGCAGATTCATCCAACAAATGCATCTTCTCTGTTATTTGCAGATTCTTCTAACAGATGCATCCTCCTAGTCTCATCCAGACTCATCCAAATTCATTTTCCCTAAATACTAAGAATGAAATCTTATGGATATTAATTTATAATAAATATTTTTATTTTTTGTTAGATTTTTCTTATAATATGCCGATAAAACCCTCAAATTTTGAAAATCATCCAAGAAATTATCGACCGAGAAATTGCGAGAATATGATATGTCACTGTGCTTAGCAACATTGAGAAAAATATACCACATTGTTCATGGTTTTCCCAAAATACACAGGTATGCTACTGGATTCTTGAACCCACTCAGTCACTTTATTAATTGAATGAAAACATATGATCGTTTGGGCAAGAGGAGCACATGCACACTTGTTGAACTTAGACTCACTGTAGCTATATTAAGCATTGTATATTTTATTAGGGTTTATTAAAAAAATAAAAAGGAATAAAAGAAACCAAAAGACAAACTATCTTCTTTTCACCTTTTTTTTTTTCAATTGCAAAAGTTATAGTCTCATGTTAGATAAGGAGAAGATACGGGGATGTGTTTATAAGCATTTCTCTTCTTTAACTTCTTGAAAAAGTGGGTATGTGCATGTGATACTTGCTATCGCACAAACGAGTACAAATCTTGCCCTCTTAAGCTTGACCGAATGTTTGTCTTTGAATGTTCATTGGCTTTTTTGCCAAAAAATTTATTTAGATTTAATTAATCCCTTTAAGTCAGTTTCTTTTATAACTATTGGATATGATTGGATGCTGCTCACTTTCTAAGATAGTTTTCTAATATGAGACGTCTCTGAATCCAACCTCACCATTGTTGGAAAGGGCAAACTAGATGCATCCTCCCTGCTATTTGCATATTCATCCAATAGATGCATCCTCTCTCTTATTTACAGATTCATCCAACAGATGCATCCTCCCTATCTCATCTAGATTCACCCAAACTCATCCTCATTCATTTTCGCTAGATGCTAAGAATGAAATCTGAGGCATATTAATTTATAATAAATATTTTATTTTCTATAAGATTTTTCTAATAATATGCTGATAAAACCCTCAAAATTTGAAAATCTTCCAATAAATTATAGGCCAAGAAATTGCGAGAACATGATATGTCACTGTTGTGGGACTTAATCTATATGCGGAATAGGCCCACGGATCTATCTATGCATGGGACATGGCGGTCAGGGGTCGGATAGCTTACCAACCTGAGACGCCGCCATGGAAGTCGGATAAGAATACCAAAAAACCTGTAGAGCTTAGGATCTTCCTCTCCTTCACACCCTTTCTGCAATTCACAAGATGAGACTCGAATTTCTGTTGTGGTGTAAGATTGGGGACCCAGCTCTCTTTTATAGAATCTGTGGAGAGAGAGTTTGAAACCCATCACAACTCTCTGTCCCATGCTCCACATTGTAGCATCCTAGTGCAACTCAAATTGCTGTCTGCGTAAGACAGCTATAGCATTCCAGCCTTAGTACGCAAAGCTGCGCAGTCTATCACACGAAGTGGGGCCCACTAGTCTACTCAATAATCCAGTCCAACTATATGACAATCCAGACCGTTGATCAGTGAGGCCCACTAAATAGAGTTCTTACATTCTCCCACTTGGGCTTCATTGAACAACGTTAATGATAGTCATATAGAATTATTTTGAAAAACAAGTTTTGATCTTTTAAGAAAATATCCAAATGGTTAACCAATGAAAACAATGGGACGGTATGAGTAATGCTATTCAATCTGGTCCATCAAGACAATCAGTTTCAAAATGCAGTAGTCATCACAACATTTAGGCGAAGTGAGTCTAAGTGCGATCACAAATACTTTCAATTTTAACGACATAGATCACGAACTAGGAAATGTGGTATAAGGATTACACACTTTAGTGTGATGTTATGTGCCTATCATTAAGAGGTCCTGAAGCTTTTACATGTCTCCAACGAGATACGACTGTAGTTCTACTTACTCAAAATTTGTGCATATATATAGAGAAGCAGAAATAAATCTTTATATCAAAATCATCCAAACAAACTATATAAAACAAGATCTCTAAGTGTCTGTGAAAATCAAAGTACGCTCAACTCCCACTAACTGAAAACATCTGTGGGATCAATGACTCCCATGGATGTTACATGCTCCTGAAATGGCGTGATAGGGAGCCCTTTAGTGAGCGGATCTGCAATCATCTGCTTGGTGCCGATGAATTTCACGGACACTTGATGATTCTGAACCCTTTCCTTTACAACAAGATACTTGATGTCGATATGCCTCGACCTTGACGAATGCTTGTTGTTACTAGAAAAAGAAATAGTAACCGAATTATTGCAAAATATTCTCAATGGTTTTGGGATATGATTCAGTACCCGCAAACCTGAGAAGAAATTCTGTAACCATAGTGCCTGATTAGATGCCTCATGGCAGGCAATAAATTCAGCTTCCATAGTGGATGAGGTTATGGTAGATTGTTTCACGTTTTTCCACGACATAGTTCCTCCCACCATCATGAAAATGTATCTTAAAGTAGACTTCTTAGTATTAACGCAGCTTGCGAAGTTTGCATCTGAATATCCGATCAACTCCAACTGATCAGACCTTTTGTATGTGAGTCCGAAGTCTTTCGTTCTCTGAAGATACCATAATACTTTCTTTGCAGCTATCCAATGTTGCATTCCTGGATTAGATAGATATCTTCCCAACATTCCAGTGACAAAGGCAATGTCCGGTCGCGTACAGACTTGAGCATACATGATGCTCCCTACTACTGATGCGTATGGAAATTCTTTCATTCGATTCTTTTCTAAATCATTCTTTGGACACTGAAATAAACTAAATTTGTCGCCCTTCACAATGGGCGACTTTAATGAAGCACAATTTTGCATGTCATACCTTTCGAGTACCCTAGTAATATACGCCCTCTGTGACAAGCTGAGCAGTCCAAGTGTTCTGTCACGGCGAATCTCATTGCCGATGACATAAGAAGCTTCACCGAGGTCTTTCATTTCAAACCTTTGAGATAAGAATTTCTTGGTGTTGCTCAACATCCTGGTATCACTACTAGTTAACAGAATGTTATCAACATACAAAATCACCATAATGAACTTACTCCCACTGGTTTTAATGTAAATGCATTCATCTGCAGTGTTTTCTACAAAGCCATATGAAGAAATTACTTCATGAAACTTAAGGTACCACTGTTGCGATGCCTGTTTCAACCCATAGATGGACTTCTTAAGTTTGCAAACCAAATTTTCTAAGCCAGTAGCTACAAAACCTTCTAGCTGTAACATGTACACATTCTCATTCAGATCCCCATTGAGAAATGCAGTCTTTACATCCATCTGATGTAACTCTAAATCCATATGAGCTACAAGAGCCATTATGATTCTAAATGAGTCTTTCTTGGATATTATTGAGAAAATCTCCTTAAAGTCAATACCCTCACATTGGTTAAAACCCTTAGCAACAAGTCTGGCTTTATATCGTTCAACATTACCTTTGGAGTCCCGTTTGGTTTTAAATATCCATTTACAACCAATCGGCCTTATTCTAGTGGGTAACTCTACAAGATCTCATACTTTATTGTCCTGCATGGATTTCAACTCATCTTTCATGACATTAAACCAACGAGAAGGATCAACACTTTGTTTGACTTGTGTAAAGGATTCAAGATCCTTTTCCACTCCTATGTCAAAGTCATGTTCTTGTAAGTATACGATGTAATCGTCTCGATTTACAGGCCTTCTCTCTCTTTCAGATCTTCTTAATGGTTCAACTTGTTGGGTCTGATCTTGATTTTCCTCATCAGTGGTTTGTATATGAGGTTTTACGTGGTGCTCTACAGTGACTGCAGAATCGACTGCATCATTAATGTCCACGTGATCTGGATTGACTATGATAGGAGTCACAGTCCTTTATTCCTCAAATACAAAATTTCTTATGTTCGTGCTCCCACTGTTTTCAGTGTCCTCAATGAATCTGGCATTCCCAGTCTCAACAATCCTAATGGAGTGGGAAGGACGGTAGAATCGATAGCCTTTTGATCTTTCTAGGTATCTAATGAAGAAACAACTTATGGTTCTAGGATCAAGCTTTTTATTATGCAGGTTATAAATTTTGGCCTCAGCAGAACAACCCCAAACATGTAGATATCGGAGATTTGGTTTTCTCCCATTTCACAACTTAAAAGGAGTTTTGCTTACTGCTTTGCTGGGAACCCTGTTTAATATATGAACTGCAGTTTTGATCGCATCACCCCATAGAGATTCTGGCAATGTTGAATTGCTGATCATACTTAGCACCATATCCATAAGGGTGCGATTACGTCTCTCAGCAACTCCATTCTGCTCTGAAGTACCAGGCATAGTGTACTAAGCAACAATGCCACAATCCTGAAGGTATTTAGCGAATGACCATGGATTGCATCCTGATTCGTCATATCTGCCATAGTATTCACCACCATGGTTAGATCTGACAACTTTAATTCTCTTATCGAGTTGATTTTCAACCTCGGCCTTATAGATTTTAAAAGCATCTAGGGCATTTGATTTCTCACTGATAATGTATAGGTACCCAAAGCGAGAGTAGTCATCTATAAAGGTAATGAAATATTTGTGGCCACTCTATGAGGCTGTAAGGAATGGTCCACAGATATCTGTATGTATAACTTCTAATAGATCTACACTCCTAGTTACACCTTTCTTTCTCGTTCTAGTTTGTTTCCCTTTTATGCAATCAATACATACTTTATAGTTAAAGAAGTCTAGAGAATGTAAAATTCCTTCTCGCACAAGCCTGTTTAATCTCTCACGAGATATATAGCATAGCCGCCTGTGCCACAACATGGAGGAATTCTCATAGTCTAGTCTTCGCTTGGATCTCACTACATTTCTATGCAAGGTATTAATATTATAGACGTGAGAGGCAATCAAGTCTAACTAATATAAGTTGTTTACTAAAGAGCTGGTTCTAACTTTAATCGAATTAAAGTAAATACCAAAACTTTTATTTCCAAAGTGGAACAAATATCCCAACTTGTCCAAGCAGGAAATTGAAACTAAATTACGCCTTATAGACGGCACACAGAATGTATTTACTAAATTTAAAAAATGACCAGACTTTAACTTAAGCCTATAGACTCCTATTGCCTCCACGTCAACTTTGACACCATTGCCTACGTATACTGAGTGCTCCGCATCAGTTAGTGGCCTGCCCTGTAGTAATTCCTGCATAGAAGTGCATATGTGAATAGTAGTTCCTGAAGCTATCCACCAGGAATCTGTTGACACATTGGTCAAATTAGATTCAAAACAGACAAGAACAAAATGATTACCTTTCTTTATGAGCCAATCCTTAAAACCTTCGCAGTCTTTCTTTAGATGACTCATCTTTTTGCAAAAGAAGCACAATTTTCCTTTAACCCGCTTGCGTCTAGATCCATTTCCAGATTGATTCTCAAGGTTTCCAGATGGAGGACTAGAGAATCTATTATTAGAACCTTTTTTCCTCTTCCTTTTACCTTTATTCCCTTGCCCATGCCTTTGTCCTGAAGTCACCATATTAACATCTTAAGCTTTTATCATCTGTCTGATCCTGTCTTCTTCTTGGGCGCACTGAGTGATGAGTTCATCTAATGTTCATATGTCCTTCAGAGTGTTATAGTTTACCAGGAATGTGCCGAATTGGGGAGGTAAGTTGTTCATGATCAAATGAACCAATTGATCATCAGTGAGTACAAGCCCTAGAGCAAGGATCTTAGAAACAACTTCGATCTGCTCTACAATGTATTCACGGATGTTGCCTTTTCCATCGTAGGATGAGCGAGTTAATTTATTCAAAAGAACGCCCACTTCAAAATTATCAGATTTTTTAAATCGTTTTCCCATTTCAGTTAGGAAAACTTTGGCCTTATCTGTTTCAGGCATGGCACCCTTCATCGATTTAGAAATTGAATACTTAATGACTTTCAGGCATGTATCATTTGATCTAAACCATGCAACCCATCTATTATATTAAGCTTCAGTGGCATTATCAGATGGCTTTGGCGGTTCTGGTGTTATCAGGGCAAGATCTAATTGAAGACAGCCTAGTACAACTTCAATGGCGTTCTTCCATTGAGCGTAATTAGATCCATTAAGGGCAGGGACTCGATTCTGGTTAGTTGGAATTGAGACTAAAATAAAAGAGATACATTTATACTCACATTAGGTCATAATTTCACAAAGCAATTTAGTGAATGTAAACAATTATCAGGCAAAGTTAATCAATTCAGTTGCTAAGGGAGGCATCAACTGAATCATCCAGGATAACGATGGGCCCAACCATCTCATCCTGGTGAGAATCTGTTACATCATTATCATTCCTCCTGTGGACGGTAATAACAACATATTAGTGATCATCCTGAATATGAAGCTAAGTGATGTAAGTCATGTAAATCTGAGACACTCAACACCTGTGAGTGAGATAAGTCTTTCAACTTTACATTACCAGCACCATTTACTTCACCCATTCACTCGACTGCCAAATGGTAATCGTCTGTGTTTTCGTTACCGTACGCATGAAAATGTGAAAGCAACTGTATGTAATCCGCTTATCCCAATGTTACAAGTCTGTACTTGTAATATTTTCATCGATTGAGGTCACTATGGTGGCTAACACAACCGAATCCAAAACTACAAATATAGACTTAGGATTGCGATTATAATCCTGCCTGTCTATGAATTATATCTTAATTAGTCTAATACGGCCCATAGGATGGTCGGTATAGATCATTGGAAAATATAGGAACCTTAAAGTGAAACATGCGGATAATTTTCATATCATTTATTCCAATGGTCCATATCAACTTCTAAGGATGGGTGATGGGCTAACAATAGGGCCGAATCAGCACTCTATTTTGTTGGGTTATTGAAATTAGGTAAAGCAAATCTAGTTCATTACATTTTCATGATAGATAAGAAAACATCAACATTTAACAATTGGATGTGTAGATTCATATATGGGTGTCTACATGATGGATGGATCAGCCCATATACTGAATGTTAATCAAATATAGGTTTATCATCTACATTATCTATCTAGAGAATGTGTCATATTGATTGCTCATAGTGAATTGTTCACACTAGATGTTGGCTAACAAATGACCCAACCAGAATGGTCTAAAATTGGACTCTATCCAAAACAATCATTCTATATGAATGAGGCATTCCATGTAGAAAACGTTATATGTGGGTAATGAGCCGCTGCCTAAACACGGCCCATGATAGACTACGGTACTAATCAAATGGGCCATATCTGCAATGGCCATGTTGCAGCGTCAAGTCCACCAGATAAAACAGCGTGAGCCCACTCGCGGGTCCATATGGTTGACCCGAATGCATGTAATCGGGTCTGTTGGACCGATTATCTATAAGGTCGGCTATGACCGAATAGTATCAACGACCGATTGAGGGTATCAGCGAGATAGAAAAAAAATTCCTCTTCCATCATCCATGATGCCGATTCGAGAAAGATCAGGCCGTATTTTTGACCTGCTGAGAGCAGCTGCAGAAGGGAGAGGAAGATTTCTCCTTCTCCGCAGATGGATTCGCAGCCAGTCGAACACCCGGTCGCCTTCTTCGACCATGATGACGATGATGAAGATGCTTTCTCCTTGAAGGTGGGCTACATGCCCGACGGTAGTGCTGAAATCCATGACTGCCTCTATGGAACATATAGGTGGATATTGGAATTTCCTTTTTCCAATAAAAAATTTGGGTATTGAAACCCTAATTGTATGGATTTGGGGCTTTGAGATCCGAATGCCCAATGTTACAATCTGATATCTAAAATCCCTAATTGAAATTGGATTTAGGGTTGTAGGTCTGAAAAAAACCCTAATTTGGATTTGGGGATTCGAAAAATCCCTAATCTGAATTTGGGATTCGAAAATCCCTAATCGCTGTATTTGGGATTAAAATCCCCAATTTTCTCAATTTGGGGATTTAAATCTGAAAGCCCTAATTTCACAATTTTGGGGATTCCGAATTGAAAATCCCCAATAGACATCTGGATTTGGGGATGATCTCTAATTAACTGGATTAGGGTTTCAAATACTCCCTAATTAACTGGATTAGGTTTTAGTTTCGAAATTCCTAATTTGGGATCTGGGATTCGAAATCCCTAATCTATACTGTTTCTGGATTCAGGGATTCGAAAATCCCTGATACTGATCTGATATAGAATTCGAATTTGAAAGCCCTAATTGCTGTATAGGATTAACCATACCTATGCACAGATGGCTCTGATACCAACTGTGGGACTTAATCTATATGCGGAATAGGCCCACGGATCTGTCTATGCATGGGACATGGCGATCAGGAGTCGGATAGCTTACCTAGCTAAGACGCCGCCATGGAAGCCGGATAAGAATACCAGAAAACCTGTAGAGCTTAGGATCTTCCTCTCCTTCACACCCTTTCTGCAATTCACAAGATGGGACTCAAATTTCTGCTGTGGTGTAGGATTGGAGACCCAGTTCTCTTTTATAGAATCTATGGAGAGAGAGTTTGAAACCCATCACAATTCTCTCTCCCATGCTCCACATTGTAGCATCCTAGTGCAACTAAAATTGTTGTCTGCATAAGATAGCTATAGCATTCCAACCCTAGTACGCAGAGCTGCGCAAATAGACTGCGCAGCGCATCACACGAAGTGGGGCCCACTAGTCTACTCAATCATCCAGTCCAACTGTATGACAATCCAGACCGTTGATCAGTGAGGCCCACTAAATAGAGTTCTTACAACTGTGCTTAGCAACATTGGGAAAAACATACTGCATTGTTCATGGTTTTCCCAAAATACACAGGTATGCTACTGGATTCTTGAACCCACTCAGCCAATTTAATAATTGAATGAATACTATGATCCTTTGGGCAAGAGAAGCACATGTACACTTGCTGAACTTAGGCTCACTATAGCTATATTAAGCATTGTATATTTTACTAGGGTTTATGAAAAAATAAAAAGGAATAAAAGAAACTAAAAGACAAAGTACATTCTTTTCACCCTTTTCTTTTTCAATTGCAAAAGTAACGGTCTCACGTTAAATGAGGAGAAGATACAGCGATGTGTTTATAAACATTTCTCTTCTTTAACTTCTTGAAAAAGTGGGTACGTGCATGTGATACACTCTATTGCACAGATGGGTACAAATCTTGTCCTCTTAAGCTTGACTGAATGTCCGTCTTTTAATGTTAATGGGTTTTTTTGCTAAAAAATTATTTGGAATTAATTAATCCCTTTAACTTAGTTTATTTTTTTTTAAAAAATAATTATTGGTTATGATCAGATGTTGCTCATTTTCTAAGACAGTTGACATCTTTGAATCCAACCTCACCTATCTTGGAACATGCAAACCAGATGTATCCTCCCTGCTATTTGCAGATACATCCAACGTACTCATCCTCTATGTTATTTGCAGATTCATCCAACAGATGCATCCTCCCTGTCTCATCCAAATTCATCTAGACTCATCCAGATTCATTTTCCCTAGATGCTAAGAATGAAATCTAATTCATATTAATTTATAATAAATATTGTTATTTTCTGCAAGATTTTTCTAATAATATGCCGATAAAACCTTCAAAATTTGAAAATCTTCCAAGAAATTGTAGGCCAAGAAATTACAAGAACATGATATGTCACTGTGCTTAGCAAAATTGAGAAAAATATACTGCATTGTTCATGGTTTTCCCAAAATACACAGGTATGCTACTGGATTCTTGAACCCACTCGATCACTTTAATAATCGAATGAATACATATGATCCTTCGGGCAAGAGGAGCACATCCACACTTGTTGAACTTAGGTTCACTGTAGCTATATCAAGCATTGTGTATTTTATTTAGTTTTATTAAAAAAATAAAATGGAATAAAAGAAACCAAAAGACAAAGTATCTTCTTTTCACCTTTTTTTTTTTTTTTTTCAATCGCAAAAATTACGGTCTCACATTAGATGAGGAGAAGATATGGGGATGTATATATAAGCATTTCTCCTCTTTAACTTACTAGAAAAGTGGGTATGTGCACCTGATACTCGCTATCGCATAGATGGGTACAAATCTTGCCCTTTTAAGCCTGACTGAATGACAGTCTTTGAATGTTGTTGTGGTTTTTTACCAAAAAAATAATTTGGATTTAATTAATCCCTTTAAATCAGTTTTTTTTTTCTATAACTAGTGGATATGATTGGTTGTTTCTCACTTTCTAAGACAGTTTTCTAATATGAGACGTCTCTGAATCCAACCACACCTCTTTTGGAACATGCAAACCAGATTACATCCTCCTTGCTATTTGCAGATTGATCCAGCAGATGCATCATCTCTGTAATTTACAAATTCATCCAACAAATGCATCCTTCCTGTCTCATCCAGATTCATTTTCCCTATATGCTAAGAATGAAATCTGATGCATATAAATTTATAATAAATATTTTTATTTTCTTTTAGATTTTTCTAATAATATGTCAATAATACCCTCAAAATTTGAAAATCTTCCATGAAATTATCAGCCGAGATATTGCGAGAATATGATATGTCACTGTGCTTACCAACATTAAGAAAAATATACCACATTGTTCATGATTTTCCCAAAATACACAGGTATACTGCTGGATTCTTGAACCCACTTAGTCACTTTATTAATTGAAGGAATACAAATGATCCTTTGTGCAAGAGGAGCACATGAACACTTGCTAAACTTAGACTCATTGTAGCTATATTAAGCATTGTATATTTTATTAGGGTTTATTTAAAAATAAAAAAGGAATGAAAGAAACTAAAAGACAAAGTATCTTCTTTTCACCATTTTTTTTTCAATTGCAAAAGTTACAGTCTCACATCAGATGGGGAGAAGATACGGGGATGTATATATAAGCATTTTTCTTCTTTAACTCCTTAGAAAAGTGGGTATGTGCACATGATACTCGCTATCGCACAGACGGGTACAAATCTTGCCCTCTTAAGCTTGACTGAATGACAGTCTTTGAATGTTGATGTGGTTTTTTACCAAAAAAATAATTTGGATTTAATTAATCCCTTTAAATCAGTTTTTTTCTATAACTATTGGATATGATTGGTTGCTGCTCACTTTCTAAGATAGTTTTCTAATATGAGACGTCTCTGAATCTAGCCACACCTCTTTTGGAACATGCAAACCAGATGCATCCTTCTTTCTATTTGTGGATTCATCTAGCAGATGCATTGTCTCTATTATTTACAATTCATCCAATAGATGTATCCTCCCTGTCTCATCCAGATTCATCCAGACTCATCCAGATTCATTTTCCTTAGACGTTAAGAATGAAATCTAACGCATATAAATTTATAATAAATATTTTTATTTTCTTTTAGATTTTTCTAATAATATGTTAAAACCCTTAAATTTTGAAAATGTTACATGAAATTATCAGTCGAGAAGTTGCGAGAATATGATATTTTACTATGCTTAGCAACATTGAGAAAAATATACCCAATTGTTCGATTTTCCCAAGATACCCAGGTATGCTGCTGGATTCTTGAACCCACTTAGTCAGTTTATTAATTGAATGAATACATATGATCATTTGGGCAAGAAGAGCACATGTACACTTGCTAAAATTAGGCTCATTGTAGCTATATTAAGCATTGTATAATTTATTAGGGTTTATTAAAAATTAAAAAGGAATAAAAGATACAAAAAGACAAATTATCTTCTTTTCACCTTTTTTTTTTCCAATTGCGTAAATTATGGTCTCACATTAGATGAGGAGATTACACGGGGATGTGTTTATAAGCATTTCTCTTCTTTAACTTCTTGAAAAAGTTCATATGTGTACGTGATACTCGTTATCGCATAGACGGGTACAAATCTTGCCCTCTTATGCTTGACTGAATGTCTATCTTTGAATGTTGATGGGCTTTTTTGCCAAAAAAAATATTTGGATTTAATTAATCACTTTACATCACTTTTTTTTTATATATATATAGAATAATTGGATATGATTGGATGCTACTTACTTTCTAAGATAGATTTCTAATATGAGACGTCTCAGAATCCAACCACACCTCTGTTGGAACATGCAAACCAAATGCATCCTCCCTGCCATTTGAAGATTCATCTAACAGATGCATCCTCTCTGCTATTTGGAGATTCATCCAAAAGATGCATCGTCCCTGTCTCATCTAGATTCATCCATATTCATTTTCCCTAGATGCTAAGAAGGAAATCTGACGCATATTAATTTATAATAAATATTTTATTTTCGATAAGATTTTTCTAATAATATGTGGATAAAACCCTTAAAAATTAAAAATCTTTAAAGAAATTATTAGCCGAGAAATTGCGATAATATGATATGTCATTGTGCTTAGCAACATTGAGAAAAATATACCGCATTGTTCATGGTTTTTTCAAAATACATAGGTATGCTACTCAATTCTTGAACCCACTCAGTCATTTATGTAAGTGCTATTATGTTTAAAGCACATGTCACACCTGGTTTGTCAAATTTCGTTTTGTCAAAAAAACTTAGCATAGTTTTCTTCAAGTTAAAGACAAGCTCATGTTCAAGTTGAAGTCTTGCTGATGTTCAAGTTGAAGAGAAACTTATGTTGAAGTTGAAGTCAAGTGCAAGTTCAAGTCACATGGATCAAGATGGAAAGTTCATCTTCAAGTATAAGTTCATGTTCTACTAAATATGCTAGTAGAATATCAAGCTTCATCGACAAGTTCAACTCTTCTAGTAGAAGATCAAGCTCCTTTAAGAACTTCAAGTTTTTATTCTTATGAAGTTCAGTCCATACAGGTATTTTGAACCCTAGAAAGACCTTAGGTTTAGAGGCTTTCAAAACATATTTAAATTTAGTTTTTATACTTATAATTGATTGAGTTTCGACTTGTCTAAGTTCTGCTTTAACCAGTCTAAGAAATTCCTCGACTAGTCTAAGAAACAGCCGAAGTATAACAGAAATTTTGTTGCATCTTTGACCAGTTAAGTGGAGTCCTCAACTAGTCGAAGGACCCCCTTCAACCAGTCAAAGGTTCCTCAACTCGAATTCCAGCAACTAAAAGCAAATCGGATTCTACTTGCTCGACCAGTTGAACAGACTGTTCGACCAGTTGAAGGTCACCCTCGACTAGTTGAACAAACTCTTCAACTAGTCGAAGACCTGTTAAAACTTATCCCGTGCTGAAAGTGCCCTAGTTTGTCAATTAGCGTGAGTGTTGAGTTAGCAAGACAAGTGAGCCCCATAGGAAGATTGTTTAAGCATTTGCCTCAATCAGATATGGCTTCAAATCTCTAAAAAGGTAAACTTAGCCTTACATCCCATGTCCCAAAACACCAGGTATATAAAACCCTTAAAAATGGTTGGAACAATATAGGATTTAAGGTGTGAAAACTGTTTTTGCAAAATCAGAAAAATTTCTATATTTTCAGCCTTTGTCGATTTATCGATAATGCTTCAATGAAATCGGACTCTTTTATCGATGTCCTCGAAACTCACTCAATGTTATCAAAATGAGGACTTCAGATGTATAGCAACCAAAATGAATCTTGGACTAAATTCTTGATGAATCGATGACAAGATCGATATCATCGACTTTCGAATCTCAAGTTCATTGAAACGGCTCAATAAAATCGACATCTAGTCAGTTTGTGTCCAGAAAGCAGTTAAGGAAAATCATGTGATTTTCGATGTCTCGAAAAGAGCCTCGATATCTTCGAATTTCAAATCTCAATGATATCGATGGACCTTCGATGATATCGGATTGGGACACAAATTTGTCTAACAAGCTTTCAGGTAAATTCTTTTAAATGTTCGAGGTATCGAGAAGCACTCGATGATATCAATATTCAAAGATTGATCATATTGAGACCAGGTCGATGTCATCGAATTGCGACACAAAACTGTCCAGCGAGTTTATAAGAAAATTCCTTGAAAAGATTGATGAATCAAAACTAGTATTGATATCATCGATATTCAAAACCGGATGATATTGAGGCTTGTTCAGAACAAAAGACAAGTCTGCTTTCATGTTTTTTAAATGTCGAGGAATCAAACCATAGGTTGGTAAAATCGGAGTTCGAAATCCGATGACAACGAAGCATATTCGATATCATCAATCAGTGGGCAAAAAGATTCAAAAATGTTTGACAAATTGAGTTTGTGTCATCAAGCGACCATTCGATGTTATGGAGAGTATACGCTCGATGATATCGAAACCTGCTCGATGATATCAAACTCTGTCAAAAAATATGACTGTTTTATTTCCATTGGAACTTTTTGCCTATTTAATGAGAGCTTGTCTTAGATTGCTATGGTGAGAAAAATAGAGAGAGCCTTGAGAGAGTCCTGCATATTACTTAACCTCTTTTTTCTCATAAGAGTTCATCCTTCAACCCACCCTCATCATTGATATTCAATAGAGTGGATTAGGGGATGAACTTCCGCATTCAAGCATCATCCAGATACCACCTTAATGGCAAATCATTAAGCTGGGATACCTTGAATGCTTAGATGCTTGGAATCACTGTCTCTAAAATACGAAAACATTTAATAGAGTAGGATTCTAACATAACCTTGACCCAACCCGTTGCCTTACATTGGAGCATCATAAGTTTTGCGGATCAAGGGAACTAAAGATTCTTCATCATCAAAGGAGGAGATCTTCATCAATGTGCGTAATGGGGCTCATCTACTTACGTGTAACTCATTAAAGTCCAAAGACCCTGTTAATCATTCCTTTGTGTATGATTGGGTCACAGGTGATTCTCACCCCTTTCAAGTTCTCATAAGAGGCCTCCAATGAGAGAATACGTATGGGTGTTGTGTGTTGACCCTTGCTCGTGGTGAGCATAAACTTAGGTACTTAGTGTAGGTCCTTGGCCTGTGTGGCCTAAAACTTAGGTGCTGTGTTTTGACCTTTGTTGCTGTGTAAGGCATTAACTTAGGTACTTGGCCTGTGTGGCTTAAAACTTAGGTGCTGTGTGTTGACCTTTGCTGTTGTGTAAGGCATAAACTCTAGGTTCCTTATGTGGATCCTTGGCCTGTGTGGCCTAAAACCTGGGTGTTGTTTGTTGACCCTTGCTCCTGTATGGGGCATAAACTTGTGTCTCGTGGAGACATGTTAGGTACCTTGTGTAGGTCCTAAAGTCAGCCTTGTGTAGTTGTACTAGTTTAAGGTAAACCTAATTTGAAACCTCTGTTAGTGAAATTTGGTACACTCAAGGGTTGAGTGCGTCCACCAGGAGTGGAATAGGCAAGTAGCTGAACCACTATATACGACTGTGTTTGGGATTGTTATTTGCACTTTACTTTTCTGTGTTTACTTTGAATGTTCACATGATGCATGATGACATGACTATTTAGAACTGATAAGTATCACATTCCACACACAGTCACTCGTTCAATCCGTCATAAACTAAATTTATATATTACTTAGATATTGAATAATCTTTTGATTGGATCCTCTATTTGGCTTGGAAGCCATTAGAGTTAAGTTAAAGATATCTTAATAAATTGTTATATCAGGTTAAGATAATGATGATAGGATTTTAAACTGTTATAAAATTTTATAAAGTCCTATTCACCCCCCTCTAGGACATTTTGACCTATTTCTACTTTACTAGAGTGGTCATTACCGCAATTTCAATTGGTATCAAAGTGGGTCTCTCTTAAGGGCTTCACCGCCTAGAGAGTGATCTTGACTGAAGTTGGAATCATAGCTAAAGGAGAGGGCTCATCTGTAACTAGACCTCTTGTATTTGATGGATCAAATTATGCTTATTGGAAAGCTATGATACATTACTTTCTGAGGTCTTTGGATCATGACGTTTGGGACATTGTTGAAAATGGATATGTGCCCCCAACTGATCAAGTAGTACATGATGATGGTCCAACCATATCCAAACCAAAATCCAAAAAGTTGTGGTCTACTCATGACAAAGAAAAACAGACTGCCGAGGTAAAAGTAATGAATGCTATTTACTGTGTTGTGTCCCAAGAAGTCTTTAATCATATCAGTATGTGTGGAATAGCTAAAGAAGCATGAGACTTGCTAGAAATAACTCATGAGGGAACCAGCACAGTAAAAAGATTCAAACTGCAACTCCTAACTTCACAGTTTGAAAGTCTCAGAATGGAGGAGCATGAGACCTTCATGGAGTTCTTCACGAAACTAAACATCATCTGCAACTCCATGGGTGGATTAGGAGAGAAAGTTCCAGTTCCAAAAATTTGTAGGAAAATTCTAAGATCCATACTGGAACGCTTCAACTCAAAAGTAACAACCATTGAAGAATGTAGGAACATGAACGAAATGAAAGTTGAAGAACTAGTAGGTTCCCTACAAAAATTTGAACTACACTTCAAACAAAGTCCCAAATCCAAAAATAATGCTCTTAAAACCTAAAAACATAATTCCACCAATGAGGAAGAGGAAAGTGAAAGGGAAAATAAAGATAAGGAAGTGGCCCTTTTAGCGTAACGGTTCAGAAAATTCTTCCATAAAAACCGTGGCCGACAATGTAAAGGAAAAAAATTGGACAACAAGCATTATACAGGTAAACCTAGTAAAAAGTCCAAAGAGCCACAGTGTTACACTTGCCGAAAGTTTGGGCACCTATCCACTGAATGCCTCAATAGGAAAACCAATGAAAAAGTGATGGCAACCACATGGGATCATACTGAAGAGTCAAATTCAAAATGTAGTGACTTAGAGAGTGATGGAGACCAAAAATCCCTAAAAATTCTTATGGACTCTACAGCCTCCAACACTCTCATAAAGACTAAGAAAATCAAAGAACCTCAAGCCACAGGATCATTTCCATCTAATGATGAGGAGACAGAGAAAGAAGAAGAAGAAAATGAAAAATTACAGGATGCCTATAATCAACTTTATATCCATGGCATCAATATCCTTAAAAGACTTGGGATTATTGAAAATAAAAATAAATTGTTGCAAATTAAAACTTTAGAAGCCAATACATACCTAATCAATGATCTACAATAATACCACTTTGAAAATGATGAGCTGGAAAGAATCAATTTGTCCCTCAAATCTAAATCCTCAAAACTAACTAAACAGATTGAACTATTGAAAGATGAAAATGTGCATCTAAAGAATGAGAATCATCAATTCGTGTCAAAATCCTTCAATCTTCTATAAGATTCCATTCTCCGTCACCCTATTATGAGTTTTAGATGTTCAATGGGGAAGGACAAAGGAAAAACTCCTGTTACTGAGGAATCCTTAAGATCCTTCAGACATAAAATCCTTGCACCTAAAGAAAGGACAAAGGCTTCTGATCAAGGGACCCCTACACGCCAGCGAAGTTCCAGACAAACATCGCATGGTGGGTCTCAAAGCGACGCACTTGTTCCTCCTCCTGCTGCAGTAGACCCTATTCTAGTAAAATATATTGGAAGACAGTTAGTACATGAACGCAAAGTTGACAGGGATTGCCTCAAACCCTACAACTTGGAACCTTTGTTGGCTGCAATAGATTGTCTATCTATGCTCGATTTTAGTGGCCCATGTCATAAAGAAAGAACCTATAGATTCTTTGCTTCCAGCCATTCTCCTGTCGTAGACCCTCCTTCCATAATTGTCTCTATTGGGGATACCAATGTTGAAATTACCTCAGAATCTATTGTAAATATTTTTGGTCTCACTCAGTCTCTAGTTGGTCTCTTTGATCTGGATCTTGAAAATCCAGTGACTTGATTTAAGATCATGTCATTTCTATGCCAGGGTAGGGACATTCCTTGGTATTATGGTAATGCATTAAAGGCAAAATATAAGGATCCTAAGTACCGAGTTCTGCACAACATATTCGCCGTAAATATGTACCTTAGAGGAACAAAACGATCTGACCTTACAGGATTTATGGTCATGATCGTGTATTGTGTGGCAACTGGGATTTAGTTATGTCTTCCAACTCTGATAATTCACCAGCTGGTGTGCACCATTCACACTTCTAGAGACATCCATTTACCCTTCCCTCGGATGGTTCATGTGCTGAGTGATAAGATCGGTCTTCCATTGAGAAATGATCGAGAGCTACCTCTCCAACATTTCAACAAAGTCAATATTAGGAAGATGGATTTGAAGTTTCATCGATACCCAGAAGATAAACCTGAGGAGGAGATTCATGAAGCAGGTGAAATGGGTGAAGGAGTAGCACAGACTGAAGGAGACCCACTCGAATTGCAGCAAGCTCCACCTCCAACCAACCCTGTGCAAACTAAAAGATTCAAATTACATCAAGATCAGATCGGGATGACATTGCGAGAAGTAACTTAGATGAAGGAAACGATGAATGAACGATTCACTGTTCTGGAAAGATTGGTGATTGGGGTGCAGCAAATGGTGCAACAATTGGTTGATCTGATGACATGCCAACAAGATGATACCGCACCGTCTTCATTAGCCCCTCCACCATAGTATCGATAGCCTTCGTGCCATCACATACACTAGATACTCATCTCTACGTATGGGCATGGATATCTTTTTGAATGACCCTACGATCTTGTGAGTGGATGTGATGGCCAGCTAACTGTGGACAGTCTAACAAGTTTCTTTTGTTGTGATAGTTGTCCTCTGAAGGAGGAAAATACGGTGGTTCTTATATGCCCATGGATGGGCTAAATGCATGTTTGTGGATTGTTAATTCTGCCAAGCTTTAGGCAACATATTTTGGATATTTTATTTTGGATGGTTGGATATTGCCAAACTTGGGCAGCATGTTTTTATTTTGGATATTTTTGATGGCTTGTATGATGATATATATATATATATATATATATATATCTATATATATATATATATATATATATATATATATATATATATATATATATCTTTGATGCTTTTTCTCTGTCATCTTTATCTGCTCAGGATATTCACGAATCATCTTATCTGAATTTCTATTGCAAATCTATGGAATGATGAATGTAACTGGTATATATTATTCTGACTACTCTTATGAGCTATATTATGATTTCTAATGTTTAAATATATCCTGATATCTATTCTTGAGAAATCACAACTCTCCCGTTGCCCTATTTCTCCCAGTTCCTCAACTTCTAACTTCAGTCATTCAAGTTATTTTGTTTTATGCTTGTCTTTGTCAATGATTGACAAAAGGGGGGAGAACAAATCCCACCATGGACAAAATTGTGTGTATCTTTGTATGTATGGTGGTACAGGTGTTAGGGGGAGCAGGTACTACTGAATGTTACAACCTTGTGTGTGAACCCAATAACATATTTGTAAATTTGTGTAAAGTTCATGTACATACAATTTAGGGTGTTGGTCTAGATGTTGTTCTAGGATTTCAAGTGTTTTGTCATGTAATTGACAAAGGGGGAGATTGAAAGTGCCCTGGTTTGTCAATTAGCGTGAGTGTTGAGTTAGCAAGACAAGTGAGCCCCATAGGAAGATTGTTCAAGTGTCTGCCTCAATCGGATGTGTCTTCAGATCTCTATAAAGGTAAACTTAGCCTCACATCCCATGTCCCAAAACATTAGGTATATAAAACCCTTAAAAATGGTTAGAACAACATAGGGTTTAAGGTGTGAAAACTATTTTTGCAAAATTAAGAAAGTCTCAATGTTTTCAGCCTTTGCTAATTTATCGATAGTGCTTCGATGAAATCGGACTCTGCTATCGATGTCCTTGAAACTCACTCGATGTTATCAAAATGAAGTCTTCAGATGCACAGCAACCATAATGAATCTTGGGTTGAATTCTCGATGAATCGATGATAGGATCGATATCATCGACTTTCGAATCTCGAGTTCATCGAAACAGCTCGATAAAATCGACATCTGGTCAGTTTGTGTACAGAAAGTAGATAAGGAAAATCATGTGATTTTCAATGTCATGAAGAGAGCCTCGATATCTTCAAATTTCAAATCTCGGTGATATTGATGGATCTTCGATGATGTTGGATTGAGACACAAATCTATCCAGCAAGCTTTCAGGTAAATTCTTTTAAATGTTCAAGGTATCGAGAAGCACTCGATGATATCGATATTCAAAGATTGATCATATCGAGACCAAGTCGATGTCCTTGAATTGGGACACAAAACTTTCCAGCGAGTTTATAGGAAAATTCCTTGAAAAGATCGATGAATCGAAACCGGTATTGATATCATCGATATTCAAAACTAGATGATATTAAGGCTTATTCAGTACTAAAGGCAAGTCTGCTCTTATGTTTTTTAAATGTCAAGGAATCGAACCATGGGTCGGTAAAATCGGAGTTCAAAATCCGATGACATCGAAGCAAATTTGTTATCATCGATCAGTTGGCAAAAAGATTCAAAAGTATTTGAAAAATTGAGTTTGTGTCATTGAGCGGTCATTCGATGTTATCGAGAGTATACGCTCAATGATATTGAAGCTTGCTCGATGATATTGAACTCTGTTAAAAAATGTGACAGTTTTATTTTCGTTGAAACTTTTTGCCTATTTAATGAGAGCTTGCCTTAAGTTGATATGGTGAGAAAATAGAGAGAGCCTTGAAGTTCGAAATCCGATGACATCGAAGCAGATTTGATATCATCGATCAGTTGGCAAAAAGATTCAAAAGCATTTGACAAATTGAGTTTGTGTCATCGAGCAGTCATTCGATGTTATCGAGAGTATACGCTCGATGATATTGAAGCCTGCTCGATGATATCAAACTTTGTCAAAAAATATGATTGTTTTATTTTCGTTGGAACTTTTTCCCTATTTAATGAGAGCTTGCCTTAAGTTGCTGTGGTGAGAAAAATAGAGGGAGCCTTGAGAGAGTCCTGCATATTACTTAAGCTCTTTTTTCTCATGGGAGTTCATCCTCCAACCCACCCTCATCATTGATATTCAATAGAGTGGATTGGGGAATGAACTTCCGCATTCAAGGATCATCCAGCTACCACTTTAATGGTAAATCATTGAGTTGGGATACCTTGAATGCTTAGATGGTTGGAATCACTCTGTCTCTAAAATAGGAAAACATTTAATAGAGTAGGATTCTAACATAACCTTGACCCAACCCGTCACCTTACATTGGAGCATGATAAGTGTTACGGATCTAGGGAACTGAAGATTCTTCATCATCAAAGGAGGAGATCTTCATCAACGTGCTTAATGGGCTCATCTACTTGGCTGTAAGCCATTAGAGTCCAGAGACCCTGTTGATCATTCCTTTGTGTATGATTGGGTCATAGGTGATTCTCACCCCTTTCAAGTCCTCATAAGAGGCCTCCAACAAGAGAATACGTATGGGTGCTATGTGTTGACCCTTGCTCGTAGTGAGTATAAACTTAGGTTCTTAATGTAGGTCCTTGGCCTGTGTGGCCTAAAACTTAGGTGTTGTGTGTTGACTTTTGCTCTTGTGTAGGGCATAAACTTAGGTCTTTAGTGTACATCCTTGGCTTGTGTGGCCTAAAACTTAGGTGTTGTGTGTTGACCTTTGCTCTTGTGTAGGGCATCAACTCTAGGTTCCTTATGTGGCTCATTGGCCTGTGTGGCCTAAAATGTAACAGCCCGTACTTTTTGGTACTCGACTGTTACCATAAGAACCTAATTTCAGTATAAACTCAACTATCAAGGGTAATTTGCACCCATAGATCAAGCCATTCATCCATCATCTTTCCAGATGGACCATCACACCACAAGACAGATTTATTTTTAGAGTTTTAACTTCTTTGATAAATAGACTAAAACATCCATTATCAACATTAAACTCTGGATCATAAGATCCACCGTTCATTGTATTTTTAATGACCCGACGATCAAACCACGCCTAAAACGTATGAGCTGGCTAATCAACACTTAAACCATCATTAAGTTCCCTATAAAACTAACTAGAAATCCATGTGAAACCTGAATGTCCAATCTAGAGACCTGGATCAACAGATGCATCGCTCATCTGGTTCTCGAAACTCCACCAAACAATACAACACTTAACCATTTCAATTATGCCATTGATCACTACATTTATTGATGATTCTCACATAAATTGGGCTAGGAACCCTAGAGATCACCAATGACCATGTATAGAATTGATCTAACCAGCAGAACTTCATAGATCGTAAGACAACCACATGTTTAGGAAGCATGGCCCACTTGAGCATTGGGCCCACCTCACCTTTGGCCAAATCTTCCATTTGAACCCATAGAACATCTTGGACAACGTCGGCCTAAGACAAGCATCATTTGTGAGGTTTGAATCGCCAAATACATTGTCCATTAACTTCAAAATCAATCTATGAATGACACACAAGCAAAAATCATAAGACGTTACTACGTGGGACTTAAATCCCATAATTCATTGCTAAATGGGTAGCCTCTGGACCCTAGGACCTTTCGGATAAGTATGGATTAAGATCAGAAAAATTGTAGCCACTAGGTTGTTAGAAAGTATCACCTTATCACGCAAATCAAGTCATAGGGCCCGCCTAAGCTTTGGGATCTGCCAAATATGTGGTCACAAGCCCTGATTTGGGCCCCTTAAAGAGAATGGACGGTGTGGATTTCGTCAATATCCACTTGTGGACCCCACATTGGGTTGCATGTGTACAAAGTGTAGGAGCCCTTGCTGTGTACCAAACCGCAGGGGTGGTCAAATCGGGTCTGACCCGTGCCTGGCTGAAAGAGGTAGAGGCCTCTTCCGCTTTTCTCCCGCCAGCAAGATTTTAAACGGAGGACATCCGTTTTGCTTGCACTGTGGCCCACCATGAGGAACCATCAAGACGATCAGAGCCGTCCATCCGATCCAACTGGTTGAGCTGACTAAAACCAAGTAGGCCTGACGTGTAGGCGTTATGGAGTGTGTACACAGTTCTGGGTGCAAACAGGCCCTGCAAACATAGTATTCCGAAAATGGAATCTGTTTTGGCAGGCCAACTGGCACGATCTGTGTGAAGGGTCTTTGGCTGATCTCAGCCATCCATGGGAAGATGATCCTGCCCATCCAATGCTAGCTGTTCTAGCTATGTGAATAAAAAAAAAGAGAGAATGAAAGAAAGAAAACAGAGGGGAAATCAAACGCCTCCTTCCCAACGAACCCATCACCCAGATCCCCCTAAACCTTCAAAGCCTACATCCTACAAGTCCCTCTGAACCCATTCGGATCACCCAACGTCTCTAGATCGTAGGAACGAAGCTTCGTTTCGATCTGGCATGGACGGTCATACTGTCTTAACCAAATTGCTGCCTCGCTCGGACTCAGTTAAATTGAGTCTTGAGCCTATTGAATAGATGATGGAAGGTCGAGGAGCAGAGAAGACAAAGAGAGAGAGAGAGAGAGAGAGAGAGAGAGAGAGTATGAGAGAGGTGCGGGCTGATGCCGTGTGCAATGCTCTCTCGGCTCAGTCGAAAGAAAGCCCAAACCGATTGGGTTTGACAGGAAGGAAAGAAGAGAGAGAGAGAGAGAGAGAGAGAGAGAGAGAGAGAGAGAGAGAGAGTAGAGGTGAGGAAGAATGGTGCAGCTGTGCTGCTGGTTGGGCATGGTCGAAATGCATTTGACGGAGAGAAAGGAGAAGAAATGGAGAAGAAACAGGGGGAATGGAAAGGAATGAAGCAGGAAAAAAGAGGGGGAGAGTGCATTGCTGTACTGACTTAACTCAAATCAAGCTGATCTGGCTCTTTACCGAGCTGCGAGCTGAAGTTAGGTCGGGTTCCCCTCAGTCTGTTGCTGGACCCACCAGCCACAAAGAAAGAAAGGAAAAGGAGAGAACAGGGGAGAGAGGAAGAAAGAGTTTGGGTTGAGTCATGGTCTGACTTGCTGCTGAGTCTAACATCCCTTGTTGGATGTACTAGCTTGAAGAAAAGAGGAGGAAGCAAGGAAGGAAAGGGAGCTTGAGAAGATGAGAAAGATAGAATAGAGTGTTGTGAGTCGAGTTGGTTCCTATCGAGTCGACTGGACTCGACTCGGTTTGAGTCACAGCTCGAACCAGGTGTTTATCTTGCTAGAATTTTCTAGCAGTAGAAGAAGTAAGAAAAGAGAAAGGAAGAAAAGGGAGAAGGAAGGAAAGAGGAAGAAAGAAGAGAGGGAAGAATTGAGCCAAGTCAACTCGGATGCCTAGTCGAGTCGGTTCAAGTCGGACCCACTATAGGTGCGTTTCCTCTCATACATTGCATTGGGACTCTAAATAGAACATCAGTGGATTATTTATGCTATAACTAGCTATTATAATCAAAGGTTTTAATTGTCAAATAGTAGATCTTAGTATTTATTATCATCATTAATGTTGTTATAGTTAATGCGATTATTAAACATGGTTAACCATTGGTAGGTTAACTTTCCTAGTGTTAGTTATTATGAGTATTAGATATTAACATTTATCATGTTATGCCTATTTTGTCATTGTAGGTTATTAATGATAGGGTTAACGTTGATAACGTTAATAGGAAATTATCATCTACTTGTACTTCATTTAAAATTGATATGAATTAATTGTGTGAGTTAGATTTCAAACTCTAAATCAAAGTATAAAATTATATTGGTGGATAAAACCCTGAATATAAGTAACCTAAACCATATGTCATGATCCTAACCTTATAAATTAATGAGTTTATCCTCTACGATATCACTATAGGTTCCTTTTACTATTATTATTGTTATGAGTCACTACTAGTTCCATTATTCATTGGTTGTTAGGTAATTTAATATAATATTAGCCATTGTAAGATTCTCAAAATTTATAACTAAGTTATTTATTAACTTTACTCATTTATTGCTCCCATTAACAATATCATTAATGGTCACGCAAAATAGAGTTTAAACTCCATAATCAAATCATAAAATCTAAGTTCAAGACTAAACCCTAGAAAGAAAATCCTAATGTTACATTAAAACCCTAAGAAGGAGTAATCTAAACTCTAGGTTATGACCTCAACCATAAATAGTATGTGGGACTTGATCTAACCATATAATTTCATGATTCGTAATAGGACCCGAATCTAAGGGCGCACATACCTCCTAACAACACAAGTAGGTGATCCTATACGTCAGGTGATGATTTCTTCCCCTTAAGCTTTCTATCTCCAAATTAGTTTAAGTTATAGTCCTTATTAAGAATCAGAATTGTTAATTCATAGCATGCGATCTCTTACATGATTTATATCTAATTTATGATTGACAATTATGAAACATGAATTCATGCGATAGTTACTTACATGATAGCTCTCACTTTAATTTATAGTTCACATCATGACCTGTTGTGATTATTATGATTAACATATGCCTGTCATGCTATAGCGGTATATTTTCACATGAATTATTGTAAATCACTATGAACATATATTCACTATACTTATTAGTGGGTAAGCCCTCTTGTGTTTGTGAACCCATACTTAGGATGTAACATGATGGAGTGTGGAATGGAATGGACCCCTCGATTGGAGGTTATATGGGACATGGAACGTTAATGTGAGATTTACCATCCATAGGGCATATGGCTTGAATGACTTAAAATGATCTCTTTAACCGCTTTGATTTACTCTTACCTGACCCTCTGCTAACTCGATTAACATTCCGAACATTCTTTTACCGCTGCAATTTAACATCTGTCCCACGTTTTGATGATTTCCTTACGTGCCTTTGATGGCCTATACAATGCGGTGGAAATCCCTACTAGTTGAATTTGATTGGCCACTGATTGATGGGTTCCATTAAGCATCTGAAGGTGGGGGAATCTCATGAGCTGGGGATGGTGGTCATGGGACACTATGCCTGAGCTGTTAGCCTATGCTGGGTGACGAGCCCCTCGTACTGACCATTAAGTCACTTAAATTAGCTGATTGTAATTGGATTAATAATGGTTGGCTAATCATGCATTCATAGCATATTGGCGATGACGGGTGGCTAATTCTGGATGCTGTAGCACGTGCCCTAAAGTTGTTGGGGTGTCATTTCGCTAGCTCCCAGACCACCAACTATCGATCCATTGTTTCGATTGGATGATCATTCCCAGGTCGATGATTGTATGGGTGACGAGCCCAAGTCCGACTGTATGTGCATCCCCAGGTCGATGTGCATTCACGCATTCATGCATATAAAAAGACTGCATCATGTATTTTTTTGATTGCCTTGTTGTTTTAACTATGCTCAGCTAATACGGTGGTGTGTAATCTTGAGGGAAATTCACACTGAGTTGGCCCCATCCATCAAATATATAGCCGTACAGGTAGCACAGGTGGCTTAAGTGATTTTCAGGTTCAGACTGATGAGGAGCCGGGTACAAGTGGCAGGGATGCACGACCGTATTGCCAAGAGGAGCCGCGTGGTCTTACGGCTTATGTTTACATTCTTTTGTTTATTTTCATGTATTAAAAATTATGTGAATTCTTGTATTTGTTATACCGAGACATTGATTTGTATAAGTCATTATGGGCAAACTCTTGTATACTCTAAATGTAAATGAAAATTTTCCTTTATGCTGACTTGTCTATTCTACGCTTATCTACTAACTTTGATAAAAGAAAAAGCTTATATATGGAATTTGGCTCTTTTTAAGTTAACACTTGGGTTCTTGGGAAATGGGTCATATACTCGGGTCCTAAAAACACGGGCGTTATATAAAACCTGGGTGCTATGTGTTGACCCTTACTCCTATGTGGGGCATAAACTTGTGTCTCATGGAGACATGTTAGGTACCTTTTGTAGGTCCTAGAGTCAGCCTTGTGTAGATTGTACTGGTTTGAGGTAAACCTGATTTGAAACCTCCGTTAGTGAAATCCGGTACACTCAAGGGTTGAGTGCGTCCGCCGGGAGTGGAGTAGGCAAGTAGTCGAACCACTATACATAAATGTGTTTAGGATTGTTATTTGCACTTTACTTTTCTGTGTTTACTTTGAATGTTCATATGATGCATAATGACATAACTATTTAGAACTAATAAGTATCACATTCCACACACAGTCACTCATTCATTCCATTATAGACTAAATTTATATATTGCTTAGATATTGAATAGTCTTTTGATTGGATCCTCTATTTGGCTTGGAAGCCATTAAGTTAAAGATATCTTGATAAATTGTTATATTAGATTTAGATAATGATGACAGGATTTTAAAATGTTATAAAATTTTATAAAGTCCTATTCACCCCCTCTAGGACACTTTGACCTATTCCTACTTCTACTAGAGCAGTCATTACCACAAATTCACGCTCGAATTTAAAAATTTGTTATAAAATCCGATGCTTCGACCAGTCGAAGACTGCCTTCGATCAGTCGAAGGAACAAATTTTCTAACTATAAATAAAGGTTCTTTCTTAATCTGAAAATACAACTTAAGCTTATCAAAGCCCTAATTCAAGAGAGAGAGAAACCTCATTTATTGTCAAGCTATCAAGCAGTATTTATAAATTTATTTTATAGCTTTTTCATTAATTTATTTATCTCAAAACTTCGTCATTCTAATTTTTCAAAAGAAAAGAGTGTTTACTCTTATTGAGATTTGAGGGAATTAATGCAAGTAGCCTTTGAGTTTAAATCTAATTAAAATCAACTAAAACCCCAGACCTTTTCTATTGGATTGAACATCGAACATTTGTCATTCAAGAAAAGTGATCTATGGCTACATCTTCTTCGGTGAAGATATGTATCTATTTACTTTTGTATTTAGTTTTTTATGAGATAGCCAGAAAATCTCATTAGAAGTTTTGTCTGAGATAACCTGACAATCTCATGGAGGGGTTTCTTTGTTTGTGATAGCCCTTTAAAATCACAACTATATTAGATTTTAAGGTGACCCTGTGAAAACCTTGTTCTTAGTGAAAGCTGAGATTACGAGGTTAGTAATCTTGAGAGTTGAGTGAGTGTGGCTATTTGAAAACAGTTGTTGTACACACCAAACCACTAGAATTCTTGGTGTTTGTGGTGAATGTTTTCTTTTTTACATTTGTGGAGAATGTTTGTAATTTCTTTTATGCAAAAGTGGTGAATGTTTGTAATAGATAGGTTTACTTTCTCTTGCTTGGTTTGAGATCTTGATTCTTACAAATGTTCGTGAAATAAGGTTGTCCTACCTAAACTTTCTTTTGGGTGTAGGTTGTCATACAAACTAGTTTGAATCAATTTTTTAATATTAGTGAGATTAAGATTTCAAATTTATTTGTTATTTCTGCACTTCAATTTTTTATTTGGCATAGTCCTATTCACACCCCCTCCCCCCTCTAGGACTGTTAAGCTCGCCTTTTCAAGTGGTATCAAAGTGAAGTTGCTCAATTTTGGATTAATTTCCTAAGTTAAAGATCTAATGCTTAAATTATGTCAAATTTTGATAGTCTATCTATTACCAGGCCACCACCTTCTGATGGCTCCAACTATTCATATTGGAAGGCCAGAATGTGGATTTTTCTAAAATCCATAGATGAAAGTGTATGGCAAGCCACTGTGATAAAATGGAAACCTCCCATGACTGAAGTATTAGCCAGTGATGGAACTAAATCTATGAAAGGAACTGCATTCTATTTATGGACTGCTGCTCAGAAAAGTGAGAGCAGTGCTAATGCTAAGGCCTTAAATGTCATAACTTGTGCTCTATCACTGATGAATTCAAAAGAATCATTTCATGCAATACAGTCAAACAACCTTGGGATATCCTTGAAATGACACATGAAGGAACTTCTATAGTTAAGAAATCAAAAGTTCAAATCCTCACTACCGGATTTGAGAAAATCCGTATGGAAGAAAATGAAACTTTTATGGACTTCTATACAAAACTAAATAACATAGTAAATGCCATATGGGGTCTAGGAGATGGAATCCTTGAAAGTAAATTCTATGCAAAAATATTACGATCTCTTCCTAAGAGATTCAATTCTAAAGTTACTATCATTTAGGAATTGAGAGATACTGATCTTATGAGGGTTGAGAAGCTAGTTGGCTCTTTACAAACATATGAGCTGAATTTTAAGGCTCCAAAAGCTAAGTCTATTGTTCTTAAATCTTCTAAATTTATTTCAAAAGAACTAATTCTAATTTTGATTTTGAAGAAAAAGAAGAAGATATGACAATGTTAGTGAAAAAGTTTTATGGAATTTTCAAAAACAAGAATAGATCAGATTTTCAAAAATCAACAGATAAAAAAAAAAGAAAATCTAGTTCATGAAAATCTAAAATTAAGGACAGTCAATGGTTTAACTGTCACGAATATGGGCATTTGGCTAATAAATGTCCTAAAAAAGATAAGTAAAAAAGAAAGGGCATGATTGTTACTTAGGATGAATCATCCAACTCTGAAAGTTCTTCTGAGTTTGATGAATCAAAACAAGAGTATACAAACACAAATGAAGTAAAAGCTCTTATGACCTTAGCCAGAGTCACTTCCTCAAATAGCTGTAATCTATCTGACAATGATCTTATGAGTGACCCTGAAAATGAAAATGAAGATAATCTTCAAGATGCCTACAATGCTCTATATAGAGAGAGTTATAAAATTACTATCAAATTGAAAATTCAAAAAGAAAAATATGCTAAATTAAAAGAAGAACTTGAAAATATAGTTTTAGAAAAATCTCATTTTTCAGATTGCTTTGAAAAAATAAAATTAGATTTAAGTTTTAAATCTTCTGAATTAGAAAAATTCAAAATAGAAAATGAGAAACTAAAACTTGAAGTTTCTTCCCTTTTGAGTTTAAAGGATACTTGGAAATATATCCATGGTGACCAAAAGCATGAAAAGTTGTTGACCTCATCTAGAAAATGTGGTGAGAAGTTAAGTCTAGGATATATTAAAGGTAACTCATCAAAATCCAAAGTGTTTATTCCTATTTTTATAAGAGTAGAATCTTCAAACTTTAAAGGTAAGACTTTAAGAGATTTTAATCATAATGATTTCAAAAACTCAAAACCCTTTTAAGTTCTTAAAAATAATAAAACCATCAGCTACAAATATCAAAACAATAATAAATCTCACTTAGCTGAAAAAATAGTGGACCTACTTAAAAAGCTTTTGCAATCCAACTCAAATGTTTGTGAAGTATGTAGAGAAAGGAGAAATCCTAACTCTCAAATGCAGTGAAACTCAAAAGTCACTCGTAAACCTAGAACCATTATGAAATAGGTTCCAATGGTCAAGAGTCTTGTAGTCCATACTGCTTTCAAAGCCATTAGCCATTCAAAATGGTACTTGGATTGTGGATGCTCAAGGCATATGATAGGTGACAAGGCGATATTTTTGAATATCAAAGAAGTTAATGGTGGTTCAGTTACTTTTGATGATTGAAGCAATTGCAAAATAACAGGCCAAGGAATGGTACCACTTCCTAACCTTCCTTCATTTGAAAATGTGCTTTATGTTGAAGGTTTAAAACACAACCTCTTAAACATATGTCAAATTTGTGATAACAAGCATAGTGCGAAATTTTCTGATCACGGATGTGAAATAATTAATGAGAAAGGTAATGTGATATCAAATAGTTGTAGGACCTCTGAAAATTGCTATATTATCAATAACTCTTGCTCACTTAACCATTCATGTTACATGGTCTGAACAGACAAAACTGAACTTTGCCGCAAACATTTTGGAACGACATGTTAACTATAGAGATCTGCATAATTTGAGCAAAAGAGATCACCTACGAGGTTTACCCAAACTTAAAAAGATAGAAAAAGTATGTGGCGCATGCCAAATTGATAAACAAAGTAGGTGTAATGACCCTGAAAATTTTGTGCCAAGACCCGAGTACTACCTCTATTTTTTTTCTTAGAAGCTTATTGGGGTAATTAGCGCTAAACTTGATTGCTTGTGAAATTTGCATCAAACACTTTAAATTGGATCTGCATGACTCAAAATCTGTAGAATAGTTAGCGCTAGGTTACTCTGAAATCTGGGATTCATCGCTAAAGCCAGTTTCTCTTGGGAATTTTTGGAAGTTCTGGATCGGACCTGGACCGCGCGTTGAAAGTCCGATAGTGATGATCTTAAGTTATTACGGTCACCATGTTGGACTTGGCCATCACCTCAAAAATCAAATCCAGATGATGTTCTGGGTTGATTTGATTGAGTTTGGAGTGAAGAGTGTGAGAACGGTTGGAAATTAAATAAGATTTTATGAAATCTGAGTCGTGTCGCTTGCGCGACGATTTTAAGTAATTTGACCGTTGGATTTTGACCCAATTTCACCCTCTGATCAGGGAAGGTGGCCCAGGCATGTCCTTGTGCTTGTGGACCTGATCGAGATTCGATGACCGTTGAATTGAGTGTGGTCCGCCACGGCTGATCTGAAGATCCAATCGGTACGAAAACTCAGCTTGACCTAGATCCATGGTCAGTGAGCTTAAGTTCGACCTTTCGTGGTATTAGGCCTACCGAAAGTGCTCCGTTGGATCGAGAGAGGCTTGTTTTGGTTATAACCTAAGTATACCTTGGCCCTGGGGTTATTTTCATCAATGTTAGGTGTATATATTGACCTTAAAACCCTAGCTCTCTTTTCCATACGAATTTCCTAACCCTAGCTAAGAAAGAGAGAGGAAAAGAGAGAGAAAGTGAGAGTGAAGTTGGTGAATTATCTTAGATTCTTTCCTGTTCTTCTTCATCCTTAAACCTTCACTTTAGAATCGTTATTCCGGCGATTCTGAGTTCATCCTTGGGTAAGTTAACCTAACCCTAATCTGTGTTAGAGTTTAGAATAGTCTTTGTATTATTGTAGCTCATTTCTATTCTTGCTTTAGGTTATCTTGTCACCGTTGACGAAAACATATCGTCTGAAATAAGTTCGGTGTTCTTTTCTGGTTAAGGTGCGGACTTTAATCGTATAGGTTAGGGTTTTCAAGGCTTTCAATGCCAGTGAATGGTTTATTCTTGCTATGGATGAGATTTCACATGCCAAATGTTATGTTTATGTTGCGTTCCTGATATGCATGTGATATTGAGATTTGTGTATTCCATGTATATGTAGAAAGTACCGTATACGTATAAAATATGCACATGTGTTTGCCATGATTATTTGTCATGTATTGATGCTAGATGTATGTGTGACAACTCTTTGGTAAAAGGAATTGTCCAAATGCGTGTATTTCAACATACGTCATGTATGTTGTATTATGTATTCTAAGTGTTTGTAGAAATGTCTGAATGATCTAAAGTGTGATATATCAACCTAGTATGGGCGTTGAGAAGAAATTCTCAACTCTCCCACTAGTGTGCATGATTTCCTTCATGCAAGTCATATTCCTTGTTGTTTAATTTCCAGTCTTACTTATGTTTAAATCCATGTTAAGTTAATATTCTTCAGATGCTTACATACCATATGATTTGAGTTGTTGTTCCATTACTATTCTAAATTGTTGATATCAATATTTGTTATAGTGGAATGTGTTGGGACTATGAATAGTCCAAGAAATCGGTAATTGGCCTTAAGTTCGTGGTTGAGGTTGCTTTCGCCACGTAGGACGTGATTAGACGAACCCGAGTCGTATTAGAGTTGTCGGCAGTGGTTTGGCCACGCGGAGTGTTTGTGCACTCTATGTCGTTCAACCCAACGTGCACTCGTGCTAGTCGAGTTCGTCAAGTAACCTGATTATCTGATGTATGTTCACCATGTATGGACGCTACTGTTTGAATCTAGGGTACTAAACTTACCGATGAAATCCTATTAACCATGGTACCTTGATCCGCTAAGACTCATGAGCCGAACATGGTGGTATGGGACACCGTGGTCGAGCGGTCGGCCTACGCTGGGGTGACGAGCCTCCCCGTAGTGACCAGTGAGCAACCAAACTCGTGAGCCGATTATGGTGGTATGGGACACTATATTCATGTTGTCGGCCTACATTGATTGGTGACGGGCCCTTTGTAGTGACCTCGAGCATGCCTGGATACCGCATTGAGGTGACGAGCCTTAGTGTAGTAACGAAGGTGTGATAGGCGTGCATTGATTGGTGACGAGCCCTTTGCAATGACCTAAAACCATATGATCGTATGAAATGACTAGGACTGACGACCCTAGAATGGATCACTGTTTGGATGGTGATATGAGAAAGGTACTTTAGCTTCCCAATCCTGCTGTATGAAAAGGACTAATAACGACTTGGTAATCATATTCATGCACCGCATTTGCATGTGCTTTGTAGACGTGGCGCACTTTGAGGCGATGTCATGCGTAACGTAAGATGAAGACGCTGAGGGTGTACGCGTGAGGGCACGCATCATTCTTCATACATCCTTGCATTAACAAGAGTACTTAGGACATGTTTGATTATTTGCTTTATCATTACTGCTTGATTGAATTGATAACATGTTAAGCTTTGCTTTATTGTTCCACTGAGTTGATCACTCACTCCCACGTTCTGGGGCGGTGTTAAACACCTACCAAACTCTGTCTTAGTTGCTGATGTTGCAGATGTTGATGCAACCTTTGAGGCAGAGCCGGAGATCGATGATGATGAGGCTGCATTCTCTTTTATGCAGTTTTCAGATGGGTTCTAGTGAGCCTTGTTCTGATGCGCAGGATGCTGGGATTTCTTTTAGGAATTAAATGATGTAATTTGATACTTGTAATTTTGGTAGTAACACTTGTAATACGACTTAGTGTGTATATGTATTTCAGGGATTTACACATGTACACATATATTTCATTAAGTGTTCCGCTTGCGTTCTTCACTTATCCCTGAATTATATTTGCATTTTGGCTTAATCTATTCCATGTTTTATGCACTAATACAGACAACATACATCCATCATTCAATATGTTGCATAAGTGATGTTTTGGAACTCGGGAGCTGAGTTATGCTCGACCCCCGAATTTCAGGGCGTTACAATAGGAGTAGTCACAAGAAAGTGAACTCCTTAGTCATAGCCAAACCAGTAGAACTAGTTCACATGGATTTAGTGGTACCAACTAGAACTAAAAGTAGAGGTGGAAAGAGGTACTTTTTTGTCATTGTTGATGATTATACCGGATATACTTGGGTAGCCTTCTTAAGAGAGAAATCAAATACTCTTGATGAAGTCAGAAAAATTCTAAAATGAATTCATACTGAAAAAGAGATGTCTGTGATCAAAATTAGAAGTGATCATGGCATAGAGTTCGAAAATAACAATTTTACTAAGTACTTAATGTTCATGGTATATCTCTTGAGTTTTCTGCTCCCCGAGACACTTCAACAAAATGGAATTGTTGAGAGAAAAAATAGATTTCTACAGGAAATGGCTAGTGTAATGTTAAACAACATGAAACCACCAAAAAATTTATGGGCTGAAGCTATTAATACTTCATGTTATATTATAAATCAAGTTTATATTAGAAAATCAAAAAATAAAACATCTTATGAACTATGGTTTAATAAAAAGGCAACTGTTAAATATTTTAGGACTTTTGGAAATAAATGTTTCATTTTACGTGACCAAGAAAATTTGAAAAAGTTTGAAGCTAAGAGTGATGAGAGAATATTCTTGGGTTATTGTAAGGCTCGTATCCTAATCCGTATTGTTCCTTAGACTTCTGCGGTTCTCCCGGTCAAATTCTGGCAAACCGTGACATGTAATTGGCGTTTGCGTGCGACCCTGAGTCAGATCCTTTCGATCTGAGTCGACTCGACCTGAGACTTGTACCCTTGCGACCGCGCCGTTGCTGCCGTTCCAACACCGTGTCTAGCGCACCAATGCGATGCCCGGGCTAGGAGTTATGGGCTCACGTATATTTCGAGAAAACGTCACGCATTGCAAATTCTGAGAGCATCTCTACCAAACATCACATCAATCCATCAATTAATTAAGTCAAGTACAACCCATACCCTACTCATCCCTCTCTCACCCTAAAGTCAACAACACCTGTACCTATCCCATCCCTTCTTACCAAAAAATCAAGGCAACCCATGCTTCCCATGACATATCTCTTACACATCTCTCCTTTCTCTCATTCCTCACTCTATTCCAAGCCACTCTCAAGGAGAGGACAATCAAGCTTCCCATGGAGAAGCTATGGTGTGGCCCACTTCTTACCCCCCTAATCTCCCATCTCCACCCTTCAACCTTCATCAACTTCCATTAAAGGGAAAGCAAAGGAGTTTAGGAGTCCAAGGAGCCAAGAAGGAGCAAAATCGGTGGGTGTTTATAGGCTTAGATTTGTGTTTTGATGATGGGCCAAGTAGGGCCTACCGATTGATGGTATGGATTCCATTTGGGACCCATTTTAATGTATGTATTATGATCATAAGAGGGGCCCATAGTGGTGGGGTCCCTCTATCTTACTGTCTCTCTCTCTCTCTCTTTTATGTGTGGCCCATCTGATGGTACATGTATTCTATCCATGCCGTCCACCGATTGGGCCCACCTGGTAGTTCGTTTGGATGAACCTAATTGAAGGAAAAACATAAATATCAGCTTGAATCTCAAACTGGTGGGGCCACACCATGTGGACCCCACCCAATGTATACGTTTCATCCATGATGAATGTGTTTTATCCACAACATCCAGACCATCCTGGTCATGGGACCCACCTGTGTGTATACTATCTACACCATCCATCCGGCTCCATGTCCTTAGAATGAGATAGATTCAAATCTCAGGTGGGGCACCATCCACCACGTGGACCCCACCATGATGTATGGTTTTTATCTGCACCGTCCATCCAGCGTCTGGGGTCTGGATGCTGGACCCTTTCAAAATAAATAATAGTAATAATAATAATATATTATACATAGCTGACGTATTGGAGGCAGCAAATTCTGTGGGACCCACGTTGATGTATGGGTCTTATCCACACCATCCAGATGACTAGATGGTGGGACCCACCTTGATATATATATATATATATATATATATATATATATATATATATATATATATATATATATATATATATATATATATATATATATATATATTCTATATCTGCACCGTCCATCTGGATGGTGTAGTACTGTGGGACACACCAAGATATATGTATTATTCCACACCGTCCATTTGGACGGTGCTGTGGGACGCTGGATGAAGTGAAAACACAAACATCAGCTTTATCAAAGCTGGTGGGTCCCACATGTGTGGACCCACCTATCATATATATTTTTTAATTCATATCTTCCACCGTCCAGGGGTCTGGATGGTGGAGCCTACCTATGATGTATGTGTTTTACTCTCACATCGTCCATTCATTTCTAGTGTGGGATGTGGGGTCCACCTTGATGAAGATGTTGTATCCAGTCTGTCCGGCCCTTGGGATGTGGGGCGACCGTAATATATGTGTTGTATATTCATACCATCCATCCACATGGCTCCCACGTAACGTACGTGTTTGATCCAAATCGTCCATCTAATGGGGCCCATTTAGAATGTGCAGGGCCACCCCATCTGATTTGTATGAGGCCTACGTGTTAGGCCCAATCTGATTTGTATGAGGCCCATGTGTAAGGCCTAATCTGATTTGTATATGGTCCTTGCGTGAGGCCCAATATGATGTATTTATGGCCAATTTGGTGAAGCCCATTGTGGTGTATTTATGGCCCATTTGGCGAGGCCCATTGTGGTGTATTTATGGCCCATTTGGCAAGGCCCATGTGGTGTATTTGTGGTCCATTTGGAATGTGCAGGGCCAACCTTAATGTGATTTATTTTTGGCCAATTGTGATGAATATGTGGCGCATGTGATGAGGTCCATTATGATGTATATGTGGCCCATGAGTGAGGCCCAATGTGTTGTATATGAGACTGATTAGTGAGGCCCGACGTGTAGTATATAAAGCCCCTGTGAGCGGCCCATTGTGATGTATATTAGGCTCGTGTGAGTAGCCATTATGATGTATATTAGGCCTGTGTGAGCGACCCATTGTGATATGTATTAAGCCCATGAGATGCGGCCCATTGCGATGTGTAAGGCCCATGTGATGTGGGCTATTGTGATGTATTTAAGGCCCAGATATCAAGCCCAATGTAATGTATATGAGGCCCATATGGTGAGGCCCGATGTGATGTATATGTGGCCCTTGAGTGAGGCCTATTGTGATATATGTTAGGCCCTTGTGTGTGGCCATAGGCCCACTATATGTTTGGCCCTATGAGGGCCACTCCTTGGGAGCAATGTTGGTTGAATGTCCACATTGTGACCTTCCCTTAGGCCTTGTTAGGCCCATTATCATCAATGCCGATTATGGGTGCCGATTATTGATGCTGATTTTTGTGCCAATTATCGAGGCCGATGCTGATCATCGATGCCAATTATTGAGGCTGATTAATGATGTTGATTATTGGTGCCGATTATTGATGCTGATTTTTGTGCCGATTATCGAGGCCGATGCTGATCATCGATGCCAATTATCGAGGCCGATTAATGATGTTGATTATCGGTGCTGATTATTGATACCGAGTATGAGTATGTGACAACGTAACATCATGATACATGCCCATACGCATCATCTGCATATTTGTTATGAGATGTGGTTGACCATTATATATGCCATAGGGTTGGTTGTTCATGGGACTCCCTAATAGGCGCAGTCATCCCACATGAGCGCACAATATGCACATGATTGATTTATGATTAGACTGTGTGACTCATGCATCTTGCATTTTGTGATATGACTACTGTATGCCCTAGTGATATCGAGGCCATAGCCTCCATAGGCATATCGTGGATGGCTAGATGGGACACTAAAAATGTTTGGTTCGTGCATCTGGGCACGTTGGATGTCCTTGGGTAAAAGTCCCTAAACCTCCGTGGTCAGGAGATGCTCCAACATTTAGACTGAATGAATATACATGAGCACTTGTGTGTCGATTACTAGTAGGCTGCGTATCCCACTATGTCGTGGTCAGTTGGAAGTGGGTGTGGCCTTATCCGCCCGAGTAAGGGGGTTGTAAGTAAGGCTGAGTTTGACCAGCTCCCAAATGGGTCCGCTATCGACTAGCCGAGTAGGCATTGGTATACTGCTGGTAGGCGGGTAGTGAGGTCTTTTTCACTTGCATGGTTGTGTGGTTAAGGAGGTGGTAGGCAGTGTGGAGTGTACTAGACGCCGGTGATGATCCCAGAGATGTACAGTACTGATATGTGGACTTACTGAGCAAGAGTTACGTACTCAGCATTATACTCATTCATTCATTCATTCACTATCCACTCGAGCTGGTGGTGCATAACTAATTGTCAAGTGTACCTTCGCAATAGCCAGGATTTTGGTTTAAGCACGCGACCAACCTGAGATCAGGAGTTTACTACATTGAGTCTATCTATCCAAATTTAGGTATGGGACTGGTTTGGATAAAAGTCTCTTGTAATGGACCCCATAGCTTGCGATGCTACGTACTATCATCCCGACTTCACACTCCAGCTTGGTCATTTCATTCGCACTGCATATTGCATTACATTCGCGGCATATGGCATTTTAGGTTGCTATGTTTCTACATTTATATGGCCTGGATACGGCTTACGGTATTCGTGGACTCGTTAGGATTCGCACATTGCATTTCATCCTCAGTATATGATATTTGGCTTACTATGTCTCCATATTACATACTTGATCTACATTACTTAGTATATGATATTGACTTAATATGTGTTTGCATCGATAGCCTGGATAAGGCTGATGGTATTTATGCACTTACCAGCATGTTTCCACATTGCTCTGATATTGCATACTTGGCACTTACCTTGTGCACACACTTACACTACCTTCTAAGCTTTCTATAAGCTTATGCATGATAGATGCGTGCATATGGCGTTAGGTCGCAGCAGCATTGAGCTTGGAGCATGCAGCTGTCTTATAGAGCTTTAATTTTTGATATATGTATTTTCCCTTTTAACACTGTATTCAACCGTTTATATTAGTGGATATGTGATGAAGATGTTGCCTTTGTGATTTAGGTAAACCGGTGGTTATGCTTCTTACGAGATGAATGTATGTTAGAAAATCCTCCTTATAGGATCCCGAGATCGAAATCTGGCGTATAGACGCTAGAAGCCGAGAATGGGGTACTACGGAGGCTGTCGACGTCGAATTTGGCGATCGAGAATTTTGTGAGCTCAGTTTCTGAGTTTGGGGCATGACAGAAGTTGGTATCAGAGCATAACTTGGGAATACATGAGGAAAATATCACATATCTGCTAATAGCTACCCTTCACTTTATGATTGTTGAGAAGTTAGAATAATTAGGTCCCCGAGTTTGAATAACTTGGTAACTTTCTGATATAGCTCCCTATCGTTGAGATTATGAGGCTGCATAGTATTCCAGTTTCGACATTTCTAATCCGGGATTTGAGGTTTAGCAAGGGTCACTATTCTGTTGAGGAGGCCTTTTAGGAGCGCGAGGCTGAGATTAAAGAGCACTATCCCTGTTTGTTCGTAGATTGATTATTGTTCGTATATGACAATGCTTCCTTTTCCTTTACATTGTCCTGCATGATAGTAAATTTTGAGGATGAAATTTTTATTAGGAGGGGAGAGCTGTAAGGCCCGTATCGTAGTCTGTACCGTTCCGTAGACTCCCGTGGTCCTCCCGGTCAAATTTCGACAAAGCACGACCTGTAATTGGCGTTTGTGCGCGACCCTAAGTCGCATCTTGTCGATCTGAGTCGACTCGACTCGAGACTTGTACCCTTGCGACCGCACCCTTATCATAGTTCCAACGCCGTGTCTTGCGCACTGATGCGATGCCCAGGCTAGGAGTTATGGGCCTGTGTATATTTCAAGGAAACACCACGTGTTGTGAATTTCAAGAGAATCTTTACCAAAAATCACATTAATTCATCAATCAATCAAGTTAAGTACAACCCATACCCTATCCATCCCTCTCCCACCCTAAAGTCAACAACACCTATGCCTATCCCATCCCTTCTTACCAAAAAGTCAAGGCAACCCATGCTTCCCATGACATATCTCTTACACATCTCTCTTCTGTCTCTCATTCCTCACTCAATTCCAAGCAACTCCTAAGGAGAGGACGTCCAAGCTTCCCATGGAGAAGCTATGGTGTGGCCCACCTCCTACCCCCCTAATCTCCCATCACCACCCTTCAACCTTCATCAACTTCCATCAAAGGGAAAGCAAAGGAGTTTGGGAGTCCAAGGAGCCAAGAAGGCGCAAAATCGATGGGTGTTTATAGGCTTATATATGTGTTTTGATGATGGGCCAAGTGGGGCCTACCGATTGATGGTATGGATCCCATTTAGGACCCATTTTGATGTATGTATTGTGATCATAAGAGAGACTCATAGTGGTGGGGTCCCTCTATCTCACCGTCTCTCTCTCTCTCTCTCTCTCTCTCTCTCTCTCTTTAATGTGTGGCCCATCTGATGGTACATGTATTTTATCCATGCCGTCCACCGATTGGGCCCACCTGGCAGTCCGTTTGCACGGACCTGATTGAAGGAAGAACATAAATATCATCTTGAATCTCAAGTTGGTGGGGCCACACCACGTGGACCCCACCTAATGTATGCGTTTCATCCATGGTGTCCACCATCCAGCAAGGGATGGTGGAGCCCACATGATGGACTTGTTTTGTCCACGACATCTAGACTATCCAGGTCATGGGACCCACCTATGTGTATACTATCCACACCGTCCATCCAACTCCATGGCCTGGGAATGAGACAGATTCAAATCTCAGGTGGAACTACGTGAAAAATGGAAAAAAAGGACGGATTTCGAGACGTTTCTCGACCGTCTCTAAAATTGCTTGGTATAAAGACGCTTTAGAGATGGCCGTAAACCGTCTCTAAAATTTTAGACGGCCCCTGACCATCCTTAGTATTGTCTTAAAAATTTGAACGTCCACAAATCATTTAAGACGGTCGTTGACCGTCTTATATGCGGTCATTTGAGACGGTCATTGGCCGTCCGCATTAAAGACGGTCATTAGCCATCTTATATGCGGTCACCTGAGACGGTCATTGGCCGTCTTTTACTTGTAATTTGAGACCGTCAAAGACCGTCTCTATTAGAGACGGTCCTTAGCCGTCTTATAACCCTACCAAAGATTGTCTCTAATAGAGACTGTCAAGGACTGTCTCTATTTGAGACGGTCCTAAACCATCTCTAATGCTCTGGTCAAAAATTAAGAAGCTTAAAAAAATTATGAATTTCAAAAAAAAAAAAAAAAAAAATAGTGGAGAAGCTTAAAAAAATAATTAATAATGTTTAAGAAAAGTTTAAATTTTGAAAAAAAAAAACTGTAATTTTATAAAAATCTAGATTTTGAAAAAAAAAATTAAGAACTTTGAATAATGTTGATAATTTTGAAAAAAAAATTTCGATAAAAAATTGATATTTTGAAAAAGAAAATTTAAAAAATTAAACAAAATTGTGAAAAAATTGACAAATTGTAAAAATATATATATTTTAAAAAAGAAAACTAGATTTTATATTTTGACAAGAAAAATTAAGTAGTTAAATAAAAAAAGTGAGATTTAAAAAATAATATTTTGAAAAAGAAAATTTAAAAAATTAAATAAAATTGTGAAAAAAATTGACAAATTGTAAAAAAATATATATTTTAAAAAAGAAAATTAGATTTTATATTTTGACAAAAAAATTAAAAAGTTATATAACAAAAGTGAGATTTAAAAAAAATGTTATTTTGAAAAAGAAAATTTTAAACATTAAACAAATTTGTGAAAAAATTGATAAATTGTAAAAATATATATTTTTAAAAAGAAAACTAAATTTTGTAAAAAAAATGTTAAATTTATTTAGTTAAAAATGATATTTAATTAAAAGAGTTTTGGATGCGGTTGAAACTTAGTCTGTCCCCTCATCCAAGTGGGACACACATAATGAGTGGGTTGGATATGTGAATCACATTTAGGTAGGCCCAATATATGATTATGAATGTTTTAAGGAAACCTTTCTCCATTGCATTTAAGTGAGTTACATGTTACCTTTACTAGAGTAAACTCTGTGGGGTTCACCATTATTTATTTATTTTATCCACTCCATTCATCCATGTTAACAGATAATTTGAGGTCTAAAGAACAAAAAGGAAACATATCCAAAGCTCAAGTGGACCACACCACAGGAAGTAGTGTGATTGAACCTCTACCATTTAAAATTTCTTGGAGGCCATAGAAGTTTTGGATCAAGCTGATGTTTGTGTTTTCTATTCATTTATATATTTTTGATATTATGAACAACCTTTAACTATTTTTGGACAATCTGATCAGTCCGGACATGAAGAGTAAATAACTTCAGATGTTAAAATCAAAATTCACTCAAATTGTTGATCAATCTTTTTTGCCCAATATATTTCTCATATGTAGTATGATCGAGGCGAGTAACTAGTCAAATTGAGGGTAATGATCAGTAAGATAGAGTGAATGGACCAGACATGTAAAATCGGGCCATCATGATGTGTATCGAACATCAACTCCGTGCATTTGATGTCTCCCCTTTAGCTTATGAGATATCTCAAAAATCATCCGTATACGAAACTCAGGTGTTGATTACCATGTAAAACTATATGTGAAGACATCTAAAAAAATATAAACAATACAATATTGGATATCATACCATTTTGGGGCCATAAAAGTTTTGGATCAAGCTGATTTTTGTTTTTTCCCTTCATCTGGCCCTGTTTGACCTAATTAACATATTGGATGTCAAATAAACAGTTCAGTAGGCCTTAGGAAGATTTTAATGATGGATACCCAATTACTATTGATTTCGTGTGGTGTGGTGCACCTAAGATTTCTGTGGTGGGGTCCACTACAGATTTTTATCTGCCTCATTCTTTGGCTCATGATGTAAAATGATATCTCAAAATGGATGGACGGTGTGGATATAAAAATACATTATAGTGGGGCCCACAAAACTTGGTGGATGTTAGTCGGTGCTCTATGGGTCCCACCATGATGTATGTGTTTCATCCAAGTGGGACACACATAATGAATGGGCTGGATCTATGAACCACATCTAGGTGGGCACAATAAATGATTATTTTTAAGGTTGTGGCCCACCATGGAATGGTGCATCTGACTAACAGGGTAGATCCAAAGTTCAAGTGGACCCACCATAGAAAAGAGTGGGATAGTGACACTGACTATTGAAACCTTCTTAGGGCCCGCCGCGATGTTTATTTGAGATCCAACTTGTTTATAAGTTAATACAGACATGGATGCAATTGAAAATTAGTCTGACCCCTCATCCAAGTAGGACACACATAATGAGTGGGTTGAATATGTGAATCACATTTAGGCAAACCCAATATATGATTATGAATGTTCTAAGGATTATGCTTCTGATGACAGTGCTGACGATGATAAAGGCACATGCCTAGAAGATGTCAGCCCCGTAAGGGTTTCGCCACCAGTTACACAGGATATCTCATGTGTAAATGAAGATAAGAGGAACGATATGGATTCAGATTTAGATGTAAAGAATGTATCCACAACTGAAATAGGATTCAGCATTGCCACTGGGTTGATAGAAGCTGCCCAAAATTCAGAAGCACATTATGTGCAATGATATGGAGATGTTCATTATGCTGTGGAAGCACATGAAGCTAAGAATAGCATGGGAGTGGAATTGAGTGCTGATAAACATGATTTTTCACATGAGGAAGGAAAGAGCTTAGATGTGCAAAATGGACCGGATATGTTATTTATATGTTGCTAACGGAAATTATGTGTCAGAGATTAAGATCTCTAATACATAATTACTACTAAGTAAAATGAGATGAACTTATTTTTCAGCATCTATCAAACAAGGTCTAAGCTTGTCCAACATAGCCCATCCACGCTAAACACAACTAAATGATGGTTACAGTCACCAACATGGTTAATATTTATCTTCACACTACAAGAAAATGCCCTTTTTTGGGCTTTTCTTAGCATCTAACCCACTATCTGCATTATAAAACTTTTTAAATAGGAAGATTTTGTTTCATTTAAACAATAGGAATAAAAGATTCAAACACTGGGTTAGCTGCACCCAACTAGTGGAATCTTGTTTCTGATAAACAAATGATGCAAGAGGAGCAGCCTCTTCTGGTAATCTTTATGAGAGCTACCTGTTGTTGTGATTATGACTACATGGTATGTTGTTTGACCTTACATATGTGTTTATTTATGTTTTGAGCAGGTTGCAAGATGCACAAAAATAATAAACCAGAATTCTGAGGAAGGTCTTTGTATCAAATCTCAAATCGAAGAGGTCTTTGTATCAAATCTCAAATCGAAGAGGAATACAGAATTAAATACAAACTGAATTGAAATGAATTGTAATAAAAAATGTATTGTTCTAGGGACAGCCATACACCATAAAAATGGCAAGGCAACCTTGCTGGAACAACTTTCAAATGAAATTGAAAATCAAGCTGATAAAGGAATAGCTGAAAATAAATTCTAAACTATTACAACATTCTCACAATGCTTGAATTAAATGATTACAACATTCATCACCATACATACATCCCACAAAAGAATAATTAAAGATTAGAAGAATAAATCAATCAACCACAACACAAGGGTTTATAGTGGTTCACCTGTGTGTTCACCAACTGTTAAACAACAGCCACACAAAAAGCTACTCCACTCCTAATATCCTCACACAGGGGATATTAGCGTTCACTAAAAATAGGTTTTCCCAGGTTCACCCAAAACCTTTACAATTGTGTCTTTGTCTGTGGGCTTACACAATTAAAAAACCCCACTTCTGAGTTTTCCTGGCTCTCCTCAGATAACCAATATAACAAGATTTTTCTAGCAAATCTTGAAAGAAACCAAAACAAAAAGGAATTTACAATTAAATGTAAAATACCTGATTATCTCCTTCGATGTAGCTGCCCGGTAGAACCAAATCAGAGTAGATGATTGAATGTCCAAGTTCAATGTCCAGTACTCAATTACAATGGTTCTAATTCTAATAGATTTTAAATTAAACCGAATAGGGCTTGCCTTAATTGATTTTGATTCCAAAGAAGGGAATAACAATTCCTCTTATCAAATTAGATTGGAATAGCAGAAACAAAATCAATTAAATAAAGCTAAGGAAAGAGAATATTAAATAAGCACACTTAGCTTAGATGGAGCACAGAATTATCTCTCAGAAGTTCGATGAAGATTGGCTTGAATAGATTAATTAATTCGATGATTTCTTCTGAGATTCGTGCACTATTTATAGGTAAGAAGATCGTGTTTTCGACTGGTCTAGAGAGCTCTTCGACTGGTCTAGGCGGGATATGCTTTGACCGTTCTACGACTGGTCGAAGCTTTCCTATGACTGGTCGTAGGACCTGAAAAACTTCGCTGGAATTCGAGTCGAAGATGTTCAACTAGTCGAAGATGCAGTCGACACTGTTCCTACGACTGGTCGAACAAATTCCTAGACTGGTCGAAGCCTAACAGATTTCATCCGAAATTTGTAACAAACTCACGACTGATCGAGGAATTTCTTAGACTGGTCGAAGCAAGTCTAGGACTAGTCGAAGAAGACCTAGGACTAGTCGAAGAACAGACCAATCACATGAAAAATAAACATTCGGTTTATGTATCCGAAATGACCTACTTCTAAGGTCAACCTATGGTCAATCAAACCTCAATCATGAAGTATGGACATTGAAACATTAGGAACAAGTGACCTTGAAGTATCAGTCTTGAAGTCTTGATGTAGATCAACCTTGAAAGCTTGATGTAGCTTAATCTTGAAAGAGTCTTGAGTTCTTCATAAACTGCCATGCACTCTTCTTGAAGTCTTGCAGCTTGAGTCTTGTCTTGTGAGCTTTGCTTGTTGTGAGTTTGGCTTGTTCATGAATGTTGATCCTTGAAAGAGCTTCACTTATGCAAGTTATATATAACATAACAGTGATTTTGGCACCACAAATTTGACAACAGACAGGGATATAAACTATAGCACTTACACACATTTCCAAACATGACCTAAAAAGTGCAGATAGTTATGACGGTTAATTCCCATTTGCTTAAAGCTCTATAAATTTATTTTATCCTTTTTTTTGAAAGGTAAATTTATTTTTCTTATTCCTTATATTATTTCCCAGTTATATTTGCGTTAGTTTTAGAGTACAGGTAGCGATAGAAATTGTTGGTCGATTGTGGCTTGTAGACAAAGGGATGAGTAACCAACAATACGAATATGGGATAATGAGATATTAATAGAATGATTGTTACAATTTTTTAGCTATCTAAATATTAATAGAATGCCAATTACATAATAATGAGATATTATTTTATTTTATAAAATTGCAGGAATTATGTCAGATTTTGGTGGTTCATCAGCTTCAGCCCAGGGAAGCAATACAAGGAAGAGACTTGAATTAAATGAATATAAACAACCAGTCGGAGAAACATCAGCGCCTTTCAACACATTTTAAGGGCAACTTGGCAGGACACACTGTCCAATTTCATTTGCTGATTGGCGCAAAGTGCCTGGTGCAATTAAAGATAATATCTGGTTTATGGTTTTGGTGAGCATGTTTGTTCTTACTTTTATTTCTAATTCTTACTCAATAAGATTGTTTGATTATTAATTTAATGAAATAGGCCATGTACAACATCGATGATAAGTTAAAAGAATATGCATTTTAGAAAGTAAGCAAAGCTTGGAAGGTATGGAAATACAATCTACGAAAGGAATATGATAAATTTGATAATGATGTAGAAAGAAGAAGAAATTGTCCCATTGGTGTAAAGCAAGAGGATTAGGACATTTTCATTAATTTACAATCTATAAAATTATTAATCAATCTTCGTAAGAAGGGAAAGACTTCCAGAGCATAGGTGAAATGCCCTCACACGACTGGAAGATGAGGTTCTGCTAGGACATTAGAGAAAATAGTAATTTGTGAGTGATGTCATTTATTTAATCTTTAGCATCCTTTTTTATTAATTATGGCTTGTTGTCATTTATTTTTTATTAACCAAGTCACTAAAGGATTTCAATTTCAAATGTAACTGAAGTATTGACAGAACGTTATCTCTTGTTGCAGTATGAGATGTAACAAGAATATGCATTGATTGTGTATTTGAATTTTTTTAAATGCACCAACTAGAAATGATTTGAGACAATGTTCAATGATACTTTGTTAAATATGAAATTTATGACCTTTAGTAATTTGGTTAATTAAAAAGAACTACATAGTGGCTTGATCCCAATCTAACTTTTTGGGTACATAGGCAGCCGTTCGTAATTTACTAGAATATTGATGCAGCCACAAATCTTTTTTCTCCTTTGAATTGTAACAGACTGTATTGGTTGCATTTTTCTCTGTCATACAGGTTGTGTCTATCAAAGATATAATATCACCTCCTTATAGGGAAACATTTAATGATGTGTACAGGTAAATTCATTTTTTCTTATTCCTTATATTGTTTCCCAGTTATATTTGTGTTGATTTTAGAGTACAGGTAGCAATAGAAAGTGTTGGTCGATTGTGGCTTATAGACAAAGGGATGAGTAACCAACAATACAAATATGGGAGGCCTTCCCCAGGTATCCAGATGCTTTTAGATATAATTATATTGTTTTTAAATGTATTAGCTTGAAATTGATGGAGCAGACCCGGATGTGCGTCAGAGCTATCCGAATGTTGAGCGGGGGTCCCTGGACGGTGGGAACCATTGTTATGACCATGATGAAGCTATCCATTTCCTATGGACAACATTGGAGTGGCCTGGCCATTTAGACATGCCATGTTTATGTATTTACTCAAAATTGATGGAGCAGACCTGGATGTGCGTCGGAGCTATCCGGATATTGAGCGGGGGTCCCTAGAAGATGGGAACTGCTGTTATGACCATGATGAAGCTGTCCATTTTCTATGGATAGCATTGGAAGGGCTTGGCCAATTGGAGCAGGCCATGTTTATATCTATATTTGCAGGGACCACACCCTTAACCTATAACCTAAACCTATTCTCAAATCCCAAAACCTATAATTACAACCTAAACCTATAACCAAAACCTATAAACTATAACCTAAACTCAATTCCCTAAACTTTAACTTACAACCTAACCTAAACCTATACTTATAACTTAAACCTATTCTTAAATCCCAAAACCTATAACCTAAACCTATGACTTATAACCTATAATCTGAACCTATAACCTAAACTCAATTCCCTAAACCTATAACCTAAACCTATAACCTAAACTCAATTCCCTAAACCTTAACCTATAACCTAACCTAAACCTATTCTCAAATCCCAAAACCTCTAACTTAAACCTTAACCTAAACCTATAACTATAACCTAAACCTTAACCACAAACCTATAACCTAACCTAAACCTAAACCTATAACCTTAACCTAAACCTAAACCTATAACCTTAACCTTAATATATAACATTAACATAAACCTAAACCTATAACCTGAGCCTATAACCTAAACTCAATTCCCTAAACCTTTACCTATAACCTAACTTAAACCTATTCTCAAATCCCAAAACCTATAACCTAAACCTTAACCTAAACCTATAACCTAAACCTATAGCCTATAACCTAAAACCTGAACCTATAACCTAAACTCAATTCCCTAAACCTTAACCTATAACCTAACCTAAACCTATACTTATAACCTAAACCTATGCTCAAATCCCAAAACCTATAACTATAACCTAAACCTTAACCAAAAACCTATAACCTAACCTAAACCTAAACGTATAACCTTAACCTAAACCTAAACCTATAACCTTAACATTAACATATAACCTAAACCTAAACCTAAACCTAAACCTAAACCTATAACCTAAACCTATTCATAAATCCCTAAACCTAAACCTAAACCTAAACCTATTCTCAAATCCCTAAACCTTTAACCTATAACCTATAACCTATAACTAAACCTATAAGCTAAACCTATAACTAAACCTTAACCTATACTTATAACCTATAACCTAAACCTATAACCTAAACATAAAACCTAAAACCCAAAGATAAACCCGATCTCGAACCTGAAACCAATTTCCTAAACCTAAACCTTAATGTATACTCAAATCCCTAAACCTAAACATACACATAATCCTAATCTCGAATCCCTAACCTAAACCTAAACCTAAACTTGAAAACCCAGACCTAAACCCGATCTTGAACCCAAACCTGATTTCCTGAACCTAAACCTTAACCTATTCTCAATTCCCTAAACCTATAGCTTATAACCTAAACCTAAATCTAAACCTAAACATAAACCTAAAACCTAAATGTATTCTCAAATCCCTAAACCTAAACCTACACCTAATCCTATTCTCAACACCCTAACCGAAACCTAAACCTAAACTTGAAAACCCAAACCTAAACCCGATCCCAAACCCGATCCCAAACCCGAACCTGATTTCCTAAACCTAATTATTAACCTATTCTCAATTCCCTAAACCTATAGCTGATAACCTAAACCTAAACCTATACCTATAACCTATAACCTAAACCTAAACCTAAAACCTAAATGTATTCTCAAATCCCTAAACCTAAACTTACACCTAATCCTAATCTTAACTCCCTAACCTAAACCAAAACCTAACTTGAAAACCCAAACCTAAACCCGATCCCGATCCCGAACCCGAACCCGATTTCCTAAACCTAAACCTTAACCTATTCTCAATTCCCTAATCCTATAGCTTATAACCTAAACCGAAACCTAAACCTACACCTTAACCTAAACCTAAACCTATAACCTATAACCTAAAACCTAAATGTATTCTCAAATCCCTAAACCTAAACCTACACCTAATCCTAATCTCAACTCCCTAACCTAAACCTAAACCTAAACTTGAAAACCCAAACCTAAACACGATCTCGAACCCGAACCCGATTTCCTAAACCTAAACATTAACCTATTCTCAATTCCCTAAACCTATAGCTTATAACCTAAACCTAAACCTAAACCTATAACCTATAACCTAAACGTAAACCTAAAACCTAATGTATTCTCAAATCCCTAAACCTAAACCTACACCTAATCCTAATCTCAACTCCCAAACCAAAACCTAAACCTAAACTTGAAAACCCAAACCTAAACCCAATCCCGAACCCGAACCCGATTTCCTAAACCTAAACCTTAACCTATTCTCAATTCCCTAAACCTATAGCTTATAACCTAAACCGAAACCAAAACCTAAACCTAAACCTAAACCTATAACCTATAACCTAAACCTAAACCTAAAACTAATGTATTCTCAAATCCCTAAACCTAAACCTATAACTAATCCTAATCTTAACTCCCTAACCTAACCCTAAACCTAAACTTGAAAACCCAAACCTAAACCCGATCTCGAACCCGAACCCAATTTTCTAAACCTAAACCTTAACCTATTCCCAATTCCCTAAACGTATAGCTTATAACCTAAACCTAAACCTAAACCTAAACCTTAACCTAAACCTAAACCTAAACCTGTAACCTATAACCTAAACCTAAACCTAAAACGTAAATGTATTCTCAAATCCCTAAACCTAAACCTACACCTAATCCTAATCTCAACTCCCTAACCTAAACCTAAACCTAAACTTGAAAACCCAAACCTAAACCCGATCCCTAACCCGAACCTGATTTCCTAAGCATAAACCTTAACCTATTCTCAATTCCCTAAACCTATAGCTTATAACCTAAACCTAAACCTAAAGCTAAACCTATAACCTATAACCTAAACCTAAACCTAAAACCTAATGTATTCTCAAATCCCTAAACCTAAACCTACACCTAATCCTAATCTCAACTCCCTAACCTAAACCAAAACCTAAACTTGAAAACCCAAACCTAAACCAAATCCCGAACCCGTACCCGATTTCCTAAAACTAAACCTTAACCTATTCTCAATTCCCTAAACCTATAGCTTATAACCTAAACCTAAACCTAAACCTAAACCTATAACCTATAACCTAAACCTAAACCTAAAACCTAAATGTATTCTCAAATCCTTAAACCTAAACCTATACCTATAACTAATCTCAACTCCCTAACCTAAACCTAAACTTAAACTTGAAAACCCAAACCTAAACCCAATCCCGAACCCGAACCCGATTTCCTAAACCTAAACATTAACCTATTCTCAATTCCCTAAACCTATAGCTTATAACCCAAACTAAACCTAAACCTAAACCTAAACCTAAAACCTAAATGTATTCTCAAATCCTTAAACCTAAACCTACACCTATAACTAATCTCAACTCCCTAACCTAAACCTAAACTTAAACTTGAAAACCCAAACCTAACCCGATCCCGAACTCGAACCCAATTTCCTAAACCTAAACATTAACATATTCTCAATTCCCTAAACCTATGGCTTATAACCTTAACCTAAACCTAAACCTATAACCTATAACCTAAACCTAAACCCAAAACCTAAATGTATTCTCAAATCTCTAAGGGCCCGTTTAGCTGGTTGGATTGGAAGGGATTGGATGGTATTGGAAGGGATTGAAAGTCAAATCCCGGGATTAGCCTGGCGTGCCAAACAGAGTCGTTGATCTGATCCCAATCCCACGTATCTTAAGACAATCCACTGATAACACCATCATTACCTTTAAATCCCATCCAATCCACCCTAATCCTTTCAAATTTGCCTGGGACGTGTTTGGTTTCAGGGATTGGAAGGGATGAGAAGGTTTAATCCCAAGATTGGCCGAGCGGGCCAAACAGACTAGATATAGCAATCCCATAGATCTCCAGACAATCCACTGACAACACCATCATTACCTAGAAATCCATGCCATCCACCCTAATACCATTCAATCCCTCCCAATCCTCCCAGCCAAACGGGTCCTAAACCTAAACCTACACCTAATCCTAATCTCTACTCCCTAACCTAAACCTAAACCTAAACTTGAAAACCCAAATATAAACCCGATCCCTAACCCGAACCCGATTTCCTAAACATAAACCTTAACCTATTCTCAATTCCCTAAACGTATAGCTTATAACCTAAACCTAAACCTATAACCTATAACCTAAACATAAACCTAAAACCTAATGGATTCTCAAATCCCTAAACCTAAACCTACACCTAATCCTAATCTCAACTCCCTAACCTAAACCAAAACCTAAACTTGAAAACCCAAACCTAAACCAGATCCCGAACCCGAACCCGATTTCCTAAACCTAAACCTTAACCTATTCTCAATTCCCTAAACCTATAGCTTATAACCTAAACCTAAACCTAAACCTTAACCTAAACCTAAAACCTAAATGTATTCTCAAATCCTTAAAACTAAACCTACACCTATAACTAATCTCAACTCCCTAGCCTAAACCTAAACTTAAACTTGAAAACCCAAACCAAAACCCTATCCCGAACCTGAACCCGATTTCCTAAACCTATAGCTTATAACCTAAACCTAAACCTTAACATAAACCTAAACCTAAACCTATGACCTATAACCTAAACCTAAACCTAAAACCTAAATGTATTTTCAAATCCTTAAACCTAAACCTACACCTATAACTAATCTCAACTCCCTAACCTAAACCTAAACTTAAACTTGAAAACCCAAACCTAAACCCGATCCCGAACCCGAATCCGATTTCCTAAACCTAAACATTAACCTATTCTCAATTCCCTAAACCTATAGCTTATAACCTAAACCTATAACCTATAACCTAAACCTAAACCTAAAACCTAAATGTATTCTCAAATCCCTATGGCCCTATTTGGCTGGTCGGATTGGAAGGGATTGGATGGTATTGGAAGTGATTGAAAGTCAAATCTTGGGATTGGCCTGGCATGCCAAATAGAGTCTGGGATCTGATCCCAATCCCACAGATCTTAAGACAATCCACTAACAACACCATCATTACCTTTAAATCCCATCCAATCCACCCAAATCCTTTCAAATTTGCCTGGGACGTGTTTGGTTTGAGGGATTGGAAGGGATGAGAAGGTTTAATCTCAGGATTGGCCGGGCGTGCCAAACAGACTGGATATAGCAATCCCATCGATCTCCAGACAATCCACTGACAACACCATCATTACCTAGAAATCCATGCCATCCACCCAAATACCATTCAATCCCTCCCAATCCACAGGCCAAACGGGCCCTAAACCTAAACCTACACCTAATCCTAATCTCGACTCCCTAACCCAAACCTAAACCTAAACTTGAAAACCCAAACTTAAACTCGAACCTGAACCCAAACCCAATTTCCTAAACCTAAACCTTAGCCTATTCTCAATTCCTTAAACCTTAACCTATAACTTTGTAAGTGTTAGAGTTTATATCCCTATCTATTGTCAAATTTGTGGTGCCAAAATCACTGTTATATATAACTTGCATAAGTGAAGCTCTCTCAAGGATCAACATTCATAAACAAGCAAAGCTCACAAGACAAGACTTAAGCTGCAAGACTTCAAGAAGAGTTCAAGGCAGTTTGTACACTTTCACGATTGAGCTACATCAAGGTTTCAACTACATCAAGACTTCAAGGCTCATACTTCAAGGTCACTTGTTCCTAATGTTTCAATGTCCATACTTCATGGTTGAGGTTTGATTGACCATAGGTTGACCTTAGAAGTAGGTCATTTTGGATACATAAACCGAATGTTTATTTTACATAAGTTTGGTCTGTTCTTCGACTAGTCCTAGGCCTTCTTCGACTAGTCCTAGAGTTGCTTCGACCAGTCTAAGAAATTCCTCGATCAGTCGTGAGTTTGTTACAAATTTCGGATGAAATCTGTTAGGCTTCGACTAGTCCAGGAATCTGTTCGACCAGTCGTAGGAACAGTGTCGACTGCATCTACGACCAGTCGAAAATCTTCGACTCGAAATCCAGCGATATTTTATAGGTTCTTCGACCAGTCGAAGGAAACCTACGACCAGTCGTAGGTGACCTACGACCAGTCGAAGGAGACCTTCGACCAGTCGTAGAACGGTCAAAGCATATCCCGCCGGATTTTTCAAATATCTGTTATTGCTTTGACTAGTCGAAGAGCTCCCTAGACCAGTCGAAGACGCGATCTGCTCACCTATAAATAGTGCATGAATCTCAGAATAAATTATCAAATTAAGTAATCCATTCAAGCCAATCTTCGTCGAACTTCTGAGAGATAATTCTGTGCTCGATCTAAGCTAAGTGTGCTTATTTAATATTCTCTTTCCTTAGCTTTATTTAATTGATTTTGTTTCAGCTATTCCAATCTAATTTGATAAGAGAAATTGTTATTCCCTTTCTTTGGAATCAAAATCAATTAAGGCAAGCCCTATTTGGTTTAATTTAAAATCTATTAGAATTAGAACCATTATAATTGAGTACTAGACATTGAACTTAGACATTCAATCTACTCTGATTTGGTTCTACCAGGCTGCTACATCGAAGGAGATAATTAGGTATTTTACATTTAATTGTAAATTCCTTTCTGTTTTGGTTTCTTTCAAGATTTGCCAGAAAAATCTTGTTGTATTGGTTATCTGAGGAGAGCCAGGAAAACTCAGAAGTGGGATTTTTTTAATTGTGTAAGCCCACAGACAAAGACACAATTGTAAACGTTTTAGGTGAACCTGGGAAAACCTATTTTGTTAGTGAACGCTAATATCCCCTGTGTGAGGATATTAGGAGTGGAGTAGCATTTTGTGTGGCTGTTGTTTAACAGTTGGTGAACACACAGGCGAACCACTATAATCCCTTGTGTTGTGGTTGAATGGTTTATACTTCTAATCTTTAATTATTCTTTTGTGGGATGTATGTATGGTGGTGAATGTTGTAATCATTTAATTCAAGCATTGTGAGAATGTTGTAATATTTTAGAATTTATTTTCTGTTATTCCTTTATCAGCTTGATATTTAATTTCTTTTTAAAGTTGTTCCAGCAAGGTTGCCCTGCCATTTTTATGGTGTATGGCTGTCCCTAGAATAATACATTTGTGATTCAATTTATTTTAATTCAGTTTGTATTTATTTCTGTATTCCTCTTCGATTTGAGATTTGATACAAAGATCTTTCTAGAAATAAGGTTGTCCTACCATAAACTCTGGTTTTTGGTGTAAGGTTGTCATTAGAACAACATTTGTATCAACCTCTCAAGATCTGAATTTTGAGGTTATTTTACTTTCCTGCATTGTGATTTACTTTGGCTATCATATTCTTTTTAATTCCACTGTTATAAGTTTTATTTGGCATTGTCCTATTCATCCCCCCCCCCCCCCCCCCTCTAGGACATATTGCTTGGCCTTTTCAAGTGGTATCAAAGCCTAATAGCTCTTTTTTAATTCTTGGATTTAATTCTTGAGCTAACGATTTAAGCTATTTAAGATGTCAAATTTTGATAGCCTTTCAGTCACTAGGCCTCCACCCTTTGATGGCTCCAATATGCCTATTGGAAAGCCAGAATGAGGATCTTCCTCAAATCAATGGATGAAGATGTGTGGCAAGCCACAGTGACTGAATGGAATCCTCCTATCATGGAAGTTACTGGGGTTAATGGTTCAAAATCTATGAAAGTCATACCATATTACCAATGGACCACTCTTCAGAAAAGTGAGAGTAGTGCAAATGCTAAAGCACTAAATGCAATTATTTGCGCACTATCACCGGATGAGTTTAAAAGTATCATTTCCTGTGATACTGCAAAGCAAGCTTGGGATATATTAGAAATGACACACGAGGGTACTACAATTGTCAAAAAATCTAAAGTCCAACTCCTCACAACCAGATTTGAAGAAATTCATATGGAGGAAAATGAAATGTTTATAGACTTTACACTAGACTAAATGACATTGTAAACTCAATGTGGGGTCTTGGTGATAAAATCCCAGAAAGTAAAGTGTGTGCAAAAATATTACGCTCACTTCCTGAACGGTTCAATTCTAAAGTAACCGCGATCCAGGAACTTCGTGATACGGATAATATGAGGGTAGAAGAACTAGTTGGTTCACTACAAACCTACGAGTTAAACTTTAAAGCTCCTAAAGGTAAATCTATCGCATTAAAATCTTCTAAATGTAATTCAGAAGAAAACTCTGATTCAGAAGATGAAATGGCTCTTTTAGCTAAGAAATTTTACAAGATTTTCAAAAGCAAGAAAAGGGTTGATTTTCAAAAATCAAATGATAAAAAGAAGTTTAGACCCAAATCTCGAAAATCTTTGAAAGATAGTCAATGTTACAACTGTCAAGAATATGGGCACTTAGCAAATAGATGTCCTAAAAGGGACAAACCCAAGAAGAAGGGTATGTTGGCTACATGGGATGAATCATCTGATTCTGAAGGTTCTTCTGAATCAGAAGATTCTGAAACTGAGTCGGGCAATGAGGTTAAAGCTCTTATGACTCTAGCCAAATTCACATTTTTAGATAATGACTCAACAAGTGAAGAAAATCTGAATAGTGAATGTGAAAATGAAGATGATCTTCAAAACGCTTACAATGCCCTATATAAGGAAAGTTGTAAAATTGCTGTCAAACTTAAACTTCAAAAAGAAATGTTTTCTAAACTCAAAAATTGTTTTGAATCACTTGTCTTAGAAAAATCACAAATTTCAGATTATTTTGAAAAATCAAAATGCGATTTGGAATTCAAAAACTCCCTAATTATTGATTTAAAATCTGAAATTGAGAAACTTAAAACTGAAGTAACTTCTCTTCTGAGTCTAAAGGACACATGGAAATATGCCCAAGGTGATCCAAAGTTAGAAAAACTTTTATCCGGGTCAAGAAAATGTGGCGATCGATCCGGGTTGGGCTATGATAAAAATCTACCTCCTAAACAAAAGTATACTCCTCCTATGTTTGTTAAAGGAGAGTCCTCAAGCTCAAAAGGGAAAAGTACTTATCAAGATTTTTCTAGAAATTCAAAAACTTTTCAAAACCTAGAAGCAGTCATGTCAACTTTAATCAGAAACGAAATCCACTAGCTGAAAAGATAGTTGATTTACTCAAGGAGCTCTTAAAATCTAACTCTATAGGTCATTCCTACAAATATACACAAAAGAAGACCAACTATGTTCCTAAACCCAAAACAGTTATGAAATGGGTTCCTAAAGTTACCTGCTTGGTTGCTCACACTGCTTTCAAAGCAACAAGTCATTTAAAGTGGTACCTAGACAGTGGATGCTCCAGACATATGACAGGTGACAAAACTTTATTCACGGATCTGAAAGATATGACTGATGGTTCAGTCACTTTTGGTGATGGTAGCAACTGTAAGATTATAGGCCAAGGTACGGTTCAACTTTTTAATCTTCGTATGTTTAAAAATGTTTTATATGTTGAAGGCTTAAAACATAACTTGTTTAGTATATCTCAAATATGTGATAATAACCATAGTGTTCGGTTTTCTAATCAAAGCTGTGAGATACTAAATAATAAGGGTTCTGTAATATTAACTGGACGTAGAACGTCTGAAAATTGCTATATTATTAGCGAATCCAGCTCATCTAATCAAACATGTTACATGGTCCATACAGACGAGACTGATTTATGGCACAAACGTCTTGGACATGTACATTATCGAAAATTATATAGATTGAGCAAACGAGAACTTATAAGAGGTTTACCCAAACTTCAGAAATTAGATAAAATATGTGGTGAGTGCCAGATAGGCAAACAAACAAAGAACTCACACAAAAAGGTGAATTCAAATACCACATCAAGACCACTCGAACTTCTCCACATGGATCTAATAGGACCAACCAGAACAGAAAGTCGTGGTGGGAAAAAGTATATCCTGGTAATAGTTGATGACTTTACCAGATTCACTTGGGTAGTCTTCTTAAGGGATAAATCTGAAACCCTTGAAGAAGTAAGAAAAGTTTTCAAAAGGATTCAAACTGAAAAATCTTCTCAAATCAGTAAAATTCATAGTGATCATGGATCTGAATTTGAGAATAGCAATTTTGAGAAGTTCTGTACCGACCAAGGAATATTACATGAATTCTCTGCTCCCAAAACTTCACAACAAAATGGAATTGTAGAAAGAAAGAATAGGGTGCTTCAAGAAATGGCTAATGTCATGTTGAATAGCATGAAGCTCTCTAAAAATCTTTGGGCTGAAGCAGTCAACACAGCTTGCTATATTATTAACCGAGTCTACACTAGCAAAGATAATAATAAAACGGCTTACGAATTGTGGTTCAATAAAAAGCCTACTGTTAAATACTTTCGAGTTTTTGGTAGCAAGTGCTATATTTTACGTGATCGTGAAAATTTAGAAAAATTCGATACGAAGAGTGATGAAGGTATTTTTCTAGGATATTCCTTAAACAGTCGAGCTTATAGGGTCCTGAACAAAATGACTGGTGTGATTCAAGAATCCATTAATGTTGTCATTGATGATCATTTAAACACGTCAATTTCTAATTCAGATAATGATGAAGTACTAATCATTGATAAACCTGATACTTCATCGAATCAGACTGATTCTGAGTTGAGGACTGTTAAAGATCATCCAACCACATAAATTCTTGGAAACCCTCTCACCGGTGTTCGCACCTGTAGATAACTTGAGGATATATGTAATTATGTATGTTTTACATCCCAAATTGAACCATCTAACGTAAAAGAAGCTCTTGTTGATGAGAACTGGATTGTTGCGATGCAAGAAGAACTCAACCAATTCGTAAGAAATGATGTTTGATATCTCGTACCAAGACTTAAAGATAAGCACATCATTGGAACAAAATGGATTTTCAAAAATAAGTCTGACGAGTGTGGAAATATAATTAGAAACAAGGCTAGACTAGTGGTACAAGGTTATACTCAAATTGAAGGGATTGATTTTGATGAAACTTTTGCACCAGTAACACGTCTTGAATCTATCAGACTATTTATATCCATTGCATGTTTTAGAAAGATAAAGATCTATCAGATGGATGTGAAAAGTGCTTTTCTAAATGGCGATTTACATGAAGAAGTCTATGTTGAACAGCCAATGGGTTTTGAAGATTCCAAAAATACTGATCATGTATATCGGCTTAAAAAGGCACTTTATGGATTAAAACAAGCACTTAGGGCATGGTATGAGAAACTAACGAAATTTCTTTTAAGTCATAATTTTCAAATGGGATCTGTTGATAAAACTCTGTTTGTTAAAAAACATAATGATCATATCTTAATGGTGCAGATTTATATTGATGATATCATTTATGGATCAACTTGTACTGACCTGACTACTGAGTTTGCAGATTTGATGAAATCTCAGTTCGAAATGAGCATGGTTGGGGAATTGACTTATTTCCTTAGATTACAAGTAAAGCAACAACCTGAAGGAATATTCATTTCTCAATCTAAGTATGCTTTGAATCTAATCAAGAGATTTGGATTTAAGAATGACAAGAATTTCGATACTCCTATGAGTACCACCCTGAAACTATCAAAAGACTCTAATGGTAAAAATGTTGACTCAAAACTTTATCGGAGTATGATTGGTAGTTTGTTATATTTAACGGCTAGTAGACCTGATATTTCTCTAAGTGTTGGTATTAGCGCAAGATATCAATCTGATCCAAAAGAATCTCACTTGATTGCTGTCAAGCGAATTATTAGATATGTCGCAAGTACTGTAAATCTCGGTCTCTGGTATCCTCATGAGACTAGTGTCCAATTAGCTGGGTACTCGGATGCTGACTGGGCAGGTAATCTAGATGATAGAAAATCAACCAGTGGTGGTTGTTTTACATTGGAAATTGTCTAGTTTCCTGGTTTAGTAAGAAACAAAATTCTATATCACTTTCAACAGCTGAAGCTGAGTATATCGCAGCTGGTAATGCATGTACACAGCTTGTTTGGATGCAACGAATGCTAAGTGATTATGGAATTAAACAGGATTCTATATTATTACATTGTGATAATTCCAGTGCGATAAATATTTCAAAAAATCCTATTCAGCATTCTCGTACTAAGCACATTGACATTAGATTTCATTATATAAGGGAATTAGTAGAAGAAAAAGTTATATCTCTAAAATATATTCTTACTGAAGATCAACGAGCTGACATTTTCACAAAACCTCTCGATAAAAGCAGGTTCAAAAGGATGAAATTTGATCTTGGCATGTGCATTTTAAATTGATTATTTATGCCTACTTGTATTATAGTGTATATATTTGCTAGATTGAATTCCAATTTTTTTATAATTTGCAAGAAATATGAATTTTTGGGCTTCTTCGACCAGTCGTGAGTATACACGACCAGTCGTCCTACGACCGGTCGGAGATACCCACGACCAGTCGTAGAACTCGGGTTTCACTTAAAATTGGGGATTTTTGCTTTCTTCCTCATTTCATCTTTCTTCTCCATGGAGCCGAGCTTCGACTTGTCGAACCCATCCTTTTTGTTCTTCAAGGTTAGTGTTCCAAATCACTTTTTCTTACTGATTTGTGTCTAGATGGTTTCCTTTTCTAGCTTGAAGCTTTCTATTTTGGATTTCATTGAGATTTGGGGTTTGGATTTTGAAAAATCTGTTTTGAGTAAACCCACTTCTCAATCCTTTGCAACTTCTTTATTCCTTGAAATCCTTGTTGCAAATGGCTTCTAGAGGTAGAAAAACTACTTCCCGTGGTCCTTCTTCTTCTTCCAGATCGACCGCTATCTCTAAACGTCATCTTCTTGTTCCCAATGATGATTCATCATATGTTAGGGACATTAGATTACTTAATGTTATTGTTGAACATCCTGTTGATGTTAATCATATTGCACCTTTTGACATCCTTCCTATGCTTGAAGCTGTAGGTTGGGTTAACTTATTACATTGGGGTGGGCCTGCATACCGGTCCATTGCCCAATCCATGTTTACATGTATTAGTGCTTTCTCACAGGATGATTTAACTTTCAAAATATCTACTAGAGAAGGGCCTTTTGACGTTGATCGTCATTTAATTCAGCCCTTATGGACATTCCTGTGAATGATGAGGGTATTCCTATCCATAACTTAACTGATAAACCCTCAATGGCTGAAAAACGCATGCTCACTAGAGATTTGTGCAACATGGATGTTCAATGGACTCAAAAAGGGAATGCGCTTCCCGCAAGGTATTTGTTACCCAAATACAGAATTCTCCACAAAATCTTAATGTGTAATCTGTATCCTCGTTTGGGTAATAAATCTGACTTGACTTCGTTTATGATTCGTGTTATCCATGCTATTTCTAATGGTACTCAGATTTGTTTACCATCCTTAATCTGTCATTTTATTCTTCAGTTTAGACTTCATCCTGGTCATAGTAACATTCCTTTTGCCTATTTAATGACTGTATTGGCTGCACATATGTTAGTCGATATGCCGGTTGATGAGCCACCAATCCATCATCTAATCTTCAACAATACTAATATCAATAAGATGAAGTTGGATCTGCTTCCTGAACAAGGTGGTGGTGGTGGTGGTGGTGGTGAAGAAGCTGGTGTTGACATTAATATGGATGACATTTTTGAGGAACTGGATTCTGACTCAGCAAATGATCCAGATTTTGAACCATCTGATGTTGATGCTCGTCTGAGTGCATTAGAGGAGAAAGTTGAGAATATAAATGTAAAAATGGAAAACATGTCTGTTGTTCATGATTTGCAATTCAAGTACATGCGCAAATGTCTTAGGCGCTTGAATAAAGGGATGCACCAACTTAATCCCTCTATTCCTGCTCCGTCATCAAGTTCTGGTTCTGAATAGTTTTTATGAGACTTCTGGTCTGTAATAACTTTATAACTTAGCACTTGGTTGACTGATTTTGAGTTGGATACTATCTATGTTTTATGCTGGATATTTATTCTATGTGATGCTATGCTGAGTATCTCTATCACTCTTTTGCTATACTCTCTTACCTCCTCATGTTTAGTCTCATATATTCCTTTATTTAGTTCTCCTTTGTCATATTGTGACAAAAAGGGGGAGAATGGTTTGTTCTTAATGATGTGATTGTGAGAGGAGTAGCATTGGTTATGTTACTCAGGGGGAGTAGGAGTATGTTTGAGCTTGTTGAATGAAATTGGTTGAATGTTGGATATTGAATATTGATTTGTAGGTATTAACCAGTTGTTTTACTTTTTGTTTATCTTGGTTATGTGTTTTGTCACTAATTTGACAAAGGGGGAGATTGTAAGTGCTATAGTTTATATCCCTGTCTGTTGTCAAATTTGTGGTGCCAAAATCACTGTTATATATAACTTGCATAAGTGAAGCTCTCTCAAGGATCAACATTCATAAACAAGCAAAGCTCATAAGACAAGACTCAAGTTGCAAGACTTCAAGAAGAGTTCAAGGCAGTTTGTACACTTTCAAGATTGAGATACATCAAGGTTTCAACTACATCAAGACTTCAAGGCTCATACTTCAAGGTCACTTGTTCCTTATGTTTCAATGTCCATACTTCATGGTTGAGGTTTGATTGACCATAGGTTGACCTTAGAAGTAGGTCATTTTGCATACATAAACCGAATATTTATTTTACATAAGTTTGGTCTGTTCTTCGACTAGTCCTAGGCCTTCTTCGACTAGTCCTAGAGTTGCTTCGACCAGTCTAAGAAATTCCTCGATCAGTCGTGAGTTTGTTACAAATTTCGGATGAAATCTGTTAGGCTTCGACTAGTCCAGGAATCTGTTCGACCAGTCATAAGAATAGTGTCGACTGCATCTACGACCAGTCAAAAATCTTCGACTCGAAATCCAGCGATATTTTATAAGTTCTTCGACCAGTCGAAAGAAACCTACGACCAGTCGTAGGTGACCTACGACCAGTCGAAGGAGACCTTCGAACAGTCGTAGAACGGTCAAAGCATATCCCGCCGGATTTTTCAAATATCTGTTATTGCTTCGACTAGTCGAAGAGCTCCTTAGACCAGTTGAAGACGTGATCTGCTCACCTATAAATAGTGTACGAATCTCAGAAGAAATTATCAAATTAAGTAATCCATTCAAGCCAATTTTTGTCGAACTTCTGAGAGATAATTCTGTGCTCGATCTAAGCTAAGTGTGCTTATTTAATATTCTCTTTCCTTAGCTTTATTTAATTGATTTTGTTTCAGCTATTCCAATCTAATTTGATAAGAGGAATTGTTATTCCCTTTCTTTGGAATCAAAATCAATTAAGGCAAGCCCTATTTGGTTTAATTTAAAATCTATTAGAATTAGAACCATTATAATTGAGTACTGGACATTGAACTTGGATATTCAATCATCTACTCTGATTTGGTTCTACCGGGCTGCTACATCGAAGGAGATAATTAGGTATTTTACATTTAATTGTAAATTCCTTTCTGTTTTGGTTTCTTTCAAGATTTACCAGAAAAATCTTGTTGTATTGGTTATCTGAGGAGAGCCAGGAAAACTCAGAAGTGGGATTTTTTAATTGTGTAAGCCCACAGACAAAGACACAATTGTAAAGGTTTTGGGTGAACCTGGGAAAACCTATTTTGTTAGTGAACGCTAATATCCCCTGTGTGAGGATATTAGGAGTGGAGTAGCATTTTGTGTGGCTGTTGTTTAACAGTTGGTGAACACACAGGCGAACCACTATAATCCCTTGTGTTGTGGTTGAATGGTTTATACTTCTAATCTTTAATTATTCTTTTGTGGGATGTATATATGGTGGTGAATGTTGTAATCATTTAATTCAAGCATTGTGAGAATGTTGTAATATTTTAGAATTTATTTTCTGCTATTCCTTTATCAGCTTGATATTTAATATCTTTTGAAAGTTGTTCCAGCAAGGTTGCCCTGCCATTTTTATGGTGTATGGCTGTCCCTAGAACAATACATTTGTGATTCAATTTATTTTAATTCAGTTTGTATTTATTTCTGTATTCCTCTTCGATTTGAGATTTGATACAAAGATCTTTCTAGAAATAAGGTTGTCCTACCATAAACTCTGGTTTTTGGTGTAAGGTTGTCTTTAGAACAACATTTGTATCAACCTCTCAAGATCTGAATTTTGAGGTTATTTTACTTTCCTGCATTGTGATTTACTTTGGCTATCATATTCTTTTTAATTCCGCTGTTATAAGTTTTATTTGGCATTGTCCTATTCACCCCCCCTCTAGGACATATAGCTTGGCCTTTTCAAACTTGACCTAAACCTAAACCTATAACCTGCACTTATAACCTAAACCTATAACCTAAACCTAAGCCTAAAACCTAAACCGAAACCTAAAACCGAAATGTATTCTCAAATCCTTAAACCTAAACCTACACCTAATCCTAATCTCAACTCCCTAACCTAAACTTGAAAACCCAAACCTAAACCCAATCTTAAACTCGAACCCGATTTCCTAAACCTAAACATTAACCTATACTCAATTCCCTAAACCTATAGCTTATAACCTAAACCTAAACCTAAACCTAAACCTAAAACCTATAACCTAAGCCTAAACCTAAAACCTAATGTATTCTCAGATCCATAAACCTAAACCTACACCTAATCCTAATCTCAACTCTCTAACCTAAACCTAAACCTAAACTTGAAAACCCAAACCTAAACCCGATCCCGATCCTGATCCCGAACCCGAACCCGATTTCCTAAACCTAAACCTTAACCTATTCTCAATTCCCTAAACCTATAGCTTATAACCTTAACCGAAACCTAAACCTATACCTTAACCTAGACCAAAACCTAAACCTATAACCTATAACCTAAAACCTAAATGTATTCTCAAATCCCTAAACCTAAACCTACACCTAATCCTAATCTCAACTCCCTAACCTAAACCTAAACCTAAACTTGAAAACCCAAACCTAAACCCAATCCCGAACCCGAACCCGATTTCATAAACATAAACATTAACCTATTCTCAATTCCCTAAACCTATAGCTTATAACTTAAACCTTAACCTAAACCTAAACCTAAACCTATAACCTATAACCTAAACCTAAACCTAAAGCCTAATGTATTCTCAAATCCCTAAACCTAAACCTACACCTAATCCTAATCTCAACTTCCAAACCAAAACCTAAACCTAAACTTGTAAACCCAAACCTAAACCCAATCCCGAACCCGAACCCGATTTCCTAAACCTAAATCTTAACCTATTCTCAATTCCATAAACCTATAGGTTATAACCAAAACCAAAACCTAAACCTAAAACTAATGTATTCTCAAATCCCTAAACCTAAACTTACACCTAATCCTAATCTCAACTCCCTAACCTAAACCTAAACGTAAACTTGAAAACCCAAACTTAAACCCGATCCCGAACCCGAACCCAATTTCCTAAACCTAAACATTAACCTATTCTCAATTCCCTAAACCTAAAGCTTATAACCTAAAGCTAAACCTTAACCGAAACCGAAACCTAAACCTATAACCTATAACCTAAACCTAAATCTAAAACCTAAATGTATTCTCAAATCCTTAAACTTAAACCTACACTTATAACTAATCTAAACTCCCTAACCTAAACCTAAACTTAAACTTGAAAACCCAAACCTAAACCCGATCCCGAACCCGAACCCGATTTCCTAAACCTAAACATTAACCTATTCTCAATTTCCTAAACTTATAGCTTATAACCTAAACCTAAACCTAAACGTATAACCTATAACCTAAACCTAAACCTAAAACCTAAATGTATTCTCAAATCCCTACGGGCTCATTTGGCTGGTCTAATTGGAAGGGATTGAATGGTATTGGAAGGGATTGAAAGTCAAATCCCGGGATTGGCCTGGCGTGCCAAACAGAGTCGGTGATCTGATCCCAATCCCACGGATCTTAAGACAATCCACTGATAAAACCATCATTACCTTTAGATCCCATCCAATCCACCCTAATCCTTTCAAATTTGCCTGGGACGTGTTTGGTTTGAGGGATTGGAAGGGATGAGAAGGTTTAATCCTGGGATTGGCCGAGCACGCCAAACAGACTGGATATAGCAATCCCATGGATCTCCAGACAATCCACTGACAACACCGTCATTACCTAGAAATCCATGCCATCCACCCTAATACCATTCAATCCCTCCCAATCCACCCATCCAAACGGGCCCTAAACCTAAACCTACACCTAATCCTAATCTTAACTGCCTTACCTAAACCTAAACCTAAACTTGAAAACCCAAACCTAAACCCAATCCCTAAACCGAACCTGATTTCCTAAACATAAACCTTAACCTATTCTCAATTCCCTAAACCTATAGCTTATAACCTAAACCTAAACCTAAACCTAAATCTATAACCTATAACCTAAACCTAAACCTGCACCTAATCCTAATCTCAACTCCCTAACCTAAACTTGAAAACCCAAACCTAAACTAGAACCTGAACCCAAACCCGATTTCCTAAACCTAAACCTTAACCTATTCTCAATTCCCTAAACCTTAACCTATAACCTAACCTAAACCTAAACCTACAACCTGCACTTATAACCTAAACCTATAACATAAACCTAAGCCTAAAACCTAAACCGAAACCTAAAACCGAAATGTATTCTCAAATCCTTAAACCTAAACCTACACCTAATCCTAATCTCAACTCCCTAACCTAAACTTAAACCTAAACTTGAAAACCCATACCTAAACCCGATCTCGAACCCGAACCCAATTTCCTAAACCTAAACCTTAACCTATTCTCAATTCCCTAAACCTATAGCCTATAACCTAAACCTAAACCTAAACCTAAACCTATAACTTATAACCTAAACCTAAACCTAAAACCTAATGTATTCTCAAATCTGTAAACCTAAACCTACACCTAATCCTAATCTTAACTCCCTAACCTAAATCTAAACCTAAACTTGAAAACCCAAACCTAAACCCGAACCCGATTTCCTAAACTTAAACCTTAACCTATTCTTAATTCCCTAAACCTATAGCTTATAACCTAAACCTAAACCTAAACCTAAACCTAAACCTAAACCTATAACCAATAACCCAAACCTAAACCTATAACCTAATGTACTCTCAAATCCCTAAACCTAAACCTACACCTAATCCTAATCTCAACTCCCTAACCTAAACCTAAACTTGAAAACCCAAACCTAAACCCGATCTTGAACCCGAACCCGATTTCCTAAATCTAAACCTTAGCCTATTCTCAATTCCCTAGACCTATAGCTTATAACCTAAGCCTAAACCTAAACCTCAACCTATAACCTATAACCTAAATCTAAATCTAAAACCTAATGTATTCTAAAATCCCTAAACCTAAACCTACACCTAATCCTAATCTCAACCCCTTAACCTAAACCTAAACCTGAACTTGAAAACCCAAACCTAAACCCGATCCCGAACCTGAACCTGATTTCCTAAACCTAAACCTTAGCCTATTCTCAATTCCCTAAACCTATAGCTTATAACCTAAACCTAAACCTAAACCTTAACCTAAACCTATAACCTGAACCTAAACCTAAAACCTAAATGTATTCTCAAATCCCTAAACCTGAACCTACGCCTAATCCTAATCTTAACTCCCTAACCTAAACTTAAACCTAAACTTGAAAACCCAAACCTGAACCCGAACCCGAACCCGATTTCCTAAACCTAAACATTAACCTATTCTCAATTCCTTAAACCCGTAGCTTATAACCTAAACCTTAACCTAAACCTAAACCTAAACCTAAACCTATAACCTATAACCTAAACCTAAACCTATAACCTAAATGTATTCTCAAATCCCTAAACCTAAACCTACACCTAATCCTAATCTCAACTCCCTAACCTAAACCTAAACCTAAACTTGAAATCCCAAACCTAAACCCAATCCCGAACCCGAACCCAATTTCCTAAACCTAAACCTTAACCTATTCTCAATTCCCTAAACCTTAACCTATAACCTAACCTAAACCTAAACCTATAACCTGCACTTATAACTTAAGCCTAAAACCTAAACCTATAACCTGCACTTATAACTTAAGCCTAAAACCTAAACCTAAGCCTAAAACCTAAACCTAAACCTAAAACCGAAATGTATTCTCAAATCTTTAAACCTAAACCTACACCTAATCCTAATCTCAACTCCCTAACCTAAACTTAAACCTAAACTTGAAAACCCAAATCTAAATCTTATCCCGAATCCGGACCCGATTTCCTAAACCAAAACCTTAACCTTAACCTATTCTCAATTCCTTAAAGCTATAACCTATATACTATAACCTATAACTAAAACCTAAACCTTAACCTAAACCTATAACCTAAACCTAAACCTTAACCTAAACCTAAACCAAAACCTATAACCTAAACCTTAACCTATAACCTATAACCTATAACCTAAACTTTTAACCTATAGCCTAAAACCTAAACCTAAACCTAAACCTAAACCTATAACCTAAACCTAAACCTAAAACCTAAATGTATTCTCAAATCCCTAAACCTAGACCTACACCTAATCCTAATATCAACTCCCTAACTTAAACCTAAACCTAAACTTGAAAACCCAAACCTAAACCCGATCCCAAACCCCAACCCGATTGCTGTAATAATGTAGCCCAATCACATGGCAAGAAACAAGAATGTATCCCTTTTAACACATGCCCCTTTTTACAATGCTTTAATTTTTGTTGTTGTTTCTATTAACTTGAATTGTAGGTCAATCACATGTCAACAAACAAGAATGTATCCCTTTTAACACATGCCCCTTTTTACAAAGCTTAAATTTTTGTTGTTGTTTCTATTAACTTGAATTGAAACACTTTTTTGCATTATTTGCTTGCATTAGTTTTATTTTAATGATCAGTTTTATTTTTAAAAAGTGTCCACTTTTTTGAAAAAAGTTTATGCAATTCTTCATTATTCTGAATTATAATGTTTTATTGGTTTAACATATTTTTTTTAGATGAAAGAAAAAAAGAAAATTGTTGTGATTTTTTTCCTTTTTTTTTTATTTATGATGTTAAACTTATATGTATTTATGCGTGGATGAATGTAATGTGGATAAGATTGTTTATGTTTAGATGGATGTAGTTTATGTTTGGATGAATGTAGTTTATGTTGGATTTACGTAGTTTGGGTTTAAATGGATATGAATGTGAATATGATGAAATATATTATATAACGTGTATATAAGGAAGAATACGACGAAATATATTGTAATAGGTGTATATTAACCCTCTCAAATTTGAAAATGTGCTTTGAATGCTTATAAGGGACGGTCCATGACAGTCCTTTTTAAGGACAATCCATGGCCATCCATTGGAGGCTCATAAGAGACGGTCCATGACAGTTCTTTTTAAGGACGGTCCATGGCTGTCCTTTGAAGGCTCATAAGATACGGTCCATGGCCGTCCTTTGAAGGCTCATAAGAGACGGTCCATGACAGTCCTTTTTAAGGACGGTCCATGGCCGTCCTTTGAAGGCTCATCAGAGAAAGTCTATGACAGTTCTTTTTAAGAACGATCCATGATCATCTTTTTAAAGGATGGTCGATGGTTGTCCTTTGAAGGCTCATAAGAGACGGTCCGTGACCGTCCTTTTTTCGTCAATAAGAATGACGATTTTCCACTGTCCTATAAGTAATACGATACGTCAAAATTTGACGACCCATGCGACAGTCCATGACCGTCCTTGTAAGCCCCGTATCCTAGACCGTACTGTTCCATAGGTTTCCGCGGTCTTCCCGGTTAAATTTCGGCAACCTTCGACCCTTAACCGGTATTTGCGCGCGACCTGGATTCTCGTACCGTCAACCCAAGTCGACTCAACCCAGGGCTTGTACCTTAGCGACCGCGTCGTCGCCGCGGTTCCGATGTCGCGACTCGCGCGCTGATGCGATGCTCTGGTTGGGAGATGTGGGCCAGCGTTCGGTACGAGGAAACGCCGCGCGTGAGAATTCCGAGGGAATCTCTACAAGGTGTCACATCAATCAATCAATCCCATCAATCCCATCATGTCAAGTACACATCACCTTTCACCATTTCCCAAGCAAGCCCCAAAAGTCAAAAGTTTCTTACAACCCATAACTCCTCTTACACCTTTTGCCAAAAAAAGTCAAAAAATGCTTCTTACACCCATCCCTCTCTCCCATCCATCACTCCATCACCCATCACTCTCTCTCTCTCTCTCTCCCTTACAAGTCTCTCTCTCATTCAAACTCTCTCATAGTAAAAATTCATACGTATGAGTCCTCCCATGGTGAGAAAATTGCATTTGTGAGGCCCACCTTTCCTACCCCTTCATCTCTTATCTCAACCATCCATTTCTCATCTTCCTCCATCAAAGAGGAGCAGAAGGAGCTAAGGAAGCCAAGGGAGCAAAAAGATCAAGCGGTGGGTGTTTTTATAGGGTAAATTTTGATGTTTTTAAGATGGGCCAAGTGAGGCCAACCGATCAATGGTTTGGATCTCACTTTGGACCCTAAGGTGTGGCCAATGGCCCACTTGGATCATCATGATCGTTCCATGATGGTGCCATTCTCCATGGACCCCATCATGATGTTTAGTTCCTTGTATGCTTAGGGTCATCTAGACCATCTATTTTAGTGGAGAAAGGATCTCCACCGTTGGATTTCAATTCCATGGACCCCACATGTAATGGGACCCACTTGATGTATGATTTAGTGCAAGGGAGGGCCCATAGTGCCGGGGTCCCTCCATCACGCGGATCTCATTCTCTATCTCTCTCTTCTATCTTTTCTTTTCCTTATTTTCTTTATCTTGCTATGATTGTGTGGCCCACTTGAATGGACCCCACCATGAAGTATGTATTTTGTTTAAGCTATTTATAAGTGGGGCCCACCTTATATGTGTAGTACCCACACCATCCATCAGTAGTGGCCCACCTGAACAGGCCCACCTCAAATGGCCAGACCGTCCAGCGTCCCTGGACGCTGGACGTTTAAATGGGAAAACACAAATATCAGCTTTTGTCCCAAGCTTTGGGGTGGCCCACTTATGTAGGCCTCACCTTGATGTATGTATTAAATCCACACCATCCATTCCTTTCCCAAGTCCCTTTTAGGCGTTGACCCGAAAAATGGAATCAATCAGACCTTTGGGCAGGCCATACTATAGTAAATGGTGGTTTTCACCATTGGAATCTTCCTTGATTGTGTGTATGCTGAAACATGCCCAATATTGGGCTTGTTTTGCTTGTCGTGAGGCATGGGGAGCTATTTGATGGAGTAGATCTGCGAGAGGTGGACCCCACCTGTAAAATCCTCATAATATCATTGAAATCAAAAAAATAAAATAAATAAGAACCCATGCATGCAGCAGCTGCTGCTGTTGTCAGCGTTGCAGCAGGCAGTGTGGGCCCCACATTGATGTTTGTACACCATCTAAACCGTTCATAGGGTGGGCCACCCCCTGACGTGGGCCCACCCCAAAAATCAGCCAGATCCAAGACTCAGGTGGCCCACACCGTAAGAAACAGTGGGATTAGACCTCTACTTTTGAAATCTTTTTGGGGTCCACAGAAGTTTTGGATCAGGGTGAAATTTGTTTTCACCCTTCATCTAGGCCCATGGGACCTTATCAGCGGGTTGGATGGCATAGAAACAATATGGTGGGCCCCACATGGAGCCCACAGTGATGTAAGTGTTTTATCTTCACCATCCGCCTGGACGGTGGAGCCCTGTGATACGTGGAGCCCACTGTGTGGGTGAGTGCATGTGTGTGTATGCGTGCGTGTGTTGTGTGCGTGTGTGTGTGTGTATTTATATATATATATATATATATAATATTATATTATATATAATATCATATGTATTGTATATATATATATATATATTATATTATATTATATCATATTTAATATAATATTGGTGGGAGGCCCACCTCAGTTTGCTTGTGGCCTGTGATTGAGGCCCACCTTGATATAGATGCAAGGCCCATTTAATGCATTAGGGGCCCATGGGTCGAGGCCCATTAAGATGTAATGGGGCCAATGGGTTGAGGCCCACTTGATGTACATATGGGGCCCAATTGGTGTGGCCCATTTGATACTCATAAGGCCCATGAGATTAGGCCCATTAATGCATTCTAAGGCCCACGGGTTATGGCCAATTGCAATGCACATAGGGCCCATTGGTGCGGCCCAATGATGTAGCCCACTTGATGAATATAAGGCCCATATGATATGGCCCATTTGACGTATTTAAGGCCCAATGGGATGTACCTAAGGTCCATTGCAATGTACGATCCCGATATGGGTTATGTAATGATGTTTACATCGGGCTGTACCTTGAGAGCAATGGCGGTTTGACGTCCGCATTGCAAGTATAGTGTTGGTTAAATGTCCGCATTATGACTTTCCCTAGGGCCCATTGTTAAGCTTGTACGTGTTATGTGTAAGCCGTCTAGGCCCATCTTCGTTATGCACATCATCCATTCTATATAACATGTTTAGTTCCATGATTCATGATCATATGCATCATACGTATGCTTGATATGAGAAATGACTGATCATAGCATAGCCTTCGGGCAGATTGTTTAGGGGCTCCCGTACAGGGGGTGTTGCCCTACATGAGCGCACGATACGCGCAGGATTGCTGCATGACTGAATAGTGTGATTCATGCATTCGCATTGTGTGGTATGGTTACTGTACGCCCTAACGACATCAGGGCCGTAGCCTCCACAGACGTATCGTGGTTGGCAGGATTGGATACCGGAAATACTGTTCTACATGGGGTGCGATAGATATCCCTGGGTGAAAGTCCCTAAACCCTTATGGTACCAGGAGGTTGCTCCAACGTCTAGACCGAGTGGATGCATGAGCGCTGAGTGCCGATTACCAGACGGTTGCGCTTTCCACTGTGTCGTGGTCGGTTGGAAGGGGGTGCGGCCTTACCCGCCCGAGAGTAGGGGGCAATGCTAGGCTGAGTCTGACCAGCTCGAGGAATGGGTCCGCTATTGACGAGCCGAGCCCGATTTTGGCAGGCGGATAGTGAGGTCTTTTCCACTCACCTTATTGCGCGCGATGGGGTGGCAATCTGGCTTGGAGTGTACTAGACCCCAGTGATATTCCAGATTTTGAGCTATATCGATATGTGGACTTAGATGAGGATTTGTATGCTTGAGTTGCATTTCGCATTGCATGGCCTTGGTATGGCCGACATCATTCTTTGCACCGCATGGCCTTGGTATGGCTATGGTATTTTTGGCATTCATCAGCATGTTCCGCATTACTCTGATACTGTATGGCTGTATTACCACCTTGAGCATACACTTTCACCACCCTCTAAGCTTTCCATAAGCTTATGCACGACCGTTGCGTGCAGGTGACATAGGATCGTAGCAGCGCTGAGGCTGGGGCGCGTAGCTGATCTTTTGGAGCTTTTGGTCTATCATCATTGTATTTCCCTTATGCTCATTGTACTTGTAAAGTTTTTTATTATAGTGGAAATGTGATGGAGTTTTTGGTTGTTGTTTGTGGGTTATGCCTTTGGTTATGCTTATTACGAATCAAACCGATGTTGAAAATCCTCCTTGTAGCATCCCAGGATCGGAACCTGGCGAATGGGCGCTAGGAGCCGAGAATGGGGTTCTACGGAGGCTGTTGGCGCCAGATTCGGCGATCGGGAATTTTGTGAGCCCGGTTTCCGAGTTTGGGGCGTGACAGTCCTTTTTGGTCATTTGAGACGGTTTTGGACCATCCTTTTTTTGTTATTTTGGCATAGTGTGGGGCAACATTCACATGGACCCCACTATGACGTATGGTTTTTATCTGCACCGTCCATCCAGCATCTGGGGTCTGGACGCTGGACCTTTTCAAAATAAATAATAATAATAATAATAATATATTATACATAACTGCCATATCGGAGGCAGCAAGTTCTGTGAGACCCACGTTGATGTATGGGTCTTACCCACACCCTCCAGATGACTAGACAATGGGACCAACCTTGATATATATATTTTATATCTGCACTATCCATTTGGATGGTGCACTACTGTGGGACGCACCGAGATGTATTCATTATTCCACACCGTCCATCCAGACGGTGCTATGGGACACTGGATGAAGTGAAAACACAAACATCAGCTTTATCAAAGCTGGTGGGTCCCGCACGTGTGAACCCACCTATCATATATATTTTTTAATTCATGTCTTCCACCATCTAGGGATCTGGACAGTGGAGCCTACCTATGATGTATGTGTTTTACTCTCACGCCGTCCATCCGTTTCTGGCATGGGACATGGGGTTTACCTTGATGAAGATGTTGTATCCAGTCCGTCCGGTCCGTGGGACGTGGGGCGACCGTAATTTATGTGTTGTATATTCATATCGTCCATCCACATGGCTCCCACGTAATGTACGTTTTTGATCCAAATCGTCCATCTGATGGGGCCCATTTGGAATGTGCAGGGCCACCCCATCTGATTTGTATGAGGCCCATGTGTAAGGCCCAATCTGAATTGTATGAGGCCCATGTGTAAGGCCCAATCTGATTTGTATAAGGCCCTTACGTGAGGCCCAATATCATGTATTTACATCCCATTTGGCGAGGCGTTGTGGTGTATTTATGGCCCATTTGACGAGGCCCATTATGGTGTATTTATGGCCCATTTGGCAAGGCCCATTGTGGTGTATTTGTGGTCCATTTGGAATGTGCAGGACCCAACTTAATGTGATGTATTTATGGCCAATTGTGATGAATATGTGGCGCATGTGATGAGGCCCATTATGATGTATATGTGGCCCATGAGTGAGGCCCGATGTGTTGTATATGAGACCCATGAGTAAGGCCCGACATGTAGTATATAAAGCCCCTGTGAGCGGCCCATTATGATGTATATTAGGCCCGTGTGATCGGCCATTGTGATGTATATTAGGGCCGTGTGAGCGAGCTATTGTGATGTGTATTAAGCTCATGAGATGTGGCCGATTGCGATGTGTAAGGCCCATGTGATGCGGGCCATTGTGATGTAATTGAGACCCAGATATCAGGCCCAATGTAATGTATATGAGGCTCATATAGTGAGGCCCGATGTGATGTATATATGGCCCTTGAGTGAGGCCCATTGTGATATATGTTAGGCCCTTGTGTGTGGCCATGGGCCCACTATATGTTTGGCCCTATGAGGGCCACTCCTTGGGAGTAATGTTGGTTGAATGTCCACATCGATGGGCAATGATGGTTGAATGTCCACATTATGACCTTTCCTTAGGCCTTGTTAAGCCCATTCTCATTGATGCCGATTATCGATGTTGATTATCGGTGCCGATTAACGAGGCCAATTATCGATGTTGATTATCGGTGTCAATTATTGATGCTGTATCGGTGCCGATTATTGATGTGGATTATTGGTGTCGATTATCGATGCTGATGATCGGTGTCGATTATCGATACTGGTTATTGGTGTCGTTATCAAGGCCGATGCTGATCATTGATACCGATTATCGAGGTTGATTATCGATGTTGATTATTGGTGCTAGTTATTGATACCGATTATGAATATGTGACAACATAGCATCATGATACATGCCCATATGCATCATCTACATGTTTGTTATGAGATGTGGTTGACCATTGCATATGTCATAGGACAGGTTGTTCATGGGACTCCCTGATAGGCGAAGTCATCCCGCATGAGCGCACACTATGTGCAAGATTAATGCATGATTGAACTGTGTAACTCATGTATCTTGCATTTTGTGATATGACTACTGTACACCCTAGCGATATTAAGGTCGTAGCCACCACATGCATATCTTGGATGGCCAGATGGGACACTGAAATGTTTGGTTCGATCATCTGAACACATTGAATGTCCGTGGGTGAAAGTCCATAAACATTCATGGCCAGGAGTCACTCCAATGTCTAGACCGAGTGGATATACATGAGCGCTTGAGTACCGAATACCAGTAAGCCGCGTCTCCCACTATGTCGTGATCAGTTGGAAGGGGGTGTGGCCTTATCCACCCGAGTGAGGGGGCTGTAAGATAGGCTGAGTTTGACCAACTCTCAAATGAGTTTATTATCAACGAGCTGGGTAAGCATTTGTATACTGCTAGCAGACATGTAGTGAGGTCTTTTCCACTTGCATAGTTGTACGGTTAGGGAGATGGCAACCAGTGTGGAGTGTACTAGATCCCTATGATGATCCCAGAGATGTACGGTACTGATATGTGGACTTACTGACTAAGAGTTGCATACTCAGTATTATACTCATTCATTCATTCATCTACTATCTACTCGGGCTGGTGGTGTGCAACTAATTGTTATGTATACCTTCGTAATGACAAGATTTTGGTTTAGGCGTGTGACCAACCTGAGATCAGGAGTTTACCACATTGAGTCTCTCTATCCAAATTTAGGTATGGGACCTGTTTGGATAAAAGTCCCTTGTGATGGACCCCATAGTTTGCGACACTACATACTATCATCCTGACTTCACACTCTAACTTGGTCATTTCATTCGCATCATATATTGCAACATGTTTCTACATTGCTCTGATATTGCATACTTGGCACTTACCTTGTACACACACTTACACCACCCTCTAAGCTTTCTATAAGCTTATGCATGATAAATGCATGCAGGTGGTGTTAGGTCGTAGCAGCATTGAGCTTAGAGCGTGCAGCTGTCTTTTGGAGCTTTGATTTTTGATATATATATATATTTCCTTTTAGCACTGTATTCAACCGTTTATATTAGTGGATATGTGATGATGATGTTGCCTTGTGATTTGGGTAAACCTATGATTATGCTTCTTACGAGATAAATGTACGTTAGAAAATCCTCCTTGTAGGATCCTAGGATCAGAATCTGCCGTATGGACGCTGGAAGCCGAGAATAGGGTACTACAGAGGCCGTCAGTGTTGGATTCGGTGATCAAGAATTTTGTGAGCCCAGTTTCTGAGTTTGGGGCATGACAGTTATGCTGTTAATAGTCGAGCATATCGCGTTCTTAATCAAAGAATAGGAGTGATTCAGAAATCTATTAATGTTGTAATTGATGATCACCTGATCACACCCACACTAAGTCAAGATAATAATTAAGTTAATTTAGTTGATATACCTTACTCTTCATCAAAATTAGTTGATACTAAACTAAGATTAGTCAAAGACCATCCGACTGATCTAATACTTGGTAACCCTAACACTGGTGTACAAACTAGAAAACAATTAGAAAATATTTGTAATTATGTCATTTCACTTCCCAAATTGAACCAACCAATATAAATGAATCACTTACTGATAAAAGTTGGATATTGGTTATACTAGAAGAGTTAAATCAATTCGTCAGAAATGATGTGTGGTACTTGGTTCCTAGACTTTTTGATAAACATGTAATTAGAACCAAATGAATTTTTAAAAATAAAACTGATGAATTAGGTAACATTATCAGAAATAAGGCTGACTGGTTGTACAAGAGTACACGCAAATAGAAGGCATTGATTACGATGAAACCTTTGCACCAGTTGTTTGCCTTGAATCCATAAAATTATTTATTTCGATTGCATGTTATATGAAATTCAAAATATATCAAATGAATGTTAAAAGTGTATTTTTAAATGGTGAATTACATGAGGAGGTTTATGTTGAACAACTTAAAGGTTTTGAGGACCGTAAATCTCTAAATCATGTATACCACCTTAAGAAGGTACTTTATGTTTTGAAATAATCTCTCAAAGCATGGTATGAAAATTTAACTATATCTTAGTCATAACTTCAGTATGGGTAGCGTTGATAAAACTTTATTCATCAAGAAATATAACGATCATATATTAATAGTACAGATCTATGTTGACGATATAATTTATGGATCTACATGCTCTAACTTATCTATTGAGTTTGTAGATTTGATGAAATCCAAATTTGAAATGAGTATGGTTGGAGAATTTAACTACTTTCTTGGATTACAAGTTAAGCAACATGAAGATGGTATATTCATTTCACAAACCAAATACGCCTTAAATCTTATAAAAAGGTTTGAATTTGAGAATGGAAAGAAGTTTAATACTCTAATGTGTACAACTCTTAAACTCTCAAAAGATGAATCAAGTAAAAGTATAGACACCCGTTTATATCAGAGTATGATTCATAGTCTCTTATACTTAACTGCTAGTAGACCTGATATTGCATTTAGTGTTGAAATATGTGCTTGATATTAATCAAATCCTAAAGAATCTCATCTAATTGTTGTTAAGAGGATAATCAGATATGTCGCAAGTTCAGCCACATGATACATCCATATAAATTGTCGGATATACTGATGCAGACTGGGCTAAAAATATTGACGATAGAAAATCTACCAGCAGTGGATGTTTCTCCGTAGGGAACTACTTAGTTTCTTGGTTCAGTAAGAAACAAAACTTTATATCACTCTTAACTGCTAAAGCTGAATATATTGTAGCCTGTAATGCCTGCACTTAACTCATTTGGATGAAAAGAATGTTAGTCGATTATGGCATTGCGCAAGATATAATGACATTGTATCGTGATAATTCAAGTGCAATTAACATTTTAAAAAAAATTCAATCCAACATTCACGTATAAAACATATTGATATTAGATACCATTATATTCGAGAACTTGTTGAAGATAAGAGTGTTGTATTATAATATATTCAAACTAAAAACCAACTCGCTGACATTTTGACCAAATCGCTCGACAGGAGTAGATTTTCAAATTTAAAGAATGCTATTGGTTTGTGTGTTATTAATTAAGTATTTATGCATTTATTTGTTTCTTGTTTATAATTAATTAAATGCATATAATACTAATAATTTAATGCCAAAATTAAATAATAATAATATATAAAAAAATCATTTTTTGGGTTCTTCGATGGGTTGTGGATGTACTCGACCAATTGATGTAACAGCCCAAGATTTCACAGCCAGAGTTTGTACTCGTGCCCGAGAAAATCGGGTGTTAATAATGTATAAACTCGATGCATTAATATCGCACCCTATTTTTTTCTTCATTTAGATCACATCCAGATACATTTCTGAAGGTAGCATTCACAAAGATGAGATAAACTGTATTGATTATATTTCATCAGAGTAAAGGAATAATCCAAGGCCTTCGCAATGGAAGCTTATTACATTCATCAACTTCGCAACGAAAGTATAAAACTAAGTAAATAAACTATCTTTGTATTCTTTCGGTGTAGTCTTCTACAGGAAGCTGATCCTCTAAGTCTTCAATCAGTACGTTACCTACAATATTTGTACGGTTGGGTTGCCCTACTCATAGTGATAATTATCCTTTAAGATTAAGAGTAATTCAAGAGATTCATAAAAGTGATGTAGATGTTCTGATATGTCAAGTAATCCACACTACAAGAGGTATCAATGCACACTCAATCTATATGAGACGCATGCCTAGCAAAGTATATGTGGTGTATCACTCATAGTGATCACCACAACGTGGAATTCGATTAAAGTTATCCGACTCAACCCGCATCTCATTTTACAGATATTTGAAGGCGTGTCCCACGCTTAACATGGTTTTACACAATTATTCTAAGACAGCCACAACATATGAACCAGGTGAATATGCCCCCAGAGATTAGAGCGACTATTTGTGAAAACCAACCCCCCATAACTAGGAATTGATGTGCTGCGTATACAAAATGTCTCATGTACACCAACCATAACACCATCTTTCATGCCCCAAACTTGGAAACCGGGCTCATAAAATTCCAGATCGCTGAATCCAGTGCCGACAGCCTCCGTAGTACCCCATTCTTAGCTCCCAGCATCTATACAGTAAGTTTCGATCCTGGGATCCTACAAGGAGGATTTCAAACATGATTTTGATTTAGTATAAACATAACCATAAGCATTACCCACGAACAATAACCACAAGAGTACCATCACAAAATCCACTATGATAAAAAACTTTGAGTACAAGGCATACGAAAGGGAAATATAATATAATGAAAGTAACAAAAACTTCAGAAGCTCGGCTGCACGCTCTAACTACGACAAGGCTAAGGCTACGTCCTGGCGTCACCTGCACGCATCAATCGTGCATAAGCTTATAGAAAGCTTAGAGGGTGGTGTAAGTGTGTGTATGTAATATAAGCGTGATCAGAATGCAAGGTCAGAGAAATGCGGAATCATACTGATGAGTATATGAATGCAATCAGCCATACCAAGGTTATGCGGTGCAGAATATAAATGCTATCGGCCATATCAAGGCCATGCAATGCATAATGCAAGTCAAGCATGCCAATCTACATCCATATATCAATGCAACTCCTCACTAGAACATTAAATCAGTACGGTTCTCAGTCTGGATAATCACTGGGGTTTAGCACACTCCAAATGGCACTGCCGCTCTCCAAGCCACATAGTTTAAGTGAGCATAAGAAACTTCACTATTCGCCTGGCCAATAGTCTGCCAATACCTATCCGGCACGTCGATAGCGAACCCATTCATGAGTTGGTCAAACCTAGCCTAGTATTGCCCCCTACTCTCGGGCGAGTAAGGCCACACCCCTTTCCAACTAACTACGACACAGTGGAAGACGCGGCCTCTTGGTATTCGGCCCTGATGCGCTCATATATCCACTTGGTCTCGATACTGGAGTCATCCTCTGGTATCATCAGGTTCAGGGATTTTCATTCAGGGACATCTATAGTGCCCTGATGCTAGAAACAGTATTTTCAGTATCTAACCCGGCCACCCACGATGTGTTTGTGGAGGCTATGGCCCTGATGTCGCTAAGGCATATGCAAGTGCATGAATCACTCTACCAAACATGCAACAATCCTGCGCGTACTACGCGCTCATGTGAGGCAACTCCGCCTATCAGGGAGCCCATAAACAATCTACCCGAAGGCATATGCTATGATCGATCACTCCTCACATCAGGCATACATATAATGCGTATGATCATGAATCATGGATCTATAGTAAACATGTTATGTGGTGTTGGGCTCTGTTCATAACGAAGATGGGCCTAGATGGCCTACATATTACAAGTATGGGTTTATTAATGGGCCCTTAGGAGAGTGATAATGTGGACATTTAACCAACATTATCCATAAAATGTGGACGTCAAACCATCATTGCTCCCAAGGCGGTGCCCGCCATAAACATTATTACATATACCATGGTAGAATCACACATTGTGATTGACCTCATGTATATCCCATTGGGCCTTAACCCATGACAACAAATACACCTAATGGCTGTATCACATGGGCCTCGTATATATTAAAGTGGGCCTCAACGAATGGGTCATGACTACATCAGGATGGGCCTCCTCAAATGGGCTTTATATATGTCAAGGCGGGCCCCAACAATGGGCCACAAATACATCAAGATGGGCCTAATCACATGGGCCTCATTTATATCCAAGTGGGCCTCAACATCGGGTCTCATATATCACATTGAGCCTAATCAAATGGCCCGAAACAATGGGCCGAATCAACTGGGGCCAAGTCGAATGGGCAGAGTCGAATGGGCCGAGTTGAGTGGGTCGAATCAAATATGTCGAGTCAAATGGCCGAGTTGAATGGGCCGAGTCAAATGGGACCCAAATACACCATACTGGGCTTCTCAACAAGTGGGCCGCACTACTTGAGCTGCACCATCCATCCTTCTATAGAGATCATTTTAGAGCATTATCCAAACAACGAACCAGATCATAAGATCATCTGGTCCAAACCATAAACAATAGTGGTGTAATGATCTTCCACGATTAAATTCCAATGGGCCCACCATGGAATTTATTTTCCATCCAGTCCGTGCATAATGTCACAAAGATCTGGATATAGAGAAAAATAAATATCATATTTGTTTAAAACTTCCATGACCCAAAAAGGTTTTTAATGGTAGGCGATCAACTCCACTATTTCTATAGTGTGGTCCACCAGATAACTGGATCGGTTAACCCGAGAAACATGGATTTACGTGTCGCCCCAGGGCCGCTACTGAAAACGCATTACGTCCACGATATTTAATTGATCGCTAGAGGAGTGATTCCCAACTTAGTACTTCCATGAAGGAGTAATTCTTAATCTACGTAAGGTTAAGAATATCGAGACACCTGTCTAACTCTTAAGGTAAAAGAGACGAGTGACGATAACTAACTCGAATAAGAGGCGAATGACGAAGGTCAACTCAAACGTGAGGAGAGTGGTTAAGGGCGTCTCATGAGTGACAATAACCAGCTCGAATAAGAGGCGAGTGACCAAGGCCAACTCGAACATGAGGAGAGTGGTTAAGGCCATCTCATAATGATTTAAAGGCAAGAGCAATGCTCGCATCCATAGCCTCATATAAACTTAAGAAGGCTCTCTGCCATGGATGTTATGTAAAAATCTTAAAGGGTTAACAATTAATGAAATCAATTTAAAATGAAAACAGAAAGAGAGTAATAGAAATTTGAGAATAGGTAAAAGGCATGTAAAGGATACGTGTAAAGGCAAGATAAAAAAACATCAACTCAATTAAGGTAAAAGGCATAAGAAAATAACATGAAGGTATAAAAGGACAGGATATATATATATATATATCAACTTAAATTAACGTAAACTTAAAGGATAAAAACCCTCACCTCGAACTCGACTCAAACTTGGCCTAGACTCAGTCCAGGGATCCAGCAAGTCAGCTCGGTACACAATCTCCCTCTCTCTCTTTCTTTCTTTCCTTTCCTTCCTTTTCTCTTTTCTTTCTCTCTCTTTTCCTTCTTTCTTTCTTTCTTTCTTTCTTTTCTCTTTCCTTTTCTTTCTTTTTTTCTTTTCCTTTCCTTTCTTTTCTTTCTTTCTTTCTTCCTTCCTTCCTTTCTTTCTTTCTTTCTTCTCTTTTCCTCTCTCTCTCTCTCTCTCTCTCTCTCTCTCTCTCTCTCTCTCTCTCTCTCTCTCTCTCCTCTCAAACCGGACGGTTGGTTTTATAGGTAGGAGAGACTTACGCAGAATGAGAATCATGGATGCCTCTTGCGTAGCTTCTGTTTATGCAAGGTAACTTAAGCAGCAGAACGAAATTTGCGTGTGAAAGAGGTGAAGTGGTCAGCGGTCCTCACCTTAGATCCTTTCGAGCGGCCTTCGCTGGAATGGTCGGTTTTGGCTTGTGTTCCATCTAGATGGTTTGGATTTTCCATATAATCAAAGGTGGTGGGCCACAACTTCGACCAACAGACAGGATCTGTTTCCGTTGCGGACGCGGTCTGATTTTCGTTCTTTGTGGGGGTTAGTGGGGTCCACTTCAATCATCCCTTTAGGCCATCAACTCCCTCCTTCTGGTTTCCATATTAGCTTTCGATCATGGGCCCAATTTTGAAATAGATTCGGGCTTTGAATGGGCCGCACCATCAACCGACATAGCTATAGTTACCTGTCACTGCGAGCTCGTGTTTGTGCATGTGTACACATGACCATCATGGTTTTGGTCGATTTCCCTTCCTGGTCATGGTTGACGGCTCAGATCATCCATCCGAATGATGGTTGTGGGCCACCGTCATCACAGCGGACGATCGTCCGCTGATGGAAGTCCATTTCCTTCTCTATGACGAAACTCATCGGGCCAACCAGTTTTGACCGGGAGTTTCCGTCCTGCGCACTGCAGTTGTACGTGCAGGTTGTGCACAGGCGTCACAGGTGGGGTCCACAGAGATGTCTTCAAGTGAATCCACACCGTCCATTCATTTTTTCATATAAATTTAAGGGGTTGAGCCCAAATTTGAAGCATGTCTACTGATCAAGTGGCCTCAAATTTAATGGTTGGTGACTAATCTTGTCATTTGGGTCACTTATACACTGATATAAGGGATGAAATTCGGTGTGAACGGATAATTTATGATTCCTAAGCATGCTCTAAAATTTCATGCAAATAGGATAGCAGGAACTACATGATCTAGAATTCAGGGTTTAGGTTAATGGCATTTTCGTAATTAGTGTTGATCTAAGAGTTTCATGAAATCTAATGGGTCTACATGGTTGTAGGAATGTTTCTAAGTAATTCTTATAAAAGAGCTTATGCATAAATCATCATGGATGAAGGGTTATTTGATGATTTAGTTGATGGAATGAACACGTATTAAACTATGTAATCAACAGTTGAATGACTTGATTGATGGGTGGGAATTGTTCTCAAGGGTTAGATTCATGTTAGGAGACAGATGCAAGGTTAGGATAACTAGATTGGTATTGTACACATGTACGTATTATGTTACATTTAATGGTAACGCTCGAGGACTTTTGATGCTCGGGTATCGAAAAGCTCGGGGCATTATAGTTGAACCCTCGACAAGTCGAGTACGCTGCTTGACCAGTCGAGGACCGTGGGATTCCTCTTCTAAAAAGTGAAAAATCATGTTTTTCTTTCATTTTCATCATCTTCTTTGACTCGCCGCTGGCCCTCTTGTCAAACCCATCTTCAAATCTTGCTTGTAAGTGATTATTTTCCTATTTCTTTCAAGATTTGAGTACTCCCTTGTTGATTCCAAACCCTTTTTTATATGAGATTTGTGAAAAATCTGATATTTTCACAATCACACTTCTCTCTTTAATTATTTCTTGAGCAAACATTAAATGAAGCATCGTACTAAACGTATGACTACACAAAAAACTCATGGTAGTTCGTCATATAGGCTGACTTCATCCAATGTGAGAACCCTAAGGGGTTTCGAAGAAAATTCGGACCAAATTGGGTATTTCAACTCAACAGACAAAATTATTGGGCATAGTGTAAATGTTGATCACATTGCTCCATTCAATCTTATTCCTTTGCTTTCTAATGTCAGTTGGGGAGGCATTTTGGCTTGGGGCGGCGAAGCTTACCATTTCATTGCACAATACATGTATGCATTACTTTGTAAAGTGTCCTAAGAAAATCTAACATTTACAATTAAATTTGTGGAAGAGGACTTTACTGTAGACCACTATCTAATTTCAACCTTAATTGGGATTGCTATTGCAGATGATGGAATTCCTCTTGACAATCTAACTGATAGAATATCTCACATAGAATGGCTAGCGGTTACACACAAATTGTGTCGATTTAATGCAGAATGGTAGTCGGGTAATGTGTTGCGTGTTAATCAAATGCTGCCTCAATTTCGAGTTCTTCTCCGTATCTTTATATCCAATGTGTATACTCGATCAGGGAATAAGTCAGAACTTACTCCCTTTATAGCTAATATTATTCACTTTATTATTTCTGGGGTACAAGTATGTCTTCCTTCTCTTATTTGTATTTGCTTGCCTCCAAATGCAGAGGTTCGTAAGTAATAACCTATGAATACAGGGTCGATCCCATAGGGAGATAATTCAAAAGAATGAAAAAATCAAATGCAAAACTAAGTGAGTAATGGAAACTAAACGGATGATTTGATTTTGAAGGTTTTGAATGTATGGAATTCAATTAATTTGAAAACAACACCCAAGCTTCAAAGTTCCACACATAGGTTAATGTTCCATAAGTCATGATGACTTTGATAACACAATTAGGATTTGAGCACTATGGTTAGCCTAATCAAAAAATAAAATAGTTTAAATATTTTAATAAATGATATAAAAGATTAGAGAATCATGGATTAGCATTATTGATATATATTTTCAAGCGCCAATGATTTTAAGCATTCAATATCCATAAGAGAATGAATCATAGAAATGTATCAGGTTAAGAACATCTCTCATCTAAGAAATCTAACTAATCCAAGTTAAGCCTAACTAATCCAAGTTAAGCCTATCCATCAATATGGATTTCATATGATGGAAACATATAGATCTCACATGAGGATTAAAGAACTAAACCTAGATAATTGATAACATGCATACATCATTCATCTCATCATTTAAAAAATTCAATCATCATAATTTATAAAATCATTAAACCAATGTGCTTCCCTTTTAGCTTGGGCTAAAGGGAACTAGAAAAACATAACTAAATCGTAAAAATAAAAAGCAACAAGAAAGTAAGAAGAATAAATAAATAACTTGTAAAGAAAAACAAGAACTATAAAACTTGAAAGCTATCTAAAAACCCTAGAAAAAACTCTATATTTTGCCCTTAAATGCTCTGAAAATTGCTTAGAAATGTCTTGAAAAGCCCTATTTATAAGTGGGGAACTCCCTCTTTTAAACAGGTTTGAAAAATTCAGAAACCGCCTCAAATTTTCTCATTCTGTGTAGGTTCCACGTAAACCCTTCGATGACATTGAACTACTTTTGATGTAATCTAAGACTAGCTTCGATGTCATCGAACTGGTTTTGATGTCATCGAAGACTGCATCCAATTTGTCCTGCAACCAAACTTGATTTTTCTGTAATTCTTCGATGTCATCTAAGCTCAAATCCTACGAATTGCACTAATTTATGCATTTCCTTCATTTTTCACTTGGTTTTCTTTACTTTTAGGGTCTTGAAATCTTCAATCTTAGTCTCCAAATGGTCCATTTTTTTACTTGGTGATTCTCGAGCATCAAATCCATGCTTTTAACATTCTTTTCAATTTAAGCTCTTAAACTCACCTTGCAACACAAACATGTATAAAATATACCATTAAGCATTATCATATTCATAAAACCAAGATATAATGGGGGAAAATATGGAATATTTGAGTCTCAACACACCCCCCAACTAGCATTTTGCTAGTCCCGAGTAAAATAAACGAAGAAAAATAAAAATAAGAATATAAACTAATTCTAGAAAGATTAAAACAAAAACAAAAATTCTAACTACACCACTTTTGCAGGTAATCTCGATTGCATTTAACATATGCAACAAGCCCTTAAACCCCTAGGTTTCCCTTAATGGACGATTTATAGTCTTGTGAAGGTTTCCAGAAATGTTACCCGCAAACATTAAAAATATGGAAAATAGTTCAAAATTTAGAAATTTAAACAATTATGTCTCCATTCATCATATGAATTCCAAGACAAAGCAACACTTGTCCTAAGTCTAAAGTTAGAATCTCAATTTTCTAATCCATTACATCCTTGAGTTCAAAGACCTAATCAAAATTTAAAATAGTTATGATCCAATATGCTTAGATGCTCAGTGACACTAGTCTAACTTTAAGAAATATGCATGTTCCCTATCCAAACTTATTTCAATCATCCTAAGAATATAAAATCTCTAGTTATCTCATTTCCTTCATGCCCCTTCTTCTTTTATCATCATATGCTCATTATTATAGACCACCCTTAGATGAAGATTCCCACCGGGTTTACTTCATAACCTAAGGTATCATACTTGTAATGGTAACAGTAATGGATACTTAAATATCCTTACTCCGGATTACTAACACGATTGTTATGGTCATTACATTCATGCTTTATAATAAAATTTTCTTTTTTCCATCACTTTTTTCTTCTTTTTTTCAATATTCTCCATTTAAAGTATATGCTAATGGTACTAGTTCATTCAACCGTGTTTGAATCAAAATTTGTTATTCTAATTCACATATCATATTCCTCACTTAGTTAGCTAGGATGTATTGTGAATTTAGTACATCAAATGACAACTCACTCTAAACTAGTGATTAGATAATCGAACTCAAGTTTATAATTTTCAGCTATCAGAATTCTGACTACTATCAACCTATACAAGTATTAACTTTGCCTTTGGAATTCGCATAATATCATGTTCACATTCTTGTATAAAAAAAAATTATTTTGAAAATGTTGAAAAAATATCCCATAAACCAGAAAAAAGAAGCTCAAAACCTTAAAAAAAAAAAGAAAAAAAAACACAGATCACATAGGTGACTATCCACACCCCCAACCTAAAATCTACATTGTCCCCAATGTAATGATACATGTAATGTCGAGAATAATAAAAATAAAAGAAAAGGTGGATAGTACCTGCCATAAAGAAACGTACATGCTAAGTGTCACGAAAAAAATGAATATTATACAAATCCTATACAAATGCTCCATTAGACTAGGAGCATCAATCCGAATATTTTGGCTCATGAAGAGGGACAGACTCCCCTCTCAAATGAAAGTTTTTCACATAAGGCTTCAATCTTTGACCATTTACCTTGTACACATTGCCTTCACATGGATTCTTAATTTCAATAGCCCCATGGGTATAAACATTCTTCATAATGAAGGGGCCTGTCCATCTTGATCTTAACTTTTCTAGAAAGAACTGGAGATGAGAATTGTACAATAGGATATTTTGCTGAAGTTCAAATTTTTTCCTTAGGATGATTTTGTCATGAAAAGCTTTGGTTATCTCTTTGTAGATTTTAGAATTTTCATAGGAGTCTCTCCTCAACTCCAATAATTCATTCAACTCCAATTTCTTTTGTCCACTTGCTTGGTCCATATCAAAGTTTAACTTCTTTTGCCCAATATGCCCTATGTTCCAATTCCATAGGCAAGTAGCAAGCCTTCCCATACACCAATCTGTATGGGGAGATTCCAATTGGGGTCTTATAAGTAGTCATATAAGCCCATAAAGTATCAGATAGTCTGATGGACCAATCTTTCCTATTTGACCTTATAGTTTTCTCCAAAATGTGTTTAATTTTCCGATTAGAAATTTAAACTTGCCTACTCATTTGTGGGTGGTATGGGGTGCTCACTTTATGCTTGATGCCATATTTCTTCATCAAAACTTCAAAAATCTTATTACAAAAGTGAGACCCACCATCACTAATGATGGCCTTTGGAGTTCTAAATCTAGAAAAAATATTTTCCTTGAGGAATAGTATGACCACTTTGTTATCATTGGTCCTACTTAGAACTGCCTCAATCCACTTGGAAACATAGTCCGTACCAACCAATATATAAAGAAATCCAAAAGAAGATGGAAATGAGCCCATAAAATCAATACCCCAACAATAAAAAAATCTCCAATGATAAAATAGGGGATAAAGGCATCATGTTGCATGGGAACACTCTTCCTAATCTTTGACATCTATCACAAGCAACACAGAAAGCATGAGTGTCGTTAAACATGGTGAGCTACTAAAAACCACACTTCAGGATTTTTATAGTGGTTTTCTTAGCAGAAAAATGGCCACCACATGCTTCCATGTAGTAAAAGGAAATAACACTCTGAACTTCATCCTTTGGGACACAACGTTTAAAAATTTGATCAGTCCCATATTTATATAAATACGGGTTATCCTAGAAGAAGTTCCTAACCTCTGTTTCAAAACGCTTCCTATCTTGTGACTTCCAATAATATATCATTTTTCCCGTCATAAGATAGTTCACTATATCTGCATACCAAGGCAATTTGGAGATCGCAAATACTTGTTCATCAGAAAAAATGTCCTGGATATGCATCTCTTTAGTGGAATCATCTAACACCAATCTAGAAAAGTGATCGGTCACTACATTCTCTACTCATTTCTTATCTTTTATCTCTAAGTCAAATTCCTAGAGTAGGAGGATCCATCTCAAACGTCTCAGCTTTGCATCCTTCTTAGATATTAAATATTTCAAAGCTGAGTAGTCTATGAAAATGACCACTTTGGATCCTAACAAGTAGGACTTAAACTTATCCAAAGTAAAAACTACTGCAAGTAATTCCTTTTCAATTATTGAGTAATTCACTTGGGCTAAGTTTAAAGTTCTACTCGCATAGTGAATAACGTAGGGCCGTTTATCTTTTCTTTGACCTAAACAACCCCTATGGCATAATCACTTGCATCACACATTAGTTCAAAAGGAAGTGTCCAATCTGGTGGGCGCATGATAGGTGCAGTGGTAAGGGATAATTTAATTTTATTAAAGGCACTTGCACACGCATCTCTACACTTAAATGGGACATCCTTTTGAAGAAGATTAGTCAAGGATCTAGTAATGGTACTAAAGTCTTTGATGAATCTTCTATAGAAATCGGCATGCCTTAGAAGTGATCTAATATCTCTAACAGTTTGGGGAATAGGTAGATTAACAATAATGTCCAATTTTGAGTGATTTACCTCGATTTCATTTTGAGAGATAACATAGCCCAAAATAATTTCCTTTTAAACCATGAAATGACACTTCTTCCAATTTAAGACAAGGTGCTTCTCTTCACACCTAGATAAGATGAGATAAATTGTCGAGGCATTCCTCAAAACTACTCCCAAATACTGAGAAATCATCTATAAAAACCTCAAAAAATTTCCCAACCATATTTGAAAAAATACTTAACATATACCGTTGGAAAGTTGTTGGGGCGTTACACAATCCAAATGGCATCCATTTGAAAGAAAACATGCTAAATGGACAAGTGAACATGGTTTTCTCTTGGTCTTCTAAGGCTATCTCTATTTGGTTATATCCGGAATATCCATCAAGAAAACTATAGAAGGAGTGACTTGCTACCCTCTTTAAAACTTGATCAATGAATGGTAGAGGGAATTGGTCCTTCTTTGTGACCTAGTTTAATTTTCTATAATCAATGTAAACACGCCCACCTATGGTGACACGTATTGGTATGAGTTCAGTATTAGAATTTTACACGATAGTTATTCCGGATTTCTTTGGGACTACTTGAGTTGGACTCACCCAAACACTATCGGATATTGGGTAGACGATTCTCATATCCAACAATTTGATCACCTTATTTTTTACAAATTTCATCATGATTAGATTGAGATGTCTTTGAGGTTGTCTAATTGGTTTTGTGTCCTCATCGAGGTGGATTCGATGGGTACATATGGAAGGGCTTATACCCTTAATGTCAGAAATGGTTCAGCCCAAGGCTCCTTTTTTGGTCCCTTAGAGCATTCAACAATTTAATCTCTTGATCCTTGTTTAAAAATTAAGAGATCACCACATGATAAGTTTTATTTTCACCTAAGTATACATACTTAAGCTCATTTGGTAGTGGTTTTAAATCAAGCTTTGGAACATTGGTTGGTGATGACAAAGGTCGAAAGTCCTCAATAAATAAGATTTGAGTATGCGGTCTCCATCGGTATCTACTAATGTCCTGGGTGGTTGCTCTCATTATCATTACAAATTTTAGCAAGCACTTTTTCTAAATCAATTTTTTTTAAGTCCCTAAAGACTTTAATCAATTCCTTAGATAAGCTAGGTTTCAATTCATCTTCCTCTATCAAGCAGTCCATAAAATTCAGCTCATGGATCTCATTATTGTCTACGGGCTACTTACATAGATTGAAAATATTGAGCTCTAAGGTCATGTTACTAAAAGACAACTTCATCATTCCATTCCTGCAATTGATGATTACATTTGAAGTTGCTAGGAATGGATGGCCTAAAATAATGGGAACTTGAATACTAGCATTTATATATGGTTCAATGTCTAGTTCAATAAAATCCACAGGGAAGTAGAATTACTCCAATTAGACTAACACATCCTCCAAGATTCCCCTTGGTACCTTAATGAAACGGTCAGTGAGTTGGAGTGTAATCGTGGTTGGTTTCAGTTCGCCTAACCCTATTTGTTGGTAAACCGAATAAGGTACTAAGTTGACACTTACCCCCAAATATAGCAAAGCATGCACGATTTGAAAATTTCCAATAATATAAGGAATAGTGGGACTTCTTGAGTCTTTGTATTTGTGTACGACCCTTTTCTGAATGATAGCGCTCACTTTCTCAATGAGGAAGGCCTTCTTGTGCACATTTAATTTGCTCTTTACAGTGCACAAGCCCTTGAGATATTTTGCATATGATGAAATTTGTCTAATGGCATCAAGCAGAGGAATATTGACAATAACCTTTTGGAGCACATCCAACACCTCTTGATATTTCATGGGGATGATCAAGTTTAGAAGTCTAAATGGGAATGGAACTGGAGGCTCATGTGACTTAGTCTCTTTATCATTTTGTTGTTGTGACTCTTGAACCATAGTAAGTTTATCATTCTCTTGATACGGTGGCTCATCCTCAAATATTTCTACTTATTGCATTATCTTGTTATCGACCTCTTTTTCGCTTCTTAAGGTAATGATGACCTTAGTTTGTTCATGATGTAGCTCGCTTGGATTTGAGTCTCCAATGAAATGTGTATTTCTAGGGTTTGACACAGGTTGAGAAGGAATGGTGCCTTTTTCCCTAGCATTTAGTTGAGTCTCAATCCTAGCCACAACCGTCTTTAATTCCCGATTTAATTGGATTAGAGACTGATTCATTTGTGCCTGAGAGTTCATGAATGCGGTCAATGCATCCTCCACAGATGATCGTTTTGGTGGGGGCACATATGGTGCATTGTTAGATGCCCTAAAGAAGTTGTTTTATGTAAGACCTTGAGGTGCATTAGGCGCATTAATTTGTGGTCCATTCTTCCAACTAAGATTACGATAGTTACGCCAATTTGGAATGTACATATTTTTGATTGGTTGCATAACTGACCTTTGGTAGTTATTTATAACATTTGTTTGCCCATGCTCATTCGTGATATTTTGTATAACTGGGATTATTGGACAATCCTTTGTGTCATGGTCTGCACCACCACAAATGCTACAAAAATTACCTAAGGAAGTGTTTTCTTTAACCATATCAACCTTCCTAATTTTCAAGCTTCGACCTTTCTAGCTAATACAGTGAATTTTACATTAAGGTCGTCTTCCTCTATTAGGACATATATCCCCACTTTCTCTCTAGGAATGAGTCTAGTTTGATCTGGTTTAGCAGGGACATCCTATGTCTGAGTATTATCTGCTAACATGTCTAGAAAATTCCAAGCCTCATTATGATTTTTATCAAGAAAGGTTCCACCACACATCATCTTTATGAACTGACGGGTATCCATGGTGAGCCCCTTTCAGAACACATCAATCAAGTGTTATGGTTCATAACCATGATGTGGGCAAGTGAGTAGAAGGTCTTTGAAGTGCTCTCAAGCTTGGAAAAACAGTTCATTCCTCTTTTGGGAGAACGACATGATTTCATGTTTTAGTGCATTTATTTTGTGCTCGTGAAAGAATTTTTTAAAAAACTCTCTACTTAAGGCTTGCCATGTAGTGATGGTATGAGGTCTTAGAGAGTTGAGTCATGCTTTGGCACGATCCTTTAGAGAAAATGAGAATAACCTAAGTTTAAGTACATCCTTATTGCCATTGTTTACTTTTAATGTTGTAATCACTTCCTTAAAGTCCTTGAGGTGCAAGTAGGAGCTTTCAGAATCCAAGCCATGAAATTTAGGAATCAATTGAATCATACTTGACTTAAAATCAATGTTCCCTGTCTGAGCAAGGAACACTATGCAAGATGGTAAAGTTCACGTAAAGTCTGTGGTTGGTATAACACATTCCTATGAATTTCATTCTCATCCTTAAGAGGAGTGCATTGATTTTCTCTATTTATAGTTGGATCTGACAGATTTGGATTTACATTATCAACTGGGTCTATCATGGAATCTAACTGGTGTTGACTATCTCTCCTAAATGAATGATTAAGGCCTGAGACTAGTCCACCTTTGGAGGGGAGTCGATTGTTTTGATCTCTACTCAAACGGGACATAAATCATACACACCACAAAAAAAAACACAACTTCAAATAGCGAGTATGATACTTAAAGTAAAAACAAAATAAATCCAATAACCTAGGCTGCAGAGTCAACCATAAGGGTTCAATTCACAAAGTAAAATAAATCAACAACTCAAGTGGTAGAGCCGACCATAAGGGTTTAAACCACAAAGAAAAATAAATAAAAAGAAAGTAAAACTAATGCAAAAAATTAAACTATGTTAATCTGAAAAATAGATTTAATGGATGATCTTTATGATTAAACAGCAACTGTAATACAACCATAGTACTTGGGTGATAAAATCTCAAGTAGGAGCAACCTTATGTCATAGTTAGTGCTTGAAAGACCCAACTAAATTTACTTTCAAAGTAAAATAGAAAATCTATAAAAATTTTAGAGGGTTTAGAAGAGAACTTACTTGTAAGACCCGACCTGAGTTCATGTGTGTGCATGTGTGTATAGGTATACATTTCGTTTCTCTTGGTCTCACGGTCCTACCGGTCAAATCCTAGTGACCAACGACCCTCGGATAGTGTTTATGGTTATCCTTAAGTCTGGTCATGTAGACCCGACTCGGATCGAGCTGAAACCTATGCCATCTTGTTCGCATCATCGTTGCGGTTCCGATGATGCGTCTTGTACATCCATCTAATGTGTAGATCATAAGTTGTATGCATTTCATTTTTTAGCCCTTAATCATGATCATGTGGCCCACCTAGGGGTGGTGTGCATGAATTTTTAGGTAGTCCCATCTTTTAGCACAACTTACAACACACACACCACACACACACTACCCAAATCCCATGTTTTACACTACCCATCACTCATACACTACCCACGACCCTAACCTATAGCCTCCCTTAGGTCCTCTTTTGCTAGCCTATCATTATCTCTCTAACCAAAGCTCCATTTCTCAAGAGAAAAGGCTGAAATTTCTCTTCCCTAAACAAGCTACAATCATTTCCTTCCTACAAACACTTCTCTCTCTCTCTCTCTCTCTCTCTCTCTCTCTCTCTCTCTCGCTCGCTCTCTCTCTCTCCCCCTCTCATTTTCCCTCTTTTCTTTTCTTCTTTCTTGCTAGAAGAAGGTGGGACATCCCTATAAGTGCTATGGTTTCTTGCTCCTGTGATTGTCAAATTTTGTAGTGCTAAAACCACAATCTGTGTCTTGTGTAGCACATTGATATATCTATTCAAGGCAATGCATCACATGTATAAGGACAATGCTTCAAGTCAAGAACAAAGATCTACTTCAATAAATGCAAGATCAAGTACATTATTCACTCCTTTAAGCTTCAAAATTCAATGTTTTAAAGCGACATCGAAAGATAAGTCAACAGTTCATACTTAAGACTCAAGGTGAAGTACAACTCAAGTACTACAAAGTCAAGCTTTAAAAGATCTTACATTCAAGCTTCGTTATGTGTCAAAATCTCAAGCTTCATGGACTTAAAAGATCGTCTATCATCTGAAGAAAAGAAGTTTCAATGTTCATACATCATGTCCAAGGTATGAAAGACCTTAGATTGACTTTAGGGTAGGTCATTTTGAATACATAATTCAAATTAAATCATTTTATAAGTGTTTGGTCTGTTCTTCGACTAGTCATGGACTCTGTTCGACTAGTCCTAGCACTGGCTCGACTAGTCTAAGAAATTTCACAACTAGTCCTAAGTTTGTTTAAAATTTTCAGAATTTTTTGTTAATCCACGACCAGTCCTGGAGACTGCTTGACCGGTCGTGTGAACAGTGTACGACTCGTTCACAACCAGTCCTGCAGCTACGACTCAAAGTCCATCAACTATTCCAGGCTCCATACGACCAATCGTGGACAGGTCATGACCAATCGTGGAGGTCCCTCGACCGATCGTGGATGGCCTACAACCAGTCGTGGAACGGCTTTATCTAATCACGCTCAAAATTTTAAAAATCCGTTGGTCCTACGACCGGTTGTGAACGTAACTTCTGCAACTATAAATAGACGATGATTTTCAGAGTATTTTATTCAATTCAAGTATAATTGAGACATCACTCTGAGAGATAAGTTTGTAAACTTCTTAAGTTATGTTGTGCATATCTAATATTCTCTTTTATTGGCTTTTTATATTTGATTTTGTATTTTGCATTCCAATCTGATTTAAAAGAGGGATTGAAGTATTCCCACTTCTTGGAATCAAAATCAAATAGAGCTAGCCCAACTTAATTTAATTTAAAATTAATTTAGAACCTAGAACCATTTCATAAGTGAGTGTGGACATTGAACTTCTATATTCGAACTTCTACTCCAATTTGGTTCTTCCGGGCTGCAACAAAAGGAGAATATCAGGTATTTTACATTATTGTAATTTCCTCTATTTTGGTTTCTTTTGAGATTAAGCCAGAAAAATCTCATTCTTTTGGTTATCTGAGGTGATCCAGAAAACTCAGAGTGTGGGGTTTTTGAATTATGTAAGCCCACTTGAAAGACACAATTGTGAAGGTTTTAGGTAAACTTGGAAAAACCTGTTTTTATAGTGAATGCTAATATCCACTGTGTGAGGATATTAGGAGTGGAGTAGCTGTGTGGCTGTTGGTTAATAGTTGGTGTACACACAGGTGAACCACTATAATTCTTTGTGTTTTATGGATGTGTGGTTTATTTTCTATATCTTTTATCATTCAAGATTGTGGGATGTATTTGTGAATGTGAATGTTGTAATCTTTTACATTTCAAACATTGTGGAAAATGTTGTAATAGCTTAGATTTCCTTTCTAGCTATTTCCTTTTTATTCCTCTTTAATTTGAGTTTTTGATACATAAATCGTTCTAGTAAGGTTGCCCTGCCATAAACCCTTGGTTTTTATGGTGTAAGGTTGTCCTTAGAACAATATTTGTATTAACCTCTTAACACTAGAATTTTGAGGTTGCTTTACATTTTTGTATTGTGGATTGTTTATAGTGTTATCTTTCCTTTAATTATTTTATTCCGCTGTTATTATTTTAATTTAGCATAGTCCTATTCACCCCCCCCCCCCCCTCTAGGACATATAGCATGGCCTTTTCAAGTGGTATCAGAGCCTAATAGCTCATTTTAATTGTTATTTCTTTTAGATTAATTTCCTGAGCTAATTGATCTGAGATATTTATAAGATGTCAAATTTTGATAGTCTATCAGTCACTAGGCCTCCACCATTTGATGGCTCCAATTATGCCCATTGGAAAGCCAAAATGAGGATTTTCCTAAAATCCATGGATAAGAGCATGTGGCAAGCCACAGTGACTGAATAGACCCCTCCTACCACTAAAGTAACTGGTATCGATGGATCCAAATCTATGAGAGTAACACCTTATTTTTCTTGGACCACTCTTCAGAAAAGTGAGAGTAGTGCCAATGCAAAAGCACTAAATGCAATCACTTGTGCACTATCACCAGATGAATTCAAAAGATTTATATCCTGTGATTCTGCAAAACAAGCCTGGGATATTTTAGAAATGACACACGAGGGAACATCAATGTCAAGAAATCTAAAGTCCAAATCCTCACAACCAAATTTGAGGAAATACATATGGAAGAAAATAAAATGTTGATGGATTTCTATACTAAATTAAATGACATTGTGAACTCTATGTGGGGTCTTAGTGATAAAATTTCAGAAAGTAAAGTGTGTGCAAAGATACTACGCTCACTACCTGAACGGTTCAACTCAAAGGTGACCGCAATCCAGGAACTTCGTGATACAAACAATATGAGGGTAGAAGAACTAGTTGGTTCTTTACAGACTTATGAGTTAATTTTTAAAGCTCCTAAAGGAAAATCAATTGCCCTTAAATCTTCTAAATGTTTTTCTCAAGAAAATTGTAGTAATTCTGATTTAGAAAATTCTGAAGATGATATGGCCATGTTAGTTAAAAAGTTTTACAAAATTTTCAAAAGTTAAAAAGAGGGTTGATTTTCAAAAATCAAATGATAAGAATAGATCAAAATCTAAAACTTGAAAATCTTTAAAAGACAGTCAATGTTACAACTACTATAAATATGGGCATTTAGTAAACAGGTGTCCTAAAAAGGATAAAACTAAAAAAGAAAGGAATGTTGGCTACTTGGGATGAATCTTCTAACTCTGAAGCCTCTTCTGAATCAGAAGATTCTGAAACCGAATCGGGAAATGAAGTCAAAGCCCTTATGACTCTAGCCAATTTTTCTGATCATGATGATTCAACTAGTGAAGAAAATTTGAATAGTGATCCTGAAAATGAAGAAGATCTTCAAGATGCTTATAATGCCCTTTACAAGGAAAGTTGTAAAATTACTGTAAAACTAAAACTTCAAAAGGAAAATTTTTCAAAACTTACAGAAAATTTTGATTATCTTATTTTAGAAAAATCCCACATTTCAGATTGTTCTGAAAAAACTGAATGCGATTTAGATTTCAAAACCTCCTTTATTGTAAATCTAAAATCTGAAAATGAAAAACTAAAACTTGAAGTCTCTTCACTCTTGAGTTTAAAGGATACATGGAGGTATGCCCAAGGTGATCGAAAGTTAGAAAAGCTTTTGGCTGGATCAAGAAAATGTGACGACTGATCCGGTTTGGGCTACGACAAAAATATTCCTCCCAAACATAAGAATACTCCACCCAAATTTGTGAGAGGGGAGTCTTCAAACTCAAAAGGGAAAAGCCTTAATCAAAATCATTTTAAAAATGTTAAGTCTTTTCAAACTTTAAAACCTAGAAGTAACCATATCAACTATAAAAATTAGAATCGTAATCCTTTAGCTAAGAAGATTGTTGATTTACTTAAGAAGCTCTTAAAATCTAACTCAATAGGTCAGTCTTATAACAACTATAATCATAAGAAGACCAACTAACTTCTAAACCCAAAATAGTTATGAAATGAGTTCCTAAGGTTACTTGTTTGGTTGCCCACACGGCTTTCAAAGCATCAAGCCATTCAAAGTGGTACCCAGACAGTGGATGCTCCAGGCACATGACTGGTGACAATGGTCTGTTCACCACTCTTAAAGACATGACTGATGGTTCAATCACATTTAGTGATGGTAGCAACTGCAGGATTATTGGCCAAGGTACGGTTCAACTTTCTAACCTCCCTTTATTTGAGAATGTCTTATATGTAGAAGGTTTAAAACATAACTTATTAAGCATTTCTCAAATATGTGATAAAAATCATAGCGTAAAATTTTCTAACCTAGGGTGTGAAATTTTAAATAAAAACGGTTTTGTAATATTAACTAGTTGCAGAACTTCTGAAAACTGCTATATTGTAAATGACTCTAGCTCATTTAATCAATCATGTTACATGGTCCATACCGATGAGACCAAATTATGGCATAAACGCCTTGGACATGTACACTACCGCAATTTGTATAGATTGAGTAAAAGAGAACTGATAAGAGGTCTACCTAAATTATAGAAAGTAGACAAAATGTGTGGCGAATGCTAGATTAGCAAGTAAACTAGGAGTGCTCACAAAAAGGTGGACTCCAATGCCACATCCAAACCGCTCTTCTCCACATGGATCTTATAGGGCCAACCAGGACGAAGAGTCAAGGTAGTAAAAAATATATACTGGTAATCGTGGATGATTTTACCAGATTCACTTAGGTAGCCTTCTTAAGGGATAAATCAGAAACCCTTGATGAAGTAAAAGGAGTTCTCAAATGGATCCAAACGGAAAAAGGTTCTCGAGTCTATAAGATTCATAGTGATCATGGATCAAAATTTGAGAATAGCAGTTTTAAGAAATTCTGTAGTGATCAGGGAATATCACATGAATTCTCTGAGCCCAAAACACTATAACAAAATGGAATTGTTGAAAGAAAAAATAGAGTGCTTTAAGAAATGGCAAATGTAATGTTGAATAGTATGAAGCTCCCTAAAAATCTTTAGGATGAAGCTGTAAATACTGCCTGCTATATAATCAACTGGGTTTATATAAGTAAGTCAAAAAATAAAACTACTTATGAAATGTGGTTTGATAAGAAGCCTACTGTCAAATACTTTCAAGTTTTTGGCAGCAAGTGCTATATTTTACATGACCGTGAAAATTTGGGTAAGTTTGACACCAAAAGTGATGAAGGGATCTTTTTAGGATATGCTTTGAACAGTTGAGCATATTGAGTACTGAATAAGAGGACCGGTGTAATTCAAGAGTCCATCAATGTGGTCATTAATGATCACTTGAATACGCCTGCCTCAAGTTCAGATAATGATGAAGTTCTTCTAATTGACAAACTAGATACTTCATCAAGTCAAAATAACTCTGAACTAAGGACTGTTAAAGATCATCTATCCACTCAAATTCTTAGAAACCCTCTCACTGGTGTGCGCACTCGTAAACAACTTGAAGATATATGTAATTACGTGTGCTTTACATCTCAGATCGAACCAGCTAACATAAAAGAAGCTCTTACTGACAAAAACTGGATAGTAGCAATGCAAGAAGAGCTTAATCAATTTATTAGAAATAATGTTTGGTATCTTGTTCCTAGACCTAAAGATAAACATATTATCGGAACTAAGTGAATTTTCAAAAATAAGTCTGACGAACTTGGTAATATAATTCGAAACAAGGCTAGACTGGTTGTACAAGGGTACATTCAAATTGAGGGAATTGATTATGATAAAACCTTTACCCCAATAGCTCGTCTTGAATCAATCAGACAATTTATATCCATTGCATGCTTTAGAAAGTTTAAAATATATTAAATGAATCTAAAGAGTGCCTTCTTAAATAGTGATTTGTTTGAGGAAGTGTATGTTGAACAACCAATGGGTTTTGAAGACCCTAAGAACGCTGATAATATTTATCGCTTAATAAAGGCTCTCTACGGTTTAAAATAAGCTCCCAGGGCATGGTACGAAAATTTGACTAAGTTTCTACTAAGTCATAATTTTCAAATGGGAAGTGTTGATAAGACTCTTTTTGTTAAGAAACATAACAATCATATCTTATTAGTGCAAATCTATGTTGATGATATTATTTATGGATCTACCTGTACTAACTTGACTATTGAGTTTGTAGATCTTATGAAATCTAAGTTCGAAATGAGCATGGTTGGGTAATTGAATTATTTCTTAGGGTTGCAAGTTAAACAGCAACCTGATGGTATCTTTATTTCTCAAACCAAATATGCTCTGAACTTTGTTAAAAAGTTCGGATTTGAGAATGGTAAAAATTTTGATACTCCTATGAGTACAACATTAAGACTCTCAAAAGACTCTACAAGTAAAAGTGTGGATCCTAAATTATATCGTAGTATGATTGGCAGTTTACTTTATTTAACTGTAAGTAGACCTGATATTGCTTTTAGTGTTGAAATTTGCGCTAGATATCAATCTAACCCTAAAGAGTCACATTTAACTGATGTTAAGCGGATTATGCGATATGTCGCTAGCATAGCAAATTTGGGTCTCTGGTATCCACATGATACTAGTGTTCAATTGGCTGGTTACACAGATGCTGATTGGGCTGGTAATATCGATGATAGGAAATCAACTAGTGGTGGTTGTTTCTATATTGAAAACTATTTATTTTCTTTGTTTAGCAAGAAGCAAAGTTCCGTATCACTCTCAACTGCTGAGGCTGAATACATCATAGCTGGAAATGCATATACTCAGGTTGTATGGATGAATAGAATGTTAAGCGATTACGAAATTGCACAGGATTCAATGGTTTTATATTGTGATAATTCTAGTGCAATTAATATATCTAAAACTCTAATCCAGCATTCATGAACCAAGCACATTAACATTAGATGTCACTATATTAATGAATTAGTGGAAGAAAAGACTATTTCATTGGAATACATTCCTACCGAGACTCAACTTGCTGACATTTTCACTAAACCACTCAATAAAAGCAGGTTTAATAAATTGAAATTTGATCTTGGTATGTGCAATTTGAATTAATTATTCATGCTTGTATATATCATAGTATATATATTTGTTAATTTATTTGTTTAAATTTTGAATTTATGTGAAAATTACATATTTTTTGGTTTGCACGACCAGTCGAGGACGTACTCGACCAATCGTGGCATGACTGGTCGAGGATGTACTCGACTAGTCGTGTAGCGCATCTGGTGCTTTTAATTTGGGGAGAAACCCTTTTCTTTCTCATTTACTTTCCCTCTCCAACGAGTCTAAGCTTGACCGGTCATACCCAACTTCTTGATTCTTTAAGGTTAGTTCGTGATTTTTATTTCTCTTGTAGATTCAAGTGCATATTACTCCATTTTCTTACTTGGAGTGGTTTATTTCTTGTTTCCTTAAAATTTTTAGGGTCTTCTATTCTAAAATCTATTCTAAAGAAACCCCACTATATTTCTTTTGTAACTCCTTGATTTATTGTATTCCTAGTTGCAAATGGATGCTAGAGGTAGAAAGAAAAACACTCGTGGTCCTTCAACATCCATATCATCACCTATTACAAGGCGCCACCTTCAGTCACCCGAAGATGATCCTCCCTATGTGCGGGACTTGAGGTTGCGCAATGTAATAGTTAAGCGACCCATGCACGTTGAACATATTGCTCCTTTTGATCTCCTCCCTCTTCTCTAATCTGTAGGATGGGCTAATATTCTACATTATCGAGTAGACCCCAGTAATGATCCTAGAGAAAAACTGTACTGATATGTGGACTTATCGAGTAGGAGTTGCATATTCATTCATTCATTCATTCACTATCCACTCGGGTTGGTGGTGCGCAACTAATTGTTATGTACCTTCGTAATGACATGGATTTCGGTTGGGAGCGCGACTAACCTGAGATTAGGAGTCTACTACATTGAGTCTGACTATCCAAATTTAGGTATGGGACTGGTTTGGATAGAAGTCCCTTGTGATGGACCTCATAGCCTGTGATACTACGTACTATCATCCCGACTTCACTCCAGTTTGGTTATTTCATTCGCACTGCATATTACATTGCATCATCAGCATCTGATATTTGGCTCTCTTGAACTCCTCATTTGCATAGCTGATTTATATTGTGTACTTTGATATTGTATGACTCATGGGCTTGTCAGTATTTCTGCTTACTCTGATATTGTATGACTAATGGACTTGTCAGTATTTCTACTTACTTTGATATTGTATGACTTATGGACTTGTCAATATTTCTGCTTACTCTGATATTGTATGATTCGTGGACTTATCAGTACCTCCATTTACTCTGATATTACATTCTGAGCATGCATATACTACTCACACACTTACACTAGCCTCTAAGCTTTCTATAAGCTTATACACGATAGATGCGTGCAGGTGGTGTTAGGTTGCAGCGGCGTTGAGCTTGGAGCGTGTAGTGGTCTTCTTGAGCTTTGATTTTTGACATATGTATTTCCCTTTCATTACTGTACTCAAATGTTTATATTAGTGGATATGTGATGATGTTTCTACCTTTGTGATTTGGGTAAACTTGTGGTTATGCTTCTTACGAGATAAATGTACGTTGGAACAAAATCCTCCTTGTAACATCCCAGGATCGGAACTTGGTGTATGAGCGCTAAGAGCCGAGAATGGGGTACTACGGAGGTTGTCGGTACCGGATTTGGTGATCGGTATTCATGTGAGTCTGATTTTCAGGTTTAGGGCGTGACATTATCGAATATGAATTCATCATCCAACCTATAATTGAAATTATCCAAGCATACACTATAAGAAATAGGATTTTTACCGACGAAAGTTTTACCAATGAAATTTTTTTCGTTAGTGAAAAGGACTTTCCCTGACGAAAATAATTTTCGTCAGTAAAAGTTTACTTTTACAGACGAAATTATTATTTCGTAGGTAAAAGTATTTTTCCTGATGAAAATTTTCGTCGGTAATGGGTGTTTTGAATTTAAAAAAGAAAATTTGAAAATTTTACTTTTACCGATGAAATTTTTATTTTGTAGGCAAAACTATTTTCCTGACGGACATAAACCGTCAACAAAACTCCAATACAATGTTATTACCAACGAAAACTATTTTCATCGACACAAGTATTTTTCCTGACGGACATAAATCGTCGGCAAAAATCTGATACAATGTTATTACCAATGAAAACTATTTTTGTCGATACATGTGTTTTCCCCAACGGACAAATCATCGGCAAAAATCTGGTCTAATGTAATTACCAACGAAAACTATGTTCGCTAGTAAAAGGCTTTTTCCCAACGGATATAAAACGTTCGCAGAATCGGATACAATGTTATTATCGACGAAAACTATTTTCGTAGGTACGTGTTTTTCTCGACGACCGTAAATCGTCGGCAAAAATCTGGTACAACGTCGTAACCGACGAAAACCAAGTTCGTCGGTACAAGGCTTTTTCTTAACAAACATAAACCCTCGGCAAAAATCTGATACAATGTTATTACCGACAACTATTTTCGTAGGTACAAGTGTTTTTCCTTACGGACAAATCCGCGGCACAAATCTAGTACAATGTTATTACCGGCGAAAACTATGTTCATCGGTAAAAGGGTTTGTCCCGACGGACATAAACTGTCGGAAAAAATTCGATACAATGTTATTACCGACAAAAACTATTTTCGTCAGTACAAGTGTTTTTCCTGACGGCCGTAAATCGTTGGCAAAAATTTGGTACAATGTTATAACCGATGAAAACCAAGTTTGTCGATACAAGGGATTTTCCCGACAGACATAAACTGTCAGCAAATATCTGATACAATGTTATTACCAACAACTATTTTCGTCAGTAAATTGTTTTTCCTGATGGACATAAATCGTCGGCACAAATCTGGTACAATGTTAGTACCGATGAAAACTATTCGTCGGTAAAAGGGTTTGTCCCAACGGACATAAACCATTGAAAAAAATCCGATACAATGTTATTACCGACGAAAACTATTTTTGTCAGTATAAGTGTTTTTCCCGATAGACGTAAATCATGGGTAAAAATCTGGTAAATTGTTATAACCGACAAAAACCAGGTTCGTCGATACAAGGGTTTTTCCCAACAGACAAACTGTCAGTAAAAATCTGATACAATGTTATTACCGACAATTATTTTTGTCGGTACTAGTGTTTTTCCTGATGGACATAAATCCTTGACACAAATCTGGTACAACGATTTTACCGACAAAAACTATCTTAGTCGGTAAAAGGATTTGTCCCGACGGACATGAACCGTCGAAAAAAATCCAGTACAATGTTATTACACACAAAAACTATGTCGGTACAAGTGTTTTTCCCAACGGATGTAAATTGTCAGCAAAGATCTGGTACAATGTTATTACTGATGAAAACCAAGTTCGAGAGTAAAAGGGTTTTTCAGACGGACATAAACCGTCAGCAAAAATCCAATATTTTCATATGTACAACTGTTTTTCCCGTCAGACATAAATCGGCGGCAAAAATGTAGCACAATGTTATTATCGACGAAAACTATTTACGTCGGGAAAAGGGTTTTTCCCGACGGACATAAACCGTTGGCAAAAATCTAGTACAATGTTATTATCGACAAAACTTGTTTGTCCCGATGAACTAAAACCGTTGGGAAAAGGTTCCCACCACGAACCAAAAATTACCGCCACGTCTAAAAACATGACACTTTTGCCAAAGAACTAAAACCGTCGGGAAACGGTTCCCGCCATGTCCGAAAACACCATTTCATCGGTAAAAGTGTTTTTGCCGAAGATTATTGTCTTCGCTAAAAATAAAAATGAAAAATTTTTCCCGACGGCTGGAAACCGTCGCTAATAGTTTTTACCAATGAACAAAAAAACTTCAGTAATAATCCTTTGTTTTTCTGTATATATATATATATAGTTTTTATATTATATGAGTGGAAATTTTTTTAGTTTTTATAATTAAAAAGAAATATTTAAATGATTTGTAATATCACATGATAAAGAATATTAAAAGTTTAAAAATTTTAAGAATGTGTGAGAAAAATTTTGAAAACAAAATGATGCTTTTGGAAAAAAAAAAATCGGCATTTTGAAATTTTTGAGGAAAAAAATTAAAATATGAGAAAATTTTGAGATTATGAAAATAAAAATTCAAAATTTATATTTTAAATTTTTTTTAAAATATTTTATAATAAAACATCATGGCGATCCCTGAGAAGATTTCAATGGTTAATGTTTCCATTCTCACCACACGTATGGATAATTTGTGGCCCAACTTAATTTATGTGTTTAATCGATGTTGTTCATCTGTTTTTTCAGCTCATTTTAGGTTAAAAGGAAAAAAAGAAGTATATCCAAAGATGAAATAGACGACGCAATAGAAAACTATGGGAATAACAATGTTAATAGTTGAAATCTTACTAGTGCCTGCAGTGATGTTTGTTTTTCATCCAACCTGTTGATAAGGTCAGAAAGATGTCGATGAAGGAAAAATGAAGATATCAGCTTGATTCAAATGTTGATGGTCTCAATAAGTTATAAACAGTAATCATTCAATTCCCACTTTTCCCGTGGTGTGGTCCACTTGAGATTTGGATATGCTTTAGTTTTGGGATCTAGCTCTAAAATTAATGAGCTGAAAACACGGATGGACAGCGTGGATATAAAATACATTTATCAATATGGGTCCCACAGTCAGGGTGGCGCCATGTTGGATGAGACTAAGGCGACATCTAATCCACTCGCTTAAAAAGCTTGCATTCGCTGAAGATGGATCAATCAATAGTAATTAAATATACAAATATTTTCGGCGTTACTTTCGTATGGATGACGTGTTACATTTGCTGGTTTGTTCAGGATGGATTCATATGGATAAGATCTAACCCGTCTATAAGGTGGCCCACCATGTTTTTATATCGGGAATTAAAAATTAGAGGGATTTAATGTTCTGATTCTCTACACAATGGGAAAAAATGAGATTAGAAATCTCTTAAAATCTTCTTAATTGTGTGTAGGATCACCTTACTATATACACGTAATCTAATCTATTCATCCGATCCTAGATAAAAGGAAGATTGATTTTCTTTAAATCAATTGTATTCAGATGTTCATGTGTGCAAAATTGTGAATTTAGATGTTTTATACGCTATTTCACACTTTTCACTGTGATATGATCTACATAACTATTATATTTGAATGAAATTTAAGATACATGGTGAAAATATGATTTATTGTCTAATGGACCGAATGGATCATGGGTCGCGGACACTTTTAAAGCCAAGATGGATAAAAAAAAAGTCCCGACAAAGTGAGTATTGAACGTCCACCATTAAAAATAACATTCATAGAAGTTTTGGATCAAGCTAATGTTTTTGTTTTCTCTTCATTCATATCTTTTTAATATTCTAAATATGTTGGATGTCAAATAAACATTACTGTGGGCCCAAGGAAGGTATATATCAATGGTGGAAATCATTATTCCACACTGTTTTACGTGGCATGGTAAACTTGAGTTTTGGATTTACCTATAAATTTAGAATCAACCCACACTGTTCATCCATTCTTCGAGATCATTTTAGAGAATTATCCAAAAAATGAATCATATCTAAAGATTAAATGGACCACACCACAAATAAGGGGAACGAATTGGCTACTCCCCCTGACACCATCCAATGGCTGGTGGTTAGTGCTCTGTGGGCCTCATGTAATGCCCCGAATTTTGATGGTCGAGCAAAGCTCAACTCCCGAGATCTAGCACATCACTTATGCAACATGGATAATGATGTTTAAATGTTGTCCATATTAATGTATTAAACTTGAGTAGGATTATACTAAAACAACATATCATACTCCAGATATAACTAAATTGAGCAAGCGGAAGACTAAGACATGTATATCTGAACAGGTAAGTGTTTTACAACCTCCAGAGTATCATTATGTAGCCAGGCTGAACAAGTACATGTATTGTTTCAAAATAGAAAAAATATTAAAATGTAAGTGTCCAACTAATCCATGTGTCCCTGTAATCTCGTCGAATCAGAATAAGGTCTACGTAGACCCGCTTGATAGTTGAACATAGGAGAATTCTTCCTCCTCATCTATGAAGTCCAACCCAGCCGCATAGACTTCGTCATCACCTGTATCTATAATAGAGTCTGATTGGTGTTTTAGAACACCGTCCCAAAGTGGGAGTGAGTGATCAACTCAGTGGTACTATAAGGCAAATGTTATTATGTTATCGAGTTAATCAAACAGTAATGATAAAGCAGTACAATAATCACTTCCTAGCTACTCTTGTTAATGCAGGAATGGTATGCAGTAATGATGCATACCCTCGCACAAAGCTACTTCGCAAGCGACTCCGACAACCAATTTTGCGCTTGACAAGCTCCCTAAAGTGCAACTTCATTGCCAAAGCACATGCAATGCGGTGCATGGTCGTGTTAGAGGAGTACTTAATTAAGCTTATTTATATAGCAAGTTTGGCAAGTTAAGGTACTTCCCTTTATATCATTAACCCAAACTGTAACGCCCCGGATTTCGAGGGTTGAGCAAAGCTCAACTCCTGAGATCCAACGCATCACTTATGCAACATAAATAATGATGTTTAAATGTTGTCCATATTAGTGTATTAAACATGAGAAGGATTACACTAAATCGGCATATCATACGCTAGAGTTAATGTAATTAAGCAAGCGAAAGACTGAGATAGATATATAAGGTATATATACGTGTTTTACAACCTCCATAGTATGAGTATATTACCAGGCCGAATATATACATGTTTTAACTCAAAATATACAAAATGACAAAACGTAAGTGTCCGACTAATCCATATATCCCTGAAATCCCATCAAAGGAGCACAAGGTCTACATAGACCTGCTAAAGAGCTGAACATAGGAGAACTCTTCCTCCTCATCTGTGAAGTCCAACTCCGCTGCATATACATCATCATCACTTGCATCTATAATAGAGTCTGGTTGGTGTTTTAAAACACCGTCCCAGAGTGGGAGTGAGTGATTAACTCAATACTACTATAAGGCAAAGGTTAACATGTTATCAATTCAATCAAGCAGTAATGATAAAGTAGTACAACAATCATTCCCTAACTACTCTTATTAATGCAGAGATGGTATACAGTAATGATGCATGCCCTTGCACGACCCTCCCTCAAGCGACTACATCAACCATTCACGCATGGCAAACTCCTTAAAGTGCACTTCCTCACCAAAGCACATGTAATGCGGTGCATGATCATGTTATCCAAGTACTTAATTAGGCTTATTCATACAACAGATTTGGGAAGCTAAGGTACCTCCCTTTATATCATTTACCCAACCGAAAGATCCATCTAGGGTCGTCAATCCTACTTAATCACACACGATATGCAAGTTGTAGGGCATCACTGCTAATGAAAAGTAGTAGATAGGTAAGTTCGAGAGTTTATGTTCAATGTCACTACGAGGTGGCTCATCACCTCAGCGTAGGCCGACAGCTCGAATATAGTGTCCCATACCACCATATTCAGCTCACGAGTTTGGGTTGCTCAATGGTCACTCGGAGAGGCTTGTTACCCCAGCGTAGGCCGACAGCTCGACCACGATGTCCCATACCACCATACCCAGCTCATAAGTCTTAGCCGATCGTAGTACCATAGTTGAAACGGGTCTTTACATGGTAAGTGGTACCTTAGATTCAAGCAGTGATGTCCATACATGGTAAACACACAATAAGTTAGTCGGTTTATTAGATAAGTCAATTGGTACGAGTGCACGCTAAATTAATTGACATGGAGCGCGTAAGAACTCCCCGTGGCCTAACCACTGTTGACAATCGTCGTACGACCCGGATTCACCAAACGTATCAATGTGGTGAGACTAGTTCAGCCATTTAAACAGGAATTGTTACCGACTGCCTGGACTACATTGTAGTCCCAATCTTACTCAGATATAGCATGTCGATACATGTGATAATCATATAAGCATTTAACAAACAATCCAAATACAACACTTATTTGAGCATTTTATCAAACACATGGAACATGTCGCCAAACACTTCCATTAAATCCATAAGTCGCGTAGCGGTGATATGATTTCATGAAAGAAGCCATACATATGGTTAAGGAAATTAAGAATCCTATCTTATTACACTTAATAAATACCAACCATCAACATTTTTTTCATTCAGACATTTTATCAAACACTTAAACTACACCTTACTAAATACATAGACTAAATTAGTTACGACATTCACTATAACAATTCATTTCACAACATCGGTTATAAAGCATATAACATATGGATCTTAGATTAGTAATCATGACAAGCACAAATCAGGATTTCACATTCATTCACACATTTCAACAAACACATGGAATGCATTTTCATACAACATAGTTCATACATGTGTAATATATCGAAATCGACATGTCTAAGACGATATGGCAGTAGTCAAGTCAGACATAAATCAATAGCTGACATTGAAAGCCTTGAAAACTATAAACTAAATGTTTATAGTCCGCACCTTTCATCCGAAAGCTCGATTCGAACTAGATTCAAACTATACGTTTCCGAAAACGAGACGACAAACACCTACACGACGTAATAGGTTAGCTAGGTCGACAAGCTACCAACCTGAATTTCTACAATAAGATTAGGGTTAGGATTTCTTACCCAAATCGTAATTGAAAATGATGGTGTAGCAAAACGGGAGAGGTGATTCAGCCCCTGGAGTAGTGGGAGTGAATCCCAGCAGCGATCTCCCTATCTCTCTCTATTCTCCTCACTCTTTTCTCTTCTTTTCTCTCTTCTCTCTCCTAGGGTTAGAGAAATTCGTATGAAATGGGAATGGGGTGGTTTAAGGGCATTATATAGGCCCAAAACTGGTGCAAATGGCCCCAGGGCCATGGTATACTTAGGTTACAGCCAAAGGGTACCTGTTTTGGGCAAATGGGACTCATCTAGAGGTCTATGACTCACGACATGGAGCAAGTTCTCTGACCATAGATCTAAGTCAGGTTATTATTTTGGTACGATCAGATTAGCGGATCGACCGTGGAGGACCCGTGTCAGATCAACGGTCGTTGTCGCTCAATCAAGGCCACAAGTACACTAATATGTGCAGGGAAATTTCCCTGATCCATGGGTGAAGTTTGGTCAGAAACTGACAGTGTGAAATCTTTAATTTTGCCTGCAAGTGAATGGCCTAATTCACTTAAGTTTCAATACCTTTGTTAAGGATATTCGCATTTCTCACACACTTCGCTCAGGGCTCAAGTTATGCATTTCTGAATACTATTTGGGCTCCATTCCCACATTAGTCGTCAAGCCCAGTAAGGCGAACATAACTCTATAGTTTCACGGTCATCAGACTTTCGACGTGCGGTCCAAGTCCGATTCAGAGTTTTAATGTGCTCCCAAGAGCAACTGGCTTTTAGGATTTTTCCTAGGTTATTAAGTAGTGTTGAGTCATTGCTTTTAATAGTTTTGGGTCTTACCATTTGTATAGCTGGTGGTTCAAGCTAAATCCATCGCCTATTTAGTTTAGTATTTAACTAAATTTCACTTAAATTTCTACAGGATACGATCCTTAGGGATTTCTACCTGAGGTGGTACTCAGGCCTTAATAGAGACTTCTCCGAGACGTTACAATCTACCCCCCTTAAAGAAAAATTTCCTCCCTGAAATTAGTACATTTTCGTACTCCTCGAGGATCTGAGGGTAGTTCTTAAGGACTTCAGCTTCCATTTCCCAAGTAGCCTCTTCCTCAGTGTGGTGAGTCCATAATACTTTCATAAACAGGATAACTTTGCTACGCAGCACTTGTTCCTTCTTTTCTAGAATACTTATTGGTTGAAGTACATAGGTAGCATCTTCACTTAGCTGTACTTGCTCCCACTTGATAATGTGAGTAGGATCAGGAACATATTTCTTTAGCATCAATATATGAAATACGTTGTACACGCCTGCGAGTAGTATGGGCAAAGTAAGGTGGTATGCTACCACACCCACTCGGTCTAGAATCTATAATGGGCCAATGAATCTCGGCGTAAGCTTCCCTTTGTTACCAAAATGAAGGACTCCCTTTATTAGGAAAGCTTTTAGGAATACGTGGTCCCCAACTTCAAATTCCAACTGTCATCATCGGGTATCGACTTAACTCTTTTATCTGCTCTGGGCTCTAAGAAGTCAACGCCTGATAATGTCGTTCTTCTCTGAGGTTGCCTGAACTAGATCTGGGCCGAACAAGCTCTTCTCACCAACTTCTACCCAACAATGTGGTGCTCGATATGGGCGCCCATACAATGCTTCGTAGGGAGCTATGTTAATGCTCGCTTGGAAGCTATTGTTATAAGAAAACTCAGTATAAGGAAGACTTCCCAACTGTCCTTGAAGTCAAGTACACACGCTCGCAACATATCTTCTAATATCTGATTCACTCGTTCTATCTGCCCATCAGTCTGTGGCCGGAATACGGTACTAAACTTCAATTGTACTCCCATTACTTCTTGGATTCGAGTCCAGAATATAGACGTGAATCGCGTGTCTCGATCTGACACAATCTCCATAGGAACTCCATGTAATCATACACTCTCCTTGATATACAGCTTGGCTAAATCATCTGCTGAGTTTGAAACTCTAACCAGGAGGAAATGAGCCGATTTTGTCAATCGGTCCACGATCATCCAAATGGAGTCATGCCCCTTCCTTGTCTTCGGTAACCTGAAAATGAAGTCCACAGATATAAAATCCCATTTCCATTCAGCTATGGGTATGGGCTAAAGTAAACCAGGAGGTCGGCGATGCTCGACCTTAACCTGCTGACACGTGAGACAACGGGACACGAAGTCTGCTATCTGTCCCTTCATGTTGTCTCACCAGTACGAATGCTTCATGTCTCTATACATCTTCATACTACCTAGATGCATTACTAACTTTGAATTGTGAGTGGCCTCTAAAACTTCCCTTCTCAAGTTATGATGGTTCAGGATGCACAGGCGGCCATGGTATCGTAAACCTCCGTCCCAGTCGACTCTCCATTCGGATTCTTCACTCTCACTTGCCTGTTCTCTCATCTTCACCAACAGTTCATCTTCTTTCTAAGCCACAATGATTCTGTCATCAATAAGTGGCTGTACATGGATGTGTGTGACGTTCTCGAAAGGCTCCTCTACTGTAAGCTTCAGTTCGAAGTCTCACACAATCTTTACCATATTTCATTCTTCTATCATCAGCAAAGCTGCAAATTTTATTGTCTTCTCGTGGCTTAAAGCGTCAGCCACAAGGTTGGCCTTGCCAGGACGGTAGGAGACCTCAAACTTGAAGTCTTTCAAGGTTTCCATCTAACATCGCTGCCTCATATTCAGGTCTCTCTACGTGAAGATGTACTTGAGGCTCTTGTGGTCACAAAAGAGCTCGAACTCCTCTCCATAAAGGTAATGTCTCCAGAGCTTTAATGCAAAAATGACTGCCATTAATTCCAGGTCGTGCATAGGCAATCACTCTGTCCTTTTGCATAAGAACACAACCCAAACCAACGCGAGAGACGTCGATGTATATAGTATATTTGATCCCCTGCTCTGGCAATACTAGCATGGGTGTGGACGTCAGCTTATCCTTTAATTCCTGAAAGGCTGCTTCTGCTTTCTCATTCCATGCAAACTTAAGATCCTTTTGAGTGAGTTACGATAACGGTCTGGCTATCTTAGAAAAATTTTTAATGAAGCGGCGATAGTAGCCAGCAAGTCCAAGGAAACTCCTCACTTCTGTAATGGAACCGGGCTGCTCCCAGTCCTGCACCACGGTCACCTTAGCAAGGTCCACGAAAATTCCTTCCTTGGACACCACGTGTCCTAGAAACTTGACTTCCTCCTTCCAGAAGTCGCATTTCCGGTATTGCACAAACAATTGATTCTTCCTGAGAGTATCGAAGACTGCTCGCAGGTGTTCTTCATGATTTTTATGACTCTTAGAGTATATCAAAATATCATCTATAAACACAATGACAAGCCAGTACAGATACGGCCGAAACACCCAGTTCATGAGGTCCATGAATACAGCTGGTGCATTCGTAAGTCCGAACAATATCACGAGAAACTCATAGTACCCAAAACTAGTTCTAAATGCAGTTTTCTGCACATCTTCATCCCTGACGCGCAACTGATGATACCTTGACTGCAGGTCGATCTTAGAGAAATATCGTCCCCCTTTCAACTGGTCAAACAGGTCATTTACCTAGGTAGAGGGTACTTGTTCTTGACCGTGACATGATTCAACCTGCGATAATCAATACACAACTGCAGCGACCCGTCCTTCTTCTTTACAAACAATACCGGTGCTCCCCAAGGGGATACACTAGGCTGTATAAAACCTGATTTCAGTAGATCATCTACCTGCCAACTCAATTCTTCCATTTCACATGGAGGCATATAGTATGTTGGCAAGGAAATGGGCATCGCACCAAGCATAAGGTCGATAGTAAAGTCGATCTCGTGCCGAGGAGGTAGTTCAGGTTCGTTCTAAACACGTCCATGAAATCTTAGACTACAGGCGTGTCCCCAAGCATCGGACCATCAACATTCTCTAATAAGGAAGTGTAACAACTTATACGGTAGGGCTAATTGACCTAAACTAGGAAAGTAAAGGCCGTGCCCTCTGGTCCATGTGCCGTCACCAGTTGGGTTTCGCAGTCAATCTCTGCCTTCATTTCGGTGAGCCAATCCATGTCGAGGATGATGTCATAATGATACAGTAAGGTGACGATCAGGTCAATGCACACCATTCTGCTTCCTAAGTCTATCGAGCAACCTTTACAAAGATTAGTAACGTCGGGGAAGGTCCATGTTGCAGTAAGGACTCTCACCCCAACCATAAGGATAATGTTCAGCCCTAAGCGCTTGACTGTAGAGTACGATATTATCAAAATAGTGGACCTAGTGTCCACCAATAGAAATACAGGTGTACCTTGTATGTGGGCAATGACTTCGAAGGCTAAAGGCATCGTAGTTGCTGACTCAGATGCTTCAACTGCAAGTGCATGTACACGTGCTTATTGAGAATGATTGGGTTGCACTGCCATAGGTCATTGAGGCGGCCTATTTCGAGGTACAGGTGGTATGTAGAATGGCTGTGCTACTGGTGGAGTTGAAATAGCCTGTGGCAACTAGCAGTTGATCTTCTGAGGCGGCATAAAGCCATTGTCCTTCATCTTGGTAAAACAGTAGGTATCTGTATGGCCCGCCCTCTTATAGTAGGCGCACCAAAGATCTGATCACCTCGGTTGGGTTGATGGAGCCATTAGCATGGGAGACGAATCTACATACGGCCTCTTGCCAAGGAATGGTCGATTTGGCAACTCGGGTCGAGGCCTTGGGCCCATCGGCATACGTGTTCGTGACACCCTGTCTCCATCATGCTCAACTCGCAGGGACATGTTCACTAGCTCAGTATAGTTGGGAATGCTAGCGCAACATATCTTTGTGCGGATGTCAGGCCGCAAACCCTCTGAAAATCACCGTATCCTCATTAGCTCGTTCGCCAAGATCAATGGTGTATATCTGGCTAGCTCTGTAAAGTGATTCTCGTACTCGGCTACTGTCATCCCCCTTGTCGAAGGCGGAGAAATTCACCCTCCTCATTATGGTATGTGAGGGAGAATACTTTCCATGGAAGCGGGTTTCAAACGCGTCCCATGTCCATACGTATCCTGAGGGAACGGTTCGTAGGATGTTGTCCCACCAAAAACTAGCCTCCTTCTCAAACATATACTAACTAGCTCCACCTACTCTACCTCAGTACAGTGTAGCGGCTTCAGCATCTTGGATATACGATCCAACCAATACTTTGTCTCCTCGGGTCGGTGGGTACCCGCAAAAGTAGGAGGGCGAAGGTGCTGAAAGCGCTCAAACAGGCCACTCGTGCTCATAGCTACACCAGGCTGCATAGGTGGCATAAGCAGGGTCGTGTTCATGTTCTAAGTAATGGCCCCTGCAATGGTAGCCAAAACTAGCTGATGTTTTTGCATTAGGAGCATCATATTCTCCAACCTATCAGGAGGAGAAGCTGCCTGAGACATGTGTGGCGACGATATAGACACACGGTTCCGTTCTGAAACTGGTGGTGCACAAGGTGTTGGCCCATTGGTGGGGCCAATGGCCGGCTGAGAATCTGGCATTGTCTCAAAATTCAGGCCCAAGCTAGGGTCCGTCTGGCTATTGTTCAGGGGAGGTGCCCCGTCAATCGATCCGCTAAGTGTGAGACGTGGTATATTCCGAATGTTTTTAGGAGGCATTCCCTATATACAACATAGGGTGCAACATGTGTAAGATTTAAAATAATTACTCACTTTTCTAAACATTCTACACATTTTAAATCAAAGAAGCTTTACGCATTTCATTTAACCAAAATTGTCACGGTACATATGATGTAAGATTACGTGAATCATGACTGAGAATGCGTGTGAGCTAAGCTTAACAAAAGTTTTAACACTGACTATTCTAACACCAAACTAAGCCAACTAAGGCTATTACATAGAAAAGCAAGAAATAGAGAGAACCAGAAGACAACTGTAGCACATGCCTAGTCCTCTAACTCTGGTGAGGGTGGAGGAGCACCCTTATCCTGCATACAACACAGGAGGGTCTTCAAGATACGAGACATTTTCTTGAATTTCTATTTCAAATAGGCCTGATTCTCATTAATCTTCTATTTTAAGGCGGCCTAGTTCTCTTCAATCCTGGCCATGCGGGCTTCCAGGGCGGCCCAATCGTGGCGGTCTTCATGTGTAGCAGGAGGTCCCCAATCTGAGTCCCAGGCCTCCTCTCCTTCCTCACTTCCTTCTTCCTCACTGCCTTCTTCATCACCACCTTCATCCTCACTTCCATCTTCCTCTTTGCTTTCTTCTTCTAATTCATCGTTATCCTCATCGAGTCAGGTTTGGCATTGCCTAGGGCCAATCCCCATCTTGTTGAGCGTGTTCTCACCGATAATATGGATCAAGGCGACGTTATCCATATGGAGTCTGAAGCTGAGGTGTCGGGCGATCTTGCAAATAAGTCGGCCGAAAGGTAGTAAGGAGTCTTCTCTAGTAAACCGTGCAGTGTTGATTATCTGAGATAGGACGAGAGTAGGCAGGCATACATTCTCCCCTTGTCCAACTCTGTATAGAAAGTCTACCATAAACTTTGTGCATTCAGTGCGATTACTCCACCTAAGATACACGTTATACGTGCATATATGGTGGAGTATGCAAAAGTCATTCGTCATCTTAGTCGAAGCGAGGCTATTTTCTTGCCTCCAATGCTCGTGTTGGCCGCACAGGAAACATGTGCGATGATTTCTCTCTCGTTCACTATCGAGATTCTTCTCACTTGCATGTACTATTCCACGTTCTACCCCCATAATACAGGCCACCATGTCCACATTGACTACAACTTCCTGCCTTCCCAAAGGGATAGTAAACTGGAGAGGCTCCAACAGTGGGTTCCGTATGTGGGCATAGAAGGCTCACATAGCACCTTCACTTGCATGAGTGTTTCCCTCGAATATGAGACCCCACCCATTTTTTAAGAGAAAGTCAATGGCTAGATACAGTCCAAATATCATGTGTTTCAAACACCACCTTGCGGTTACGAAACTTACCGAGATTGGCGCCCGCCGATAGCGATCTTTCCAACAGGATTTGAGGATCGAGGTCCCACTTGGATCTTTATTTCGCTCGGCACTTGTACTAGCTTCAACGCTCGCCTTCTTCGTAGTGCGGCGTGGTTAGCTCGGCCTGACCTCATCCGGGGCCACTCTTTTCTTTCTCATGAGGGAAAGGAGCATAGAGATTGAGAAAATGGCGGTGACAAGCTTAAAGATAGCCATGGAAGTGGAAAAGCTTGAAGGATTAGATAGGTTGGTGGGTTTGGAAGGTTATGAGACATAAAAGAGGGCTTTTGTGCCCAGATAGATGGAAATAAGGAAGGTGGAGGGATGAAAATGAGGGATAGTGGGGTAAGGATGAATAAGATAGAGGATTTAAAGGTTTTGAATGCATGAAAGAAGGGATTTGACAGGGAATGGAAGTTTTGGAGGGTTTTGGAGTGAAAATAGAGTTGGAGGGGTGTGAAATGGGTTTAAACAACCCAAAATGGGCTTCAAAGGGGTAGTAGAGTGGTCCCACACAGTCGGTCGGACGGTAGTGCGCCGCCGCCCACGCGGTGTCGCTGCGCACCCGCTGTGAAGGCGGGCAGTGCCGCCGCACCCTCCTTAGGTTGCGGGCGGTGGTTCCACCCTAAGGTGGTGGCCACCCCCTCCTAGGGTGTTGTACATGTGCGGGGGACCCCCTCGGTCCCCCCAAAAATTGGGATTTGGGCCCCTACGCCCGTGTGAGGTGTTTTCTCAGTCCAACAAGTGCGTATTCACACTTATTGGATTATTTCAAGTGTGGGACTCACTGAATTCTTTTTCAAACCCATCGATCGATGGCCTAGAGGTGATTTGGATCACTACACGTGATCCAAGTCCCTCAGGTATTCACTGAGAACTAACCTACAGCCTTTTGTTTTGCCCGTCAGTGAAACTTTTGGATCCTACGTTCATCTCTAATTTCCATCGCTCCCTTCCTAACTCAAAGTGCGTTAGAGTGCGTCGTGTTACCTATAACCCAGGTCCAGTTTAATCCAAATCATCTCTGATACCAACTTGTAACGCCCTAGATTTCAAGGGTCGAGCAAAGCTCAACTCCTGAGATCCAACGCATCACTTATGCAACATAGATAATGATGTTTAAATGTTGTCCATATTAGTGCATTAAACATGAGAGGGATTACACTAAATTGGCATATCATACTCTAGAGTTAATGTAATTAAGAAAGCGGAAGACTGAGATAGATATATAAGGTATATATACGTGTTTCACAACCTCCAAAATCTGAGTATATTACCGAGCTGAGTATATACATGTTTTAACTCAAAATATACAAAATGACAAAATGTAAGTGTCCGACTAATCCATGTATCCCTGAAATCCCATCGAAGGAGCACGAGGTCTACATAGACCTGCCAGAGAGCTGAACATAGGAGAACTCTTCCTCCTCATCTGCGAAGTCTAACTCTGCTGCATTTACATCCTCATCACTTGCATCTATAATAGAGTCTAGTTAGTGTTTTAAAACACCATCCCAGAGTGAGAGTGAGTGATCAACTCAGTGGTACTATAAGACAAAGGTTAACATGTTATCAATTCAATCAAGCAGTAATGATAAAGTAGTACAACAATCATTCCCTAACTACTCTTATTAATGCAGGGATGGTATGCAGTAATGATGCATGCCCTCGCACGACACTCCCTCAAGCGACTACATCAACCATTCGCGCATGGCAAACTCCTTAAAGTGCACTTCCTTGCCAAAGCACATGCAATGCGGTGCATGATCGTGTTAGCCAAGTACTTAAGTAGGCTTATTCATACAGTAGATTCGAGAAGCTAAGGTACCTCCCTTTATATCATTTACCTAACCAAAAGATCCATCTAGGGTCGTTAATCCTAGTTAATCACATATGATAAGAAAGTTGTAGGGCATCACTCCTAATGAAAAGCAGTGGATAGGTAAGCTCGAGAGTTTATACTCAAGGTCACTATGGGGAGGCTCATCACCTCAGCGCAGGCCGACAGCTCGAATACAATTTCTCATACCACCGTATTCAGCTCACGAGTTTGGGTTGCTTATTGGTCACTACGGGGAGGTTCGTCACCCTACCATAGGCCGACAGCTCGACTACGGTATCTCATACCTCCATGCCCGGCTCATGAGTCTTAGCCGATCGTAGTACCATAGTTGAAACAGGTCTTTACATTGGTAAGTGGTACTTTAGATTCAAGCAATGATGTTCATACATAGTAAACACACAATAGGTCAGTCAGTTTATTAGACAAGTTTGATTGGTACTAGTGCATGCTGAATTAATCGACATGGAGTGCGTAAGCACTCCCCGTGGCCTAACCACTGTTGACAATCGTCATACAACCCGGATTCACAAAATGTATCAATGTAGCGAGATTAGTTCGACCACTCAAACAGGAATTGTTACCGACTACCTGGACTACGTTGTAGTCCCAATCTTACTCAGATATAGGATGTGGATACATGTGATAGTTATATAAGCATTTAACAAACAATCCAAATACAACACTTATTTGAGCATTTTATCAAACACATGGAACATGTCGCCAAACACTTCCATTAAATCCATAAGTCACGTAGCGGCGATATGATTTCATGAAAGAAGCCATACATATGGTTAAGAAAATTAAGAATCCTATCTTATTACACTTAATAAATACCAACCATCAACATTTTTTTCATTCAGACATTTTATCAAACACTTAAACTACACCTTACTAAATACATAGACTAAATTAGTTATGACATTCACTATAACAATTCATTTCCCAACATCGGTTATAAAGCATATAACACACATTGATCTTAGATTAGTAATCATGACAAGCACAAATTAGGATTTCACATTCATTCAAACATTTCAACAAACACATGGAATGCATTTTCATACAACATAGTTCATACATGTGTAATATATCGAAATTGACGTGTCTAAGACGATATGGCAGCAGTCAAGTTAGGCATAAATTATTAGCTGACATTGAAAGCCTTGAAAACCATAAGCTAGATGTTTATAGTCTGCACCTTTCGTTGGAAAGCTCAATTCGAACCTAGTTTAGATTGTACATTTTTTAAAACGAGACGACAAACACCTACACGACGTAATAGGTTAGCTAGGTCGACAAACTACCAACCTGGATTTCTACAACGAGATTAGGGTTAGGATTTCATATCAAAATCATAGTTGAAAAAGATGGTGTAGTGAAACGGGAGAGGTGATTCAGCCCATGGAGTAGTGGGAGTGAATCCCAGCAACGACCTCCCTATCTCTCTCTTCTCCCCACTCTTTTCTCTTCTTTTCTCTCTTCTCTCTCCTAGGGTTAGAGAAATTCGTATGAAATGGGAATGGGGTGGTTTAATGGCATTATATATGCTCAGAACTAGTGTAAATGGCCCCAGGGCCATGCTATACTTAGGTTACAGCCACAGGGTGCTGTTTTGGGCAAACGGGAGTCATATGGAGGTCTATTACTCACCTATGGCATGGAGCAAGTTCTATGACCATGGATCTAAGCCAAGTTATGATTTTAATACGATCGGATTAGCAAATCGACCGTGGAGGATCCGTGTCAGATCAACGGTCGTTGTCGCTCAATCAGGGCCACAAGTACACTGATATGTGCAGAAAAATTCCCTGATCCATGGGTGAAGTTTGCTCAGAAACTGACAGTCTGAAATCTTCAATTTTGCCTACAAGTGAATGGCCTAATTCACTTAAGTTTTAATACCTTTTCTAAGGATATTCGCGTTTCTCACACACTTCGCTCAGGGTTCAAGTTGTGCATTTTTTAATACTATTTGGGCTCCATTCCCACGTTGGTCGTCAAGCCCAGTAAGGTAGACATAACTCTATAGTTTCACGGTCATCAGACTTTCGACGTGCGGTCCAGGTCCGATTCGGAGTTTTAATGTGCTCCCGAGAGCAACCGGCTTTTGGGATTTCTCCTAGGTTATTAAGTAGTGTTGAGTCATTACTTTTGATAGTTTTGGGTCTTACCATTTATATAGATAGTGGTTCATGCTAAATCTACCACCTATTTAGTTTAGTATTTAACTAAATTTTGCCTAAATTTCTACAGGATATGATCCATAGGGATTTCTGCCTAAGTTGGTACTCGGGCCTTTGTACGGATATTTTTGAGACGTTACACAAACCGAAGGATCCATTTAGGGTCATTAATCCTAGTTAATCACATACGATAGGCATGTTGTAGGGCATCACCCCTAATGAAAAGCAGTGGATAGGCAAATTCAAAAGTTTATACTCGCGGTCACTACGGGGAGGCTTGTCACCTCAGTGTAGGCCGACAGCTCAAACACGGTGTCCCATACCACCATGTCTGGCTCACGAGTTTGGGTTGCTCACTGGTCACTATGGAGAGGCTCATCACCCTAGCATAGGCCGATAGCTCGACCACGGTGTCCCATACCACCATGCCCAGCTCATGAGTCTTAGCGGATCGTGGTACCATGGTTAAAATGGGCTTTTACATTGGTAAGTGGTACCTTAGATTCAAGCGGTGATGTCCATACAAGGTAAACACACAATAGGCCAATCAGTTTGTTTGGTAAGCTTGATTGGTACGAGTACACGTAGACTTGATCGATATAGAGCACATAAGCACCCCTTGTGGCCTAACCACTGTCGACAATTGTCGTGCAACCCGAATTCGTCGAATTACCTAAGGTGGCGAGACTAATTCAGCTACCTGTACATGGATTGTTACTGATTGCCTGGGTCACGTGATATCCCCATTAGCTGACATTGAAAGCATTGAAAACCATAACCTAAACATTTATAGTCCGTACCTTTCGTCGGAATACTTGATTCGGACGCGGTTCAAGCACTACGTTCCCGAAAATGGAACGTCAGGCACCTAGGCAATGAAATAGGTTAGCTATTTCATCGATTACTCTATTTGGATCCCTAAATCAAGATTAGGGTTAGGATTTCTTACCCAAATCGTAGCTAAGATGGATCGTGTAGCATAATAGGAAGGCAATTCAATGCGTGGATTTGTGGAAAGAAATCCCAGTAATAATCTCCCGAACTCTCTCTTCTCTCCTCACTCTTTTCTCTTTTTTTCTCTCTCTCTCTGCTAGGGTTAAAGAAATTCGTTTGAAATGGGAATGGGGTGGTTTAAGGGCTTTATATAGGCCCAAAACTGATGCAAATGGCCTTAGGGCTATGGTATACTTGGTTTATAACCAAAGAGTGCCTGTTTTTGACAAACATGGCTCGTAGGAAGGCCTATTACTCATCTATGTCACAGAGTAAGTTCCTTGACAATGGATCTATGCCAGGATGTGATTTCAGTTCGATTGGATAGGCCGATCGACCATGGATGACTTGTATCAGATCAACGATCGAACTTACTTGATCGGGGTCGCAAGTATACGGATATGAGCAGGGAAATTTCCTTTACCCCTAGGTGAAGTTTAGTCAAAAACTGACGGTCTAAAATCTTCAATTTTGCATATAAACGAATGACCCAATTTAGTTAAGTTTCAATACATTTTCTAAAGATATTAACGTTTCTCACACACTTTACTTAGGGCTCAAGTTGTGCATTTTTGGATACTATTTGGGTTCGATTCCCACAATGGTTGTCAAGCCCAGTAGGACGGACATAACCTTATAGTTTCGTGGTCATCGGACTTTCGACGTGTGGTCCAGGTCCGATACGAAGTTTCAATGTACTCCCGAGAGCAACAGGCTTTTGGGATTCTTCCTAAGTTTTAAAGTAGTGTTGAGTTAGCCGTATTAGTGGTTTTGGGTCATACCATTTGTGTGAATGGTGGTTTGAGCTAAATCCACCAATTAATTTAGTTCAGTATTTAATTAATTTTCGTTTAAATTACAGCAGGGTACGGTCCTTAGGGATTTCTGCCTGAGGTGGTACTCGGGCCTTTGTACGGATTTTTCCAAGACGTTACACCCCACCATGATGTATGTGTTTAATCCATGTCGTCCATCTATTTTTAAAGATCTTATGGCATGAGACCAAAAATGAGGCATATCCCAATCTGAAATGGACCACATTATAGGAAACAGTGTTGAATAAGCCAACCATTTAAAACATTTTAGGGGCCATAAAAGTTTTGGATTGTGGTGATTTTTGTTTTTCCCCTTCATCTAGGCTTGTATGACCTAATAAACAGATTGGATGCCAAATAACGGTACAGTGGCCATACGAGGATTTTAATGATGGATATCCAATCAGTATTGTTTTCATGTGGTGTGGTCCACCTGATATTTATATACATCTCATTTTTGGGCCCCACCATGATGTATGTTTTATATCCACACCTTCCATCCATTTGGAGATATCATTTTAGGGCAATATCCAAAGAACGAGTTAAATCCAAAGCTCTAGTGGACCCCAGCACAGAAAGCAGTGGGACAGTGACGCTCACCATTAAAAACTTCTAAAGGCAACAAAAGTTTTATATCAAGATTATATTTGTATTTTCCCATATTTCATGTATATTTTAACTTTTGAACAAGTTGAATTTCAGATAAACATTACGATGGGCCTTAAGATAGTTTCAACGGTGGGAATCACTCTCTCTGCTATTTTTTTGTGGTGGGGTCCACTACAGATTTTTATCTGCCTCATTCATTAGCTCATGACTTAAAATACATCATAGTGGGGCCCACAAAATTTGGTGATGTCACTAACCGTAGGGCGTCCAAGAGACACCCTATGTCAGCGACTCATCTCTCACTCTCGCGCATCCTCTCTCTCTTTGTCTCTCTCGGTCCTCTCTCTCTCTCACGCATCCTCTCCCTCTTCTCTGTCTCTTTCGCATCCTCTCTCTCTCTCTCTCTCTCTCTCTCTCTCTCTCTCTCTCTCTCTCTCTCTCTCTCTCTCTCTCCGTAGAGCTCAGGAACCCAATTTTCGGCGTGGACTTGTGATCGGGCTCCAACTCAAGCTCCTCTCGTTCTCTTCCTCAAAGCTCGAAAGGTAAAAACCCTAACCTATTTTGAAGGTGGTCCCTAATCCCATTTTCAATTTGGGAATTTTACTACCCAAATCCCAAATCGAATTTGGTGGTTTTGAAATTGGGGATTTGGGTACCCAACTCCCACTTCGAATTTGGGGATTATAGTACCCTAATCACATTTCACATTTGGGGGTTTTGAAATTGGGGATTTTGGTACACCCGGCCTGGTGGATATCCAATCACTATTGTTTTCCTATGGTATGGTCCACCTGAGATTGTTGGGGGCTGCCTACCTTTTGGAATGGTCTAAAATTTAGTGTAACCCTTCATCTAAGTGAGACACATATAGCAGATGGGTTAGATGTCCGAAACACATCTCAATTGGCCCTATAAACAATGAAGAATGTTTCTATGTGCCAACGTCTACTCTCAACAGTTTTGTATGGTGTGGCCCACCTAAGTATGAATTGGCATGATTTGTAGGCCCATGAAAGATTGCATCTAATGGATGGTGTGGATGTCTCCAACACACATAACAGTTAGGCCACATATCTCGAGCTCACAGGATGCTCTCACAAGGTCCACCTCATGGAACTTTTCCCATGAAGCCAAGCCTCACCTAAGAGGTGCTACCTTTACCGTGGGGCCCACCATGATACATATACTCTAAATGCACATTGTTCATCCATTCTGCCAGATCATTTTAGAGCATGAGCCCAAAAATGAGATCCAATTCTCAAGTTAACCATACCATAAGAAACAATAGTGATTGAATGTCATATTATTAAAAACTTGTATGTTTCCATAATGTTCATTTTCCATTCAAAACCTGTTGATAGGGTCACATAAACCTGGTTGAAGTGGAAAAAATAAATATCAGCTTGATATAAAACTTCGATGGCCTATTAATAGTCAATAGTCGATATATATTTCTTACGTAAGGTTTCTATGGTGTGGCCCACCTAATTCATGAACTAGATTGATTTTTAGGACAACGGTTTACCATGGAAGGGTGTGTCTGACACACATAATAAGCTTGTAGAACTTGACTTAATAGGAAGCTCTACAATTAATATGCTGTGCTATAATTAATGGACCAAATGGATGTCACATAAATATGTGTCCACACATTTTGAGCATACCTTCGAGTAGATTATTATGATGGATCTCTCTTCTTCTGATAGTCTAGATCACCTCCACCTTTAATCAAGACTTCTTTGGTCCATCTTGGACATGAAAGTGTCTGTGACCTGCTCTACATCAATTGTACCTTAGGTTTAATGTAGGAATATACGTGTGGGGCTTCTGTGATGATTTCATGACATATAATCTATCCATCGTGTACGCGTTGATCCAAAACATAGGTGTGCCACACCATATGTAAAATAGTGCATAAAACCTTCAACCTTCAAGACCATATTTCGTGGCCCACTTGAGTTTTGAAAATCTTGATTTCCTTTCTGGTTGTTAATCATCCTAAATGGATGCATCTTCTAAATGGCTTAGATGTCGTATACAAGACATGGATAGTCCCACACACAATCTAGAAAGTTTTCAATGGTGTGCATTTCCATCAGACCATAACTCTGTGATGTGGCCCACATGAGTTTTTTATCAGTATGATTTTTGGGAATCAAGAAGAATATAAAGCTTACAAATGATGGATAGATTGGATAAGAATATAAGGGTGTACAAATGATGGATAGATTGGATGTAATAAAGACATTATGGTAGGCTCCAAAATTAATTTGCATTTTAGGCCAAACATAAGAACAGTTAAAGTGGATCTGGCTCGAACGAAAAGTATGATGGGCGAGCAAGGAGAGTTGGAAGTAACTTGGTTAACATACAGAGTATAACTACTGCCATGTGGTAGAATATGTATGAGATCTAATCTGTTCATCAGATACACAGTCTCTTGTTCACCTTTCAAATTAGAAATCACAATAATCCAAAACTCTTGAAAGTAATTGTGATTAGTTAGTTGAAGATATTACATTCTAGAGCTTTTCTTTCACGTAAAAGTTTGACTTTATGATATTACATTCTAGAGGTTTTCTTTCACGTAAAAGTTTGTTAGAAATGTTTGTTTACTTAGCATTGTATTTCTGTTCTTAGTACGAAGATAAAATGTGTATATTGTTCCATTGCCTTCTATTGCCTAAAATGCTCCTTGTAAACCTTAATGAGCTTGTATATTACATTTTTTGTCTTAAATTATTATTGTGATTAGTTAGTTTATAGTTGTGACTTGTAATTGTGATCTGTAAGTTAGATAATTAGTTACCCGTTTGAAGATTTCTATGGGGCCATACATAGATATAGTGTGTTTTTTATGGCATAAAAATCGCTCAAATTGTCCCATTTTGGATAGTTCAAGGTTAGATGGATAATATGTTTTCATATAATCTATTTAAATGTTCATGCCTAATTCGCGGTCCATCTCCTCATTTCTCTCTTGATATGTTTCTTCCGTTCTGTATACAATGTCAAATATCTTTACATTGTTTTAGATATTTGGCATTGGAATGTAACGTAAGATCAACTTATCTGGAGAGGCATGGGGAGATGTTGTCAGATTTTTTGCATGGACTAAAAAATGGGAATATGAAAGTATTACAATCTATCTAACCTTGGATGGGTAACTAATTTAGGATTTAATTAAGTAGGGGTCCCTAGAAGGTGGGAACCACTATTATGACCATGATTAGTAGCTATCCATTTCATATGGACAGCAATATGGGTGGCCTGGCCATTTGGACAGGCCTGTGTTTATGTATTAGCTCGAGATTGTTGGAGCAGACCCGAATGTGTGTCGAAGCTATCCGGATATTGAGCGAGGGTCCCTGGAAGGTGGGAACCGCTGTTATGACCATGATAAAGCTGTACATTTCCTATGGACAGCATTGAAGTGGCCTGGCCATTTGGACAGGCCATGTTTATGTTTACCTCAAATTTGTTAAAGTAGACCCGGATGTGCGTCGGAGCTATCCGGATGCTAAGTGGGGGTCCTTGGAAGATGAGAACCACTGTTATGACCATAATGAAGTTGTCCATTTCCTATGGACAGCATTAGAGTGGCCTAGCCATTTGGACAGGCTGTGTTTATGAAAATTTTAGTGCTTTATCCCAAAAATGAGGTAGATCTAAGTCGCAGGTGGACCACACCATGGGAAAAAGTAGTGATTGAATTTCCACCATTAAAAAATCCTAGGCCACATTTTAATGGTTATTTGACATATAGCATGTTGATTATGTCACACAAACTTGGATGAAGGGAAAAAAAATATATTTCGGCTTGATCCAAAACTTTCGTGGCCCCAAGAAGTTTTTAATGGTGGGAGTTCAATCAACACTTCGTCACAAGTTTATATTTCATTTTTCATGCAATGTTCGGTGTCTGAACTGTGCTGTGCCCAGTCCGATCCAAAAAATGAATCATATCCAAAGATTAAATGGACCACACCACAAATAAGGGGAACGGATTGGCTACTCCCCCGACACCATCCAATGGTTGGTGGTTGGTGCTCTGTGGGTCCCACCATGATGTATGTGTTTAATCCATGTCGTCCATCCATTTTTAAAGATCATCTTACAGTATGATACCAAAAATAAGGCATATCCCAATCTAAAGTGGACCACATTAAAGGAAACAGTGTTGAATGAGCGCAACCATTTGAAACATTTTGGGGGCCATAAAAGTTTTGGATCGAGATGATTTTTTGGGGCCTAAACCTAAATCTATGACCTATAACCTAAAACCTATAACCTATAACCTTTAATCTATAACCTATAACCTATAACCTATAAACTAAACCTAAACCTAAACCTATAACCTATAACTATAACATAAACTTATAACCTCTAATCTATAACCTAAACCTAAACCTATAACCTATAACTTCAACCTAAACCTATAACCTAAACCTAAAACCTTAATCTAAACCTAATCTTGAAAACCTAAATCTATAACATAAACCCGAACCTAAACCTAAACCTAAACCTAAACCTAAATCCATAACCTATAACCTATAACCTATATCCTATAAACTAAACCTAAACCTAAACCTAAACTTATAACCTATAACTATTACATAAACCTATAACCTTTAATCTATAACCTAAACCTAAACCTAAACCTATAACCTATAACTTAAACGTAAACCTAAACCCGAACCGGAATTCCTAAACCTATAACCTAAACCTATAATGTAAACCCGAACCTAAACCTAAACCTAAATCTGTAACCTATAACCTTTAAACTATAACCTATAACATATAACCTATAAACCTAAACCTAAACCTAAACATAAACATAAACCTAAACCTATAACCTATAACATAAACCTAAACCTATAACCTATAACATAAACCTAAACCTATAACCTAAACCTAAACCTATAACCTATAACCTAAACCTAAACCCGAACCCAAACTCGAATTCTTAAACCTATAACCTAAATGTAAACCCGAACCTAAACCTAAACCTATAACCTATAACTTAAACCTAAACCTAAACCCGAACCCGAACCCGAATTCCTAAACCTATAACCAAAACCTATAACGTAAAACCGAACCTAAACTTAAACCTAAATCTATAACCTATAACTTCTAACCTATAACCTATAACCTATAACCTCTAACCTATAACCTATAACCTATAAACCTAAACCTAAACCTAAACCTAAACCTAAACCTAAACTTATAACCTATAATTTAAACATATAACCTAAACCTAAACCTATAACCTATAACTTAAGCCTAAGCCTATAACCTAAACCTATAACCTATAACTTAAACCTAAACCTATAACCTAAACCTAAACCTAAACCTATAACCTAAACCGAAACCTATAACCTATAATTTAAAAATATAACCTAAACCTAAACCTATAACCTATAACTTAAACCTAAACCTATAACCTATAACCTAAACTTAAACATATAACCTATAACCTAAACCTAAACTTATAACCTAATCCTATAACATAAACCTATAACCTAAACCTAAACTAAACCCGAACCCGAACCTGAATTCCTAACCCTATAACCTAGACTTATAATCTTAAACTTATTTTCGTAAACTGACTCTAATCTTTTCATTGTAGAGATGGATAAGAGTTGGATGCGAGCTATGAACAAATTTGGCCCAGAGTATATATATAAGGGATAAACCAGTTCATGGAATTTGTGCGAAATCGGGTGGATTTAGGCAATAGGATTAGGTGTCTGTAACACCCCGTACCTTTAGTACTTGGGTGTTAGGATGTAAACCTAATATAGTATAAACACTAATCAAGCCGCCCGTTTTCAAGATAGAATATCGGGTCATCAGAGAAGCTTGATATAGGATTTTAATAACCTTGCTAGGAAATTTAATTCCAAGTTAGTTAGCACAGGCCTTAGACCACACGATCCATAAATTGTTTGACTTATGCCAACCCTATGATTGTAAGAGCTATCATAGGTTTAAATTATGCGCCTGTTTAACCAAAAGATCAACCACCCAAAATATTCATTGTAGATCATGGAAAGTCTTTATCAGTCACCATTGACTTCCCTATGAGCAGTCTCCAAGGCCACTTGATTACTAAATTCCTCAGTGAGTTTCACCTAAACTAGGCCAAGAACCCTAGAAATCATCACTGATCATATTTTGTAATGATCTGACCGTCAAATATCCATAGATCGTAAAGCAACCTATGTATTTAGAAAACATGGCTCACTTATAAATTTAAATTCTTCCTATTAAGTCCTATAATAAATAAAGGACATTAATCAAAATGCAAACCATGATAAACGCCATAGAAAATAATGATAATAATAAAATAAAATAAAAAAATAATAATAATAACAAAGGGGAATAAATAATCAAGTATATAGTTATACTAAAGTAATAATAACAACATTAGTATTAATGTTAATGTATAGTTAGTAAATCATTACAAAAGATATACAAACAGCCAATAAGACCCTTTTAACCATTGACGTTCGATCTCGAGAAGATCCGGCCATCGGATCGTCATAAGAGACACTTATAAACCCTTATTCAATTAATACGGCCGACCTAAGCATTGGATCTGTTACATCTCCAATTAAGATGGCCCAATTAAGCCACAAAACATAATGAATGGAATGGATTTCATCCAAACACCATTGTGGACCCCACCCAAATTGTGCATGTGCACATTTCGTGTGCACCCGCCGTGCACTAGTCGGCCAGCACGGTCAAAGCGGGTCTAACCCATGTTCTCCTGCAAAAGGAAAGAATTCCCTTTCCGTTCATTTTCTTCTAGCGAACGGACTGACGTTCGTTTGTTTCAATGGTGGCCCACCAGTGGGACCCATATTCATGATCTGAACCATCCATCCGGTTTGGACAATCCTTCTAACCAAACCCTAGTGTTTTTACACATGGCTGCATGAACATATGAACATAAACTCAGGCACATCCAGTCTATGGAAAACCAATTTTTCTAAAAACAGAAACTTTCTGTTTCTCTTATTGTTGCTAGACGGGTGATCCATGTGAGGATCTCTCCTCCAATCACAACACTCCTCCTTGGACGAAGTCATCCACGTGGGACGGGGTTTTGGCCCATAGCAAACCAAAACCCGGACGGTTTCAGCCTTACAAGCGGAATTTCGAAATGGCTTTAGGCCAGTGCGATCTGGGCCACCCATTCTCCATCCAACGGGTTAACAACATTAGGTTAAGCCATAAAAGGAAGGTGTTTACAAGCTAGGGCTCTCCATTCCTAACAGTAAGCTCAAAATGAGAAAAATGGCTGTTTCTCCCAACGTCCGAACCCACCGTCCAAACTCCATTGAAGCTTCGATTCGTTGATTTCCCAAGCTCCACTACACCCCTAGAAACCATTCCATGTTGCCGAAATGAAGGAAGAATCCTTCATTGGAGATCCGCCATTAATGGCCATATGCTTCTTCTCCGTAAGAGCGGCAGAATCAGGTCGAACTGGAGCATCTTCTGGTCGTAGTAGAGAGGGAGAAAGAAAGAATAAGAAGAAGGGGAAAGGGAATAGAAGGAGGAGGAAAGAAAGAAAAAAAAAAAGAATGAATGAAGAAGAAAGAAGAGATGGCGTCATGAGGTGCGGCTGTTGCACTGCACCTCCACGGTCCGACTCGACCGAGCCTGAGTTAGGCCGAGGCCTTACTCGGTCATTCTAAAAGCTAAAGGAGAAGAGGGTCTGTGGAAAGACAGCCAGGGTAGAGGCCTTTCTGCAGTCACACAGTCCGACTGAGTCGACTGGGCTGCCCACGGTCGAGCTCAGCAACGATTGGCTTGGTCCGAGTATCGCTGGAGTTTTCCAGTTAAAATAGAGAAAGGAAGAAGTAAGGAAGAAGAGAAAGAAAGGAGAAGAAGGAAAAGAAAAGAGAGAAGAGAGAAAGGGAGTGGGGGAGCTACATGACGTTCTGCCCTCGCAGGGCTGCTGAGTCGAGTCGACTCGCTGGTCAGGTGCAGGCCATCGCCAAGTTTGCCTCAGTTTGATGTTGACCTGGTGCTTTTGAACCAGTAGAGGAGAAAGGGAGAAGGAGGAAATGAGAGAGAGAGAGAGTGGTGGGGCTTGTTGCTTGCCCCGAGTTCAGCCAACCGAGTTAACTCAGCTAGTTGCTGACCCTTAACTCTGCTGGATCGAGCCAGGGTTAGGCCTAATACTGGCATGACTGGAATCCCAACAAGGCATGAAAGAGAGGAAATAAGGTAAGGGAAGGAAGAAAAAGAAGAAGGAAGAAAAGAAAGTAGGGGAGAGGATCGAGTCAACTCGACTCAACCGAGTCGACCTAGGTGAGCCACATTTCCTTTCCATATAAAGATTATTTTGACTATAGTGTTATCATTACAATCGTCATTAGATTTGTTAATACTAAACCTGATTAATCATTAATAAACTACCTATACTAATGTTAGTTACAATGGTTAAATTTAAATGCTTCATTTGTCACACCTAGACACTGTTATGATAGTTATTAATCATGAATAGCCACCACCACACTGTCTACGTTAATATTAGAAACTACTATTAAATGATATTAGCATGGCATCCATCACTTGGGAATATTATCTTTAATAATAGGTTATACCATTTATTACTATTATAATATCAATTATTACCATGGCCACAATTATTAGTTATATCATTACCATTAAAGTATAACTAACCATATTAGTATTATACTGCATTTAAGTTGCTCATACGTCCTAGTGCTACTCCTAGAACTAAACCCTATGGTGAAAACCCTAAGCCCTACACAAAACCCTAGACCTGGGTAATCCAACCGCTAGGTTAAGACCCTAAATAGTGTGTAAGCTTGGGTTTAATTGTACAACTTTGCAATTGATGGTAGGAATCGATTCCAAGGAAAGCACGCACTTCTTAGCAATGGTGCAAGCGGTTCAAACATAAGGTGAGGACTCACCCTTTGAGCTTCCCACTTGATTTCATCAATCTAGATATAGATGATGGCATGATTCCCTTGACTGAGTTTCTTACTTTACTATAGAATATGCTAACTTGTGGTATAGTTAATTCATGTGTTGGATGATAAACGTTTCTTTTAAATTACAATATGCATGAATGGTTCGATGATAACATGTTATCCTTTATTGTATATGCATTAATTTATTTATATGCTACCACTTGTGCTTGAATGATGAACTGAATGGAACTTACCTTGGACTTATGATCTTGCGGTCCACATTTGCCCTTTGTGGCTTGGATGTGTCATTGGTGCCCTTTGTGGCTTACTGGTTACATTTACACATCCGTTGTTTCCTAGCCATCTTGCGGAGTTCAGTCGTACCATGATTTCTGGGTGGAGTTGAAGTTTGCTTCTCGATTTTCTAGCCATCTTGCGGAGTTCACGTACGACATGATTTTCGGGTGGTCTAGGGTTTGTATGTTGTTTGTCTCTTCATCTGCGGTGTCAGTTGTACCATGATTTCCGGGTGGAGTTGAAGTTCGCTTTTTGATTTTCTAGCCATCTTGCGGAGTTCACGTACGACCTAATTCCCAGATGAAGTGGGGGTTTAGAGGGGTGCTTTTCTATTCGCCTTGCGAATTCCACTTGTACCATGATTTCCTGGTGGAGCCGAAGTTCGCTTCTTGATTTTCTAGCCATCTTGCGGAGTTCACGTACAATGTGATTTCGGGCGCAATAGAAAATCATAAGTTTGATTGTTTGGTTATTTGGACATGTTCGTATTACGACTGCCATTATATTTTGCTTGTGATGAAATTCTGTTGATTGGTTCGATTTTCTTAATATGAGTATGACTATGAAATGCCTTGTTTAGTGTATCTAATTTCATGACTTGTAATCTATATTGGATTATGAATGATGAGTGCGTAATCTTAGAGGGTGTTCCTCACTGCGATAGCCATTGACGCTATCAAACCGTAACAGTTGATGCAAGTGTAGAGCAAGCTGATGTTGTTCATAAGATTGCTATAGGATTTCACATCCCAAGATTGTTGTAATTTACTTTATTTCACATGTAATATTATTTCATTTTTATTGTAAGAGTGGGAACATTAGTTTGTATAAGTCATTATGGGCAGCTTCTTGTATATTCCAAATGTAAATGAAATTTTCCTTTATGTTTGATTTATCCATACTACGCTCATCTGCTTACTCTGATGGAAAAAATATATATATGTGGACTTTGACTCTTTATAAGTTAACACTCGAGTTTTTGGAAAACGGGTCGTATACTCGGGTCTTGAAAACTCAGAGCGTTACAGTGTCCATGTCGAAAATGCAAGAACATGATTCATAAGACTTTAGATAAAGTAGAAGATGATTTATTCATAGTTGGGATTGACCAAGGTTACACTAGGTGGATCCATCATGGTGAAGAGTTCCACCAAAGACTTGAGGCCACTGAAGTACTTGCTAACCCAATTGTGTCGGATGACGAGGATGAAGATGTTGATGAAATGTAAGATATCATGGGGGATGTGTTCAGGGGAACAATTGCGGATACTGATTTTGCAGCGACAAGTAGTAGCCAAGATATTCCTCCTATGTGTGATGTCGAATCAAAAAAGTTTAGTAAGTTATTGAGGAATGCGCAATGTCTACTTTATCCGGGGTGTGAGAACTTCTCCAAGTTGAATTTTCTTACAAGTTTACTTCATTTAAAGACAATAAATCATTGGAGTAATAAATCATTCGACATGTTGCTTGACTTGTTGAAAGAAGCATTACCGGATGGTGAAACATTGCCTAAGTCTCATTACGAGGCAAAGTCCTTGATGTGAGACTTGGGCCTTGGTTACATCCCCATTTATGCATATATAAATGATTGTGTATTGTATTGGAAAGTGCTTGAAAATGTTGAAGAGTGTCCAAAATGAGGAGAGTCTAGGTGGAAGTATAATGAAGCCAAGCGTAAGAAAATCCCGCAGAAGGTGTTAAGGTACTTCTCATTGAAATCCAGATTGCAAAGATTATTTATGTCTCACAAGACGGCTGAAGATATGAGGTAGCATAAGGAGAAATGCATTCATGATGATACTACACTAAGGCACCCTACAGACTCTGAAGCCTGGTAAAATTTTGACAAGCAATATGACTAGTTTACAAAGGATTCTCACAATGTTCGACTAGGTCTTGTAAGTGATGGTTTTAATCCATTTGGTAATATGAGTAGCTCGTACAGTATATGGCCAGTGGTACTTATGCCCTATAATTTGCCTCCTTGGTTGTATATAAAGGAGTCATTTTTTATGATGTCATTGCTTATTCCTAGACCCAGGTCACGTGGGAATGAATTGATGTGTATTTGCGACCGTTAGTAGATGAGTTAAACGAGTTGTGGAGTCAAGGTGTACAGACATATGACAAATTTGCAAGACAGACATTTTGATTGCATGCAGCGGTCTTGTGGACAATAAATGACTTCCCCACGTATGGGAATTTATCTAGGTGGAACACGAAGGGAAAGTTGGCTTATCCTACATGTAGTATTAAGACTTGTTCATTATCATTGAAGCATGGTAAGAAAATGTATTATATGGGCCATCGTCGCTTCCTTCTGAGCGATCATAATTGGTACAGAAAGACGATGATCTTTGATGGCAAATAAGATCATACACTACCAAAAAAACGATCAACGGCTACGGACTATGTTAGTTTTTGGCTACGGATATAAACCGTAGCTCATATGCTACGGCTCCGATCCGTAGCTAAAAGTCAAAAAACCGTAGCTAAAAGTAACAACCTTCCCACATCCGTCCAAGCCCCTCGATGGACTCTACGAGGCCCATTAAAAATCGTATGCTCCATCTAATACGTCTATCCGTTTTGAAAAATAATTTTAGGGCAGGATCCAAAACATGAAGTAGATCGAATGATCAGGTGGACCACACGTTAGGAAATAGTGGAGATTAATACCTATCATTGAAAGTTGGTGTGGTTCAATTGGACAAAAGATTTTGTAGATTTGTGGCAACTTTTCCTATAAAAAAATTTCAAAATTAATGAATGGAGTGGATTTTTCAAATGCATCAATATGGGCCCCCCAAATAGAAAAAAAAATCCATCCGTCCAGATCCCATCAAACGTGTGAACGCCGAGGGCTGGTTACGGACGGAATAATAGCTACGGCTTTATGGATTTTTAGCTACGGCTTTTGACCGTAGTAAATCCGTAGCAGGTACAAAATGCGGAAAACCGCGCTCCTTTTTCTTTTCCCCCTCTCTCAATTTTTTTTTATTTCGCTCTCACGTCCGTCCGTTTCTCACTCACTCTCACGTCCGTCCCTTCCTCTCTCACTCTCAATCTCCCACTTCTCTTTTCTCTGTCTCTCTCGATCTCCGACACCATTGTTCCTGTCCCTTTCTCTCTCTCTCTGTCTCTCTCGATCTCGATCTCCCGCACCATTGTTTGAAACAGAAAAATCATCATCAGCATTCCTTAGATTGCATCGTCAGAGAGGATTTTGGTATGCGTTCTTCTCTCTCTCTCGATCTCCGGCCCCTTTTCTCTGTCTCTCTTGATCTCCGTCACCTTGATTCATTGCAAATCAAGCCTCATCCCAATTTATTGGATGATGAGGCTTGGATGATGATGAGAAATGCTGCAATAAGTCATTGGACTGTAGTAGTCATCCAACCAATGGCATGAGAAAGGAACTGTTCACTCAAACAAGAAGCATTGGTTGACGAGCTGTTGAAGACAGAGCCTAGGGAGTGGTCATGAGATGATCAGAAATCCAATGGTGGGATTTCAAAGTGGGATGGGTTAAAAAATCAAACCTCAATCATAGCAAATGCCATGCAAGGATAGAAAGTTCTTTGTATGATTACCTGTTGCCTGTGGAGCCTTTGTTTCTGAATCTTAATTGCACAGATGGGTTTTCCGAATTTGTTTGCCTATATACACTCATGGGGTGGCACACCAGATCAATGATTTCAATTACTAGAACTCATATGAAGTGTTCTATATAGCATTTATCTTTATTTCAATTTCTAGATCAATGTTTTCAATCACTTGATTTCAATGAATATGAAATTTTTGTGGAGTTGGTTGTTAAAACATGCAGGGGAGTTGGTTGTTAAAATGTCAATGAGATGTGATTTTGTGGAGTAGTATATTTTCAGTTTGATTGTATTCTCTCTCTATCCGTTGATGGAATATACTTTCAGGGTATATTGTTGTTTGATACTCACAATAGACTACTATTTTGTTTGATGATGCTGAAATATTAGTAAAGGGTATTGATGTCAACACCCAACCTGATTGATTTGCTTACCCTCCATTTTCCATTTTGGGCATTCTAAAGAGTACATTTGTGGTAATATTTCAAAACCCAAAATTGAAAATAGGGTGCAGCTAAATCAATTGGAACAGGCGTTAATGGCGACTCCCCTGGTTAATCCAATAACCCGCAATTGATTGCTTTCTTTCAACTCAAAAGGAATGCCATAAATTTATAGTAGCCGCATGAATCCCTACTTTTAAGGTGCTGGCCCACTTCAACCACTTATGGTCCCACTACCTCTTGTTGCAATTCCTGCTTTCTTTCATTTCTGGTAATTAAATCACATATATTCAACTCAAAGAACTTTGCTACGTCAATATAGTAGTTACACAATTAGAATAGATAGCTTGAACAGGGAACTACCTCTTGTTGCATTTTAGCTAAGTACTTCAAAACTCTTTGGTGTTTTAGTTGATTTCAAATCAAGATCATAGATGCATGTGTTTAGAATTATATTCGTGAATGAGTGAAAAATACTTATTAATTATTTTTTTGGTAAGGTGCAGGTTCAAAAAGGACCCTTTGGTTAATCGGGTTTCGCCTGTAATGGATAGGGAGTGGATAACACTAAGTTTTCCGGACCCATGTTTTATTTCTGGAATGAGAAGTTTTTTAAAGTTTGCGCGAGATCACCTTCCTGGTAGAGAAACCATTTTTTGTCCATGCACCACTTGCAGATGTGCACGTTTACCGATTTCTTATGATGATTTGGAAATACATCTAATGAAAAATGGATTCGATCCAAAATATAGGGTTTGGAACATGCATGGTGAGCATGTATCACCTGAGTGCACTGAACGTGCATCAAGTTCCCAACAATGCCATAGTGTCCCAAACTTAAATGATGTTCACAACACGATCGTTCAAGAACTCGGTGGTAATAACCTAGATAAAGTTGTCCAGGATGAGCCGAACGTGACCCCTGTAGTTGGAGGCGAATTTAGGGAAAATGAACGTAACGATTTTGAAGCAAATCTACAAGAAGCAATGACTGAGCTATACCCTGGGGCAGAAGATTTCACCGTGCTGACTTTCATTGTACAACTTTTTAAATTAAAGGTGAACCATGGATGGAGTGAAAAAAGCTTTACAGAGCTCCTTCAACTACTAAAGAAGGTGTTGCCTTCTGGTAATAAGGCCCCAACTAATACCTACCAAGCAAAGAAGATTATTACAAAGTTGGGTCTTGATTATGTGAAGATCCATGCTTGTCCAAATGACTGCATCTTGTACTGGAGAGAGCATGAGATGAAAACTAGTTGTCCAACTTGTAACGCTTCTAGGTTCAAGAAAGAAATGGATGATGACAGAAAACAATTTCAAGTACCTGCCAAGGTGTTAAGGTATTTTCCATTAACACCAAGGCTACAAAGAATGTTCAGTGTGCCATGGTTGGCGAAAGAAATGTCCTGGCACTCAACCAGGAAATTGCAACATGAAAAGATGGAGCATCCAGCTGATTCCATTGCATGGAGGAATCTCGATGACAAGTATACGGATTTTTCAGCTGAGTCTCGTAATGTTCGATTGGGTTTGGCTACAGATGGGTTTAACCCATACGGCACTTATAGCGCTTCATATAGTTCATGGCCCGTTATGTGTGTGACGTACAACCTTCCACCTAAGCTTTGTATGAAACCTCAATTTACTATATTGACTTTGCTCATTGAGGGACCGCGACAACCGGGAAAGGATATTGACGTTTACTTACAACCATTGATTGATGAACTTCAAGACTTATGGCAGAAAGGGGTCATGACGTTCGACGCATACCATGAAAGCAATTTCAATATGCGTGCAGTTCTACTCTGGACAATCCATGACTTTCCAGCATATGGCAACGTTTCCGGTTGTAGAACCAAGGGTAAATATGGTTGTCCTGTATGTGGTCCCAACACAGATTCCTTGCGACTCAAGTATGGAAAGAAACATGTTTATATGGGCCATAGACGGTGGTTGCCAATGTTGGACCAGGCTAGAAAGGACACAAGTGCTGGCACTTACAATAAGAAAGTGGAGATACGACGACAACCGATCCGTCTGGATGGGATTGAGGTCGAAAGACAAACTGCGAACCTCAATATGCGGTGGGGGAAGTCTGGGAAGAAGAATAGAAGAGGTATTGATGGAGGCCGACAAGAGCTAATCGATGACGTTGAATCACCGTGGTTCTTCAAACGGTGTATATTATTTGATCTGGAGTATTGGAAAGATATTCCCGTGCGCCACAACCTTGATGTTATGCATGTCGAGAAAAATATATGTGAAATCCTTGTCGCTTTGATGTTGAACACGCCCGGCAAAACCAAGGATGATGTTAATGCGCGCAGGGACCTGAAATGGTTGGGAATTAAGAAGCGTCTATGGCTGAAAAAGAGTAATGGCAAGACGATTCAGAAACAAGGTCCTTTCTGTCTAAGAAAAGAAGAGAAAAAGCTTTTCATTCAGACTTTACATAATCTGCGTGTTCCTATTGGTTTTAGTGTGAACTGGAAGACCATTGTAACGGAAGATTGCATGGATTTAAAGGGAATGAAGTCTCATTCTTATTATGTGTTGATGCAACATCTACTCCCAGTTCTTATCCAGCATGCATTCAAGGATAGGAAGGTCATTCGTCCTATAATTATAAGCTTTTGCACCTTCTTTAATGCCTTGTGCTCGTCAACCATAGACCTTCAAACGCTCATTACTCTCGAGAGGGGCATGGCTAGGACGTTATGTCAGCTTGAAATTATATGCCCTCCATCGATATTTGTCATGATGATGCATCTTACCATCCACTTGGCCTACGAGGCTCGCATATGTGGTCCTGTATACTATCGATGGATGTATCCATTCGAAAGGTACGCTATGAACTTAGTAAGAGTAAATAGGTGAAACGTCTAAAGATGCATGTATATGTAATGTATCATTATTTTTGTCAGGTTCATGAAGATATTCAAGGCTTATGTCCGTAACAAGACACGACTTGAGGGTTGCATTGCAGAACAATACATCCAAGAGGAGACGGTTATATACTGCAACCAATACAGAGGAAAACATAAAACAAGCCTCTTGGAAAAGCTGGAAAAATGTTTTGATGGAGTCATTCCAAAACCACAAAAGTTACAAGAAATTATTGACGATGATTCTAATGATGACAATGTTGGTCCAGTAAGTTCGAGTCAAAGTGTTATCCTAATGGGTATCGAATATGAACAAGCTCGTACTTGGGTCATGAAGAGTCATCCCAGCTATGATGCGTGGGAAGGGTATGTACTTTTAGCTCATATATATCTTCTTTACTTTATGCAATTTCAATATAACATTGGTATCGAATAACCCACAGGAAGTACAAAGATTTCTTGCAACGATGCTACAGGAGGACTAACAAGGTGCCTAGCGAGGATGAATTCATACCTTGGTTGAAGAGACAAACAGAGTTCAACGAATCTAACGAAGAAGAATTCAAAGATATAGTGAGAGGACCTCTAGCTTTTGCTACGCAATACAATAAGTATTGTATTAATGGTTTCCTTTTTGTCACTAAGGAATATGAGGAGAATAAAACGAACCAAAATAGTGGGGTTATGACAGAGGGTATGACCACTTTCCGATCTAGTGCTAAGGATATAAATACAGTGGATGAAAATCAACCTTACTATGGAGTCCTTCATAGAATTATCCAATTGGAGTACCGTACAGGGTATAAGCCCATCCTATTTAAGTGTGATTGGGTGAAGGTGACACATCATGGTGTTGCTGTTGATGTTGAAGCGAATCTGAGATTAGTAAATTTATCTAGTCTTTATAGTTCAGACAAAGTGGGTGACAAGCCGTTCATCCTCGCGGAGCATGCCGTACAAGTTTTCTACTCCAAAGATCATAAAAATCCTGAATGGCACGTGGTCTTGGAGGTTCCAAAAAAGATTTTTGTCAAAGAGGAGACATGCCTTCTATCAGAACGATTGAAGGTTGTAACTGATGCTGATGCAGGACCTGATCTCACCACCTTAGCAAATGCCGATGAGTTGATATTCAATGAACCTGAAGAAGTCAGCGTTGTAGTTAAGAAAACAAAGAAAAGAAAGCGATCAAGGAGAACCTATTGAATTCTTTGTATTTTTAATCCATGTAACAAAATGATATATATCGAAGGAAATATAATGAAGGTATGGATAATATAGTGAATTGTTTGTGCTTTATCTGTTATCTAAATTGTTTCTTAACTATTAGGGTTTTTTTTTTTCTATTAGCATATAAATAAGCACATGGACTCACAGCCAGAGGCATTGGTTGCAAATGCAAGCAACACCAAAGGTAACAAGATAGTTCTCATTAATTAGATATGTAGATTTCATTTTTCTTATATATTGGCGGTAATCAACGATGTTTATATATAATTATTATTCTTTTTTATGTAGATGTGCCAGCTTCTTCTTCATCTAGAAAGAGAGGCCCTACTAAGGGTGCTTCTTTACATGTGCAACCTGATAGGAAAAAAGTCCTTAAGACAAATGAATTCGGGCAACCGAATGAGGACAGTCCCAATCACAAAGACTTTGCATCGCATATCGGTGTCCTAGCCCGTGCTCATATCCCGATCATATACGAGGACTTTCGCCAGGTGCCTTGTGCACACATTCAAAAGGTTATAGAAACATTGTCACTGTTTTATGAGTTTGAGGGTCAAAGTTGGGATGCAGGTATTTGGTACATAACACAACGCATCAATGAAACATGGAGAAATTATAAGAAAAGGTTGACTAAACAATATATAAAAAACAACGATCCTATAGTTGTTAGAGATAGTCCTGCCCCCCCAGGTGTCCCTATGGAGGATTGGAGGACCTTTGTGGATCAACACAACACCGAGCAATTCAAGAGAGTAAGTGCAAGGAATAAAGTCAATCGGGCAAAGCTAAAAGGACCTGCGTGTCTTGGGAGGCGCAGCATGGCTGTTACTCGCCATCAGATGGTATGTATATAAAGATAGGTATTATAGTTTAAAATTAAATTTAATTTTGATCTAATTAACTCTATTAATGATGTGTATTTGAACGATATATTATGTGCCAAAGGCGATGGAGAGGAATCTTACCTCTGATGCCGAGATAGGTAGAGGTGATGTCTACTTAAGAGCCCATACGAGCAAGGACAAAGTCGTCCAGTATCCTGACCTTGTTGTAAGTGCACCCCTCTTACCACTAACTTGTACCATTATGAAATGTCATTATATAACTTCAACTTATTTTACGTTTATTTGTATTAATTTTGTCACAGCAAAAACTAGATGAGCTTTATAGTAGCAATCCTGCTTCTAAGATGACCGGCGTTGACGATGCCCTTACACAGGTACTAATAAAGTTTTAAAATTACTTGAGTTTTACGGTAATTATGAATTTCCTAATAACTTGATTTGCAATATTTTACAGTTGGTTGGTTCTGATAGTAGAGGACGAATGCGTGGTCTGGGTTGCTCGATAAGCAAAACAGGACTGAAGAAGTCAACCCCTGCCCGTTCAAAGCTACATAATATGGCAAAAGAAAGAGAAGGCCTAGCGCAGGAGATATTAGAGATAAAGAAATCATTGATTGATATAAAGTCCTGGGTGGGTATGCATCAAGAGGCACAGTCTGGTTAAAACCTCCCATCACCACCAGTGGCTAAATCTACTCAGGGATCATCGGTATACAATTATAATTTCGCTAATGTAATAAGCTTGCAATTATATTATAAATGCTAATAATACTAACGCCATTTTATGTGTACATGTAGCCGGATACGATATATATTGGTAAGAAATGCGAGTTGCTTGGTTGGGGCTTACGTGGTGTTGTTGCTCGTGGTCAAGTACACGAAGTTAGTCCAAATGCAGTTGTCCATTGTGAGCCATTAGCAGAGGGAGCTTTTGTTGTTATCCTAACTGAGATTATACACCCTGATGCTCCTTTGTGGAAAGAAGATGGATTCGCATCTACACTTGGAGAGGCCGGTCCGGGATCACTTGTGCAATGGGGGAAGCAATCAATGAGATTCTTATAATTTGAACAAATATAGTACTATATAATTGAACATATAGTAATTTGGCTTAAGTGGGTTTTGGTTGGGGCTTACATGATGCTGTTTTTTGGCTTAAGTCGTTACTCTATATGATGTTTGGCCTAAGTAGTTACTCTACATGATGTTTGGCTTGTTTTTTTTTTCGTACTCTATAGTTCATCGATATTTATAGTCTGCTTGAATTTTGTACTATATATTTGAATATATTTATAGTCTTAGGCTCCTTTTGGTCATCACATTGGTGTTTATGAATGTAAATTTATCTCAAACCAAATGGAGCTTAAGCCCTTTTTTAACTCCGCCAATGCAAATCCTTGCATTGTCGGTCTAAAGGAGGAGGGGGAAGGGCTTCAAGGTGAGTTTTATCATTATTTTTTTTTCATTTTTTGAAGCTGTTATAATTTTTAAGTTTATTTTTGCTTGCAGGTTGGCAGATTTGCTCGCATATGTTGGCATATGGCCTTACAATTCTTTGAGGTACGCATGGAACTTAACAGGATCATTGGCCTATAAGTTCATTCATGTTGTATCTTATGATTTTACATTCAGTGGATTATGATGTTTATGGAGACACTCTGTTTTTGAAAATTTTGTTTGGTCATTTTAATGATTTTGAGAAATTGAAACCCGTGTAAATAGAATAAATATGAAATCCAATTGCAAGGACAATGGAGAACTCCCTAACTAAAATTTTCTTATTTCAGGCACTTGTTGTCCTCATGCATGATATGGGTCCAAACTGGGAGCTGATAAGTGATGTTATCAACAGTACCTTGCAGTTCAAGGTGAAGTTGTATTTAGATCTTTTTCTTTGGTTATACTAGGAGCACAGTAACTTATAGTGATCTAAGGGAGCTGGAGCATTTTCTGAGTATGGAGCACAGTAATTTCATATTATTTACGAATTACTGGAATATGAAGGACAGCTTATTAAATGTGTTGACACGCTTGGCCGTATTGAAAATGATACTATTTAAAGTTAGAAAATGAGTTTCCAATGGTGGAAATCTAAGGAGCAAATTGTATGCTGAATATTTGCTGCTAGAAGTGCAGTATGAAGACATTATTACAGTATTTTTAATGTCTATTTAAAGTCACAAGCCTCACATTTATTTTAATGTCTGTAACTTGCAGAATGAAGGTCTCAAACACCAAGTGTTTGAGTGTTCCTTGGCTAACCTTCAGGCTGATGAGGATCAGTCCTACAGGATTTTACAACCGACAAATTAAGATCGCTAGTCCGTAAGTGGCAAACCTTGATCGAGGCGCATGTACCAAGTCATGTATGAGCTGTGCATCTATTCTCTTGAGAAGGCAACGTAAGGCTAAACCTCTCACTTGCCTATACACTAAAATCATCTCAATATTATCACTTACATGTTCAAATCACCTCAATGTTCTCTCCATGATATTTTTCTATTCTTTTTGGATCTATAGCTTTGGGTCGGTGCTTACATCAAGGGCAATCAGAGCAGCTCACTATTTGACTTCCATTCAGGTTAGATGCTTTTTGAAGATTGCTGTGAAATGTTGCTGTGTGCCATTATATCTATCAGTTCCCTTTATTTCCAGCCCACAATCTTGAACAGATATTCCCATCACTTCTCACTCTTGTTTACCAGTTGTGGAACCTCTTAATCTCTATTATGTGCATTGTTCTGTTCCTGCACACCTCTAAAAAAATTGTACTGTAACTGCACATGTATTCAATACACATTGTGCATGTGCACACACACATGTACACCTAAACTGCACAGTCACCCATGTCTGTTAGTTTATCATCCTTTTTAGCTAGAAGTTACCCTCCTTCAATGATGCCTGCATTGACAACAAGCTCATGTATTCGGACAATTAAGCCATAATTTTTTGAACATCATCTAGGGCATTGTGGTTCGTGGGGGTCATGTTCAGCTCAATTGGCTAGACCAAAAATTACAAAATAAAAATGAAGCATCTAAGAGAGAGTTTGGACAGGTAGAATGAAACATAATTCATCGTCTTCTTGTCATTCTGATCCTTTGTTGAGGCTATCGGTCAGTGCAAATAGTCTTCTTATTCCTCGTCGTTTTACCCAGAATCCTCACCTTGTCATCCCTTGTCACTGTTTACAAAAACCCTTCTATTAGAGGATATTAAAAAGGTCCATCTCTATTCTTCTGCCTTGAAACTCTGAATCATGAAGATTTCGATGGTCTTATGGCTTGTTTCTGGTGTTTGAAGAACATGAAACAGAAACACTTGGCTTCTGGGATCCTTTATCTTTCAGTCTAAAAACACCCTTAACCCTTCTGTATTCTTTGAATCTGGTTTTTTTTTTTTTTTTTTTTTTAAATATCTTGACAAAAAGAGAATACCGATTCTCTGAAGTTAACCACTGACCTGTCAGTTCTTCTTCTTCTCCTTCTTGGAAAGGGACGATGAGAGATTATCCCATATCCTTCTATACATAGGTAAAAACCAAAAAATGGAGATTCCTTGAGGCCCAAAATCCAAAATGTCTTGCACATTTCATCCCTTGAAATTCTATGGAATGTGTAGCTACCTGATTGAGAACTTGTCACTAATGATGGCTTATATATATTTGCAGCAAAACGAATCTGTCACTAATGATGGCTTTCAGGTTAGACAGAAGTGTCTATGGCCCTCAGACCTAAGAATATGTTTTTATACGTGTGGCAGGCCCGTGAGATTTATTTATTTTTTGCTAGTTACGTTGTTTGTCGAAGATCCTGAAATTTGATATGGTTACAGGAATTTGCAGCCCCAAACAAATCACTGTTCCAAAATTGAAAGCCTATGAAGGTAAGTTGTGTACACATCCCTTTTGTACACAGCTATTTACTGGTTAGCTTTGTATCCCTGCTAGGTCTAAAAATGAAAGTATTGGCTATGTGCTGTAGGTACGATCTGCTACACTCGACACATGGCTTCCAGAACAGGTTGCATTTATTCAAAGTAAGCATGCAGAACACTTCTCAGCCTTCTTTATGAGCTTTTTAATTGCCGCAAATCTGCCTACCAATGAGGACAACTTCTTAGCCTTCTTTATATTGATTTTAATATTGGTCTTACTCTTTTGGTTGTATGCAGCAATGGGAAATGAGAAGTCATAGATCAGATTACTTTCTTGAATTTCTCTATTTTGAAGTTTTGTAGCTAAAAATATTTGTTTTTTCCAACCTAACTATAGGAGATTCAGGCAAAAAGAGCTCTTCAGAACTCTGTATTTCCAGCTGTAAGCAGAGTTTGGAAATTTATTCTGTGGAAAATAGGATTATTTTTTTTTTGAGACTTACAATTCCTGTTCGATAGCATACTGGGTTAGAACATGAGCAAACCGATCAGTAGCTTGACCTGTTTGATGCAGCATTACACGGCAACCTGTTCGATAGCATACTGGGTTTTGAACTTATTGCAGGTACGATCTTGCTCTGATCCTTGGTTTACACACATTTTGAACTTACTGACATGTGGTTACAAAATTTAAGTAAAGTAGTTATTTGATTTAAAAGAATTACACTGTTTACATTTGGGACAACAGATAGGAATGTTATCTCTTTACAGTTAGTTTACAAGAATATGTTATAGTTTGTTTTCCATAATTTTTTAGTACTTGGGCCCCATTCAACTCAACCTGCATATTTTCTGACCGAGCAACTCAAAGAGTTTTTATGATTACTTTGATAAGAGATGAATGCTCCTGAGAAGCCTGGTTTTTAATGTGTTGGAGTATCAAATGTCTGTCTATTGATATCTCTCAGATCCTAGTTGTTGTTGGGGTGTCTCTACGTGAGGTAGTTAGCTTATACAAAGGTAGAAGAGTAATCGCAAATTTTGTGGACCTATGAGTAACTTGAAAAAAAAAAAAAAAAAAAAAACAAAATCAGGTCTAACATTGTGGACCTATGACTAACTTGAATTTTAAATGGGTAAAAAGAAAAAAGAAAAAAGAAAAAAGAACCATGATCCATTTAAAACCGGATCGGTAGTGACCCTGATCCACTTTGGACTGCTTGACTGTAAGCAAATTTTGTGACCTTATGAACAAGTTGGATGGCAATTAGCCATCATAGTAGCCCTGTGAATGTTTCAAGGTGGGTGTCATTATCCCTACTACTTCCTGTGGTGTTGTCTACTTGAGCTTTGGAATTGCCTCATTTTCTGTTTCATGTCTAAAATGAGCTCATAAATTAATGGACGGCTCTCCATTCTCATTTTTCTCATGCCTGCATTAAGAGTAATAATAGCATACTAAGAGAATGCCACCTCTGCATTCTCATTTTTCTCAGCCCCGCAACCCAAAAGAAATTTGCAACTGCAACTCAGCAACATATCAGTTGTTTGGAAGTGTACCTGAAAATGTTAACAAAAGTTGGGTTGCATGGGGAATCTTTGTTATGCAAAGAATTTGAATTGCCTTGCTTTTCTGGTTAGCAAGTTAGTTCAAGGATCAGTCTTCATGCTCTGTTTGGAAGCTCAGAGTCGATTTTTGGATTGGGAGGAGGTGTACTCTCGGGAAGCAGACACAATGCTCAGCTGAGAAGGAAGTTAATTGTCAGTATTGCTTTGGGGATGTGTCTCTGAGTCAATGCAAGCTGTTTATCATGCAGCATTGTTTTTTTTTTTTTTTAAAATCTTTTTTGTTGGGGTATATGATACGTGAAGCTCCTTTTAGGGCTTGAACCGAAAATTGAAGCATATCCAAGATGAAGATGCAATTGGACTACACCAAAGGAAACTGTATGAATGTAACGCCTATGGCTGAAAATTGTTAAGTGGCTAAAGAAGTCTTGGATCGAGCCGATATTTGCGTTTTCCCTTCATCCATGTCCATGTGACCATATGAACAGTTGGATGCAATTGTCCTCGCTGTTTCCTGTGGTGTGGTCCAGTTAAGCCTTTGATATGCTTCAATTTTTCGCTCATGCCCTGAAATGAGCTGGAAAAATGGATGGACAATGTAGATAAGACATACATCCATAGTGGGCCCCACATAGTTTATATCCATATGTTTTTTTAGGTCATTTTAAAACATGGGATGAAAAATGAGGTAGATCCAAAGCTCAAGTGGGCCACGCAGGAGAGAGTAGTTAAGATAAAATAAAATAAAATTAGCCACATACAAAAAACAGCAAGAAAAACAACAAAACTTATCTTAGGTCAATTCTAACCCACTCCCGCTAGACAGTCCCAATTACCATACATGTTTTTCATGTGTACAGTGATGAGGGAACTGCATATTGCTTCAATCATTCACTCACCATAATAGAATTCCTCAAGGACTCCAACATATCTAATATAAACAGGAATTATATGATCCTCTGCCAGGAATTATATGATCCTAGCCATATGCATTGACAAATCCACCCTACAATCCCCAAATTCCTATTTTTTCCTTTCGCAGCTGTGATCCTTTTTTCCCCTACTTCAATTCAGGAACTTATTCATTCCATGCCTTGCAGTGGTTTCTACGCATGTAACTCATTACTTGGATGTAGGAGTAGGAGAGGGTAAAATATCCATGTGCAGAAATTTTTCAAAGGATTTGATGCATCTCAGGTACGATCTTTATACTCCATTTGGCTGATTAATTTGAGTTTCTGTAAAACGTAAAAAGAAAGAGCATTAGTCATACAAATTCTTTAGTCTTGCAGAACTAATTAGGAGTCGAGCTTTGTTAAACATGATGTTAGTTATCATGCCAAGATGCCTGTTTCGAGAGTTGACAGTGAGCAGCTTGAGTGTTCTCAGCAGCCATTACTTGACAACAACTTCGGAACTGTTTTCTCAGCTTTGCCTCCTAGCTTCATTGAACTATTGACTGGCCGTTTGACTGAACATGAGAACAATGGTAAGATATGCAAACTATATTTACTAGTTTCTTTAGTATGACCTTCTCTCTATTTGTGTAGTTTTAAAATTTTGAACTTTTTTGGTTGCAGAGATGCATATCCGATTCTTCTTTTCATGGTATGTGAATTTCTTTCATTACTAGTTCTCTGCTTCTAATCTGAAGGTTGTGCCTAGATCGACCTGATTCTTTGTACAGGGCATCAAGATGGTGGGATCCTTCTATTGGATGGATTGGCTCATACATATGTGCCATGCTGTCACATGTTCTGGTGTGAGCATGAGTTGACTGTGCTCGTCTGTGGGCTTAGTAAAGCTCTTCCTCACTATTTGCTTCGAAAAAGGAAAAAAGAAAAAGCAAAAATAAAAAAAAAGAACAAAAAAATGAGCTCTTCCCCATAATATATATATGGGCTTCATTAATCAACACCCAGTAAGTAGTATGGAAGTCACTGTCCTCCTATATTGTAATTAGTCTTTAGTGAGATCTAGACTCTTCATTTAGTTAGTCCAATTGTTATGGATCAAGAGTTAAACATGGATTAGACGAACGACCCAATATTCTTCTTATTGGTCAGTAGTCTGTTCTTACTCCTTTTTATGATGCTACTTCTGTTCAATTCTTACCAGATTTTATGACTAGAGTAGATATGGTCATTGATGAATTGGGAGGTGATATGACAATCTAATCATCTCCAAATCACACATAGGTTAGCATGCTTCATACTTGTACAGTTTTTTTTTTTTTTATTACGGAAAATGAAAGCTATACATGGTGGACTGTTAAGTTGTACAGTGAAGAATATACAACCATTTTAGACTGCCGAAATTTCGGTGTCCATAACTTCTTGGAAAACTACTGTTTTGTACTTATGATTTACTTTCAAGTTGATGTTATGCGTTGTGAAACTAATTATATTGATGTAGCTTATACCCATTATATCTCACGCAAAACACAAATATCAGCTTGATCCAAAAGTACTTTTGTTCTGTGGATTGACTACACTTATGTTCTGCTTTTTGTTTTCAGGCTTGGTCACCATTTGTTGTTGGCTTGGAAAATGCTTATTCTAATAAGGTTGCAGCTTCCAGAAATTACACAGATTTTAAGCTCTGGTAGCTGATCTTCTGTAGCCTTCATTGTCAAAAGATTCATTCAAGTCACATGTTCTGTGGAAGAATATGGTCAGGCATATCATCATGTGATTTTTTCTATTTTTCCGTTTTCCCTTTTAATTTTTTAAAAAAGAAGAACACTGCATATACTCATTGACAACGTCATCTCTTGCCTAAGTCCTATAATTGCTCTTTGGACCAGCTTCTGTTGAGAAGCAAAGGATAGCTGAGGAGGTTGCATCATTGCTAAAACTGAGTGATGATATTGACACCATCCCCTCTGAAAGGTCAGTTAAGAATTTTCATTTTTTAAAAAAAAATTGCACTATAGTCAAAATTATAGTTGGATTTGTTTATGTGAGCTTATTTCTTAAAAGATGCGTGCATGCAGTTATTTAGGAAGAAAAGAAATTTTGAAAAAAAAATGAAAAGAATTTGAGAAGACAGTACAAAACTTACAAAACATCAAGAGCTTGCATGAGTCCTATCATCTTCCTAGTAAGCCTATTTCCCTGAAGAGACCTAATAATAGAAAGTTTTTTTTTTCATTAGGGTCAGCACACCATTATCAAGAAAAACAAACCTAATTAAATGCAACAAGAATGGATGACAACTGGAGCAAAAAATAAAAGAAAAAAAGTTGCAGATTGTCAGCTGTAATAGAGATTCAGTGGAGTATACTACAGCAAGCAGTTTAACTAGAAGAGTTCGAAAATATCAATAGCTGAATGATTCTAGTTGGTTGATTAGTAGATGAAACGAATAGTTATTTGTAGATGAAAAGAGATACAGCAGAGCTTTTGAGAGATGGAAACATACAATGTAGCTACTTGCAGGAAACCAATGTTGTAAGGAATCTCTCCAGTGATTTGATTGTATGAAATATCCCTTGAAACTGAGCAGTTCATCTTTCCTTCCTTTTCCCCTTGTAGCCTTTTTTTTTTAACTGATCTATTATGCTAGATTAGGAACAATTTGAACTTGGTTTTAACAGATTCAGGATGCTTGATTAGGAGCAGCAACTTAGCTCATTTTTTAAACCAGATCTAGGATGCAAGTTTAGGCTGATCTGATCTTGGTTTTTAACAGGTCTAGGATGTCAGGTTAAGAGCAATCTGTTCTTTGTTGTTTTTCAATATTTTACTATTTCTTTTATTTATCTTTTCCAGAAATATGAACATAGTACGAAGTTTTTTTTTTTTTTTTTTTTTTTGAAAAGGAACATGATATGAATATCAGTTCATGGAACGTGCCATGATACACGTGAACCCACTAATGCATCGTTTCCTTTTATTTTTTATTTTTTTAGAGAGAGAGAGAGAGAGGAATATGTGTAATTTTCTACATTTTATTTTCAATTGAAACCCGTAAATACTATTTTATCAAGAAGAAAACAGGAAAAAAGATTAAAATTACAGCACAAAGGTCCCTACTCTGCAAACATGAAATTGAGTGTCTTGATTACTTCAGAAAGATCAGGCATACCTGAAGATTGCATATGCATCACCCACTAGATATAAATAAAATAGTAGAATTCATGTAGTGCAGTTTGCAAAAGGCGTAGAAAGAAAGGGGAAAAGGAAGGAAAGATGAACTGCTCAGTTGAAGATTCGAAATAACCTGATCAGTCTCAAAAAACCTTGAAATGAATTAAACAAACAGAAGACTATCCAATTAAAAGCGTGAAAATATTTAAAGAATCCATAAACAAATTCAAATTCAAATTTAAATATAGTCTAAATTTTTATAAAGCTAAATGCAGAACTTTAGTTGACTGTGTATGATGTAGCTTATACCCATTATATCTCACAGTTACAACAAAGTGGGTTGCTTAAAGGGGATGATCACACGGATCACTTTTTCTGAATCCTCATGGTAAACTTTTTCTGTGGTTTTTATTATGTTTCCATGAGAATCCTCCAGACCCTCACAGTGGTTAAGAGTTTTCCTTCTCTTTCTACCTATAATTTCAGGAAATTTCTGTAGCAAATTGTTTGGCCACTAACATGATTAATCCAAGCTCATTGTCCCTACAAACGCCACAACAAGTCCAGCATCTCTCATTTGCTGTTATTGATATGTATGCAAAGCTTGTGGTTTTAGTTATTAAGGTAGCGATCTTTTCTTCTTTTTTTTCTGACTGAGCTTCATGCAATGAATGGAAACTAAATTGATGAATGTTTCCATCACAGTTTGGGTATCTATGAACAGTATCAGGAGCAATGGGATGATCTGTTGCAACCCCATGTCTGAGTTCTCTCTTTCCCTGAGGAAATACCAAGTTCATCATTCTTCTCTTCCCTCAAGTGATCATAATAACCATGCTCTTGTCCTGAGAATCCTAAACCATGATGGGATTAGTTCACTCTAACATGAAAAGTCCCATTTTGTTAAAAATTTGCTATTCGTAAAAACAGTACAATGGGACAGTCACACTCTAAAATCCAAAAGCATTGTTATTTGCAAGTCATAATTCTTTGGATGCTTTTGGGAAAGCACTCCACGAGTCTGTATTGGATGCTTTTGGGAAAGCAGGGCAGAGTGAAGAAATTGAGCAGCTATTTGAAGAGAAAATGGGTATGATTGCCAACTCACTACCTGTAGCTCCTCAAGCTGAACAGGTAGTAGCTTAATCTATTTTTGCTAGACCCAGTATCACAACACATTGTCCTTCATGTTTTTGAGTCGAGTGATGAAAATGGTGGTTCATTGTATCTTGGATGTTCAGTTGACATCAGTCTAAATGGGCGTCCATTGCCAATTAAATTATTAAATGTTGTAAGGGGGTCATTGTTGGGAGTATGGGTTCTCGTCTTAGGTGATGGGTTGTTATATTAAACGTAAGGCGTGTTTGGATGCAAGGCATGCTCAGTTGAATTGAACTAAAGGAAACAAAGAAAAATGGAAAAAAACAATCTTGAATCAGGTATCATTATTCTAATTTGAATGAGGTTGGCATTGCATATCATGTATTTTAATTCAGACTCAAAATCATCTGAATTTGCAGTTTCGGCCTTTTCCCCTCTAGCAGCGTGCTTGTTACTGGTTTTTTGTCAAAGTGAATGCTTTTTTGAATTTGATTGAAATTAAGGGCCTGCTTCCCACCTAAATGAAACGAAATGACAATTTTGACTACTACCCATTTAGCGTATTCATCTTCTTTTTCTTTTTTCTTTTTGCATGCTCCAGGCGGCAGTAGAGATCAGCTGTGAGCCATCTGTCAGGATTTTTTTTTGTTTTCTTAACATAGAAATCGATTGAATTCTTATATGAATTGTATTGGCAGGGTGTTAAAAGAGCTGATCTCACAGAGGATGAGACTGCCTTGCTTGAGCAAGCCCTAGCAATGTCAATGGATGATCCTATATCTAGTCAATCTGGTGATGTGTTTGTGGGAGATACAGATATGTCAGAGCGAGAATGACATGAGCAAGGTGCTTGGAGACCAATCTTTCTTGTCATCTATTCTTGCTTCGCTTCCTGGAGTTAACCCTAATGATCCTTCAGTTAAGGATTTGTTGGCATCTCTCCAAGGTCAAACAGAGCAAAAGAAAGATGAAGATAAGCCACCAAGCAAGGGTGAAAAGTGATGGTGCTCTATAAGCTGTCCATGCCTCCACATGCTCTCCAAAGGTCAGGTTTGTGATATACATACAGAAGGCTCCTAGGAAAGTTTGTGAGAAGTAGACGTCTCTTTTCAACCATGAATGAATTTGATTTAAACAGTTTCAATGTTTCCAAATTATGATGACTTGATGTGAAGCTCACTGATATGCAAGCTGTTCTTGTTTGGGACTTTGATGGTGGCAGCAGCAGTAGCAGCAGTTAGGGAGGTTATTTGTGCATTCAATTAGAGGCCTTGGTAAATTCCTCCTAGTTTGAATTATTCAAACAACCACCTATTGTAGGTTATTTATTTCCAAAGCATTGGTTTAAAATGGATGCATGCCTGTCATCGAATTCTTTGACACGGACCTTGCAAACACGCCATCAAATTCTGAGGTTTTGCACAGTGAATTTGAACATTAATCTAGCTTGAACAGTGAATTTGAATAGTGATTGGCATTGGTATCATCATATCATGATCCTGGTATGAGCACTGCATGAATAATGTTGTGTTCAGTTCATTGCTATCTGAATCTGGGTTCTGTTTTTCATGAAACCAAAAATGGCAAAAAACAAAAAAGAAAAGAAAAGAAAAAGACATGGCACCAATCTCTTCATCAGTGTTTGTAATCTGTCATAGCCTTTAAACTTGAAATTCTATGGAATGTGTAGCTACCTGATTGAGAACTTGTCACTAATGATGGCTTATATATATTTGCAGCAAAACGAATCTGTCACTAATGATGGCTTGGTTTTCAGCCAAATGCTTTCAGCCAAATGTTTTAAATAATATATTTAATTTTAGCAATTATTATGTTTGATAGTATCAATTGTTTCAAATGCCACCCACTGTTTTGATAGAAAGATATTAATATTTTCAGACCTCACCTCTTCTCTAACCTTATCTTGCATTTTATACCAGATGTGCCGAGATCTCCAAGCCCAACTGGCTGCTGCAGAGGCAGAAAGGGTAGCGGCTGAACAGGAGAAGCGTGAAAAGGAGGAATCTTTTTCTTTTTTCTTTTGTTGAATAAGAACTCATCATGGAAAGGGTGGTCCAAGAGTCAAAGAAACTTCAGCAGGAAGCAGAGGAGAATGCGAAGGTAATGATAAAGGTGACAGCTACGAGCAACAAAGACTAATATAATTCATAGCATTGTCTGATCGTCTTGATGCTCTGTTGCAGCTACGGGAGTTCTTAATGGACCGTGGTCGTGTTGTCGATGTATTGCAGTAAGTCTCCATTCCCTCGTTTCTTGAACGCTTTTCTTATGTAGTATATCATGGGATTAGCTATCTGTTGATAAATTTTTCTTGGGTATTTTAGTCCAAATGCAGCATAATCTAACTTTGATTTCTTTGAAAACTTGGCTGGTCATTCATTCATTTCCTAACAATGAAATTCTATCATAACTGGACAAAAAACAAGCGTCTTCTGGTCATAAATGAACTATTATTAGCATTCCTTTCTTGTCACTGTCTTAGTGCGGACTCTTAGTTGGCCCCAGTAGCAGCAGATAAATGGATCTGACTCTGCGACATTGTGATATTGCATTGAAATGTTTCTGCTTTAGCTTATCGATCAGAAGAGAAGGATACACTGTAAAGGCATGTTGTCATCATAGTAGTAGCCTTGTCCCAGCCATTTGGAGTCAGCTTTCACACGGAATGCATGAATCTTGATGTTTTCCTCGGATGAGAATAGTTGAAAATAGAACTTGATTTCTCAAACCTGATGAAGTTTGAAGGATAAATCTTAACTGTTTAAAAAATACATCAATTCTTTTTACTTGACCCAATTTCTGATGAATTTACAAGGATAGAGATGATGTTTGGCCGAACAAAAAGGTGTTTTTGGTTTTGCTAGCAATGGTGCCGTTGGCCTTCACATTTCTGTGACCTGACCATTCACTGGTCGCACCATCATGAATTTGTTCCCAAAGTTCACCTCTGGAAAATCTTGCACATGCAGTTTGACTTTTCCAATTGAATGTGGACATGACATTTTAAGGAAATTGGATTGCTAGACCCCACGGTGATGTTTATTTGTCATCCAACCTGTTCATAAGATCATACAGACATGGATGAATGGAAAACAAGAATATAAGCTTGATCCAAAACTTCTGTGCCCCCTAAGAAATTTTCAACCGTAGTACATTTTATCTGTTTCATGTGGTGTGGTCCATTTAAACAAAAATATAAGCTTGATTCAAAACTTTTGTGCCCCCCAAGAAATTTTCAACCGTAGAACATTTTATCTGTTTCATGTGGTGTGGAACACATAAATCTGGAGCAATGGCTGAACAAAAATCTGAGCATATATAAGGATACTTTTTCAAGGTGATTCACATGCTTTATTTCATTGCCATTGTATGAATGAACTTGTCCTCAATATATGCTGCATTTTTTTCTCTTAAAGCTTCTTGAACATGAAAATGTTTAGAGTCCACTCATGGACGTCTTTCTTTTTTTTCCCAGGATTGCCTCAAGTTCTTAAAAGAAATACCTTCTGCAGCAACAAATGATGCATCTACCAATCCTTTCCAACATTCCAGCTCTATCATGAATCTTTATCTAGAGACAAGTTTTACTCTTTTGAAGGTTTTTACTTCCAAAATTTCTTTTTCTATTACCTATACATAGCGTCATAGAGAACTATTATGCACATGAATATTTCACAGGTCCTTCAAGCCCATTCTGGCTAGCTCATCTCCCACCAACTTTCTTAGGAATTGAGAAGGTTGCAGGCATCATCTATGCATGCTAATCCAAGATTGCAAAATGGTGGAGCTACAGATTCATGAACACATGATGCATCATATCTGATTATTCACTAGCCTCTTCAGATCAACAGAAAATAATCTTTTTTAGCATCTCTGTCCAAACACAGGTCAAAATGTATGATTATTCACTGGCCCTTCACTCACCGTTGTTGTTTAAATATATCTTAATGTTGTTGTTGTATAGAACAATGGTAACAGATTTTTGAAGTGCGTGGAACAGTTGTTGGGGTATGAAGGGTTTAGTTGAATAGTTGCTGTTGTATAGAACAGTTGGTGAAGGGTTTTATAGATTTTCAGAGAGATATTTGAATTTATCTTTGTTCTTTTGTTCTTTTTTTCTTGAATTTGAGGTTGGGAGTTTGGAATTTCAGGTCCTCGGGGAGAGCAATGGATTTCAATGTGATCTTTAGTCTTTCTTCATGAACTGAAAGTGGGTATTTGGAATTATAGTTTTCTTTTTTTCAGATAGAGATTTGAATTTTAGATGTGTTGCTCTTTCCATGTGAATCTGATTTTCTTCTAACATCTTTCTTACCATAGATGGGGTGTTAAGAAGCCTCAAATCATGAAAAATTTTGTCACAATCTTGTCGAATGCAGGTCTTGGGATGGCCATGTTCGGTCTCGGTAAGATCATTGATATGCTCATCATGTTCAGTCTCGGTAAGATCATTGATATGCTCATCATGTTCAGTCTCGGTAAGATCATTGATATGCTCATTCGACGTGAGGGGTGTCATCAAGAAATATGACAGTCCCGAACAAAGTAAGCTTGCTTATTCTATGTACTTGCTATGAATTTCTTAAATCTATATATGCTTTCTCATCACCGTGCCTTATTTTCTTGCAGTTCTTGAAGAATTCTTTCATTTAAGACTTGAGTTCTATATAAAGAGAAAGGTGAGCTTTGATTTAGGCCCCCCATTTTTTCTTTTTGGTAATTGAGAAGATGGTAGTATTGACTTGCTACTTTCATGCAGAAAGTAATGTTGGATAGTCTTGAAATAAAGCTGTTGAGATTGTCTAACAAAGTCAGATTCATCATTGGGGTGGTAGAAGGAGAGATTATTGTAAGTAACAGGAAGAGAGCAGATCTGGTCCTCGAGTTGCAGCAGAAGGGTTTCACACCGTTCCTTAAAACCAAAGGCATTGATACCAGCGAGGCAATGGAAACAGAAGAAAATGAAGAGACACCGGAGGTGGGAATAGTTGTAAGAGCAAGTGATTATGAGTATTTACTATCGATGCCGATTGGATCTTGTTGTTAATGAGAACTTTAAATAGACATATAACTATTATTATGTTGGCATTGTACTTTTGTGAATGAAAATGAATGATTGTGTTTGATTGAATGAATGAATGATTTATCAGGGTGTACTACAATGGTAAGAGTTGCCATTACTAATTAAATTTTCTATTAACAACAAGCATTAGCTACGGCTATCCACCGTAGCCCTTTGTTGAAACCGTAGCTCTTGCTAAAATTAGCTTTTTGCTACGGTTCTCATTCTACTTTTCGCTACAGATAAACTCCGTAGCTGTATGTAATTTTAAACTACGAATAATATTGCTACGGATTTAATCCGTATCTATACATTCATTAGCTACGGCTATTAACCGTAGCATTGTATCTGAAAACTGTAGCTGTTGCTAATTTCAGCCTATTGCTACGGTTGTTGCCCAACTTTTGGCTACAGATATAAGCCGTAGTCGTAAATCCTTGACCACTATAGAAGCAACGGCTACGGCTTTAATCTGTATCTATTATCTATATAGCTACGGTTTATAGCCGTAGCCATAGCTTTTAGACCTATGGCTACGGCACCAATGGCTACGGTCGTGCTACGGATTTTAACCGTAGCCGTAGACTTTTAGCTACGGTTTTTATCCGTAGCCTTTTCCCTGTTTTCTGGTAGTGATAGGCCACCACTGAAAGAGGTATCTGGAGAAGATGTAATACAACAACTGAGTAACATTGGAGAAGTTAGATTTGGTAAGGCACCGCATTTAAAGAAGAGGAAATTTATAGTATTAGAGTATAACTGGAGGAAGAAGAGCATTTTTTTGAGTTGCTCTATTGGAGTGATCTGAACTTGCGATACAACTTGGATGTCATGCATATTGAGAAGAATATATGTTGCAATGTCTTCTAAACATTGATGAACATAGAGAAGAAAATAAAAGACAGTTTCAAAGCTCGATTGAATCTACAAGCGATGGGTTTAAGGAATTGCACTTGCAACCACATGAAAATTCATATATTATACCAGCAGCATGCTACACATTGATAAAACTAAAGAAAAAGTATTTATGTGAATGGTTGAGATCGGTAAAGTTTTCTAATGGGTATGCATCAAATATCTCTCGGTGCGTAAACATTACAAACTATAAGGTATCAGGAATGAAAAGTCATGATTGTCACATCCTTCTACAACGTCTACTACCGGTTGCGATTCATGGATTCCTAAGCAAGGATATCAGTGTGGCGTTGATTGAGTTAGGGATATTCTTTAAGGATTTGTGTTCGAAATTGTTAAATGTAGAGGTTATTAAATGATTGGAGAGGGACATTGTTGTAATCCTTTTACAAAATTGAAAGAATATTTCCCCCTACATTTTTTGATGTCATGGTACACCTAGCGATTCACTTACCGCACGAGGTGAATCTTGCAGGCCCAGTACAATATTGTTGGATGTATCCAATCGAAAGGTGGTAGAACTTATTAAAATTTTTATTCATTCCATAAACTACATATATTCATGTTTTTTAACATATGGTTTTGTGTTCAGATACCTTCACAGACTAAAACGATTTGTGAGGAATAAGCCACGTCCAGAGGGATCCTATAATGCCTCGTACCTTTTAGTACAAGGGTGTTACAGTGGAAGTCTAAATCTATTTACACGTGTGTGGAAACACACGTGACTTACCTTACACATCATCATATAGTGACCCACAATCTATGCATCTCGGCCATCTAGTATAATCTCCATTGATATATTAAGTCATCTGACCCTTGAATTTCAATACAAGGCCATTCGTTATGCGATTTGACGTAAGTAATTTCCCTTGAACGAAACGACAAATAAAATCCCTATCCATAATGATTTAGATATATGTTCTTTTGTAAGAATTGCTTAAAAATGTTCATATAACTATGTGGAGCCATTAGATTTCACAAAACTCATAGATCAACAATAATTACAAAAATGCAATCAACCTATACCCCTAATCACTCCGGAAACCCACTTTGTGTTCACCCATTCACAAAACTGACCATACATCCACCCATATACATGATTAAAATGCTAACCATAAAGCTTCCTTATTTTTAACAAGTCACATGACCATCCATCAGGTTTGGATCCGCGAAATGGGCCATCCGAATATCAGGATGAATCGGTCATTATGAAGATCTTCAGGTTTAAGTCCAAACTACATGGTAACCTATCAATCGGAGGTGTATAAATGTTATTTTGAATTACGAAGTGTGTAAGCCACTAAAGGAGCATCTTGGACATCCTTGGAAGATCGGGGCCCAAACTGGACCAATGGAAAGAACACAAAAAATGAAGAATGCCCACCAAATTTTAAGAAATTCGAGCGGTGCACTCTGACTTAATGGACATCGGAAGCTGGTTGAGAAATGGATGGTAAGATTGTAAATATTCAATATCATTACATGCCACCATTGAAGTTAAAACATACCATGCGGCCCACCCGATCAATGGATCTGTTCTATTTTCAGACCCTTATCCTAGCATAGTGTGTTCGACGCAATGAATAGAGTGGATCGTGAGACTAAAAATAGTATAATTCACTCCACACAAAATGAATTAATTCACATGGACTAACAAATTCTCATAGAGGTTTCAACGGTGTGAGTAATTCACACACTTATTGAAGGTGTGGCGCACCTAGGACTCAGCTCTGATTCGTACTTTGACCCATGTGCCAATACATTATGACAAAGGTGGTGAAGGGAGTAGATTTTCTAGAAGGCAACCACAAATGGACCCCACCTATTTTAAACAGTAACATGGAGAAACATTCGTCCGCACGCTGAAGTTACAGTAGTTTCCACCCCCATGTCCCTACAACATGTGATAAATTTTGAGGACTATTTTAGCTGTTAATGTTCAATTTCATAACAATCTAACCATCAGATCGATGAGAATCTACCGTTAGAGCTAGGAATCGACTCGTATGGCCCACCCGAACCTTAGATCACCCCATCTTTGGTCTAAGGCCCTAACTGGACCCTTAGAACCTAATGGATGGAGTGAATTTCCCCACAAACACCATTGTGGACCCCAACCTTGGCCTGCATGTACACAGCAGGTGTATAGCTGCTATGCACCAGACCGGTGGAAGCGATCAAACCAGCTTGAACCACACATTCCTTAAAAAGAGAGATTTCTCTCTTCTTTTTCTTCCTGCCAGCAACTCACTTGAAAAGAAAAATGCCGTCCGTGCGTTGATCTATGGCCCACCATCAAGCACCACCACGATGATCCAAGCCGTCCATCTTGTAGAGCCCTCAGGTACGACCAAAACCCAACCTCTCCCACATGTGGAAACACGTGTTCATGCACATGCTTCTTAACACAAATAGGCCCTACAAACACAAAACTTCTAAAAATAGAAACTTTATGTTTCTCTTGTTGCTGCCAGGTGAGTGATCCATGTGAGGATCTCTCCTCCAATCATAACTCTCCATGTGGGAGAGGGTTTCCGCCCACAAAGAAACCAAAACCGTGGCCGGTTTCGGTCCTAGGAGCTGTATCTGGAAACAGCTTCAAGCTAATGCAATCTGGACCACCCATTCTCCATCCGATGGTCGGGGGAAAACAAGGTTTTTATATAAAGAGGAGCGTGAAGCATCGAGCAACAGTAGCCTCTCCTATACTTGTGGCCATGCTCGAGTGCGGCAGCCATCTTCAGCTGCCGAACCCACCGGTCTATCCTCCACTAAGCTTCAATGAATCTTATTTACAAGCTTTCAGGGGACCAAATGGACCATCCCTAAGGTCTGGATTAGAGGAAGAAGCAAACAGGTCGAAGCTACCATTATTGGAGGCCTTCTTCTCCGCCGAGTGATAAGTCGAGTGCAGCTGGGCCACATCACGTCTGGCCTGGTCCGGACCTTGCGGAGCACACCAAATAAGAAAGAAAAAGAATGGAGGAGAAACATGAAAGAAAGGAAAGAAATAGAAGAGAGGAGAGAGAGTAGAGTGGGATGCTGTTGCCGCACCCAGTAGTTGCTCACGTTACAACATCACGCCCCACTCGAGTCACGTTGAGTCTTGGCTTGAGTTGGGTCTGGTCTGGGCATTCATGGAGTTCTAGCCGAAGAAATGATGATGTGGAAGAGTGCAGAGGAGGTAGAAAGAGAGAAAGAAGAAAGTGGAGATTGTACCAAGTTGGTGGTGAGTTGACTCGGCTGGAACCGAGTCCAGTCGAGTCGAGTTGGGTTTAGTCTATCCAGATTCACTGCTGGACCTCTCCACATAAGAAGAAGAAAGAGAGAGTGGGAGGAGAGATAGTGAAGGGGAGAGAGAGAGAGAGAGAGAGAGAGAGAGAGAGAGAGAATGAGAGCATGAGTTGCCGAGTTAACTCACCTGAGTTGCGATTAGGGGTTGTTGGAAACGAGTCGGGTTTGGAAGCTGACACGCTATGGGGTCGATTAATGTGGGTAAGCTCTCTCCTAGAACAAATTATTTGATTAGTATTATGATTGGTGTTATCATGATAATTGTAATTATTGAATATGATTAGCCATTTGTAGATTGTGCACGTTAGTATTAGTTATCATAAGCAAAACCACGACTATTAGACATAATAATTTATTTACCGTTTTTAAATATCATCATTGGCAATGGGTTTCACTAATTAGTACCATCATAATGATTATTATAACCATGTTAACTAATGCTAATTATATCATTAATAATAATGATTATGTTGATGTGATTATTTGTACACGAACTAAAATTCAAACCTTAAAATTTGTCCTAGACCTAAACTTAAGAATGAAACCCTAAAACCTAGGTAATCCAAATCCTAGGTTAAGACCTTAATCCTAAATAGTGTATTAGTTTTGAGCTAATTGTAGAATTTCATAACTTATGATAGGTCATAGTATCTATTATCATGACTAGATTCATTATTGATAATTAGGATTAGTATCATTAAGAAACACTATCAACTTCCTTAGGGATTAGTAAAATTCTTGTAATATGGTTATTATCATTTTAATGTTAGTAAATATTCCATTTCTATTACCTCTATTATTTAATAGATTATTAGTCAATGTAAGAACATTAGATATTACATATATACTTGAATATAAACTTGTGAATTATCATTTGATGGATTAATACTCCTATTATGAGTATTGTTTGGTCCATTGCATGATAATAATATTAATAATAACTTGGGATTCAAATCTTAGAATCTAAGCACCAAACTAAAAGATAAAACCCTAACCCTACATCAAAATCATAGGCTATGATCTTAAACCCTAGGTAGTGTGTAGAACTTGGATCTAATGGTACAAGTTCCTGATTTATGATAGGGATTGATTCTAAGGAAACACGTATTCTCTAGCAACACTGGTAGGCAGTTCAAAGTAAAAGGTGATGATTTCTCCCTCTTGAGCTTTCCATTTTCCTATTAGCTTAAGTTATAGTTTTATTTTAATTTATAAATGATATCTCTATTTTATAACCACATGTGTTAATTGTTGGAATTGAGTTGCTACATCACATGCGTATTGTTTATCCTGTATATTTAATTCATGCTATTGGATTACTTGTGGATTACTTCTGGGATTTAAACTGGTACATTAGTGAGAAACCCTCTACTTATAAATGTACACCCATACTTGGGATGTAACTCGATTGATGGTGATTGTAATGGACCTTCGATCTAACAGTTATTAAGTGGTGGTCTAGATGGATCATTGATGTAGGCCTACCATCCTGGGTTGTTGTGTCTAAGTGGTTTTCAAGGATGGTCTTTTATCGAATGGTTTTGATACTCGCCTTATGTGGCTTATTTTGATATCTGCCCTATGTGGTTTTTTTTATATTAGCCATACATGGCTTTGTTTTAGTATTTTCCCTATATGGGTTTGATGTTTTATACTATGCAACCATGCGATGGTAAGCCCCATATATTATAATATGATTGGCCACTAGTTGACGGGGTTCCATTAAACATCCTAAGATGGTAGTCTCATGAGCTAGGGATGGTGGTATGAGACCTATGCCCATGCTGTCGGCCTACGCTGGTGACAAGCCCCCGTAGTGACCTTTGAGATTATTTAAATTGGCTAGTTGTAAATGAACTAATAATGACTTGACTAACCATGCATACATGACATATTCATGATGGCTTGGATCATTATACCCATGCGATTATGCTGAACGTTGCGCTAATGACCAGTCATTCGATTTATGATGATGACTTGTATCATCATGCCCATGCGATTACGCTGAGTGTTACGCTGATGACCAGTAATATTCATGGGTGACGAGCCCAATGTCTGTCTGGATGTTTTACCTGGGACAATGATTTCTAGGGTAACAAGTCCACTGTCTGTCTGGACATTTTACCCAGGACAATGATTGCATTCACGTATCCATGCATATAATAAGACTACATTTACTCTGTTTTTGTTGTCTTGATGTTTTTTTACTATTTCTTACCTAATATAGCAGTGTGTAATCTTGAGGGAAATTCACACTGAGTTGACTACTCATATATCAAATATATAACCGTACAGGTAACACAGGTGGCCTAATTGACATTCATATTTATATTGATAAGGAGCAGGTTATAATTGACAAGGATGCATGATTGTAATTACTAAGGGTTGCTAAAGGATTTCACATCCCAAGATTGTTGTAATTTACTTTATTTCACATATAATATTATTTCATTTTGTAATTGTAAGAATGGGGGCATTGGTTTGTATAAGTCGTTATAGGCAAGCTCTTGTATATTTTAAATGAAACTTGAAATTTTCCTTTATGCTTACTTGTCTGTTTTACGCTCATCTGCATACTCTGATGAAATATATATATATATATATATATATATATATATATATATATATATATATATATATATATATACTTGAATTTGACCATCCTTTAAGGTTAACACTCAATTTTTTGAGAAACGAGTCATATACTCGAGTCCTAAAAAGTCGGGGCGTTACAATCCATTGTTGAGACATACATTGATAATGAGTGACTAACATTTTACTCCATGTATCTTCGTGGCATAGAAACTAGATTCAACCGAGAAGATCGGAATGTTGATGAAAGGCAGGAGCATGAACAAGGACTCATATCTATATTCATACATAACGTCCATCCTTTAGGATCCCCGACGTTTCAGGATATGGACCTTGGAGATCTAGCAAAGGCTAGATTAAGTTTATTGCCTTAATCCATTATTTACAAAATTGTAGGATAAATTTGTCTTGGATTTGAGTGTTTCATAAATTTCTCATGCCGTCGACGACCTAATCAAGGAGCGGTTCAAGGAGTACTGCGGTGATTTATACCAGCGGTACAAGTGGTGCAGGAGCCACGATGAGGCCGTACTGACCACGCCGCCGCACGTGACCATTAACGACTGGTGGATACTCTACGAGAGATTTTCGTCTGAGTCTTTTCAGGTAATATTTACATATTTATGATATCTTAAGGTAACAATTAAATTCGTAATTAATAATAATGTATTATGAATAATGTGTTTAGAAGAGGAGTAGAATAAATTTTACGAACAGGGGAAAGTTGGAAGTGAACCACATAGCTGGTTCAAAGTCATTCGTACACCTTTGTCGCGATATGGTAAGAAGTTATTGGTGATTATTAAGTTGATATATATTTTTCATGCATTTATATTAGCTCTATTGTCATTTCGATTGCGCAGCGAGATTCCGTCACTGGTCAGGAGCCTGGACCAGTAGACCTCTACAGAGGGACTCACTGTCGGCAAGCGACGGGATCTTGAGTACATCCTATAGCCAGTGAGAATTGGGTAAAAATCCTTACATTGTAAAATTTAATTGCATTAAATTATAATAATGTTATTCGTTATGAAAATTCATAGATTTTCATTACAGGCGGTGATGGACGCCATACATAGTCAACCCACTCCCAATGGTACTCAGCGGAGTGAGCCAGAGATCCTGAGCGAGGTGCTTGGCACCCATTCTGGATATGTGCGTGGGCTTGGCCATGGTGTCAAGCCATGGCACCCGCTAGAGCTACCTTCAACCAATCCATCACTGGTGAAAGTGCCCTACACCGAGCTAATATCATAGAGAAAGAGGTTCAGCAGCTAAGGGGCTCCATTGACGAGATCAAAGACCAGCTGCCGAGGCAAATGGAGGAGTAGGAGAGGCAGAAGGAGGAGTATGAGAGACAAAGGGAGGAGCATGAGAGGCAGAGGGAGGAGCAGGAGAGGCAGAGGCAGGAGTAGGAGATGAGGATCAAGGAGAAGCGGGTGGAGCATCAGCGACGGATGCAGGAGATATTATAGGTTCTCGCTGCACGCTTACCCATCAATGCCCCACCACTTCCGCCTTCATCTGATGCCCCACCACCTCCGCCTTCATTTTTGTGATATTTTGTATTTTATTTATGATTTATTTTATATACAATGTTAAACTTATATGTATTTGTGCGTGAATGAATGTAATGTGGATAAGATTATTTGTGTATGTATGGATGTAGTTTATGTTTCGATGGATGTAGTTTATGTTTGTTTGGAAAATTGGGAATGTGAATATAATGAAATATATTGTAACAGGTGTATAATAGGAATTTTTCCCTGTTTTTGAAGAAAAAAGAAAAGAGACTTTTACCTACAAAAATTTTTGTAGGTGAAAGTTTCATTGACATTTTTACCTACGAAATTTTTCGTAGGTAAAAGGTTCATTCACATTTTTTTACCTACAAATCATTTCGTCAGTAAAAGTTTCGTCAACATGTCACAAGTTTTTACCTACAAAAGATTTCATAGGGAAAATTTTCGTCAACATTTGTACCTACGACCAATTTCGTAGGTAAAAGTCCACCGTTTAGGTAATAGTATTAACAGATTATTAGCTACGAAATATTTCGTAGGTAAAAGTCTTAACAAAATATTTCATAGGTAAAAAATGTTGATAAAAGTTTTACCGATGAACAATTTCGTAGGTAAAAGTCTTAACACAGATTTTACCTACGAAAAAATTCAGCGGTAAAACTTTTATCAACATTTTTTACCTACTAAAAAAATCGTTAGTAAAAGTCTTACCATTGCCAACGATGACATTTTTCATTGGTAAAAGCCTTTACCCACGGTCTTTTACCAACGAATTTTTCGTTGGCAATAGATTTTGCTTACGAAATCATATCATGTACCGACGAATTTTTTCATTAGTAAAAGTGGAATTTCCTATAGTGATAGTTATTCATATGGCCAAACTTGACCGAACATAACCATAAATATTATTCAAAATAGAAACAATACTTTTTATTCAATCATCTAATCAGCAGGAGCATGCTTCTCAAAAGCAACAGTCTACTCACAGAGATTCTAATTCCTTTTCAGAACCTGCATGGTTGTCCGATCAACAACATAAGCGAACAACCCAACAAGTAGTTATACACATGATTTATAACAAGATCAAGATACAAAAGCATCAATATATAGATCTGTATGCCAACTAATAAGGTACAATTGTAAATTGAACAACTAGGGTCATGATTGCGCACACTGTCTGGCCTACCATACTCATTCAACTAACACCTACACAAATCCATCACATGTAGGAGCGTATTCACAAGGTTATCTCATGGTTTGTTACAGATAAAGTGTGATCATATAATCTGGCGATGAGTGGCCTACTATAAAGATGGTCAATCTTCTTCCTCGACCTTGACATCAGTTGAAGGAGGAGGCTCTATTGCTACCAACTTGGGTCCATTGGGATGCTCGCTCAAGAATTTAAGGGATACTCATTCCCCGAGTGGTCTGGTGTTCTAGAGAATCAATCATCATATAAGATAGTCGCATAATTAGCATATATCAATAATAATCAAAGGTAAATAAGCATATCAACATAATATGCCATAAGATGCATGCGGGAAAATTCACCCATGTAAGTCACTACTTATCCAATATATTCACTCTTCTTTTACCACTTAGGCTCCTATATCATCTACTTGATAATCTGTGGGCTAAATTCTGATTTTCTTTTTTCTTTTTTACAGTTTTCTCTTTTAAGTCATGACTAAAATTAAATCAACTAGTCAATGCACTACTCTATTTAAGGACTTGTACACAAACATTATAAATTAAAAATAAATAAATAAATAAATAAAACAAACAAGATATAAAATTATCAACAATCTAATAGTTGATTGGTGAAGTTGGCCCCTGATCATTAAATCCATGCCATAGATGGTCCATTCTTCTAACAATATACTTTCTTTATTACAATCTGAACCATTCATCAAGTTTAAAACTCACAACTAAGTCAAGATCTTTATTTAAGGTTTGATGGATGCTAAAACCCATCCGATCCGACCATTGAATTTCATAATTCACTCAATTTACATTTATTAGATTGGAATTTATAGGTTAAGTATGGTGATCTTACTTTCCTTACGTTAACCTTCAAAATAGTTGTTTACACTTAGAATGAACAATTTGAATGGGCCCAATTGAAATATTAACGGTTCAAGTTGTTTATGTTTCTCTTTCTTTAACTTCCATAGCTCGGATCTAAGATCGGCCCAATGGTCTTGGTGATCATGGCCAGATCAAGGTTCATATATGCTTTAAATCACTAGATAACTTTAGATATTGAAACTTATTGTAGGCAAGGGAGCCCACTTTTAATGTACAATTTAGAGTGGTGGGATCCACTGGTCTATCACTTGATCATTAGTAGGTCTAGTATCCAGGTGACTAAATTAAGTCTAGATTTCAAATCTTATTTTAATCCTTAAATCCAATTCCAAAGGTGGGGTCCACTTAAATCAAGATTTCCAATATCAATGAGATCTTATTCCAGGACACAAAATTGGTTATCATGCAAATCATCATATCCTATATTATCTTAATCTTAACAAGATAACTATCAAATCCAAAGCATCACTCACGGTGGGACCCACTAAGATGGTAGTAATCACACAAGGTGGGGCCCACACAATCATCATGTCTCAAAATCTAGAATAGTGAAAAACTATACTTTGCATAATCATGTTTCACGCTATCTAACATTAGATCTTATGATGGGCCATCCACTACATCCACATGCTGATTAGTTAACGTTAACATTGGGGAATCCAAATCCATAAAATGAATTGGATTTCTCTACTTTGGCCATATGAGACCCATTACATTAAATCGGTGTTGATCCATACCATTGATCAATGATCAACATCTCAGCTAACCAGATCTACCCTAGATCACAAGTTCATGTACATATGTACAAAATACTTTAACATTATACAAATCAGCATATATATAAGAATCGTCTTCATATCTTCATGTCAAGATTGTGTGGCGGGGCCCATTTACTAGATCATACCCAAATGGGTCCCACTATATCAAATTAAATGCTTATACATATGATCCCACGGCCCAGATTAGTTCCGGATCCATCGTCTTTAAATTCTAATATTCATGATATGATTATTAAAAAATCGAGCTTGGAAAACACAGATCTAACACACAATTAGCATAGATTACATTGTCTACACAAGATACATCAACAAAATCAAGATCAAGCAAGGAACGGGGTCCACCAAACATCACAAGGGAAAATTTCATTTTTTAATCAAATAGACAGGTTCCAAGTTGGGCCTACTGCTGAAATGGCAATAGCCTTAAAAGGGGTTGCCCATGAGGAAGCGTGTGGGGACCCACCACGCTGCCCGTGATGATCGCATGTGACGCATGTTTGCACATAATTCATATATTGAATACATGTGATCCTTTGGGCAAACACAGACGATGTGCACACAATGAACTTAGATTCACTAGTTAGCTATGTTGAGCATTGAATTTTTGCCTAATTCAATAAAATGTCGGAAGGCCTTTTTCATTTAGTGTGCTACGTGTCAATATTGGTCTTCGATGAGCATTTTAGTTTTAATACGCATCTACACTTTTTGTAATAAAGGTTGAAGCCCTGGAGATAAGTGGAAGCTTAGTGTTATAGGTGACTTGGGAGATCTCTCTGTCTCTTCTTCTTCTCTCATGCATACATAAGTCCGTATGCAACTGCAATGCGAAGCTAGCTTAGTCTTTCTAGGATTTTCCACGTGCTCTCTATTGTGGTATGACCACAGGTAGAGAGGTATTCCATTGAATCATTTTATAGATTTCTTTTAGCCTTGTATTATTATTTTTTCTGTTTTAGTGAAGAATAAATATCTTTGTTATTCTCTCATTAGATAAGTATATTGTTGAACCACATAAAATTTTTTTGCCTCTTAATTCTTGCTTTTGGTTTACTTTTGGCTCTTTATTTGCTCTTTTCTTTTATGATTTTGGTCTCACCTCCATCAATCACGTGTGGATGTATGTGAGTGTTTTTATGCAACACTTAAAAGTATCTCAATTCATAAAACCATTAAAACTACTTTTCTGAATTAATTTACACAAGAAATATTTCAACCTTGTATTATTATAATTCAAGTGATTCCATGCACGTGCATTTTAATAGTATTTATATAGCAGACTTAATGTAGCTCCGGTGCATGGGATCCGTTGTCATGCTCTTGAGCTCAGCTGAGAACCGTTTCATGGCTCGAACTGGCAATCGAACGGGCACAACAACACCATCCTCTCCTTGGCTGCTCCGAAACCGAGTATAAATGCTTCCCAGCCTCATAATGTGGTCCATGATCCCGAAAGCTGGCCCACCAAAAACTGCCTTACCCCACCCAAAATCAAAATCTCTTAACTCAGCACGTGTAAAATCCGAAACACAATATACGCTTGCCGACGGAAGGCCAGGTTTGCCCATGCGTACGACTGCAGCTGACTGCATGTACTCGGCTGTCACTTGCGCTTTTGCTTTCTTGACCAACTCCACTGTGTATTCCAATGGATTCTCACATAGCTTCCCTGCCGTCGTCCCTACCATCGAAAATGCCAACACATTGCCGTAGTAGCCAGCAGGCAGTGGTGGGTTGCATTTGGCACGTGCATTGACCATGCATATCAGCCTAACTTCCTTATCAGGTTCAACACCAAGGGCTACCGTGCGGCATCGCCAGAGGCATGATGTCAATAGATCGAATCTAGAGCACGGGTGGAAGCAGGGTGGCACGTGCTTCCTCAAGGCGGAAATCTCACTTGGGCCAAAGAAGAAAATCTGTTCTTCCATATGGCCGAGTTGGATGGGTAGGTCAGCCTCATTGTCAAACTGGTGAGAACTGCAAGATGGGTCACTAGAATTGAATAGCTGATCTCTTTGCCATATGGGCCGAATAGATGGGGCCAGTGCTCCTCGTGCAATCTCAGCCATTGCCGTCATGAACTGCATGTACCCAGTCAAGTCGCATATCATGTGGTTTACTCTGGTGGCCAAAATGAAACCCCCGCACGCCAAACGGGTCACCTGCACAATATTTATAAAGAAAGTGGCACAAATGATGGTGCATTAATGACAGAGAAGTAATACATTCCAATCCAATATATGAGATGAGAAAGCCTATTTAGAACCTACTTAAGTGTGAATATTTGCAACCCAATCCGCTTCCGAATGCTTTAGCCTGCAACCCAATATTCATGTGCAGTCTCATGGCCTCTGGACCCACACATGTATATTTTTTGGACAGGATATCTTTATTGGGCCAGGTTGCTTATCATATTTTGAGAATTTCCTATTAGGTTAAGGGAGCATCACGATGGACCTCTAGACTGTGCTTTTTAACCCCCACAGATCTTCTTAATTTTTGGAACCATGTCCTAAAATGGGCGAGAGAAACAGTTGAACAGCGTGGGTATACACCACATCATCAAGGTAACCCCCGGGTATCATCTGATCCGCTACCATCTTGCACAGTTAGTGGCAGGCGTTGTAGGGCCCACCATGATGTGTTTTATCTACGCCATCCATTCATTTCTCCAACTATTTCAGGGCATGAGCCCAAAAATGAAGGAACCCGAAGCTCAAGACACCACAGGAAATAGTGATGATTGAGGGATCATTAAAAACTTTTCAGGAGCTACAAAAGTTTTGGATCAAGCTGATGTTTGTGTTTTCCCTTCCTTCAGGTTTGTGTGACCTTATGAACAGGTTGGATGGAAAATAAATATCGCAGTGGGCCTAGGAAGGTTTCAATGGTGGGTGTCATTATCCCCACTGTTTCCCGTGTGGTCCAATTCAGCTTTGGATCTCCTTAATTTTTGGGTTCATGCCCTAAAATGAGCAGGAAAAATGGATGGGCGGGGTAGATGGCCTGATGTACATCGAGAAATGTTCACAAACGACCCACTGTATGGTAGCCTGGACTGCATACCAGCCAAAGACTAGATTTCAAAGATTCCACCAAACAATCTTACCCACTCTTTATGTGGCCAGTACGCATGGGAGATTACTATGCAATAGGTTGTACGTAAACACTCGTAATAATCCCTGTCGTTTTCTGTCAATCACCTGAATTAACACCAAAGGGCAATCAAATATGCCTGTTGAGCCCGGGATGTCGTAGAGAAGCTCCTTCATGCATGGGAACGGCGGCTTCGGTGCACCTCCCAACTGCTCGATTCTAAACTCAGCATCCGCCTCTATGAACAGCACGCCCTCACCAGTACACTCTACCATCAGCTTCTCGTCCGGCAGCTTCCTAAGTCTGCCCGCAAACGGGTAGTAGAAGACGAGCGCCTTTGCAACCGCATCTCTAATGACCTGGGCCGGGTTCTGCCCTCCCATGAAAGGATTGCAGTGGTACAGATGTATGAAAGGAACCTGCATCTGAAGGAACTCCGAGGAATCATGATCTGAAAGGTTCTTGAATTCGTGAGGTGTTGGCTTAGCAGGTGGGACTGCTACAGATTTGCACCTTGTGATTGACCATACGGGCATAGAAGATGCCATTTGGGTCGAAGAAGGAAAATCTAGGACTTGTGTGACTAGGACTTGTGTGAAGGTTGGATGTTGAGATTGAGTTATATAAATGTATACTGTGGGTAGCTGATTATATTTACAAATTAATATGGAACTTTACACTTGCAGTTTGTGCATTACATTGTGAGGTATTGCAGTTTTCACGTCTAGAAGTTGAATCTAAAGGGAATCATTTTGTGAAACATGTGATACATGCCGAGGAGATGCTGCTGGGAAATGCAATGTCTGGCTCGTGAGGATATAATCTTGAATCAGATTAGTGTACCATCTTGCTTTATCTATGAATGCAGACCTGGGAAATAACATCAGCCTCAGGAATCCAGATCCTCTGCTTTTCACACCTAAAAGTTGAATCTAAAGGGAATCATTTTGTGAAACATGTGATACACGCCGAGGAGACGCTGGGAAATGCAATGTCTGGCCCGTGATGATATAATCTTAAATCAAACTAGTGTACCATCTTGCTTTGTCCATGAATGCCGACCTGGAAAATAACATCAGCCTCAAGAATCCGGACCCTCCGCTTTTCACACCTAGAAGTTGAATCTAGAGGGAATCATTCTGTGAAACAGGTGATACACGCCGAGGAGACGTGGGAAATGTAATGTCCGGCTCGTGAGAATATAACCTTGAATCAGACAAGTGTAACATCTTACTTTATCCATGGATGTGGACCTGGGAAATAACATCTGCCTCGGAATCCGGATCCTATGCTTGCCACAATCAGTATAATCCTACTTTCCTGCACCTCATTGGCGGGAAAGGATTGGCTACTCCCCCCGACGCCAGCCAATGGCTGGTGGTTGGTGCTCTGTGGGCCCCACCATGATGTATGTGTTTCATCCATGCCGTCCCTCTATTTTACAGAATATTTTTGGGTATGAGACCAAAAATGATATATATCCCAATCTCAAGTGTACCACATTACAGGAAACAGTGTTGAATGAGTGTCGACCAGTAAAAAATTTTGGTGGCCATAAAAGTTTTGGATCAAGCTGATTTTTGTTTTTTCCCTTCATCTGGGCCTATGTGACCAAATCAACAGATTAGATGTCAAATAAACAGTACAGTGGACCTTAGGAAGATTTTAATGGTGGATATCCAATCACTATTGTTTTCATGTGGTGTGGACCAAATGAGATTTATATAGCTTCTAATTTTTGAAATAAAGCCCTAAAATGATCTTTAAACATGGGTGAATGGAACGGATGAAACACATACATCATGGTAGGGCCCACATAGCACCGACCACCATCCACCATTGGCGGAAAAGGATTGGCTACTCCCCCGACACCAGCCAATGGCTGGTGGTCGGTGCTCTGTGGGCCCCACCATGATGCATGTGTTTCATCCATGCCGTCCTTCTATTTTTACAGAATATTTTACGGTATGAGACCAAAAATGATATATATCCCAATCTCAAGTGTACCACATTACAGGAAACAGTATTGAATGAGTGTCGACCATTAAAAAATTTTGGTGGCCATAAAAGTTTTGGATCAAGCTGATTTTTGTTTTTTCCCTTCATCTGGGCCTGTGTGACCAAACAACAAATTGGATGTCAAATAAACAGTACAGTGGACCTTAGGAAGATTTTAATGGTGGATATCCAATCACTATTGTTTTCATGTGGTGTGGACCAAATGACATTTATATAGCTTCTAATTTTTGGAATAAAGCCCTAAAATGATCTTTAAACATGGATGAATGAAACGGATGAAACACATACATCATGGTAGGGCCCACAGAGCACCGACCACCATCCACCATTGGCGGGAAAGGATCGGCAACTCCCCCGACACCGGCCAATGGCTGATGGTCGGTGCTCTGTGGGCCCCACCATGATGTATGTGTTTCATCCATGCCGTCCTTTTATTTTTACAGAATATTTTACGTTATGAGACCAAAATTGAGATATATCCCAATCTCAAGTGTACCACATTACACGAAACAGTGTTGAATGAGCGTCGACTATTAAAAAATTTTGGTGGCCATAAAAGTTTTGGATCAAGCTGATTTTTGTTTCTTCCCTTCATCTGGGCCTGTGTGACCAAATCAATAGATTGGATGTCAAATAAACAGTACAGTGGACCTTAGGAAGATTTTAATGGTGGATATCCAATCACTATTGTTTTCATGTGGTGTGGACCAAATGAATTTATATAGCTTCTAATTTTGGGGATAAAGCCCTAAAATGATCTTTGAACATGGATGAATGGAACGGATGAAACACATACATCATGATATGGTATAGGGCCCACAGAGAACCGACCACCATCCACAGGGCTGGTGGCAGGGGGAGTAGCCAATCCATTTCCCTCATTGGCCCTCACGTTGTCAGTATATGGTTGCATTAAATGCACTGTGATGACGTGGTCCAATTCCAGCCTGAGACCATTTAAGAACAGCGTGGCAAATATCACCGTCATTTTGAATAATGTGGCGGAACAGTGACAATTTCACTTATTTTAGAAGCGTACGTGATAACGTGAAAAATGCATTTAACGATGCTAGGTGTGATTATGGCGAAATTTTTAAATGTCGGCAGGCTTTGAAAGGTCTTTTTTATTGCAATATTTAATGTTAAAAACCTTAAAGGAATTGTTATAGAAATATATATTTAAATTTTAGATGCATATTAATTTATAAAAAATATTTTTATTTTCTGTTAGATTTTTCTAATAATATGCTGATAAAAACCTTAAATTTTGAAAATCTTCCAAAAAATTATCAGCCGGTAAATTAGGAGAATATGATATGTCACTATGCTTAGCAACATTGGGAAAAATATACAATATTGTTCATGATTTTTCTAAAATACACAGATATGCTGCTGGATTCTTGAACCCACTCAGTCACTTTATTAATTGAATAAATACATATGATCCTTGGGGCAAGAGGAGCACATGCACACTTGCTGAACTTAGGCTCACTGTAGCGATATTAAGCATTGTATATTTTATTAGGGTTTATTAAAAAATAAAAAGGAATAAAAGAAACCAAAAGACAGTATCTTCTTTTCAACTTTTTTTTTTTTTTCAATTGGGAAAGTTACAGTCTCACATTAGATGAGGAGAAGATACAGGGATGTGTTTATAAGCCTTTCTCTTCTTTAACTTCTTGAAAATGTGGATATGTACACGCGATACTCGAACAAAGGGGTACAAATCTTGCTCTGCTAAGCTTGACTGAATGTCTGTCTTTGAGTGTTGATGGGCTTTTTTGCCTATATATATATATATATATATATATATATATATATATATATATATATATATATATATATATAATCCCTTTAAATCAGCTTTTTTAATAACCATTGGTTATGATTGGACGCTACTCACTTCCTAAGACATTTTTCTAATATGAGACGTCTCTGAATCCAGTCGCACCTCAACCACATCGTCCTGGTTATGCTTGTTTGCTGACCCAACCAAGGTGGGGGCCACTAGATCAACTATTAGGATCTTGTGCGTGTGTTGCCCATATCCGGTAGAAATAGCATCTAAAAGCAACCACATTCACAAATTCCGCCCTAACCTAGAAACCAGGTCAATCTATTCATTTGGGTAGGCTAGGTGCCTTGGAAAGAAATGAATGGCTGTAGAAGGGTGGGCAATACAAGGTGGAATCAATGGAATGAATGGCTCAGATATTGGACAAGGGTGCCAGGTTGGCACACATGTTCGTTTGTAGGATTGCCTTATACAAAAATGTGCGATTAGCAAACTTCTTCAAAAGTCATTCACCATCAAGTATAGAGAGTAGAATGGATAATACTCTCAGCGTCAAGAAATAATTAAGAATTTCACGTGGCATACAAGTAGGCCAATTTAAACTGTCATAGTTAATCATGAACTTAAATTTTCATTATTTTGATTATTAGATTATCAAATTGGAGGATACCTATTGGATGGTTAAAATTCATAATAATAATAATTGATGATGCAAAAATCTGGTCCACCCTCTCTAGGCCTTTAGGTACTGCACAAGAAGAAGGCGAAGGAGACCCTGTCTAAAGAAGGGGACCCTCCGATGCCAAAGTCAGGCTAGGAATCTGCGTCTAGTAGTATTGAGGGGTTTTGGGTGAGAGATTCTGCGTACATTTTCGTGTAGATGGGTCCCCTATTTATAATGTAGATGGGCTAGAGACGGTTCTCGATTACAGGCATAGTCTTTGCCTACATTTCTCAACCATTATGAAGAATTTGCATAGGTGATAAGTGTTGATGTAGTCAACCCTAGAATCATGTAATGGATGGTCGAGGCCGACCTGAGTTGAGCCTTCGATCAGATAAGTGTTGAGCTCGACTTAAACCGAGCCCTCTATCAATTAGCTTGAGGACGAGCTGAGCCAAACCCTTGATCAATCGGGCAGATCTCCATGGTCACCTTAGGGTTGCACCGACCATCATTGGTCGACTGATCGTCCTTTGGTCATACAAATCTAGATATTCCTCAAACGTCAAATAAGCTTTGTAGAAGCTTGGAAAAGTATGATGCCGAAGTAGATGCTCGGGAGTTCGGTGTCCGCTCTCTTTGGATCGATCTGAGGTAGACAGTCATTTAGGAGTCCTTTGGTCCAAGAAGTGTGTTTGTGAGTCTGAGCTGACCCCATGAGTGGTCAAACCATTTTTACCCATAATAGAAGCCCCCAACTCCAGACTTTATGACGCGAGCTCGAGAAGTAAGTTGGTGAAATGTGGTCAGATGGACGAGCTGTCTTACCTTTATTGCTAATGGGCGGAAGGCCAAGAATTGGGAAAATTCTGCAATAATAGCTTGGTATGCACGAGACGCCATATGTTACCACAATAGCTTTTTCGGCTTCTAGCCCATTGATGAAGATCCCAATACAGATTATTTCAAGCTCTATGAAAATGGAAATCATAACAGGATTCCAAAACATAGAAAAATATAAAAGGACTAACGATAAATGCTCATTTTGTAGAGGGGAAAAAAACTTTTTTCCTGCGGTCCGGAGCTTAATGGCAATCACCCTTTTCTTCGATCTCTTTTCTAGATATGTAGATATGCGGATCATCAAAGTTAGTCCAAGAAAGATTAGAAAATGTGCACTGAAAAAAATAAAAATAAAAATTGGTGGTGATTTGATTTCATATCAATAGTGCAAAGGACATAATTTTAAAGGGATTTGAGAAATAAATATAGCTAGCCTTTCCAGCTTAAGTTCTTTAATGGATTGTATGTAAGAAAAGTTTTTACTCTTAGGACATGTGAGACCTTCTAAACAGTTTTCCACTTGATTGGCCTAGTTTTTACACCGGATGATCATCATGGTAGGACAAACCTGTTGGACAGTAAGGATGTCATTCGTTAACCCCATGGCAATTCTCTTGTCTAATGTCTTAAATCAATCTATAACAGGATCTATCGATGCCATCAATAGACCACTCGATCCCGTCAAGCATAAGTGGATGATGTCGATGCCATTAATAGATGGTCAATCCCATCTAGAAAATCTAAAATAATGCTAGTTGGTTACTAGACAGTTTCAGAGGTTGATACTCGATGGCATCGAAGGATCTTCAAAGTCATCGACAAGTTTTTAATGGGTGTTGAAGCCATCAAAGGTCCCATCGAAGGCACGTGCAGTTATGCGTACATGTGTGATTTGTTTCCTATTTCAGTTGTGATAGTATAAATACTTGGTGTAATCAAGATTAGGGTATGGTTAGGGTTCTCTAAGATGTTCCTAAGTGTTCAAGAGCATTGCTAGGGTTTTGTGAACGCTGGAAATCGGTGCCCACATTGATTTATATTTGTTTTGTGTGATGTGTGGGCTGATTTGGATTGATGATGCAGTGGACTTGGAGTCGCCATGTAACACCCCGTATTTTCTATGCTCGGGTGTTACCGTATAACTAAACCTAGGATAAATACAAGTCAGGCTTATGTGGACATTCACGTTCATCCTAGCCTAAATCCAACCGCCGAATATGGTCCCCATCCATACATCAAGCTATCCATCCGTTAATCTTCGAGACGAACTATTATGTCATTAATGCAACCCATTGCTAGGGCTTCGATCACCTCGATAGATGAATTAAACCACCCAATAATATTTAATAAGTATATATTTAATGTATATAAAATATTATGAAAATGATATTATATTAACTAAACATAGTTGATAATAAATTAACAATATATAATTGAATTATAAATATTAGCATAATATTAAACATGTATACAAAAATTATTAGATATTTTAATAAGATGGTGTATTATTAACAGTGTGATTTTAAATGAGATATTGTACAATTTTCAATTCACACATATGGGTAATGTGATATTTTATATTAGGAATTATATATTAATGTGTGATCAATAGCATGTATGTAGTAGTATGTTAACATTAGGAATTATATATATATATATATATATATATATATATATATATATATATATATATATATATATATATATATATATGAGTTTTTAATCATTTTAATTACAAGTAATATACAAAAGTAATTAAACCTATATTAATATTAGTATTGGTTAATAATATATGATGGAAGTCTTACTAATGGCCCCTTTAGGACCTTTTAACCATTAACATTCAATCCTAGGAAGATCCGACCATTAGATCGGCGAGAAATCCATAAATAAGGTCTGAATCAAGTGTGGGCCCCACCTAGGTATTAGATCTACTTGATCCTTAATCAAGGACCCTTATTGGGCCTCTAAGGTGGAATGGATGGAGCGGATTTCTTAAAAACATCACTGTGGACCCCACCTAATGGGGTGCGTGTGCACTCGCTGTGCACCGTACCTGCGAAGGTAGTCAAAACTACCTTGACCGAGCTTTCTCAAAGGAGAAACTCTCTCTCCCCTTGGTTTCAACAGCGGATGCACAGGCGTCCCCAATTTCTGATCACGGCCCACCATATGGTCCCCACGTTGATGATCCAAACCGTCCAACTGATAGAGGACGCACGTGAGACCAAAACTCAAGTTTCACACCAGACTTTCATGCATGTATGGACACACAAACCTCGCTACAAAACGGCCCTACAAAACCATATTTTCAAAAATAGCAACTGTCCTCCTTGCCACGAGGGCAATCCATGTGCTCTCTGCCCTCTCCAATCCCAGCCCTTTAATTCAGTGTATCCCGACCGTTTGTCTGGGAAAATCTCAGCCATCCAATTGCTTAAGGCGTTCCTTGCAAAACCAGGGATGGTTTTGGTTCCTATCCACTGTTTGGGAGGCAGTTTATACCAGGATAAATCTGTGATGCCCATTGACGATCCTACGGCCCTGAGAGCATCTAGGGCAAGATATAAGGTGAGTGGATCATGTGGCAAATGGACCTCTTTCACATTCTTACTACAAACGAAAAAAACCGGCTGTTTTCCTTCTTAATGCAAACCCACAGAGAAAACCTTTTCAAAGCTTCGCAACTCCTCATCTACAAGCCCCACTACACCCCCAGGAATCCTCCCATGCTATCAAATTAGAGGAGGGAGCCTCCATTCGAGATCCGCCATTAATGGCGACACCTTCTTCCTCGCCGATCCACCGCACCCAACAACTCAAACCGAGTCGAGTCCATCTAGAATGGTTTCCTCAATGGGACATTTTTGACTGGAAAAGAAAGAGAGAAAGAAAACAGAAGAAGAAAGAAAGAAATGGAAGGATAGAGAGAGAGAGAGAGAGAAGCGGAGAGTGGGGCGTGAGCTCGACTTGTGCTGTACTGCACCACACCCGCTGTCAGTGCTGATCCGACTCACTGCCGAGCTGAGTTTGCACCGGGTTTGCAGGACGCTGGGAAACGAAAGGAAAGAAAAGAGAGAAAAACGAAGAGAAAAGAGAGGGGAGGTGCGACCATGCTGTTGCACCGAGCTGGGCCTGACAATTGATGAATTTGGACCAAGTCTAGACCAAGTTGGGTGCAGTCTGGTTGAGTCCAGACGTTGTCTGGTCCCACAGACTTGTTGGACAGATCTGATGAAGGAAGAAAGAAAGAAAAGAGAGAAAAGAAAAAGAAGGAAGGCAGTGCGTCTAGTTGTTGTTTGCTGCAGTAGCATGACTCGAGTGAGTCATGGACTGAGTTGAGTCCTGCTGAGTCTAGATAATGGACGTGAGTGAGAAGGAGAGCAGGGAGTAGAGGAAGAAAGGAGAGAAGAAGGAAGGAAAGAAGGAGAAAGAGATTTGTGAGAGAGAGGGTGAGTGGGCGAGTGCAAGTTGCATTCGCTGCCGAGTTGAGTGTGCTCGACTCACTGAGGCATTGTAATACTTAGCTGAGTTGACCCAGCTGATGACCCAAGACCAGGGCAGGTGCTCGGCTGATAGACTTGTCATTTATAGAAGGAATGGGAGTAGAAAGAAGAAGAGAGAGGGGAGCAATGGTGAGTCAAGTCGACTCAACCGAGTCGACTAGGTGCGTTCTTCTACCTCTCATTGAAATTCCAGTTTGTAGTTTAGTTGGTTAATAGATTTCCTAATCTCAACTAAGATATAAGTCAGCCTTCCCTCCTAAAGTAAATCGATTGATTTAGTACTATAATAGGTGTCGCCTTAATAATAGATCATAGTATTTATTATTATCATAATAATTATTATCACCATGTTAGCTAAAATTAATTATAACATTAAGTTTAATAATCATTTTTTCTAATCATTAAATTAAGACTGTAATTTATTGTACACCAACTACAATGTAGATCCTAGAACCTAGGACTAAGGCTAAACTCTAGGATGGAAACCTAGCTCTACATTAACACACTGTTTGCGTTAATGCTAGTCATTATAAGCAAGTTACCATTAACGATGTTAGTGTAGTATCCATCACCTAAGAATATTATCATTAAAAATAAATTACACTGTTACATTGTAATACTTAGTATTACCATGGTCACAAATATTAGTCATATTATTAACGTTAAAACTGTAACTAACCATATTATTACATTGTTTTTAAGCTACACCTACACCCTAGTTCGACTCCCAGAACTAAAACCTTAGGATGAAGCCCTAACTCTATACCAAAACCCTAAAAGTAATCCAAACCCTAGGTAGTGTGTAGAGCTTGGATCTAATTGTACAAGTTCCTGATTTATGATAGGGATTGATTCTAAGGAAACACGAATTCTCTAGCAACACTGGTAGGCGGTTCAAAGTATAAGGTGATGATTTTTTTCCCTTGAGCTTTCCATCTTCTCATTAGCTTAAGTTATAGTTTTATTTTAATTTATAAATGATATCTCCATTCTATAAGCACATGTGTTAATTGTTGAAATTGAATTTCTATATTACGTGCTTAATGTTCATCCTGTATATTTGTTCATGCTTGTGGATTATTTGTGGATTGCTTATGGACTTTAAACTGGTACATTAGTGTGAAACCCCCACCTATAAATGTACACCCATACTTGGAATATAACTCGATTGACGGTGATTGCAATGGACCTTTGACTTAGTGGTTATTGAGTGACGGTCTAGATGGATCATTGATGTGGGCCTACCATCCAGGGTTGTTGTGTCCAATAGTTTTCAAGGATAGTCTTTATCGTATGGCTTTGATATTCGCCCTATGTGGCATATTTTGATACTCGCCCTACTTGGTTTTGTTTTGATGTTTTTCCTATATGGGTCCGATATTTTATACTGTGCAACCATACGATGGTAAGCCCCATATACTGTAATATGATTGATCACTAGTCAACAGGTTTCCATTAAACGTCCTAAGATGGTAGCCTCATGGGCCAAGGATGGTGGTAATGGGACACTATGCCCGAGTCGTCGGCTTACGCTGGGCCATGTGCTCCCCATAATGACCTTTGAGCTTATTTAAATTGACTGGTTGTAAATGGACTAATAATGACTTGGCTAATCATGCATACATGGCATATTTATGATGACTTGGATCATTATGCCCATGCGATTACGCTGAGTGTTGCGCTAATGACCAGTCATTCGATTTATGATGATGACTTGGATCTTCATGCCCATGCGATTACGCTGAGTGTTGCACTGATGACCAGTCACATTCATGGGTGATGACCCCAATGCTTGTCTGGATGTTTTTCCCGGGGCATAGACCGTCTGGATGTTTTACTCGGGTCGATGAATGCATTCATGCATCCATGCATCTAACAAGACTACATTTACTCTGTTTTGGTTGTCCGGATGTTTTATACTATTTCTTACCTAATACGGCGGTGTGTAATCTTGGAGAGAATTCACACTGAGTTGGTCACTCATCCATTAAATATACAACCGTACAGGTAGTACAGGTGGCTTTAGTGACATATATGTTCAGATTTGAGGAGTAGGGTACGATCGCTAGGGATGGATGACAGTATTTGCCTGGAGGAACTGCGTGACCTTGCATCTTATATTTATATGCTTTCTGCTATTCTTCATGTATTAAATCTTGTAAATCTTGTACTTGTTAAATTCATAGGCATTGGTTTGTATAAGTCATTATGGGCAACCACTCGTATATTCTAAAGAAAATTTGAAATTTCCCTTTACACTTACTTGTCCATTCTATGCTCATTTACTTACTCTGATAAAAGAAAAATATTATATTTGACCATCCTTTAAGGTTAACACTTAGGTTTTTGGGACACGAGTCATATACTCGAGTCCTGAAGATTCGGGGCGTTACACGCCACTAGCCAATTAACTCAAAATCCCGCAATTAGGTAGAACCAGTAGAATATGTAAAAGTCAGAGAAGGTGTTAGGCACCCCCTTTACCCGTAAAGGTGTACAGTCTTTACTTTGTGTGGTAGGCTAATCTTATGGGATAAAATGATAGGATATGAAGTACTGAAATGAGACTAGGCAGACTCGGATTTCTGATATGGAATAGTCCGGAATTTCGGCAAGCCACAAAGCATACATCTAGAGAATGTATATAGGAGAAAGGAGGTTAAGAGTAGATGTGATGATGCTAGAATGTTATGTAACAGGACTAAGTTAGCATGAGTTTCTGATGTGACAGGATCCAAATTCTGACAAGCCACAGAGCATACTTTCAGTGGTAACCTAGAGAAGTAAGGGGGTTGAGAAAGGAAGTAATGATGCGATTGATAAAATATAAATGCTAGTGATGATTGTATAATCTTTGGCTTGTACTTGAAATGGCTTGGATATTTGGGTGCACCATGGTTGGCGATGATTGACCCAAGTAGGACTGTAAAGCTAAGAGATGGTTAGAGGAGGCTAGAGGGGGGCTAAAAAGATGGGAGCTTGAGAACTCAAGCACTCTCTCTCTCTCTCTCTCTCTCTCTCTCTCTCTCTCTTTCTCTCTCCTTCTCTTGGTGGGGGCTTACTTAATAGTTGGTTGGTGTGAAATAAGGAGAAGTGAGGGGTATTTAAAACCTTTTGGGATGGTCTTTAGGTAATTTTAGGGACTTTGAGGGGTAGTAGATGATGTGGTGGCTTAAATTAGTGGAGGGAAAGGGGATGCCACATAGCACTTCCTTATAGGTTTTAGGGGCTTAGTAAAATGGTAAATAGGAGGAATTCTAGGGTGAAAGATATCAATATAGTTGACTTTTTAGGGGAGCAATAATTGTAGCTCGAGGGGCACATTTTTTGAGAGGCGGAGGTAATCAGATTACCACCCCTAAGTGTACTTGTTCGAAATTCAGTCGGGCGGTAATTAGATTACCGCCTGTCTCTGTTTGCTTCTATGGTTTAGCCGATGGGCTTGTTTGGGCCCAGAGGGTGGCTAATGGTCCGTCTTTAAAGATTTGGCCTGAAGATGGCTCAAACATAGCTCGACTTTAGATGATGGCTTAGGTATGGCTCGGCTTAGGTAATGGCTCGAGTTTAGCTAGGGTTTGGGATAATGGCTTGGCTTGGGTAATGACTTGGGTTCAGCTAGGGTTTGGGATAATGGCTCGGGTTCTGCTAGGGTTTGGGTTAGGCTTAGAAATGGCTAAGGTTTTAAGTAGGGTGCGGGGTTTAGATTTAGTTCTTAAGGATCATCCATGCTTTTTTAAGTTTCCAGCCGGGGTGGGGTGTCTATAGATGCCCCTCTTTGGCAGAGGTTGTGTGCAACTGAATGCCAAAGTGAGTAGACACCCCACCTCTCTGGCCAAAAAATATTATGGTATGAACCTGTTGCCTGTCGTGGTATCATTATCAACTTACTCTCTAGAAAAGAGATAAGTTGCACATATCATGAGGGTTTGAGGAAAACGTCGTGATTGTCCCTGCGCTTTCCATGGCATTACGGGCCATGAATCACAACCTTTTTACATTAGATCGGTAATAGCATTGGAGGGTAAATTTGAAAAGTAGTGCCCCAGCTCTTTGCGGCTTTACGAGGATCCCCCTACTATTTGGATGTGTGATGTTCCTTTGCTACATGATCACCCCAGGAGTACTTATTCCATTTGATCGTGAAAGTGGTTAGCTACCTTGCGCTTTCTGCGGCCTTATGGGGAACTCACTACTCCGACTTAACTCGATCATACTTTTCAAGCATCTTAGACTAGGTATGTACATGCAATATTTTTTCCATGCAGTCTTCTGATTTTGATAGGTTGGTTACAATCGATCTTTTCAATTTTTAAAATAATCACTCTGACTAGAGTTAGATCGTGCTCACATCACTTGCATTGAACTTCATCGTTGCACGGTCGTCCTGAGATTAAGATCCAGGCCGACCATGCTTGTATCGCATACGAATTTGACAACTCCTAAGGAAATCAAAAGTGGTCAAATCTTATTTTTCTATTTGCGCTTGTTGCCACTAATGGGTGTAGGAGATCTCCTAATGCCTTGGATACCGAGTGCTATGGAAAACATTTTTGTTTTTGAAAACTATCCCACATGAGGAGCTACACCCCTTGGGAATTTTATTGCAATTTTTGAAGATTTTTTTGAGGCTTTTTGAAAAGATCCGTTCGATCTCGCGAGAGGGCGTCGTCGTTCGATTTTTATTTTGCCCTTCATTTTTTTTAACAAGTCCAGAAAGTCTTGTTGCCTCCACCGGGAGTTCCGTGGGACTTCCGTGAGGTTTGGTTTTTATTGGGACTGTACAAAGGAATAGTTTTATTGAAAAATATATTTTTGTGATTTTTTAAAAGGATTTGATCTGTCATTTCACACTCTAACGGTTACGATCGAGATTGGCTCCATTAGGGATTCATATTTTTGTTTTGACGAAATTATCATGGATTTGGATGGTGGACTGGCTATGATGGTTGGTAGTGATGGTGGTGGGACAGTTATGATTGGTTGTACAGATTTGGGTGATGGGATGGCTATGATGGATGCCCTGGTTGGTAGTGATGGTGGTGGGACAGTTATGATTGGTTGTACAGATTTGGGTGATGGGATGGCTATGATGGATGCCCCCCCCCCCCCAACTTGTCTTTCTTGAAGACCAAATTCATCTAACCATTGGAAAGGTTAGGTTCTTTTTTCCTCATGGTTTGTGATTTCTGAGAAGAACCCTGGTACCTGGAATACAAAATGAGAGAATCAGTCGAGAAATTGAGGAGTTAGAGTATCGAGAGAAATATTTACCTTTTGAGTGATGATGATCGAAAGATGCCCATAGGAAGCGATCCATAGAGGTTTGGAAATATACCTTTGCCTTTTATTCATAAATGGCCAAAAAAGGGGAAACTTATTTTTTTTGTAATTTTTTTCGAATGGATGAGATTATATATAAAAAATGAAAATGAAATAAAAAAATTGTGACATATATGTATGTGTGTGCTTATGTCTGAACTTATGCATGGATGGTGGAATCAGAATATTAGACTTAGCCCATGTCAAATTCAATATTCTGAATTGTTTACTAGGGATCCTGATTCCCTAAGAGTAGGTGCATACTAGAATCTTGCCCCTTGGATATAGGTCTAGTTTGATAGAATTCTAATCCAGGACTTATCTTTTCCTTGCGCTTCTTCATTTTGCCCGTTGCCTTGTCTTCCTCTATACCTATACTTTTTATGTTTTTTTAAATTTTTTTTATTTCTAGTCATTTTTGCCCATAACGCCCTTTCAGGTTTTCACCACGATCGGCTTTCCTGTCATTTTTACCCGTGGCACCCTTTAGGATTTTAACTATGTCCCGAGTTTGTGTTATTGCCTATCCCTTGGCAGCTGTGCTCTTTTTACCTTTAGCGCTCTTTCAGGTTTTCACCAAGTGTGCTATATGTCCACTGTTTTTACTCGAGGCACCCTCTTGGGTTTTCACCTCGCTTGTTTCGCTTATGCATGCTATTTTTCTTTTCAAGTAACAGAGGAGGGAGTCTAGATTCCATTCATTGCTGACCAATTGGCTACGCTCCTGGTTTCTTCTCCAATCACAATTATAAAGTCATTGACTAGGTCAGACCATCCTGAAGGGGAAATGGATGGTTTCTTGAGACTTGTGTCCTTTTTTTGTTCGACTTTTTTTTCTTTTTTTTTTGTCTGGACTGTGCACTTTTTTTTCCAATTTTTTTCTTCTCCTTTCTTATTTGAACCCCTTTTTTAAACACTTATTAAATGATGATGAAATGTACCTCAAGATGCTAACCTCTTGTTATTTGACTTTAGCTTTACGATTGTGGTTGTTGACATAATCAAGTAGGATTACCCATGGATCTTCACATTGTCAGTGTTGATTGGCTCTGGAAGATCTTCACCCCTCATGTTGGTGAGCCGAAGGGCACCTCCATGTTGCCGACCTTCATCTTTGGACCTACTTGTCATTGGTCTTAATGATCCTCTTTTGATAGAGTTGTGAGTGGCTTAGCATGTGCACTCACTTTATGTCTGCGAGATGCAGTTGTCGTATTCAGCTTACCACCACTCACTTTCCTTGACTTCTCTTTTCATTTGTACCGATGATGTAAGATGTTGTTGTCACCACTTTTATTACTCATGACCACTAGATGCCTTTGGGTTCATTCTTTCAATGATGTCCACACCCCATAATGAAAAAGGGCTAGGGTGTTGGCAGGTTATAAAGACTCGAAGCATGCACATGGATTCGTTATGCAACCTTCGAATAATTGAAACACTTCCTGATATGCCACAATAGTCTGTCTCCATCATTCATTAGTAATAGCCTAGTCTCAAATTCTTCTTAGACATCACATGTTCATTTATGCACAGGCCGCCTACTGCATCATGGGCTTCAGACATGATCTTAGCAGCTTCTACTTGATGGGCTTGACTTTAGGCTTCATAGAAGGTGGTGTATGACTTGCTCTTCATTAGATCTGGATAAGGCTTCATAGGAAATCGCGAGGTTGGATAGCCCTAGCCTTAAGAATTCTATCATCCTTTGCTTGTACTCAAGAGGCGAGGATTTTTTGATACGTACTGTTGTAGGGAGCTCAAGGGATCCCAAGTTCACAATTTTGAAATTATCCATAACGACATTGGCCTTTGTTTTGAACTTTCTAAGGGAATCCACTAGTTCTAGAGTCGGATCATCATGTTCCACATCCTAGGTTTCGTCCAAATCCATGAGTTTAAAGTCTAACTTTAGATCAAAATCATACGAGTTGGCTTCATACTCAAGCGCTTTAATAAACAAACTTGGCACATTATTACTTGTGATTTTTGAAAGATTTCTAGTGTTTTATGTTTAAGAAATTTTTGTTGTTTTTAGATTTTGGCAAATATATGATTTTTTTGGCATTTTTTAAATATCTAGATTTTTTGGTATTTTAAAAATTTATCTTTTTGGTATTTTAAAAATATATGGTGTTTTAGCTTTTGGATCTTCTGATTTTTTTTAGATTTTTTTAAGGGGACCCGAGCAAGACGGCGATGTGAACCAGTGATTTCCTTATTCAACTCAAGGAGCCAAGCATTATTTACTTTTATCGTACCGTCCTAAGGATTGCAAGCCAACTACTGCCCTGCACTCCCTCCCCTTAAGAGGCAAGGCCAAACGGATCAGTAGGTGGGACCTCACCGTTGTGGCTAAACGTCATGATGAATTCGGGACTGGGCTTTGAGTTGGTGTTGGATGTTCCTTTTCTCAGCTCATCCCAAATGCATTGTGACTCTTTGAATTCTTCCAAATCGAGTGGGACCCAAACTGTGGCCTAGTCAATCAGGGGTAATTCTTGTCCCTTGCTCGAGTCCTTTTCAAATAGCTTAGTTAGGCTCATTCCGCTCATTTAATCCTCCACGGTGGATCTCGGCCTGCTAACCGAATAGGTGATCCCTTCTCTGATGGATCTGATTGATGTGTAGATGAAGGGATCATCCTCCTCTTGCTGACTTTGCCCTCCTTCGATACATCTGTACTTTGTTATCTCACCCATAGGAGGCTGATATTCCAGTCCTCTCATGCCTACATTCTCTTGATATTTGGGTTGATAATAAAAATGTTGGCGCTTGACTGGAGGGAAGACATAGTTTGATCCGATGAGACATGCAAGAGTAATGTAATTCATAGTCTCAATCTTGTATGTCCTCACTGGAGCATTGTATGTCTGTAATCGGGATATGTAGCTCTTAATGGTTGGTTGCTTCTATCATGAAAGTTTGTTTGGGATCGTCCAGAATGGTCAGTGCATTGTCTCTGAAAATGTACTTGACCTTTGGTGAAGACTCGAAGAGATAGCTTCAACTCTGTGGATCCAAGATCAATCAGGGAGGAGATGAAATGAAGCTGTGATGTTGAAGACTTGAAAAGTGATAGTTGATGTTTTGGGACTAATCGGAATCTTGACTTTAATCTCTCCCTCGACCTGTCTCCTAGAGGCGGTAACCACCTATCCTAAACTCTTCTCTGGAAGGATCGAAGACTAAGTAGAGCTAGTCAAATCCCTTTGAGTAGTAGAATGTCCTTCCTGGAAAGCCACCGCATGATTGAAGGTAGGCCCTAATTTTGTCAGGGGATGCAGCATGTTGATCAGGGAAGGGGCATTTCCTTGGAGCATGATGGTTGGAGTAGGGGCCGAATAGATAGCTAGTGCTCCTTGCAAGACAGAGGATGTATGGAATGGACTAACTAGGTGTGCCCCTTATAGACTTGGGGGCATGAAGATTGGACTGGCTGGATATGCCCATTGCATATTTAAGGGCGTAGAGATTAGACTGGTTGGGTGTGCCCCTTATAGAATTGAGAGTATTGGTGTTGGGTTGGCATTGATTACATGAATGGATTGGACTGGATGGCAAAGCGATTACCCCTGGATGATATTAGTAACCAGAGTGTCTGATGAGCTGGGGCCTACTTGATGCAGTGGCAGAGGATTTTGGAGGATGTAGTTGGTGGTAGCATCAACAGGAGAGGTAATCACAATCCTTTGGTTGTCAATTAGATCTTGGACCGCATGGTTTGTCACGCCCCAAACCTAGAAATCGGATTCACAGGAATACCGATTGCTGAATCCGATACCAACAACCTCCGTAGTACCCCATTCTCAGCTCCTAGCGCCCATACGCCAGATTCCGATCCTGGGATCTTACAATGAGGATTTTTTTCCAATGTACATTTAACTCTTAATAGGCATAACCACAAGTATACCCAAATAAAAAAGGCAACATCATCATCATATATCCACTAATATAAACATTTGAATACAATGTTAAAAGGGAAATACATATATAAAAATTACAGAAGTCAGCTACATACTCCAAGCTCCACGCTGCTGCAACCTAACATCACCTGCACGCATCTATCGTGCATAAGCTTATAGAAAGCTTAAAGGGTGGTGTAAGTGTGTGTACAAGGTAAGTGCTAAGTATTCAACATAATGCCATAATCACACAATGTCGAAATATGCGCAAGATCATGAATCATATGTTATCAGAGTAAGCAAAAATACTGACAAGTCCATGAGTCAAACAATATCAGAATACGCAATACAGATCGACTATACAAATAAGGAACAATATCAGAATACGTGATACGAATCAACTATACAAATGAGGAATAATATCAGAATACGCGATGCAGATCAACTATACAAATGAGGAGTCATAAAGAGTCAAATATCAGATGTCGTATCTAAACCATATAAATGCAGAAACACAAGTAACCCAAAATACCATATGCCGCGGATGTAATGCAATATACGGTGCGAATGGAATGACCATGCTAGAGTGTGAAGTCGGGATGATAGTACGTAGTATCGCAAGTTATGGGGTCCATCACAAGGGACTTCTATCCAAACTAGTCTGATACCTAAATTTAGATTGTCAGACTCAATGTGGTAAACTCCTGATCTTAGGTTAGTCGCGCGCCTCAACCGAAATCCTGGTCATTGCGAAGGTACAAGTAACAAATAGTTACGCACCACCAGCCCGAGTGGATAGTGAATGAATGAATGAATGAGTATGCAACTCCAACTCAATAAGTCCACATATCAGTAATGTTCATCTCTGAGATGACCACCGGGGTTTAGTACACTCCAAATGGCACTACCCCTTTCCTAGCAGCATAGTCCAAGTGAGCGTAAGAAACCTTACTATCTGCCTGGCCAATAGTCTATCAATACTTATCCGGCACATCGATAGTGGACCCATTTACGAGCTAGTCAAGCTCAGCCTAGCTGTGCCCCCTACCCTCGGGCAGGTAAGGCCACGCCCCCTCCCGACCAACCATGACACAGTGAGAGACGCGGCCTCTTGGTATTCGGCTCTCATGTGCTCATATATATATCCACTCGGTCTCGACATTGGAGCGTCCTCTAGTACCAAGAGGGTTTAGGGATTTTCACCCAGGGCCATCTATGGCAGCCCGATGCTAGAAGAAATTTTTGCGGTCCCGTCTAGCCATCCATGATATGCCTGTGTAGGCTACAGCCCTGATGTCGCTAGGGCACACAATGCAAGATGTATAAGTCATACAACCCAGTCATGTATCAATCTTATGCATACTGTGCGCTCGTGTGAGATAACCTCCACCTATCAGGGAGTCTCATAACAATCTGCCCAATAACATATGCAATGGTCAACCACATCTCATAATAAACATGCAGATGATTCGTATGGGGATGTATCATGATGCTATACTTTCACATACTCATAATCGGTATCAACAACCGGCATCAACAATCGACCTCGATAATGAGGACATTTAACCAACATTGCCACAAAGGAATGGCCTATATAGAGCCAAACATATAATGGGCCCACGGCCTCACACAAAGGCCTAATATACAACACAATGGGCATTACTCAAGGGCCACATATACACACCTGCTCATGGGCCTCAAATACATGACATGTGGGCCCTGCACATGGGTCTCGAATACATCAAATAGGCCATGCATCATGGGCCTAATATACATCACAATGGGCCTTGCCCATGGGCCACGAATACATCACAATGGGCTTTGCCCATGGGCCATAAATACATCACAATGGGCCTTGCCCATGGGCCTTAAATACATCACGATGGGCCTCATTACATAAACCTCATATTCATCACATTAGGTCTTAAACATGGGTTGAATACACATCACAATACGCCTCAACTACGGGTCGCATATACATCATATAGGTCTCGACAATCGGCCTCGGCATTCGAAATTAGCCTTAACAATCGAAATCGACACTCAGAATCGGCCTCGATAATCGAAATTGGCCTATACAATCGGCCTTGACAATCGGATCAACATCGATAATCAGCACCGACGATGAGCATCGATAATCGGCACCCACAACCAACATATATAAACAAGGTGGGGTCCATAGATGGACAACGAATTAACCATAATGTAAAGATCGGCTTTCAACTGTGGTTATATCAAATCCAATAGCACGGAGCCATCTGTCTATGGCGAATGGGGCCCGCTTATTTGGGTTAACCTACGAAGAGAATGAGCCTAACAAGGCCTAAGGGAAGGTCTCAATGAGGACATCTAACCGTCATTGCCCATCAATGTGGACATCTAACCAACATTGCCCCCAAGGAGTGACCTACATAGGGCCAAACATATGGTGGGCTCATGGCCTCACATACAATCACGATGGGCCTCATTTACGTCACATCGGCCTCATCATATGGGCCAACATACATCACTTTGGGCCTCATACAAGGGCTACATACACATCACTATGGGCCACATCACATGGTCTTAATACACATCAGGGTGGGCCGCATCTCATGGTTCGCACCAATGGGCCAATATACATCAAGTGTCCCGCATCATATGGACCTAGAATATAACTCAATGGGCCATGCCAAAAAGGGCCACAAATCATAACAGGCGGGCCCTGCACATGGGCCTAACATACGTAACGGTGGGCTCTGCACATGGGCCTCATCATATCAAGTTGGGCCGTGTTAATGAGCCGCACCCATGGGCCTCATGTACAACAAGTGGGCCGCATCATTAGGCCGTACTAATGAGCCCCATAAATTTATCAAGGTAGGCCTCACAGATGGGTCATAAGTATATTAAGGTGGGCACCTCAAATGGACCACAAAATACATCAAAGGGGGCTTGACGGATGGGCCACAAAGTACATCAAAGTGGGCCCGACAAATGGACCACAAAATACATCAAAGTGAGCTTGACGAATGGGCTACAAAGTACATCAAAGTGGGCCTGACAAATGGGCCACAAAATACATCAAAGTGGGCTTGACGGATGGGCTACAAAGTACATCAAAGTGGGCCTAACAAATGGGCCTAAAAATAAATCAAAGTGGGCCCAACAAATGGGCCTCAAAATACATCAAAATGGGCTCGACAAATGGGCCACAAAATACATCAAAGTGGGCCTAATCACATGGGCCTTATATATATACCAAGGTGGGCCTCAATGGATGGCCACAAATAAATCAAGATGGGCCTAATCACATGGGCCATATGTACATCAAATGGGCTACAACAATGGATTAAATCAACAGGGCCAAGTCAAATGGGCCTAGTTGAATGGGCCTAGTCAAATGGGTCGACTCAAATGGGCTGAATCAATTGGCCAATCGAATGGGCCACGCCAATCATCAATCAATAGAGATCATTACAGAGCATTAAATAAATGAATAAATAAATAAAATGAAATGAAATATATCCAAAGATCATCTGGACCATACTACAACAAATAGTGGTGATATTAATTTCCCACTTTCAAATCCCAGTGGGCCCACCACCACATTTAATTTCCATTCAGACTATTCCCATGGTCACAAGGACTTGGGGAGAACAAGTATCATATCGATCCAAAGCTTTTATAACCCAAAAGGGGTTTCAATGGTAGGCATTCACTCCACTGCTTTCTATAGTGTGGTCCACCTGACAACTGGATCTGTCTCATTTTTGCCTCAAGCCATAAAATAAGCTTGCCAAAAGGATGGACGGTTTGGATGCAGCACATGCATCATGCTGGGTCCCATAGATGGACAACGTGGATACAAATATACATCACGGCGGACTCCACCTTTCCAGCTTGCTGGAAGGCGTGGATACAAACATACATCACGGTGGACTCCACCTTTCCAGCTTACTAGAAGGCGTGGATACAAACATACATCAGTGGGTCCCACGTGGGCCCACCATAACGTCTGTTTTCCATCCAATCTGTTGGTAGGGTCACACGGACTTGGATGAAAAAGAAAAATAAATTTTAAAAATGATCTAACACTTCTGAACGCCCAAAAGGGTTTTAATGGCAGACGTTCAATCAACACTGTTTCCTACGACGTGGGCCACCTGAGCCATGTATACGATTGATTTTTGGAGGGGCGCCCGCTGCCATAAAGGGCCATCAAATGCACGGAGTTGATGTTCACACACATCATGGTGGGGCCCATGGCTGGGACCCCTATTCTCTGCCTACCCAGCATAGGACGCTGTTGCGTCCCATGGTGTCAGCAGCAGCAGCAGGCGCTACTGCTTAATTAGTTTTTTTTTTGAAAAACATTTATTTTTGCGCTGCTGCTTAATTAGTTATTTTTTTTGAAAAACATTTATTTTTGAGGTTTTTCCTAGGTGGGGCCCGCATCAAGTGGATCCACTCCACCCATTGGTTTCTATGGCTCAATATAAACCCATCAAGCCCAATATTCGATGGGTTTTTGTGTATAGAAACATCATGGTGTATTTCAACGGCAAAAATACTATTCTCTATACTATGGCCCGCCAGGAAGTCAGATTGAGCTCATTTTTCGGCTCAATGCCTAAAATGATCTGAGGAAAAGGATGGACGGCTTGGATTAAGTACATACATTAAGGTGAGGCCTGTATGAGCGGCCCACTCTAAGCTTAACTAGTTAATACACCCCAATGTCAGTTCACACTTCACTGGAAACACGTCCAACGTCCAGGGACGCTGGACAGTTTGCGTGCACCAATTCATCAAGGTGGGTCCCACGCATACGTGGCCCACTTGATTAAGATCAATTTAATATTTGTGTTTACCCATCACCCAGAAGGTAGGGCCCACATGGCTTGGATGGCCATGGGGTTCATTTGATGGACAGTTGGACATCACATAACTCATTGAGTGGGCCACAAAATAAAGGAAGGAGAGAGAGAGACAGAGAGAAAGAAAGGAGCACCCACTTTTGATCTTCTCTTCCTTCTTCCGTCTATAGTCTCTAGAGTTCCATGGAAATGATTCTGACGGTTGAGATGGACTTTGAATGGTGGAGATGGGAGGTAGGAAGGTGGGCCACACTAACTCTCTCATGGGGAGCTTGGATGTGGGTTGCTTCAGAGGAAAAATGAGAGAGAGAATGAAAGAGAGAGATATGATGGGAGAGAGGGATGGGTGGGTGTACTTGTGTAAGGGAGAGAGTTGACTTTTAAGGGTTACTTTTGTGCTTGGGGATGGGATAGAGTAATAATGGGTTTACTTTGACAAGTGATGTGATTAATGTGATGGATTCTCTATAGATTTATAACACACGGCATTTTTCTCGAACTGAACGCAGGCCTACATCTCCTGGCCCGAGTATCGCCTCGGCGCGTAATACGCGGCGACGGTGCGGTTACAGTGGTACAAGTTTTGAGTCGAGCTGACTCTGATATACGGGACACGACTCAGGATTACGCGCAAACACCGATAACAGATCATGGGTCCCCGAAATTCGACCGGGAGGACCGCGGTGGCATACAGAACGGTATGGAATAGGATACGGGTCTCACATGCTTCAGGGTGAAACAACAGTCCGTTATGTGGCCTCGAGATTGGTGGTATGCACAGTACTCATTCTCATTATAGTTTGGTGACAAAGGGTTTGGTGGGGGCCTAGGCAGTAGCGAGGTAAGTATTTACCTTTAGATTAGCATGTCTAGTATCTCATTATAAGTTTGGGCTATCGATATGAACTGCTTAGGTTCCCAGGCCATCCCCATCTGCTGATCATGATTTGGGTACTGAGGAATCTCCCTTTGTTGTTGCTGTCACCATTATCCATCTTAAGGGGCGAATTGAGTGCCTTGAGTAGAGGCAACAATTTTGTCTTCTTTAGTTGAATGGAGGTCAGGAACACTTCCGTTACCGTTCTCATATCCAGTAGGCCTTACTTCCACTATCCATTGTACTGCAGAGGCCTGATGAGCCCACCAAGGGGAGATCGTCCTAGTTCTTATTCTGGCTTCGACTTATTCCCCAACGCGGATGAGTTGGGTAAAGTTGGTATATTGATACGAGACGAGGTATCCAGAGATACTCGGGCTTGCCGAGTGAATGATCATATAGATTTTCTCCTCGTCATCAATGGGTGTTTTCATTCTGGCAGCCATGGCCCACCACCGTCCAATGTAAGTTGATAATGACTCATCATTCCTCTGCCTTAAGGCAACGAGATCCCCCCTTCTAGGCGTGACATTAAGATTGTACACAAAACGATCAATGAAAGCCTAGCAAAGTTGTTCCCAAGTTTTAATTTGATGGTAGTCTAATGACGTATACCAATCTAACGCATCACCTTTCAAGATTTCTGAAACAAACGGATCAATGCTCCATCATTACCTGCCATAATATTAAGTTCTCCATAGAATGCTCTTAAGTGGTCCATAGGATACCCTGTACCATCATATCTTTTGAATTTTGGTACCTCAAAGTTTTGAGGTACCTTTGCATCAGGGAAGGGACAAAGATCCCTGAACTTGAAGGGTGGAAGATCTACCCCCTGCTGCCTATAAACTTCCTCTGCATCTCTTGTAATTGCTCTCAAAGTTCTTCGATTTCGGAGGGATCGGATGAGGGGGGTTTTGCCCCTTGGAATTGACTAGATGTCCTACTAGGAAGAGGATGTTGGAATTGGTTGGGTTTTCGGGTGGCGACAGGTTGATTTTGATAGCAGCTCTCATTGATGAGAGGTTGTTGGAAAGGATTCTTGGCTGGGAAAAATTGGCCTTGAAAGTTGAAAGTGCCCTAGTTTGTCAAATTACGTGAACGTTAAGTCTGTCCTTAAGAGAGTTCCAAGATGAAGGTTTCAAGATGAGGATCTCAATAAGAGAGAAGATTGAGTGCTCCAAATAGGTAATGAAGCCTCACTTCCCTAAACCAAACCCAAAGGTACATAACCCCTATCCAACTTATAACTTACGTCAATTCATTTTGAAAACACCTTTGGTAAGTTTAAGTAAGAAAGACACTTAGAATGTTAGATGAGTGAAAAATGCATTATACTGACAAAGTCGATTATATCGACTTGCAATCGAAAGGCATCTTCGATATTATCGAAGATGGTTTGATATTATTGAAGGTGGTTCGATAGTATCATTATATCCAACAACAATATGAACACAGTCTGATAAGATCAAAATTCAAACTTCGATAGATATCGAACCCTCCTAGATAATATCGACTCAAGTCACTCCCTCTATACAGAAAACATTCAAAAAGTGTTCATCGATAACATCAAGTAACCTTCGATTATATCGAGAGTAAGTTCTCAATAACATCGAGTAATTGGAACATTTTGTCCAGCAAGCCATTTATATATTTATATATATATATATATATATATATATATATATATATATATATATATATATATATATCTTCTTATCGAAAATCATCAAAGACCATTTCAATATTATCCAAATTCAAATCTCAATATAATCGAAGGAGGATCGATCATATCGATATATTGGACAAAATCTTCCAACAGCTAAAGGCATGTTCCCTAAAGAGAATCCAAATGGGATCGATTAACCCTCGATACTATCGAAGTGCATATCGATATAATCGAGTACAAACTGTATACACAAACTTGAATACTTATGTGTAGGAAGTCGCTATAATTGAGTATGTCTCAATAACATCGAAGTTCAAATCTCGATGATATCGAAGGCTACTCGACAGTATTAATAAAGTCAGTTTTCTGCCCGTTTTATTACCATTAGAGTAAGCAAGTAGCCAAACCCCTATACATGATTGCGTTTGGGATTGCTTTAAGTACATTTATCTATTCATGTTTATGTTCACCATATGTTCACCATGATGCATAACTTAGTTAATGTATAAGCGTTGATAGAAGTCACATCCCACACACAATATACACTATCCTTATAAGCTTTGCTTCAATATATAAATCTTGTATAAGCCTATGTGAATCGGACCCTCTATTGGCTTGGAAGCTATAGAGTTACTTTGCCTTAATTTCTTTATTTTAAAAGTTAGGCATAGTTTGTTATTAATAGATAATAAGTTTTTGAAAAGTTTTATTCACTCCCCTCTAGGACATTTAGTCATACTTTATGCTTCGATACTAGCAGTTCTACTGCAATTTCAATTGGTATCAGAGCGGGTTCCTCTTGAAGGGTTTAACAACCTAGAGGGAGATCCTCAAAATGAAGTTAGAATTATGGTCAAAGGAGAGGGAACAGTAGTCTCTTGTCCTCCTATTTTCAATGGTTCAAAATATGTATATTGGAAAGCAAGAATGAACTACTTTTTGGAATCCTTGGATCATGAAGTTTGGGAAATAGTTGAGAATGGATATGTACCACTAACCGAGCTAATTGTATTAGAAAATAGCACAACCATCACCAAACCCAAACCAAAAGAGAAATAGACAACTTTTGAGAAAGAGAATAAAACATATGAAGCAAGAGCTATGAATGCCATTTATTGTGCAGTTTCTGAAGAGGTATTCAACCAAATCAGTATGAGTAAAACCTCAAAAGAAGCATGGGATCTATTGAAAACCACCCATGAAGGAACCAGCACAGTAAAAAGATCAATGTTGCAGTTCTTGACAACTCAATTTGAATAATTGAAAATGGAGGAAGGTGAGACCTTCATGGAGTTCTTTGCAAAACTAAATATCATATGCAACTCCATGGGTGGACTTGGAGAAACAGTTCCTGTACCAAAAATCTGTAGGAAAATCCTAAGATCACTTTCAGAATGATTTGATTCTAAAGTAACTACCATAGAAGAATGTAGGAACATTGATGAGATAAAAGTAGAAGAACTGGTTGGTTCTCTACAAACATTTGAACTACATCTTAAAACACCCATAAAATCTAAAAATAACGTTCTCAAAACCTCTAAAAACATGAATATAATAGAGGAAGAAGATAGTGAGAACGAAGATGGAGATAAGGAGGTTGCCCTTCTAGCTAAGAAATTTAAAAGATTCTTCAATAGGAATCATGGGAAACCATACAATAACAAAGGATTTCAACTGGACCACAAACGCCAAACCAGCAAACCCTTCAACAAGTCCAAAGAACTTCAATGCTACAATTGTAAAAAATATGGTCACATCTCTATGAAATGCCCTACAAGGAAGTCTAAAGGAAAAGTTATGGCAGCCACTTGGGATGATACTGACAACTCAAATTCAGATTTAAGTGAGTCAAAAAGTGATGGAGACAAAATCATTGAAGATACTCATGGCCTCCACCGCTACAGTCATCCCTAAGAAACTAGATGAGGAAGATGAACCTGATCTTGAGAGAATTAAAAATGGGAGAGGAACTGCTATTAGAAGTATAACCTTTGATAATCTGATCAAGAACATTGAACTTTTAGAATTGAAAGTTGATAAATTAAAACCAAAAAATAAAAATTTAAAAATAGAAGTAAAAAATTCTAATCATATAGTAGAACTAACTCGAAAATTCACTCAAAGCAATGAAAAGTTTGAAAAACTTCTAGGAGTGGGTAGAAAATCCAAAAACATGAAAGGCCTAGGATATGAATCAGACTCTTCCTCTACTTCATTGGAGATGACAAATTCAACTATCTCAAACTAGAAAATTTCAGTTGAATTACCATGTCGTCATTGTGGAAAGTTAGGACACTACAAATGGGAATGTCCTTTATCTAGGAATCCACATCTCACTTCCAAGACAAAGTTCAAAGATATATCCAAATCATCTGGAAGTCACCATGAGAAACATTCCTCTAGCTCAAAGAAAGTTGTTACTAAATGGGTAACACGCAACAAATACAAGTACCCTGAAAATGAAGTGATTAATTCAAGCACTTGTAACAATCACTCTAAGTAAAACAATCTATTACCTTGACCCATATTTTGATACTTATTGTAATGGGTCAGGTACTGTATAAGGGAGATGTTGGAAGTAAAAGTGAGCTATAGAAATTTTTGATGATTGATTAAAGATATTGGTCAATAAGCAAATCACAGTTATATAAAATTGATTCAAGAACATTAAAATGCTTGGTTAAATAATGATATTTTCTTTGGGGGATCAATTTACAATCTATTCCTTGACTAATAGTTTCATTATATATGGAGGTTGTTGAGACTCATTCATTTCAGTAAAAGTGCCTTCATGATAAGCATCTCCATATAAACCAGGTATCATGCATAATTTTGAAATCATTCTGAAAAACATTATGTATGCTATGATACTTATTTTGAACCAAAGAAGGTTTATCTATACACTACAATCAATGCTTATAATCTGAAGATCAACCATCTCCAAAGAAAGATTAATGGCTAAATTCTTCTAAAGATATCAGCTGAGGATACATAGCCTCACCATTCCTTTTGAACATGTAGATTTTTTTTTGGGGATGTACATAATACTAATGACCTTATATATATTCATGTACATCGGTTAGAATAGTCAATTTAAGCTGAAATAGGCATAATCTATCTGAAATGCTTCGATAACATTAAAGGATACTTGATATCACCGAACATACTTCGATAATATCGAGTACTACTGGATAATATTGAACATCTTACAAAACTCACTGACCTACCTAGGTAATTGCTCGATAATATCGAAACAGATTCGATGATATCAAAGACCCATCTTCAATAATATCGAACATACCTCAATAGTATTGAGGAATTGATGTTATAAAAATAGTGTGGGCAGGATTATAAAAATTGTGTGGTCGGGATTATCACTCTAAATTCTTCATTCCTTATATGATATTCTATGAAGCGTTCTGCAATAGATTTGGGGATTTTCTTTTTCCTTGTTTCATCTCTCTTGAAAAGTCCTACCCAAACTGTTTATTTCTAATGCCGAAAGAGAAAGGGAAAACAACTAAGGTTGGAGAGTCCTCTAGGGGTGTTCAAACTAAACTCCGATCAAGACCTCGATCTAAATGGCCCCTATTGAATGAACCAACCTCACCATCTCAATCACCTGCAAGACGAACTAGAACTTAATAGAGTGCACCCACTCAAGACCCTCCTGCACCTGTTCAACTTGAAATTTTGATCCCTCAGGTCCCTCCTCCACCAGAGAACCTATATGACAAATTTCATGTTAGGAGGATTGTATATGAGAAAAAGATAGATCGAGAATGCATTAGACCGTTTGGGATTCTAGAAATTTTGGATAAAGTTGGTTGGAGCAACATCCTAGATTTTGAAGGAACAGTTCGGAATGAACAGGTGATTCGATTCTTGTCATATTGTCACTCACCTATGTTGCATCCTACTTCATTCATAGTCACCATTGGACAGACATCCTCTACCATTACTCCTGCTGTAGTTGCTTCACTTATAGGGATTCCAGCCTCCTTTCAAGGATTAACTGATCATGACCTTGATTCCATAGATGTTTGGGTACAAATTACACAGTATCTCTGTTACGAAAAAAATGTGTCGTGGCATCAGGGTAATGCCCTTAGGGCTTCAAATATGGCAAACAAGTACAGGGTACTTCACAATATCTTTTGCGTCAACGTTTATCCTTAGGGGATAAATAAGTCTAACGCAACCCCGTACATGTTAGATATTCTTTACAGCATCTGTAAGGGTATTCCTTTATGTCTACCCACCATCAAGGTTCATCTAATTGCCGACTGCATTCAAAGAACAAGAGACACATGCATTCAATTTCCATACCTCATTTGTTTGCTCTCTCGCCATGTTGGCTTGAAGCCCATGACTAATCATCCCAGACCTGCACACCTATTTTCAAAGACCAATATCAAACACATGAGTCTAGAGAACAAGGGGGCATCCTCATCAAAACAGCATACTGAAGATCTTCAATGAGAAACAGAAGCAGAAGTAGCAGAGACAGAAGTAGGTGAGACTGACTATCCTACTGAGGATGAGCATCGTGAGGCATCACATACCTCAGATAGACACACCAGACGTCGCACACCATACCACGACTGACAAGAATCCATCTTGGTACGAATGGATGAATAAGGCCATCGTCTTTCTTGTCTAGAGTAGTTATCAGAGGTTATTCAGAAAAGCCTGGAGCGGGTGGAGCAAAAGATGTAGAACCTAATTACCTCGATCACTTGTCAGCATGATGATGTCTCTCCAC